>NC_134574.1:65662907-66292907 GCF_050947875.1 Dermacentor variabilis
TGAAAGTGGTCATGCGATCCCCCCACGTCCACTCCCGCATCGCTCTCGCGGTGGGCGAGACGTCGGGATTGCCGGCGGGCGCCGCGGCTCGGCATGTAAGTCCTCGAGCCGTGGCGTGGGCCGTCTCGTTTCCCGGGAGCGGAGGGTCCGTGTGGGCGGGGGTCCATACGAGGAAACTGTCGTTTTTGCGGCAAATATTGCCCTGTTGAATTTGGAGAATGCGGGCCGCTTCCCGGGAGATCCGGCCGCTAGTGTAGTTGCGTATCGCTGCCTGCGAGTCGCTTATTATCACCTCGGCATCCGTGGTGGCCACCTTGAGGGCTATCGCTGCTTAATCGGCCGCCTCCGTCTCTTCCGTGCGTATCGTCGCGCTCGCGACGCAAGTTCCGCTGTGGTCCGTGATTGCGACCGCGAAACCACGTTGCCGCTCGTAACGGGCCGCATCTACGTAGACAGTTTCTTTGTTGCTGCCGTATTTCTTTTGTAAATCTCGCGCGCGCCTGTTGCGCCGGCCAGCGTGATGCGTCGGGTACATGTTCTTGGGCAACGGCGAAACCGCGATGCGCTCGCGAATCGATGTGGGTATCGCAACCTTTTCGCCCTGCTGTGTGTAGTAGCTGATGCCCAGCGTCTCGAGGATGTGTCGTCCGGTTCTGCTTTTTGACAAACGCTCGTACTGCGCGACGTTGTGCGCTTCTATTATCTCGTCTAGGGTATTGTGTAAACCCACTTCTAGAAATTTATCCGTACTGGTATTATTCGGCAATCCTATGGCACGTTTGTACGCCTTGCGGATGAGGCGGTCTAGTTTAGTTCGTTTGGCCACATGCCACTTGAGGTAGGAGGCGACGTACTTTATGTGACTGGTTACGAACGCCTGTACCAGGCGGATAGTATTGCTTTCATTCATGCCACTATGTCTGTTCGTGATACGCATCAGTAACCGGATCGTTTCATTGACCGCACGCTCTAGTCTGAGTACGGTTTCGCCGTTGTGGCCGTTGGCCGACAGGTGCAAGCCCAGTACCCTAATTTTGTGAACATGCGGGATGATTGTGCCGTCAGATGTGACTACCCTAATTTCTCTGTTGGCCTGCTCGGCTGCGGAATCGGAGTTCTTGGGTTTTCGGCCTCTGCGCGTGGGTCTGTAAAGCAGGAGCTCCGATTTGACCGCGGAGCATTCGAGGCCCGTGTCACGCAGATACTCCTGCACCGCGTCGACAGCCGCCTGTAAGGTTTGCTCTACGTGGCCGTCATTTCCCTCAGCAACCCAGAGCGTAATGTCATCGGCGTACAAGCTGTGGTGGAGGCCTTCAATCTCTGCCAGTTTCTGGGGTAATCCGAGAAGCACGGTGTTAAAGAGCATGGGCGAGATGACAGAGCCCTACGGTGTGCCCGTGCAACCTATGTCTTGCGATTCCAGTCCGCCGATCACTATGCGGGCATGGCGACCCGTAAGGAAGTCCCGTACGTAGTCGTACGTTCTCTCGCCCAGTCCCAATGCTCGTATGCTTTCAAGTATCGCGGCGTGTTTTACGTTGTCGAACGCCTTTTTGAGGTCAAGACCGAGTATTGCTTTTGTGGATCGCGTGGGATTGTCTACGATGTGGTGTTTGAGTTGAATCATGACGTCCTGCGTAGAAAGGCCACGACGGAACCCCAGCATCGTGTGCGGCAGCATGTCTCGGTCCTCGAGGTAGTTGGTAAGGCGAGTGAGAACCGCGTGTTCCATGACCTTGTCGACGCAGAACGTCAGGGATATTGGTTGAACATTGTCGATTTGTACCCGTTTGCCCGGTTTGGGGATCATAATTATGCGCGCCGTTTTCCACGAACTCGGTATCGTGCCGGCATTCCAGCACACGTTAATGTAATCCGTCAGCCGTTCTATCGACTAGTCGTCCAAGTTGCGGAGCGTTTTATTGGTTACGCCGTCCGGGCCCGACGCCGATTTTCTGTTGAGCTTGTACAGTACCGCCCTCACCTCGGCTACGCTAAAGTCTTCATCTAGCTGCACGTTGCTCTTCCCCGCGTACGCCGGATGCGCGACGGGGCTAGTTGCCTTGACGTAACGGGTTCGCACGGCTTCTAGAAAGTCCGCGGACGTGCCTTCGTAGTCGTGTGCTAGCTTGTTAATCTTATGCGCGTGCGCTGATTTGGTCTCCTCAGGATCCAAGAGATGCCGGAGGAGGTGCCATGTCTTGGCCATTCCTAGCTGATTCTCCATACCGTTGCACGTCTCCTCCCATTGTGTTTTGCATACCTGCAATGCGTGGACTTCTATGTCTCTGTTTAGCCGTGCTATGCGTCTGCGTAGCGTTCGATTGTGTCGTTGACGCTTCCACCTGTCCTGTAAGCTGCGCTTGGCTTCCCACATGTGTAGGAGTTTACTATCTATCACCTCTAGGTGTGCTTCCTGCGGTACCTCCCGCGTTGCCGCTTCGGCGTCCCTCCTGAGCGTCGCGGTCCAGCTCTCGATGTCGTCGATAGCATCGCTGCCGCGATTATGCTCCTTCCGGGCTTTGCGGAACGCGTCCCATTCTACCAGCCGATAGTGGTTGCCCTTGGTGCCGTCCCGATGACCGTGGTGATGGTAGTGCGGTCCCACATCGACCTGGATCTCGATCACCGAATGATAGCTACCCAAGTCCTCCTGGGTGTTATGCCACCGCGCCCCCGCGACGTTCTTCGTAAACGTAAGGTCGGGCGAAGTGTCCGCACATACGCTGTTGCCCATGCGTGTGGGCGCGGAAGGGTCCGTAACGAGCTCCAGCCCCTCATTCTGCGCGTCTTCCCACAGGCGCTTACCCTTCAGCGTTTCGTACTTGTACCCCCACGCCGCGTGAGGCGCGTTGAAATCACCCGCGATGATTAAGGGCCTATCGCCGGCTGCCTCGCTCGCCTTTCGCAGTAACGTGCTAAAGCGGTGTTTGCCTTTAGGTCTACTGTACACGTTCAATACAAACAGACCGCGCCCTTTCGTCGGAATAAGCTCAATCAGTACGTGCGGTATTCTAACGTTCTTGAGTTCGCGTTGAGCCACGGTGAGGTTGCGTCTCACTAGCGTTGCAGCGGCCGGCGGTGCTCGCTCCCGCGGTCACGGCCTCATCGATCGCTTTGTAACCGGCCAGCTTGACCGCGTCGTTGTTTTCTTGTAATAGTATTACGTCAGGCCGTTCCCGGTTGCGTAGGAATTGTTGAAGATGCCCCCGTTTCCTCCTGTACCCCCTGCAGTTCCACTGCCAGATTGTGAACGTGTTCTGTGTGTTACGCTGTCGTGGGCGTTGTGTTTGTGTGGTGTGTTGAGCCATGGTGACTGTCCGCATTATTATTTGCCGTCCGGCTGATCCTGCACCTCTTCGTCTGGTATCGGCCTAAGGTACGGTTTCCCAGTCGTCCGTACCGGGCGACCCGCTGCGCCCGGGAGCCGCATTTCAATATTGTCCATGCGCGATTGGAGCGTCGCGACCATTTGAGTGAGTTGTGCTATTGCACTGCTCAGCTGTTCGGTTTGCGCGGTTTGCTGAGCTATTGCGCGGTTCAGTCGCGTTGTTTGATGCGCTTGTTGCGTCATCATCGCGTCTACCTTGTCTTCGAGTCTGTCGACTCGCTCGCGGAGTTCCTGCTCGCGCGTTTGCAATTTGGTCTCGGTCTGTTGCGGGTCTAGCGCCTTGCGTTTAGTAGGAGCGGGTTGTGCGTCCTGCGCCTCCATGAATTCCTCCGCGCTCTCGACCGTTCGAGCAGCCGGGTCTGCGGCGACTGGTTTGGTCAGAGGAGGAGGAGAAGGGGTTGATGGGGCCCCTTTTAACGTGGTAATTTCATTCTTTAGCCTAGCATTTTCCTGCTGTAGTGTTTTGATGACGGATTCTAACTGATCCAGTCGCTTCTGTAACAGGCTTTCTGTTCCGTAGTTGCTACTCTGAGCGCTACTGCTGCTTCTAGCTGCTCCGGGGTTTCTATTAATGGCAGTCTCGGTTCGCGATAGCGGCGCACGAGGTGCGCCTCCGGAGGCGACCGCCGCCCAGCTCACCTGTGGGGGGTTGGATCCTCGTCCATCTTCCGCTGCAACTGCATGGCTGGCACGGGCCGTCGACCTGCTGCGAGGCCTCACCGAGCGGGGGCGGGAGCCGGTGCGAGAGCGGGCTCGACAACGAGTGCGGGAGCGAGTGCGGCTACGTGCACGGCTCTCCCTCGAGGTCGAGCGGCTGTCGGCGCTAGCTCGTCTCTGTGTGGGGCGTTGTCGGTAGCTCTCCTCTCTGCAGTCGTAGGTGCTGCTGCTGCCGCAAGCGGCCTCAGCCTCCTCGCGCATTATGCGTTCCCATTGTCTTCGCTTGACTAGGTACGGCGTCTTGTACTTGGCTTTGCACTTGCGGTCCCCGGTAAGGTGACCCTTCCCACACAGTTGGCACACCGGCTCGCACCGATGGTCGTCGGGTGGGTTGCTGCATCCGCACCCGCGGCACTTTTTGTCGTTCGGGTTGGGGCACACGTCGGTCCTGTGTCCCAGACGACCACACTCGTAGCACATGTCGATTTGCTTCTTGTAGAGAGAGCACCTCATCAACATCCCGCCGTAGTTCACGTAACGGGGCACGTAGTAGTTTGTGCGGCTGGTTCTTTCCCAAATCGATGCCCATATGATAAAGGCGAAGACACGGTGGATTTGTTTGATGTTGATCTGCGAAGCACACAGCCCATTCATGACATACCATATGTTGGAAGTAAGAAATAGGTTGCAGACTGTGGCACGCAAGAACATTGACAGCTGTCGCCCTTGCCACGCTTTAGCCTTCTCCTTTGCTCTCGCTGATTGTTCATTCCAGTACGGCTAAGGGTCACGATGAGAGTGGAGAGGCACGCCTAGATTCCTTGTTGCAGTGGTTGACCACCAAAGTCAAGCGAAGTAGTCTTGCATTTCTTCCAATTCACCATGCCAAAACCCATCTCTTATCACAGTCACTTTGCGCCCCGGTGCGTTTGCAGAAGGTTTCAACTGCCACCACGGCCTCACAAATACTGTCGATTTAAATAGAATATGGCGACATCTTCGGCATAGGCCAATAGTTTCACCTGTGCTGATTGTAACCTGAAGCCAGTTATCCGTTCATTGTTACGGATGGCCTTGCACAAAGGCTCAAGGTAAGCCGCTAATAGCAGGGGCTACAGCGTACATCACTGCCTCACAGAAGACCGCACTTGCACGCTCTCTGAGGTCTCTATTTACAATGACCCGAGCTGAGCAGTTAGCATACGCCATCCTGACACCGTCTCTTATTACGCTTCTTACGTTTGAATGCTCCAATACGGCGAAGAGAACATCGTGGGAAACACGGTAGAAGGCTTTAGCGAGATCTAGTTACACCATAGCCACTCGCTCACCAAATACATCACAACATTCTAGCACACTTCGAGCTACATGTATGTTCGTAGTGAGGCTTCTACCCCTTACACCACTGGTCTGGTGCTTACCAACTAGCCTCGTTATCACACCCTGCAATAGTTTGGCCAACACCTTTATAAATATCTGACAGTCGCCGTCGGTTAGGCTTATGGGCGATACGACTCCACCAACAGACGTTTTTCAACTCCATCAGTTTTTGACATGAGAACGATGTGCTAAATTGTGAAGGACAGTGGTGTATGTTTTTTATGGTACAATTCGACGATAACTTTGAGCACAATATGGGCTATAATTGTTTTCAATGTTACATAAAATGGTAATTCTAGGCCGTCAGGGCCGGGTGCCTTGCCAAAAGGTAATGCATCTATTGCTTCCTCTATTTCTTTCACAGAAATCGGTTGTTCCAGACGCGTTCTTTCTTCTTCATCCAGCTTTCCAGTTGAAAAACACAACAGGAAATTTCAGTCTGTCGTATTTTGGAACGTTGTTCCTGTAGTTCTGTTGTCTGTAGTACTAGTGTAGTGGGATGTCCTGTAGTAGAGTTCTGTAGTTCTTGATCAATATTTAAATAAATATAGAGACCTCTTTAAGGCTATGTAAATTTGTTAGTACAAAAAATAAAAATATAAAAGTAAAAAAAAATAATAACATCGCCGCCAAGGATTCGAACTTACGACCTCACGATACCGAGCCCGGCATCTTACCACTGCACCACTCCTAACTTTTTTTTCTTTATAACATGGAAAAGAAAACTGAAGGTGTATTACAAAGTACCCACAACTACACACTTAAAACTCAGGCAAACACACACATGCATCCAACAAGTGCATCCAGTCTGGCGGAGGTTCCTGCGCAGCGTAGACACTTCTTACATAAGCAGCACTTTCGCGAAAGAAGGGCTTTGTAGATCGCGGGCTTTCGGCATGGCTGTCACACAGTGTACTTCTCCATAGGCTATGTAAACCAAGTACTATGAACATGTCATAGGGAGGACCACCCCTAACCTTAAACGGCAGAAACCTAATTGTATATGGAGTCATGTCAATGTCCTTTTGAAGCGTCGGTTGGAGAATCTCCCAAAAGAATACAGCGTCCCTACAGTCTATGAAGCAGTGATCTATGGTTTCGGCACGTGGACAGAGCCGACAGTTTGTTGACCACGGCACAAAGCAACCCCTCAAATTCAACCAAGTTTTAACAGGGAGTGTTTCCGAATGTAATTTAAAGAAAAATGTTTTTACTCCAGGAGGTACACACAATTTTCGGACGCGCTTAAGTACATCCTGATAAGGTCGGCTTAAATAAGGTGCACGATACAAAGGATCTGGGAAAATAGAGTCCACCAGTGCCGCAGAAATTGCTCTTCGACTCGTAGTGAAAAGGTGCTCCCAGGCTGAATCTAACTTTCAAGAAAAGAAATGTGTCAACAACCTCCTTAAGAAAGCCCCATGGAGCCTGTGGGACATCTTTAGCCTTTGATGATACTACTATATTAGGAATATAATGAACTAAACGGAGTTGCAACATTTCACGCAAGAATGGATGGTCATTGTCTCGAAAGAAAAACTGGCGTGAAACAATTTGCCTGATGAAGAGGTGGACTAATTCTAGACCACCACGTTCAAGAGGGAGGAACTGATTGTCGTGCCGCATTGATTCACAACTGGAACTCCAAATAAATGTTGCAAATACGCGATGCAGTGCCTGAAGGCGAATTCCTGAGCAGTGCAGTACTTGCAGCACATACAGAAGACGGGAAGCTAAGAAAACCTTACACACTTCAGCACGAAAGAACATTGACAAATTCCGCCCTCGCCATGAATTCACTTTACGTGGAATTTTGTCAACTTCTCCCAACCAATGAGCGTTGCTATTTCTATACTGTGAGAGAGGCACACCTAAATAATGCAGATCTTCTTTCCATTGAATGCCTGCGTAATGTGATGGCATTGTGGCCCAAAATCCAAACCAAAAACCTGAACTTTTTTCAAACTTAACGCTTGCACCAGAAGCCGCACAAAATTCTTCTGTAATTGCAAGAGCAGTCTTCACACTCTCTTTATCTGTACAAAAAAGGCGACGTTGTCTGCATACGCAAGAAGCCGAACCTCATTAGTCTGTAATATAAACCCTTGGAAATTTTGTTCTTTAACAATGCCCATACGAACTGGTTCTAAATACAAGCAGAACAGGAGCGGTGAGAAAGGGCATCCTTGTCGTACTGATGATTCAAATTCAAATTTATTTACCAGACAATATGCTGGAAGGTCCGCTGGGCTAAAAGCCGTAAAAACGGCTTGACGGGGCCCAAATAACCGTTACATGGCAGCGGCTATACAAGGTGCGGAGGAAAAGGACTAAGATACATTGTTACAAAGGCAAAAATGAAGAAGATGCAGATTACAATGCATAATATAACATTCATAAATCACACAAATACAGTTGAAATACGATGCACATGTAGATGCATATGCAAATTTCGACACATAGTACCGCATATTCACACTCACACAAACATACTAAAATGCGGCAAAAAAATTTCATATTTTTAATAACCGATTTGCAAGCAGCATATATATTATATATAGTAGATATTTATAGATACTGAATCTTTTACTAGCAAACAATAGAGCAAAATAAAGAACGTAACTGTTTTTAGTGCAACTGGTTGTGTTTTCATATGTGTTTAGTGTTGTTGGGACGTTGTATGCCGAAGTTTGATATTCATAAGTTGTACGATATCGCGGAATAGACCATATATGGGTGTTTCTTGTAGGTACTGCAATAGCACGACGGTCTAGACATGATAAGGCTGTAATAAAGTCCGAGAGTTCTCTGTTTGAAAAGTAGAGTGCGTTCAACAAGCGGTATGAGTAAATATTGTCAACCCGAACTATACTGAACCTTTCAAATGATTTGCATGTGGTTCCCAGACGTTCAATGTTTCCAACGCAGCGAATTATCCTTTTTTGTAGAACAAGTATGTTGTTATTTATGTTTCTTTTTGTTGCTGTGCCCCAAATCAGCGTACAATAATTTAAATGTGAGTTAAATAATGCGTGATATATTTGAAGTTTGGCCTTGAGTGGCAGCAGACTACGGCAGCGAGAGACGACTCCTGTTACAGATGAGATTTTCCTACATAGGTAATTAACTTGAGCATCCCAACTTAAGTTTGATGAAAAACCCCAAGTATTTTATGCGTATCAACAATATCTATTTGCTGTGAATCAAGAGTTAACGGCTGGTGAGTAGGCACTATTTTATTTTTAGCATGAAATATTACAGCTGTAGTTTTATTTGGATTAATCTTTAGTGTATTGATTTTTGACCCCGAGGAAATCTCCGTAAGTACGTCGTTAGCTCTGGATATTAGATGAGGCAGGTTAATGTCAGAGATAAGTATCGTTGAATCGTCTGCGTATATTACGTACTTAACTGTTGTGTCCGTGTTCACGATATCGTTGATATAAACATTGAACATGAGGGGGCCCAGAATACTCCCTTGCGGTACACCGCAAGTGATAGGTAAGAATGACGAGCTACATTTATTAATGTGTACACTCTGTAATCTGTTTTGAAGATAAGATTCTAGTAAAGATAAGCAACTACCAAGAATGCCATTTGATTCTAGTTTGTGCAAAAGAATGCTGTGGTCGAGGGAGCCAAAATCTAAAAAAATACCGAGTGTGAATTTGTTTTTTTTTTTCAATGCGATGAACTATAGCTTCTTTCAGTGTCAGCAGTGCAGTTTCAGTAGACCTGCCGCTTCGAAAGCCAAACTGTGCGTCTGTTACAACATTAAATTTATTGAAGAACCGCGTAATTCGAACAAAGATAATTTTTTCTAGGCACCTAGAGAAGACAGGAAGGACAGAAATAGGTCTGTAATTACTTTCTATCTTACGATCGCCTCCCTTAAAAATGACTGATACTCTGGCTCTTTTCATAGCTTCTGGAAAAACTCCAGATTCGATAATTATGTTAAAGATTTGTGCAAGAACTTCTGTGATGAAATGTATAACGTGTTTTATAGGAGAGACCTGTAAATTATCGGCATCAAGTGATTTAGTATTATTTAAGCACATAAAAGTCCGACACACTTCATTTTTATCTGTTGGATCAAGAAAGATGCTCTGCTTCATATTAACGCGTCCTGTAGCCAATTGCATATGTTCTTTACATGGAGTTACTGCGTTTAGGAAGTGGTTGTTCAAGTGATTTGCGAGTGATGTGCCAGTTAAATCACGACCGCCAAGTGTTAAGGATTCAGGCAGATCATGTTTATTTTCACGCCCAAGTATATTATTGATGAGCTTCCAAGTGGCGTTACATCGTTGTCTACTAGCATTTTCAAAAATACGGCGATAATAGGCTTCTTTAGCTCGTCTAAGTTCTGCATTTAGTCGATTTCGAAGTTTCTTAAGTTCTTTCAACACTTCCATAGAGCGTGTGCCCAAGAATTAATGATAACAGATATTTTTTACTTTTTATCATTTTCAGATGCTCACGGGTGACCCAAGGTTTTTTAGACTTTTTTACAGGTTTGAAAGTTTTGAAAGGAAAATGTTTCGCGTAGATGCGAATAAAAATTTTAATGAAATCATCATAAGCGTCATTTGCAGTTTTCTTCTTCTTTACAGTGGACCAGCTTTGATTCATTATGTCGTTTTTGAATAATTCAATACTCTCAGCTGTTATTTGTTGAATAATCAGCTGCTCCTGTCGTAAATTTTTATTTAGTGGTTCGTTATCGTAATTTAGAAAGACGGGACAGTGGTCACTAATATCAGATATAATAGTACCTGCGCTGTGGACAATAGTGTCAATATTTGTCACAATAAGATCTAAAGCCGATGCTGTGGAGCATGTAATACGAGTGGGCGTCATAATTAAGTTAGTAAATCGAGTGGAATTTAACAGGGTGTTTAGTTCGCGGGTGACATTGGTTTCTTCTATCATATTAATATTGAAATCTCCTGCAGAAACCAGGTGTAAGCTGTTATTGCAAACATATTCCAAAAAAGTTTCAAAGAACTGCAAGAAATTGGCAATACTTCCACCTGGGGGTCGATACAGTACAGAAAACAGCTCAAGCTTACAATGAATTGTTAGTATTTCATAGTCATCAGTTACTACAGTAAATGGAAGGACAATATGGCAATTCTTTTTTGTTGTAATGAGCAGGGCCACACCCCCACCTCGTTTGTTTGGACAATTTAGGGAAAATAAATTGTAACCGTCCAAATTGAATGCCTGATGATCATTTCTTCTCCAAGTTTCCGTCAACATGATAGCGCTAAAGGTTAACTGAAATTGTTTCAGAAGGATTGCGACATCATCCTTCTTGTGGTTAAGCGATCTTGTATTAATAATGTAGAATTGAGTCACTTGTTTGGTGGCGTGAGCTAACGCACTGGGGAAGGGCAAGCGCCAGATAATCCATATCAAGAAGAAAAAAAAGTTACTATAAATACAGGCAAACACGTTACTCTAGCTCAACAACCGCCCTGCCTTACAAAAATCTTATCGATGTCGCGCTCGCTTGGCATGTGCACAACAGGTGTTGTGTCGGACTGTCTAGCATATATCTTTCCGTTAAAAGACCACGCCGATTTCCATTTCATTGCATATTTCTTTTTCACCGAAAGCGACAGCAGCCTTTTCAGCGTCGGGCAAAGATGCTCATTGACGTACACAGGCGGCGAAACAGGTGTTGAGCTGCTTATGCCCAAGTCGGCATTAGTGAGGCGTGCCTTTTTGGCTTTTCTCAGTACATTATCGCGCTGTACACGAGACTTGAACTGAACAACAATGTGGCTTTTGTTCTCTATTCTACTTGGTACGCGGTGACATGCTTCCATGTCACCTCTAGCAATCGGCTCACCGATGGCTGCACCAAGTTTGCACAGCAGGTCATCGACACATTCGTTTTCCTTCGTAATGACACCCTGTAGCTCCAAATTCACATTCCGAGAGTACTGCTCACAGCTAGTTACTCGATGCTCTAGATCATTCAAACAGTTTTTAGGGTCGCGTATTCTTGGCGCAGAGTGGCATTTACAGTTTCGAGCTGGACGTTTTTGGCGACAGCTTCGTCCAGTTTTTCCGCGATTGCAAAGTCCGCGATTGTGTCATGAGCATAGTCGATACTTCTCGTCATGTTTCTTTGCTCTGTGTTCAATTATCGTATATCATTTCTGAAATCTCTTTCTACAGTCTCGTGGAACATTTTAAGTTCCTGCTGTATTTCTTCCTTAAATTTCAGGCATTCCATCTTTACTTCCTCTTTGATTTTTGCCATAACAAATCAGTTACTGACTTTTGAAACCGAGGTATGGAAATGACAAACAGATGCGGCAACACGAAGAATAGCACTGACAACTTGGCAGCAGCGGCGGAACACCGAACAGAAAAATTAGCTAGAAGAAATGCGATTCGCCTAAACACTTACCTGTACAGAAGCAGATAAATTAACACGACGTTCCCAGTTCCGTCGCCACTGCCAAGTGAAGCAGGGGATGACGGGAATGCTCCTCTTGTAGATTGTAGCTTGTCACGTGGTATGAGGCAGTAGTAGCACGCAGGCGCCCGACAGCACGCAGGCGCAGTTTGTTCCACGCCAACCTTGCGCCCAAGCTTGGGCCGCCTGGGTCTCACCGGTGAATAAATGCACGTGACCCTGTACAGAAGCAGATAAATTAACACGACGTTCACAGTTCCGTCGCCGCTGCCAAGTGGCGACGCAAGCCTAATCGAATCGGACAGAGAGCTATTCACTATCAGCCTCGTTGAACCATTAGAATAACATATCCTGACACGTCTAAGGAGCAGGGACCCGATATTTATATGCTCTAGTACAGTAAACAGGAATGAGTGATTTACCCTGTCGAACGCCTTAGCCAGATCTAGCTGTACCATTGCCACCTGTCCAAACCCCTCAGCTACACACTCTAGCACCGATCTCGCAACATGAATGTTCGTCTGAATGGACCAGCCCCTGATGCCACATGCTTGATGATCACCGACCACAGATCTTATTACAACTTGCAAACCGTTAGCTAATACCTTAGCAAAAATTTTGTAATCAACATTGCATAAGGAGATAGGCCGATATCCGTCAACGCTTTGCAATTTAGTCTCATCATCGCTTTTGGCTATAAGGACGGTGTGTCCTTCGTACATTGTGGCTGTTAGGTACCCTACTTCCAAGGCCTCACGGTGCACCTGAAGTAATAATGGTGACAAGAGGGAACGAAAGCACTGATAAAATTCGGCAGTAAGGCCATCGGGGCCGGGCGTCTTGCCCTTCGCTAACGAATCGATGCATACAGTTACCTCATCAATATCAATGTTTTCATTGTATAATTGTAATCATCCTGATTTAACTGGAGCAGCAACGATACTATTTTTTGGCAGCATCTGTATCGAATGGCTTATGGTCTCGAAATAGTTTTTGATAATGCTCGAAAAACGCTTTAGTTATTAGAGTAGTCTCATTAACAATGATTCCACCATACTCTATATCTAGTATTTGTTTCGACAGCGCGTGTCGGCGTTCATCACCAAGGGGCCCTACTGCAAGGCTGTTCTTCCATGAAACGCTGCTCTCGCGCACGCACTAGTGCACCTCTGTATTTTTCTGCATTCAAAGTTCGTAACTGCGCCTTGACCTTATAAATATCATCTATATATTGACCCGGATGTAGGCATTCAAGCTCATGCAATTCACTCAGAAGTTTATACAATGCTTTGTAATTATTCTTTTTTTTTTTGAAAAGCCAATATTGATGATTCCTCTATAGCTATCATTTATCATGAATAATTCCCACACAGCAAAGAGTGGCAAGTCCTTGCGGCATGACGCATGAGCTATAAGCTCAGTAATACGATTTAAGAAACACTCACGCGAAAGTAATTGGTTAATAAACTTCCACAGCTCCCAGCACATACGCCGATTTTGATATCGACGGCTGCCAAACGATGCTGAGACTAGGCAATGGTCACTAAAGAATATAGGGTGCAAAGTGTAATTACTCAATTTAGGTGTGAGCATTGTTCGACTGCCCGTGTGAGAAGCTTGCGAACGGCGCAATCGAAGAAAGAAGTAAAATTTTCACGTAATCTGTGCCTACTCTAAAGTAGTCGAATTTCCATTTTACTGCAGCATATTCGAACATATAGTATATGCGCGGGATTACTGGCTGCGATAATTATATGCTCAGAATTGCCTTTCTTTCCGGTTATCAGAGTTCGTAAACTTTTGAAGTGAACTTAACATCGATGTACCTCTTCACAACGACAAGATAAGCTCATCATATACGGGGAAATGCACTCAAGGTACTTATTTTGAAATATAATATCTGTATACATTGATATCGCAAAGCTGTCTTCAAGCGAAGCAACTGGTGGATCTCAGCGATGCTCAGGACAAGAAAACGCTTGAAGTTTCACATGATATAATAAATATCATGCGGGTGTTGTAAGTAGCCGGATTTCCATGTCTGTTGCATTGCCTCTTTCGAAGGGAAAACCATACGAAACGAAACACTATACCATAAAATGATCCCCAGAATAAATAAATGAATGAAAAACTTTATTTAGTGCGCTGCTTCAGCGAATGTGCCGGACTGAAGTTGTCTTTACTTCACATGAATCCATATGCTGCTCTCGCCGCCTGACCCTTGATTACTAGCCGCAGCTGGTTTCCAGACTTGGGCTGGAAACCAAGATTTTTATCGCTAAGGGGTGTGATGGGAGGGATATCATGTTGCCGTTGGGGAGGAGTGGTGGGTATTGTTGGCTAAACCTGCATACCCATGTTATGTGCTGCAATGTTCATGGCTCCTGACAAAGGGCGCACTCCAGCCCGCACAAGGCCGGGTCAATGCGGTTTAGTACTCGGGGTATCAGGTACGACTCCATCTGAATCTGCCTATATGCTGTCCGCTGCTCCCTCGTTAAGTTTGGGTGTGGCTTGGGGAAGCTATGTCTCTAGTTTCTACAATACTCGACTATGTTTTTCTACGTGACCAGTGGCTGGCGCTTTGAGTTATCTTCCGTCTTCTCCGCGGCTCTGGCCTGTGGTGACATTACTTGGGCCTGCTGCTGGGCAAACTCGTTGCGCTACACTGACGACTGCGCCGGAAACCGTATTAATTTTAAGTAAGTTCCTTTTCGGAGGTTCTTTGCACTTGGGCGCCCGAAATACCAATGGGGACGCCCAACTCGAGTGGCAGCTTCTATAGGGTTGTGAGTCTGTGACCACTCCTGTCCTACTCGGTATGGTGAAGGTTAGGACAATTGACAGCGCTTCTGCTTCCTCGACGTCATTTGTTTTTGGCGTCACGCACTTTAGGAGCTTTTCTTTGGTTGTCACCGTTGTGGTCGCCAAGGTTTTTCTCTTTCTTTGGCGGCGTCTGTGAAGATTACCCTCTTCTGCCCAGCCAGCGATGTGTTGTAAGTCATTGCCCTGGCCTCCCGTTTGCCGTGGTGTTGTGCTGGGTTCATCCTCTTGGGAAGTGGCTTCACCTTGATAGCTTCGATGCAGTTATCTGATAGTTGTGCTCACTCCGTCTATCACGTCTCCTCCCGACGATGTTCTTCAGGACTCTTCTGCGGGCCATCGTTGGACATAGGCGACGCTTTTGGCTTGAGAAGTGGCCCTCGACCCGTTCATGCAGGCCGAACCTCATCAGTTTGTCCGTGGACCCATTACAACTCCAATGGCATACTTCATTTCTTCCGGATTATTACGTCGATCAGGGGCCGTATAACGCAAAACTATTCCAATATGTTTCTATTCCAATCTCCTGATGTCAAATTTGCGTAACTGCCGGCGCAAACACCGGGCGGTCATCCGCATGGTTGTCTGAACAAACCAATCAAATGCTCCCCTCGTTCATAGGAGGTCACATTTGTTTGCTTGAAAACGAATAACATTGCCTGTAATGAGCGGCTTGTCTTATTTAAATGACTCACAAGAGGCGAGGAGCATGCTCACGTGAAGAGCAATTCGATGGGGCCGAGCCACGGCACTGAATATTGATAACAGGATGAAGAGGGTGGTGCCGGCGTCTGCAATCGGTGCGCTTTCTCTTACTTAGCTTGCCGTGACTCGTCGACAATCGCGGCAGCACGTAATGGAAGCTTAAAAATGACGCTAAAATGGATCCTCAGCAAAGAAGAGTTGGTAGAACGAGGTCGTAAACGTGCCGAATGTTCTCGAACACGTTACACGGCCACACAAGATGTTTTATTACAAGCAAATGAACCCATGCTCTCCGGCTGGGGCGAGTAGACAGTGTCGGAGCGATCAGTAGCAGCCATCTTTTATTCCTTTCGGAACGGGGCAGCCTGCGGCTATTCAGAAGAAACTGTAGTTCTGTTCGGCATTACAACGCATCTTTAACGCGTACGCGTCACATTGACGCGGTAAGTTTTTGCGGTTTTGTGACGTCGCGTGAGATGCAGGTGAAGTGCCTGCAGCCCGGAAACGTTTTACCAATAGGCGATTGTTAATACCAAAAAGGCGTCGAATCAGAAATAACTATTTTTGTTTTGTTCCGTCAACTTATGCATAATCAGTGCGTACACGTCATATGAGAAGGGGGAGCTACCGCAGTTTCCGTGACGTCGCGTGACAGTCAGGAAAAAGGGGGGGGGGGTCCATAAAAGTTTATGAACAATCGCGGAGGCTGATTGCAGAATCGGAATAGATAAGTTTGGAATCGTTTTACGCTATAGCGCTCCTGCTTCATTTCGATCGCGTTTAGCAGCAGATACTATGACAGGTACGTAACTCGGGATACCACGAAGGCCAGTACGAGCTAAAAAGTGTCGATTTCTTGCAATCCTCTGCGTGTCTCCGCCATTCTGCGGAGCATATGGAGTATTTGCTCCGTCGTGCGTTTTAGCTTTGTTACAGATCCTTCCACCTTGTTTTTCCTGGTTTTGGTAGCGGCGCGACTATCGCCTCCGAAGCAGGCAAATAAGATGGGCTCAGGTGATGGTAGCACGAAAATAAAACACGCTAACGTTCTCGACCTGAGCGGCCGTAGTGTCGGCTGCTCCCAAGGTTTCACTGCAACATGGCAGGCCGATAGGAATAATTCGTGGCTACGACGGCTACTTTCCCGCTCCGGCCGCCCCCCAAAATTGGTGACCTGGACGACCGAGCCCAGCCATGCCAGCGCCAACGCAGCTACTCTACCAAGGTGTGAGTGACGTGGTCTCACGTGGTAGGATGCACGTCCCGTGGTTGTAGAGTGCCCGCTAATTCTGCATCGACATGCTGGACATCTGGTTTATCCAGCTGGACAGCCACTTCCTTCTCAAAAAGGCTGAAGCCTCCGGCGGCGTTCAAGGTTCCAGGCGCCATTCACTTACCCTGCTTTCTACAAGGACTTGAGGGCTGCCCTCCTTGCTAACAGCGTCACCTTGAGTGCTTTCTCCTCCAGTTGATGCTACATCAGAGCAGCTGTTGCCATGTGCACCATCGCGTAATTACGCGCGTTGTCTTCCTAAGTCTCCTGCATCCACCCGTGCCGATCGCCAGCAGGCGCGGCCCCAGCAACAGACATCTATTCGGTTCGTGAGCCTCCTCCACAGCTCAAAGGCACCTTTCTTGAAATTCACTTGGCAAAAATGTGAGCGCTTTTGGCTATTCTACTGCCCGCGGTTCTCCTTACTCGTACGCTCCTGCAATATGTCCGCTTTCTGTTCGGGGCCACCTTACTCATCTCCGATTCTGCCCTGGCTCCACTAGGCGCAGATGTCAAGGCACGACGGCGTCTCATGGAGAATCTTCGCGATGCCTTCAGCGACCCCCGCAACCCTGATACTTTTGGCATTCCAGATTTCACCGCAGCCAGCAGCATGCGAGCCTTCCGATGTTCTCTGCTCACAACTTCAGCGGATGCATGGCCTACCGGAGTTTTACAGGAGCAGCTCTGCCATCTAGCTTCTTCAGCTCGAGCACCACTTCTACGTCGACATCGTGAATGACCAAAACTTGTGCTATCTCCACGCTTGTCGTAAGATTCCAGACGGTACCATATTCGGGATGCAACTTCCACAGGATCAGCCACCTACGAGAACCTGCGGTAGGTCGCGATTTCACAATCTGGCTTTACTGTAGCTGCCCCTCGCTCACAACCAATGCTCGCGGTGCTGCCTAGGGCATCTGTCCCTGATTGTGTGAGCCTGACATTACCAACGACGACAGTATCTGCACACTCTTTTCGCGCTTCGCACTAGGGAGGGGGGAGGGCTTGTATGGGCGGGTCTATCGCCTCCCAAGCAGGCGAAGATGTCTTTGCCTGCAGGTAGTGCGAGCAGAGAACACGCTAGGACACTCGACCTCAGCGGCTGCGGTGTCGGCCGCTCCCGTGATTCAGCTGCACCACGGCTGCCGTCCTAAGCTGTTTATACGGCGGCTAGCTATTTGCCCCGCCTTCCACATTCCACCAGTCCCATGATCTTGACACTAGGGCACGGCACACTGCCCTCTCCATCTAGCGCCACTCTGATGTCTTCCTTGAATCTTTTACGTGCCTGCTGCCGGGCTATCACCAGCTCCAACGTTTTCGACGAGTATCTTAGGCCGCATTCCTTGGCGTAGTTGTCGAAGACTTCTCTGCCGTGTGCAGCTTGCCTTGTATCCATTCGGGGGATCCTACCCTCGTCGTCCAGAGCGAGATGTCGTCAGCTTACAGCAGGTGACACAAGCCTTCAATCGCTACCAGCGCCTTTGACAGGCTCGGGAGGGCTATGCTAAAAAACAGGGATGAGAGGACCAAACCTTGAAGGTTCCCCCTACTGCGCAGCCCGATCAAAGGAGATACTTCCTCCCCTTCTTTGATTCTCGGTTTCCGATCTGTTAGAAAGTCAGACGTAGTTGTAGACGCGTTCTTCGCAGCCAGAGCGCTGGAAGTTCGTCAGGATTTGGTTGTGGGAGGTAATCGTTTTTTTTATTGCTGCACCTATGTAGGACATTCGGCAGTACAATAGCAAGAGCTTGTTCGCGCAACCCATCGCCCTGTTCTAAAGGGGATGTTCATAACATCCATCCATCCGTCCATCCATCCATCCAGGATGCTGGCGTGGGAGTTGTCAAACCCTTCCCCCCACCCCCCTCCCCAAGGAAACCAAGTGCCAAGCACCTGGTAAGTGCCTCGTGGCCTGTTTCATGAATTGTTCTTTTATATGTATGAACACGTCCAGCGCGCTCAGGTGCTTTCGGAAAACAGAAATGGTGTCCGGCATTTGGCTGGTTTCGTCCTAGTTTCTCTGCAGTCCCTTTAATATAATAATAATAATAATAATAATAATAATAATAATAATAATAATAATAATAATAATAATAATAATAATAATAATAATAATAATAATAATAATTGGTAGTGTTTTTTTTTGGCGCAAGGGCCAGATGTGGTCAAAGAGCGCCAAGTCGGTGATCAGTGCTTCTCAATGATATGTGAGTGTTATTGCGAGGAGTAATAAAACACGGCTGTATAGTGGCCTAAAATATTCACTAAAAAGTGGAAAATATGCATGTGGTGCAATGTGGATGTAAAAGGACCTAAAATTTATTAGCTCTAAAGTGCGTAAAATAAGAATACCTACATATTAAAAATGACAGTGATTGATCGTTTCTTCGATGACAATAGATGTTTCACGAGATGGGGATGATCAGTAAAATATGTAAAATCTGTAGCACTAGTGCCTCAGCAAGGCCTTGAAAGCAAGGGCTGGGAGGCAGGTGCTCTAGAAAATGTTTTCATTGCAGCTACGACCTCCAGGTGGAGGCCGCGCTACAAGTAGCCTGGCCAAATCACATTTAGGGTGTCAGTTTCAAATAAAAAGTTTAATGCTGATTGAAAAGTAAAAAGGGGATCATTGCTGAGAAAGAATGCTGGATGTAACGGTATATGTTGGAGATAAGCGGAGGGAAAGTACTTTTTTCTTTCTGCCTCTATTTCAGTGAATTGAATAAGAACATGAATAACTGTAAGCCTCTTGCTACATTTGGTACATGTTGAAGGTTCCCTTCCCGTCAAAAGATAGCAGTGAGTGGCGTAAGTGTGTCCTATTCTTAATCTAAAAAGAAACACTTCCTTATGTCTTGCTGTTCTTTCAGATATCCAGTTCCCTAATTTTGGTTTTATAAGGTGTAGCTTATTCTCTACTGCATTATCCCATTGGTCCTGCCAGTGCTTCCTCAGTTTGTGGCGTAAGAATGGCGTAAGTTCTGTTGCTGCTATGGGTTTATCCACATCCGTTTTATTAAAGGTGACTGACGTTGCACTTTCGCCAGCAGCTACATTACCTTTTATGCCCCTATGGCCAGGTACCCAACATCGCACGATGTTTGGTTGCATGTTAAGGCTAAGCATAGTTCTGTGTATAGTTTATTAAAAACAGGGTTCTTATGTTTTCGTAAACTAATTAAGGCTCTTACTACGCTTAATGAATCTGTGAAAATGATGGCCTTATTGAGATTACTTCGTCTGATATGTTTTACAGCTGAGAGTATCGCGTACGCCTCAGCCGTGAAAATACTTGTTAGGATTTAGAGAATCCGACGTGGAAAAAAATGGCCCAAGAGTGCCATACGCGACACCAGCAGATGATCTGGAAGCATCTGTATAATATTCGGCACAGCCGTACTTCCCTTGGAGTTCGAGGAAGTGTGATCGTATGTATGCCTCAGGTGCATGTTTTGTTATTTTGACAAACGAGATATCGCACTCCATGGTCTGCCATTCCCAAGGCGTTGGAAGGCGAGTGGGAGGCATTAGGATATTTTTGGGAGATGCATGTCTGTTTCGTGTACCATTGCTTCCAAGCGTAGGCTCAAAGGTGTTCTAATACGTGGGCGGTTACTGTAAAGTCTGGCAGCGCGCAGGTCGCTAACGATGGAATGGCATGGATGTTGGGTGTCTGATTTTACCTTAGTATGGTATGATAAACTTAAAAATATTCTTCGTAGATGTAAGGGCCATTCGTTAGACTCAACGTAGAGACTTTCAACAGGGCTCGTTCCAAAGGCGCCTGTTGCCAGTCGTATACCGAGGTTGTGGACTGGGTCGAGAATCTTTAGCGCAGTCTCTGTTGCGGAGTGGTACACCACGGCTCCGTAGTCGAGGCGTGATTGTACGAGACTCTTATACAGGCTAAGCAGACACTTCCTGTCACTGCCCCAAGTTGTTCGAGAGAGCAGTTTGAGGAGGTTCATGGTCTTCAGGCATTCTTCTTTAATATATTTTAAGTGGGGAATGAAGTTAAGCTTTGTGTCCAGGATAACACCTAAGAATTTGTGTCCAGGGCTAACAGTTAGTCTTTCTCCGTTAAGGTTAATGTCTGGTTGTGCTAGTGCACCTCTCCTGTTTGAAAATAAGACACATGTGCTTTTTTGGGGATTGAACTTAAAACCATTCTCGTCCGCCCACCTTGAGAATCTATTCAAGCCAAGTTGTAGCTGCCTCTCGCAAATGCTAGCATTGCATGACCTGAACCCTATCTGTACATCGTCCACATAGACAGAGTAGAAGAGTGTGCGAGGCGATGCGGTGTGGAGGGAGGTCATTTTAACAATAAATAACGTACAACTCAGTACTTCACCCTGCAGTACACCTGTTTCCTGTAAAAATGGTCGGGACTATACGTTGCCAACTCTAACACGAAATGTCCTGTGAGAGAGATAGCTTTCAATTATTCTCAGCAGGTTGCCGCGAAAGCCCATTGCAGAAAGATCCCGAAGGATCCCGAAGCGCCACGTAGTATCATACGCCTTCTCCATGTCAAGAAACACTGATAACGCAAGCTGTTTGTGGACGAACGCTTCCCTGATGTTCATTTCTATGCGTACAAGCTGATCTGTCGTCGATCTGCCTTCTCTAAAGCCACATTGATATGGATCTAATTTCTTGTTAATTTCTAGATAATGTACCAGGCGACTGTTTACTATCTTCTCAAAACTTTTCATAAGCAGCTCGTCAATGCTATAGTCCTATAACTATTTGCCAAAGAAGGGTCCTTACCCGATTTCAATATAGGAATTATGATGGCCTCTTTCCAAGCAGAGGGAATGTGGCCGGACGACCATATAGAGTTGTAAAGACAAAGAAGCGTTTTTTGTGTTTCAGGCGGCAGGTGTTTTAGCATTTCATATAGGATGCGGTCAGAACCAGGGGCAGATTTGTTGCAGCTGTTTAGGGCTGCCTGAAGCTCTGCCATGCAAGAAGGTCTATTGTATGCCTTGCATTTTGTGCTTTCCTGGTCTAGTGGTTTTCCTTCTATTTGCCTTTTGTATCTTTGGAATGTTTCAGAATAGTGCGACGAGCTGGATATCTGTTCGAAATGTGCGCCAAGAAGGTTCGCCTGGTCTTCCACGCTGTCGCCTTGAGTATTACCCAAAGGCAGCGAGTAAGGCTGTCGACCCTTTATTCTATTCACTCTATCCCAAACCTTTGTTTCATCAGTGTATGAGTTAATGCCCGATATATACTTTCTCCAACTCTCTCTTCTAGCTTGTCGCCGCGTTCTCCGACCCTGGGATTTGACCTGCTTGAAATTGACTAGATTTTCTGCTGTCGGAGAATCCCGAAGTAAACCCCCATGCCTTGTTTTGCTTCTTTCGCGCTATTCGACACTCATCGTTCCACCAAGGAAGGCGGCGTTTTGTAGACAATCCACTTGTTACAGGGATACATTTGGAGGAGGTGTCAAGGAGAAAAACCGTAAAATATTCAACCGCAGCGTCTATGCTTAAAGCACACATGTCGTCCCAGGATAAATAAGCAAGATTTTTGAACTTTTCCCAGTCAGCTGAGTCAGTTCTCCAACGAGGCAATTGTGGAAGGCATTCGTTACACATTGGTGTGCTTAGAACTACAGGAAAATGGTCACTCCCGTATGGGTTTTTAACAACTTTCCATTTAAAGTAAGGTAGAAGAGTAGGAGATGCAATGCTAAGATCTATTGAGCAGTATGTTTTGTTTGCCAGATTGTAATACGTGGGTTCCTTCCCATTCAAAAGACACGCACCTGAAGAAAAAAGGAACTGTTCAATCAGGCGACCTCTCGCGTCGCAGCGCGAGTCGCCCCATTGGTTGCTGTGTGCATTTAAATCTCCAAGCACAAGATATGGTTCGGGTAACTGATCTATTAATGTTTGGAATTATTGTTTGTGAAGCAGAAAATGCGGCGGTATGTATAAAGAGCAAATGGTTATCAGTTTATTTAAGTGTACAGCACGAACGGCCACTGCCTCAAGGGGTGTTTGTAGCCGTAAGTGTTGACAGGCTATAGATTTGTCAGCTATGATGGCTACGCCGCCGGATGATGCGAGGGCATCATCGCGATCCTTCCGAAAAATAACATACTGACGTAGGAAGTGTTTATGATTAGATTTCAAATGAGTCTCTTGGACACACAGCACTTTTGGAGTTAGTTCTTGGACGATTTCTTGGACATCATCGAGGTTGCAAAGCAGGCCTCTGATATTCCACTGAATAATTAGTGTATCCATATTAAAATAAATGTTGTGCTATGTGTCAAAGAGAATGAACTTGATTTAGCTTACAGCGCCCTTTTGAGGCCCTGTAAGTGGAGTTTTGTCTTTCCTGGAGCGGTCGACAAAGTCGCGCCGCTCCTTAGGCGTCAGCTGCGCCTTCTGACTGGGTGTTGTGTCCATGGCCTCTTGAGAGGCGCTGGACACGCGCTCTTGCGAGCGGTGTGCTTTCCGCGAAGGCCTTGTCTCTGAAGACAAGGCCTTGGAGCCCACCGCCCTGGTGGTTGGTGGGCTAGTCTTGACCTCGGAGCTGGGTTGACTGGTGCCAGCACCAGCAGAGGCCTCCACTCTGGTCAAATTCGGGTATTCCACGCACTCCACGTATTCATATCGCAGATCCACCTTCAAGCAGAGCAACTTTAGGGTCTCAGCGATGTTCTGGAAAAAGAAACGCCATAAGTTTCAATGATATAATAAATATAACGCCGCCGTGGTAAGGAGCTGGGTTTTTATGTGTTTTGCCTTGCTTTTTTCTAAGTGAAAACGATAAGAAATGAATCAGTAAACCAGATACTGATCGCCAGAAATAGGACTTCTGCGGCAGTTGAATACGACATTCCACGAGCATCTACAGATTGGACCGTCAATTTGTAGTACTACACACTAAAAAAAGTATGGTAGGCGCATTGCTTGCAACAACCTTCAAAGACAACAAACCGGGGGAACAGATAGCTTTGAAACCCTTGTTCATGCGATGACATGGTTTCGTGGGACAAATAATTTATGACTTGTAGACAACGCCAAGTGCTTATAATTAAACATGGATAAGGCATTGCAGGCATACCAGACCAATGAAGAATGTTGCATATGTTATCAAAAAAATATCGTACCATGCGGAAGGTTTCACCTATTGGCTGAAGGCGCAAAAGGCAGCTCCATTTAAGTTCACCATTTAAGGATAGCGCGTCAATTGGAACGGCGAATAAGAAAAAATTGACATCTCTTTCATATGCTGGAATTTACACGAAGCTAAGCGCACCTGAAGCGGTTAAACAAATACCGCAAAGTTCTTCGTCGTCCACAACAAGTTTACAGCGTAGCGATTGCGTGCCTGCCTGCATGACGTATACGGCCATGGACTACAATGTCTCCCTGAGATCAGCCTAGTCTTTACTGCTCCCCCTCCAGGATAGGGACGCGGCAGTGTTACACGCTCTCCAGGATCGATCTAATTTAGTTGCGGAGAAGCGGACCGAGACAACGCGCCAGACGCTGGGGAATTGGGTACATAAATATTTACTTAAGGTATGTGCTGAAAGGCATTGCCATGTTTTATTAAGAACGTTTACGCATCGTTTTTGTTTTTCATTGCACACTTCCGTAGAGCACAGTGGTAGTCACCAACACAGCAGCAGGCTAGTACAGAAAGTCATAAGTAAGGCAATATTATGGAGTATGGCTCTTGTTACGAACTCAATACGACAGCAGAAGCCATGGTCAATTGTCAAGGGCAGGCAGTGAAGAAAGCTTGGATTTATATGTGAGCCATTTGGCAGTCCTTTAAAGTTTTTGGTGCATGTTGACCTCATATAAACAGAAAAAAATAGGACCAAAGAAAATTGCTCGACTTTTAACTGAACTTTATTTCATGCATTTGCACAAGTTATGGGCGGTGAGAGCCGAACTGATTCGTAAATTGAACTAGGTATACAACACTAACTCTAAATTCATCAGTGAAAGTTCGTAAATTATTAAAATATTCAATTCCTTGTTTCATCTCAGTAATGTCCGCCTTTTAGAGCAATGCAACTGAGCGACTGATACGGTGCGACGTGCTACTCTTCTTTTTCATAAAGATACATTGCCTGTAAAAATAGAAATTTTTTCATTTCTGGCTTCCTGCGGAAGCGGTACCTTTTACGCTAGCCGCAGTCTTTGCTGACTGTTCCTGCAGTCATAGTTAAGGAAACGTGTTCTCCAAAGTAGCATATGTGCGCCTATCCTCTGTAAGTTTGTTGTCATTGCTGTATAAGAACAAGTGTGAAGAAGAAATAATGGCGTTGTAGACATCAACGATTTCTAACTGAATTGCGACCTAACTATTGCGACCGTACTAAAGAAACGCAGGATGGCGTTCACATTTTATTTCGTTTTGAGTCTTTCGTTTGAATAATATGAAAGACAACTAGACTGTAGATCCAGTACGGTACGATATATTTCTATGTTTGTTGCATTTTTGAAGCCATATAACATTGCATAATTTCCCCTAGCTGCTTCAATCTGGTGGGAGCCATTGAAAATTTTGAAAAAGCACTTGGTAGAAAGAAGCATGTGAGCTTGTTTACAACCAAGTGTTGGCCTGCACTGCGCTCATGAAGGTCATCGGTGAATTTGAAGAATTGTACCTCTCTCCCGAAACGTGGTTCCTCTACCGGGGAATGCGTGTCCCTGGAAAAAGTACATTTTCTATGGTATTGCACTACTTTGAATACTCGACCGGGTATGGAAACCTGTGCTTGCCGTTGTGCTATGTCTTAACCAAAGTGCAATAACCTGATAAGATCCAACAAAAGGGAATTCACGCAGAAACATTTTCAGTCACTAATGACAACGGATCCCTTAAGAGCCTATAAAGCTACTTCCTTGATAAGGTTGAAGGTGTACATGCTCAAAGCAGCAACTGTGTATATATCGTCAAAGATTTTGTGTATGCAGTCTGTCGCTATAAATGTGTATTTTCTTTACTTGAGCACGTATGTACGTACCAGCATAACATCCCGTGGTGATAAACTTCATTCACTTTTCATCCTAGGTTATCGAATCAACAGGTGGCATTTCAAGGGTTTCACACATTCGGTTTTCATCGCCGGCGTATGTGCCGTGGTACGTTTCATAAAAGGTATCACTGTTTTGAAAAGGCAATGGTGACAGAACGATTAAAAACATCCCAAGAATCATCTATACGTCTAGATCTAGGTTACATGAGCATCTTTTAATTGAAATTTCTGGTTTATTTCTTTTAATTCATCCGTGAAGGTGCCGCTTAGCTTTGCCTCCACACGGAATCAGAGATCATCTGAAGTTTCAACGCAGTTAAACACTGACAACCTTCTAAAGCACGAACATATCTATTTTGGTTCTTTATGGAACATGTCATGATCAATATCAGCAGCAGCATAATTATGTCCACTACAGTAGGGAGACCTATTCATACTTGCTTACCTCTGCTTGCGAAGAGCTGACGTCATCTTTGGCCCGCAAATTTCCTTTTTACTTACACCGCCTATTCTTCCGCTGTCCTTGACTGCACTTTCGTTTTCTAGGAATCCATCCGTATCTTTAATATATTACTGGATATTTGCCTTACGCCTTACACGTCCAGCGAAACGTTCTTTACTTTATTTCAACTAGAACAGTAACACGCTATAGTGACTGTGAAGAATACAGTAGCGAGAACGATGCGGAACCGACGCACTTTGGGAATGAATGTGCTCGAAGCTTTCTGTGCTGTTTGCTTTGATTGACGACAATTAGCGGCGATGTTGTCGGTCAATCAGCAAACTCTTCAAATTTTTGTGCCACAGGAATGGTGATTTGATATTAAACGTTACCGTGTGCGCACCGCTGTTGTTTGTGTGCGTAGTTTACAGAACACCGATTGGGACGCGTTTGCTTGAGGCGTTTTTGTGAGCCATACTTCATAATGTCTGAGAGGGCTAAGCATATTCATTGCCTCACAATCGTGGCTGAAGTGTTAAAATTTATTTGAATTATGGTGCTATACGTGCCAAAATCCCAATCGCATTATGAGGCACGCCGTAGTTTCCGAGTCCGGATTAATTTTGATGCTGTGGTGTTCTTTAAGAGTGGCCTAAATTTAAGTTCATGAGCACACGAAAATTTTGTTTTGCCCCCGTCGAGATGCGGTAGCCGCGTTTGGGATCAATCCCGCAACCTTGAGCAATGCCATAGCCGCAAAGCTACCGGGGCTGACATAGAAGCGTTGATTTGACATGGGACTGCTTCCGTAGTATCGTCTAGACCCTACGGGGATATTTAATGCGGCTTTGCATCTGCACGCCCTGCGTAAGTTGTCCGCTTCACAAATTTGCATGCTGTTTATTTTTCAAACCAATTCTCTGCCTCCTCAACCCCTTTTCTTTGCCGTTCTATCTAGCTTCCCTCTGGACTTGCTCTTCAGCAGAAAGGTAAGCGTTGCAATTTCTGCAGTACTTTTGCAGGGTGTCGCGGATAATTACAGTGGTTAGGAAGCGATTATGACGACGCCTAGCGAGCGCCAGACAGCATTGTGCGCATTCGACGCGGTGACTAGGTCCAAACGCGTTTCTGGTGTCGCCTTTCCTCTCTTTCGCGTTCCTTTCATGTATACGCAGGCTCCAAACCATCCCCTGGTGCGGTGTGCCAGGCAGCAGCAGCAGCAGCACTGGGAAAGTCAAAGGAAAAGGTAAAGAACGCTTCGCTATAATAAAAAAAGTTTGCATTACGAGCTTAACTCTTTACTGGGAAAACCTGTGCCCAGAAAAACTGGCTACACTCAAAGCACAAGGATAGCGACGAGCACCGTTGGCGATCGTCGGAATCTGATCTGCGAGTCAAGCGCAAAAGCCTTTATACTTGATTCGTCGAACGTTGCAGCGTAATCGCTGGCGTCCGCGTGCCTACCAGAATGTACTGCACAATTCGTTTCATGCATTCAATTTGATTACGCAGAGTTCGCGAGAACACACGTAACTATAGAATCAGAAATAGCATTCGAGTAAGTTCCAAATGATGCAGACGCGTTAGGTGCAGAGCGATAAGTTGGCGGCGGATGAAACACAGTCCCAGGAAAAAGGATAAATAAGCACACGTGTCAATATCGGCCAACCGTCTTTACTTATTAATCCGCACTACTGTGTCCCTGTCCCCGAACGTTACGCTTATCTTACTTGCGATGCTAGTTGGGCCAGTCCTCTACATCTCGAGCTACATTAGCCCACGTTTGTGCCCCGTATGTAAGTACCGGTAGAATACAGAAATTTTACACGCTTTTTTTTAAACAGGAGAGTGGTAGGTTACAGGTCCTTACTTGGCAATGAGTGTCGTATGCATGCAATAAAGGTACGCTTTCGTCATTGAGCATTTATTTCAATTTTTACCACCGGTTCAAGCACCCATTCATGCGTTACTAACATTGAAAATTTCTCACATGTATTGAGCTTCTTAGCCATTCTTTTGACGGATAGCCATTCTTTTGACGGAGGCTGCGCACGGTTGCACTGCACATGGGTTCCGCCTTTACATCGCTAAACCCTGGATAATTGACGTCAGCGCCGCCACAACCAGCCTCACTCGACTCCTTACGTCGAGAGGAACACGTGGACACCCAAAGCAGTACTGTGAGTCGCTTGCTTCACGAATTACCGGACTCTGAACTTCGCAAGAGGCGCCCGCCCAGCTAAGCCTTACGACGGGTACGGTCTAGCCGACGACCTTGGCCCAGTTCGGCGCACCAATGGCCACCAATGATGGCACCGAGATGAATCTCGAGCACGCGCAAATCCCACTTCCTGATGAACCTGCCGGCGGAGACTGGCTGACTGTTAAGTACGGTCGGAAGAAAACATCGACTCTCACCAATCCACCTCTCCAACCCCGACACCCATCGGTTCCCCGACAAGCCCGACTCCCACCGCTACCCCGAAATGACCTCAAGGTAATCATCCGCCCCCGAGAAGGACTCAACCTTGCCACATGGACCACGCCACAGGTTGCTGAAGGCATCAAGCTGGCATGTCAGCACCCCACTACTGAGCACGTACGGACCCTTACTGTAAGAATTGACCCAGTACAAAACATCGCTATTGCTAGCACACCAAACGAAGAGCTAGCTATGAGCATCCGTCGCATCACTACAATTCACCTGGGCGGTCGAGAATTCGCAGTCACGGCATACGTGGCGGCACCCGACAGCTCCGTCAAAGGGGTCATTCACGGCATTCCCGCAGGAACTCCCACAGAAGTCCTCCTTAACGGACTCTATGCACCTGGCCGAGAAATCTTACATGCCCGTATGCTCGGACAAACCGCTACGGTAGTGATCACATTCACTGGCAAGGCTGTACCCTTCTACGTGCGATACTACAGCGGTGAAGTGCGATGCAAACCATACCGACCAACCACGCATTTCTGCCGCATCTGCCACCAAGTCGGCCACCGGACCGATGTATGCCCAACTCCAGAAGCAAACGTATGCCCCCAGTGTGGTACACGAAACCCAACTCAGGACCACCCCTGTCACCCCCGGTGCGCCTTATGCCAGGGGCCTCATCCTACGGCTTCCAAGGAGTGCCCTGATGGACTGAAGAAGGCATCTTCAGCATCCCGAAGGACCAGCCGCCGGGACTACTCAAGGTCGAAGTCTCAGTCACGTACAGACCAGCAACGGAGGCGTTCCCGCTCCAGGTCTCGCTCCTGCTCGCGGAACCAACAAGGAGGGACCCGGAACCTCAACGGACCTGCTGTACCGGGATCACAAGCGGTGAGCTGGTCAGCACGGCTTTTCCCCTCTCACACAACCCACCAAGACAACACCCTGTCATCGCGTCTACACACAGCACCCACCCTACACAATTCTTCACCCATAAACAATACTGACGTTCAACTGCAAATTCTAGCTGAGCTAAAGGCCATCAGAGAAGAAAACAAACGCCTTCATGAAGAAAACAACAAACTTCGCACGCAGATTGCAGAACTATACGCCACTCGTACTGCCACTCAGCATTCCACACTAATGACCGCACCCTCAATGCCATCATCTTCGGAACGTTCTGAACCGATGATTCTCGCGGAATCAGCAAAACCGACAGAAATCGCACAAGTCGAGGAGAAAGTTGATGTACTGCAACGGCAGCTCCTAGCAATGCAACAAAGCATCCAGCAACTGGCAAGTGTTATTGAAGAAACACGGCTCGCAAAAGATCAGCGACGCAAGAAAGTTAGAACACTAGTACAACAGGAAGTAGAGCAGGGACACCCTGCCGATCCACCCGTCAGCCAGGACGAATAGCAAAACCAAGCACAGGAACGAAAACCCACTCATAATCTGGCAATGGAATTGTCGCAGCTACAAACGCAAGCAAGGGTCACTGAGACAGTACATAAGTAACGCCAAAATGAGACCAAGCGTAATCGCACTACAGGAAACAGGCACACACCCAACTCAAACTGGCTACAACACACATACCACCACGCCTGACAGCCGCGTGGCCACACTTACAGCTAAAACGCTCACAACCACACAACACACTATAGACGGCAGTGATGTCGATCATAACCTAATTGAGATCCTGCCGCTCCAACGAGGCCGAAAGAGCCTTTTCATACTGAATATATACAGCCCACCCAAGCAGAAGCAGGCCAAGTTCGACTACTTGATGACTAAAGCGATTGGCATAGCCAAAAATAATAGTCTGCTGATTGTAGGCGACTTCAATGCGGCTCACCAGGCATGGGGCTACACGACAGCCACATCAAAAGGCACTGCACTCCAGTACACGATACAGCAGCACCGTCTCACCATCCTCACAGACCCCGCATACCCCACACGTCTAGGAAACAGCGTCTCCCGAGATACATGCCCTGACCTCACCCTCACTAAAGGGATACAGCAAGCTTCCTGGCACAACACGGAGGAAACTCTGGGCAGTGACCACTGCATACTTGCCACCACATTGAACGTTACGCATGCACGACACCCGATAAAAAAGACAACACTCAGAGATTGGACAGCTTTTCGCAAAGAGCGAGCGGATGACTCCTCAACCAGTATTACGGATCTCGAGCAGTGGGTACGAGAGCTCCAACAAGACGTAGCCAGACATTCAAAACAGATCACACTCACCACAGACATACCGGCCGTAGACCCGCACCTTCTTCATCTCTGGGAAGCACGTCGAGGCCTTGTTAGGAGATGGAAGCGCCAAAAACATAATCGTAAATTGAAACTACGTATAGCGAAACTCACGGCAACCGCGGAATGTTATGCTGAGGAGCTCACCCGTCACAACTGGCGACAACTATGCAACAAGTTGCAGGGTAATCTTAGCACGGCCAAAACATGGTCGCTGCTACGCCATCTTCTTGACCCCACACAAAGCAAGGCAATTAGCCAGCAAACAATTCGACGTATCCTGCACAACCATCCGGGTTCTGATGACGAAATCCTGGAGGAGTTTCGGGCGCGGTACATAGGCGATTTCGAACCCGCACAAGGACAACCTCCAACCTACAGCGGGAGCGACAATTATGACCTCGACAAGCCGATCACCATCACTGAAGTGCAACAAGCACTCCATGCACTCACACGAAACACCACCCCAGGCAAGGACAAAATAAATAACAAGCTCCTGCGCAATCTGGACGATGGCACCATTCAATCTCTTACTGACCTCTTTAATCATCACTGGGAAGCGGGTACGCTACCAGCAGACTGGAAGCACGCGGACATCATACTCATTCCGAAGCCAGGCAAACTCTCCAGCTTAGAAAATATGAGACCAATCTCACTGACCTCATGCCTAGGCAAGCTTCTGGAACATGTCATTCTGAACCGGCTTCAACCTTACCTAGAATCCAGCGACCTCTTTCCCGACACAATGTTCGGGTTCCGGCCCCACCTTTCTACCCACGACATCCTTCTTCAGCTGAAGGAACAAGTCCTTGAACACATCTCACCGCACAACACCGGAGCGATTTTAGCACTCGATCTCAAAGGCGCTTTTGACAATGTGGCTCACCATACCATCCTTACAAACCTAAGCCTCAAGAACTGTGGTCGTAATACTTACAATTATATATGCGCCTTTCTAAGCAACCGCATGGCCACAATAGGCATTGGCCCTGATAATCAGCCGCATTGCCTACGCTGCCCCGTACTTGCCCCTCACTCCCAAGGAACTTGATCAATTAGACGTACTTCTTCGGAAAGCCTACAAGCAAGCGCTCGGCCTACCACCAGGAACAGCAACACTCAAGCTTGAAGCCCTAGGAGTCCATAATACTATAAGAGAAATTATAGACGCCCACCTCACAAGCCAACGAGAACGACTAGCCCTCACACCAACAGGAAGGACAGTCCTAGCGCGCCTAGGCTACCCCACACACGGCAAAGGCCACGAACAAGCAATTCATCTGGCCCCCCACTTCCGGGAACACATCAAGGTAGCCCCTATCCCCAGAAGCATGCACCCGGAACATCATGTCGATCGTCGCCAAGCTCGCGCAAAAACTCTACAGACAAAATATGGCAGTCTCCCCACCACACTATACACAGATGCCGCGCAGTACCCCCAAAAGGCAGCCATGACGGCCAGCGTTGTCGACTGTAACCTACAAGAGGTGGTCTCGATGACGGTCCGCACTGCCAGCGCCCTCGTAGCGGAGGAGACAGCCATCGCCTTGGCCATCACCTCTAGTCCGACCAACGAGTACGTCACAATCATTACTGACTCCCAGGCAGCTTGCCGTAGCTACGCGAGAGGCAGAATATCTTCAATAGCCCACCGACTCCTCAAACAAGCCTCCCAATTGCCGGACGTTGAAATAGTGTGGACTCCAGGACACGAGTCCCTCCGTGGAAATCAGCGTGCGCACGCTGTAGCCCGAGCTCATGCCTCCCGGGCGCCACAAGAGAGGGATACGGCCGCCTCCATGGAGCCGGTACCTTTACAATACAACGCCATACTACAACACCACAGATTGAACAGACGACAATACCCGCCTCCACACAAGACCCTCTCACGTGAAGACGCCGTAACATGGCGACAACTACAAACCAACACATACCCCCATCTAAGCAGACTACACGCAATACACCCTACACTATATTCATACAAATGTCCCCTTTGTAATGATTACGCCTCCCTATATCACACCACATGGGCGTGCCCCAACGTGAAGGCGGCCCCGCAAATACCCAACCCCACACCCGAGCAATGGGAGGCCGTGCTGACTAGTTCGGACCCTCGTAACCAGCAGCAACTGGTGCGGCGGGCCCGGGAGACAGCAAGAGCCGCAGAAGCCCTGGACTAAGGGCGCCTCCCGCACAAGCAGAAAGACACCTGCTTGTCCTTTCTTTTTAATAAATGTTTCTCCTCCTCCTCCTCCTACCCGCACTCATGTAGGACTCTGTTTTACTTGTAGTCATGCGCACGAAAATCACTAACAAAACAGCACAAGTACAATATGGGCTGAATTATTTTTAGAAAGTGTCGAGGCTTTTTTCAGCAAAATGTGGTATCAGTCTTATAAGTATGAGAGACAAAGGACGTCCCATCCAACGCACAACCTGGAACATCTGGGATGGACGCTTTTTGATGCGGTTATTTAAATTCTCTAACACAATTCATTTTTTGACGGATATTTTGAAGCACAGCCATTACATCATCAAAGCATCGCAAGACAAAAGCCAAGTTTAAGCAGTATTGCACTAGCTCAAGAATCGGCCCAAATTTAGTGTTAGACGGATGCCTACAACGTGGGTGAAATCCACCCATAACATTGTCACCCTGAAGTCAATCATCTATGCATCGCATACTAATAAATTACTGCTATTTTTGGGCGTGTTGACAAACTAACTTTAAAAGCATATGTAGCGCCAGCGAATAGGGGGAGAAGGGAGACGACAACACAATGCGCTAACTTCAAGAATTTTATTTTCAGGAAACAACCACCTCTTTAAACCATGCACAATGGCGCCACATCATCCAAGTTTTAACCATCTTAAAGAGCCGTCTCCTTATCTAACAAGTCGACCGAAGGCCCACTAACACACGTAACATTATACCGACAGATCTTTATGTTTGTGTTTCGCAAGAACACGACAGGAACGATAAACCGGTGCATAGCCGCATTTCTGACAGTGAGTTTACGACAGACGACCGTAATGCTTCTCCGGTTTAGATAATCTTCTCGTAACCGGTCATTAAGGCTCCTTCCTGTCTGTCCGACGTATCTTTTCCCAAAGGACAGCGGAAGCTCGTAAACAACAGCTTCTACGCAACCCACTGGTGCTTTACGATGATCCGTAGAGCATCCGACAGCTGGCTTATGGTACGGGTCCATTAACCGACATATTTTTGCGAGCTTCTCTGGTGCTGAAAAGACCACATTTGTGTTCACGCGCTAAGCCGTTTTATTAGGACTTGGTGTCGTTATATGCAGGTAGGACTCTACCGCTACCTTTCCTCTGCGTTCCGACCGTTGATTTGCCGCGTCCCGAGTTGCGCTGTATGACAGGCAGTGCTTTACCCCCCCCCCCCTCTACGACTGAAACCTGCACTGACTCTAAGAAACCACGCTGCTGACAACCTTCGCGACTGATCCATAAGACCTATATAGATCTTATGGTGGCAACATTTCTTGAATGCATTTCCAAAGTGCAAGTTTGCTGGGCACCTCTTGACGAGCTTCGAGTGGGCGGACCGATACGGCGAGAGGGGTTTATTAGCGCTAGGTTTATACTCCCAACACGTGTGCCGCTCTATGAGCTCGAGCTGAATATCTAAGAAACAGACCACGTTATCAGTCGGCTCTTCGAGCGTGAGAAAAAAAAAAACTTCTAAAGTTTGTCTACTGTAGACCGTGCGTCTGGTTGAAGAAGAACTAGATAGTCATCAACGTACCTGACAACTTTAACTACCCTCTGCTCCGACAACGTACGCGACAGGGTTTTGTTATGGTGGGCTAGAAGAAATGTCACTTAGTATAGGCGCCAAACATGAACCGATGCAGACACCCGAATTTTGAATGAAAATTTCTTAATTTCATGCTACATACGTCGAGTGAAGGTAAGAACTAAGCATATCTAAAAGCCCCTGAACGGATAAACCGGCTGAGTTTTGAAACGCAGCCTCGCAAACCTCGTCGATGCACTCCTCTGCGCATACTATTAGTTACCTTGAGGCAAGGAATAGTACAAGTCCTTTATGTCAAAGGAGCAAGCTGATAAGCTTTTCTCATAGTTATCTATCAGGAAATCTGCGATTTCTTCAGAGCTTCTAATATAAATGGGTCGTCAATACTAAGAAGTCTGAGTTTTTATGAGTTTTGCCCATTAAGAGTAATAGTTTCAGATACTGGGTCATGGCAAAAAACATTAGCTCTCTTCTTGCGGCAAAAAACTCAGAATTCTTAACATTGATGGTTCATTTTTGGTTAGAACATCTGAAGAAATCGTAGATTTTCCTGATAGGTAATTCTGACAAAAGCTTATCAGCTTGCTCCTTTGACATAAATGACTGGTTCTACTCCTTGCCTCAAAAAAAAAAAACTATTAGCGTGCGTAGAAGGGTGCATCGACCTGTATGGCGTGGTTGCATTTTAAAATTCAGCCGGTTTATCCGTTAAGGGCTTTTTAGATATGCTTAGTTGCTACCTTCACTCGATGTATGCAGCATAGAATGACGAAATTATCATTCACAAGCAAGGTGTCCGCATCGGTTCATGTTTGGGGCCAATACTAAGTGACATTTTTCAAGCCCACCATAAAAAAAACCGTCGCGTACCTTGTGGAACATAGGGCAGTTAAAGTTGTCAGGTACGTTGATGACTATATAGTGCTTGTTGAACCAGACGCACATTCTGCAGTAGACAAGCTTTACGAAACTTTTCTAAAGGCCTTAGCCCACTTACTGTCAAGCTTGAAGAGCCGACTGATAACGTGCGGCGTTTATTAGATATTCAGCTCGAGATTATGAAACTGCGCACGTGTTGGGAGTATAAATGCAGCCCCTGTTTCCGCATCGGTTCGCCCGCTCGAAGCTGTCGAGAGGAGCATTGCGAACTTGCGCTTTGGAAGTGCATTAAAGAAATCTTGCCACCATATATGATCTATACGAGTCATGGACCAATGAGGAAGGTTGTCAGCAGCAGGATTTCCGGAGTCAGTGCAGGTTTTAGTACTAGAGGGGCTGCTGGAAAGATGCGTATTAGACAGTCCAACTCGGAACGCGGCAAATCAACGGTCGGAACGCCGACGAAAGGTAGCGGTAGTGCCCTAGCTGCATCGAACGACACATAGTCTTAAGAAAATGGATTAGCGCGTCGACACAAAAATGGTCTCTTCAGCGCCAGAGAAGCTCGCAAAAATGTGTTGGTTAATGGACTCGTACCGTAAGCCGGCTGTCGGATGCTCTACGAATCATCGTAAAGCACCAGTGAGTTGCATATAAGCTGTTGTTTACGACCTTCCGCTGTCCTGTGGCAAAAAAAAAAAAATACATCGGACCGACAAGAAGGTGTCGTAATGACCGGTTACGACAACATAGCCTAAACGTGAGAAGTAAGCAATACGGTCATCGGTCAATTCACTGTCAGGAATGCCGCTGTGCGCCGGTGTATGGTTCCTGCCGTGTTCTTGCGCAGCACAAATATAAATACGTGCGAGAGATTATTGAGGTTCAGGCTATCTGTCGGAATAGTGATGCGTGTGTTAGTGCTCATTCGGTCAACTTGCTAAATAACGAGGCGGCTTTTTTAGATGGTTAAAATTTGAATGAATTAGCGCCACTGTGAATAAATTAAACAGGTGGTTGTTTCCTGAAAATAAGATTGTTAAAGTTAGTGCATTGAGTTGTCGTCTCCCGTCGGTCCTTGTTCGGTGGCAATAAATATGGTTTCGAAGATAATGTAGCACGGCTTTATTATATGAGAACACCAAAGAGGCAGGGTTTTTACCAGCTATTCCTAAACTTGTGATAAAGAAAAGGAGTTGTTTAAGTATTCTGCTCGCCAACGGAATCCCCATATATGAAGGTCATTGAACGAATCCGCAACCAGGAGCTGTATAACGCAAAAATATATCATTCTCATTTTAGTGCAACCGCGGATACGAACAACGAGTGGTGACCGGCAGCGTCGTCTGAACACTCCAATCTAAGGCTACCCGCCGTGGTTGCTTAGTGGTTGTGGTGTTAGGCGGCTAAGAACAAGGTTGCGGGATCGAATCCCGGCCATGGCGCCCGCATTTGCATGGGGGCTGAATGTGAATACGCTCGTGTAATTATTCTAAGTGTAGGTGAAAGAACCTTAGGTGGTTCAAATTACAGTAGAACATGTTATGGGGCTAGTAGGTGCATAGCTTTCAATAGATGAAGCGCCAATAGTGACGGCTCACTAGGAAGGAACAAAGGCAGGACAAGGAGCTCCTGTCTTTTCATTGCGCCTTGTCAAAGCGCCTTGTCCTGTCTTTGTACCTTCCTAGCGTGCCGTCACTATTGGCGCTTCATCTAATGAATGGTTCAAATTATTCCGGAGTCCCCCCCACTACGACGTGCGCCATAATCAGGTCGTGGTTTTCGCGCCTAAAACCACACAGTTTAATTGATTCTAACGCTCTCCTTGGTTACAGGAGGGGACACTTGCTTGCGTTGACAGCGAATAGGACGGCCTGGTTTTATATGTTTTGCTTATTAATTTAACTGATAAGAGGCTAGGCGCGCGCAATAAGGAAAAATGATTCGGTGGGGCCGAGCAGGCACGATGCAGCGACGATGATAGAGAGCGCGATTAGTGCATTTTTTTCGCATATTTAGCGGTGGATGGTAGAAATTTTTTTAAATTTTACTGAAACTTTTTTACGCGTAAACAACGACCCGACTCTGATACACGCCACAGTAGGGGATTAGGTAATAACTTTGACCACTTGGGCCTTCTCAACGTGTGAACAATGCACGGCACACGGGCGTTTTTGCATTTTGCGCACATCGAAATGCAGCCCGCCACTTACGCGATTTGACCGCATGCACTCGGGCTTACCAGTGCAACGACGTGCTAACCACGCCACCATGGTGCTTTGGTAGAAAATTGGGGCGGCATGAAACGACAAGGTGAAAATTTCGCTAGAACGAGTCCTCAGAGAGAAGAGTTGGCAGCGCGATGTCGTATAGGAGCCGAAAGGGCTTGAAGACATGATACTGCCAAGCAAAAATTTTTATTATGCGCAAATAAATCAATTTTATCACGCAGCTCCAACCAGCCAGTGCCGGAGCGATCGGCGGGCAGTAACCTTCCATATCCCTTTCAGACAGAGGCTGTTTCCTGCTATGCCGAAATCTTTTTTTTGTCTGTGTGTGGCACAATAGCGCAACTTTTGCGTGCAGGTCACTATCAATGTGGTCAGTTTCGCGGTTTATAGTTATTATATAGTATGTCATTTATGTATATACTACTATATACTATGTCATATACTATATTTACTGTCATTTATGTATACAAGAAATAGCAACGGGCCGAGGATTGACCCTTGCAGTAGACCATACTTGATAATATGTAATATCATGAGAAGCCAACAAACACTGACGCCAAGGACAACATAGGGGAAATTACTTGTGCTGTTACCTGGATGTTACGTGGATATGAAGGGGCCTAAGGAGTCGTTGCAAATGTCGCGAACCATATATATGCCAATGTTAATTGAGGTGTACTATGGACACGAAATTTACATTGTGCAATGATGATGATATATTAAAATATTTCAGGGGTAAACATTTGCAAGAAGCCCTGCTGTTTTAACAGAGCCCTTTAAACGCAAGGGCCTGGATGCATATGCAATACCAAAACTACAATCACAGCGGCATCTTCTGGAAAGAGGATCTCTATGAATTAATGAGGCTAAACACACGTAAAACAATATCGTTCAAAGAAGCTATGACTGCTCTGGCGTCAAAAAACGGTTCTGGACCAACAGATATTGCGGGATGAAGAGGGACCTGCTGAAGGTATGCTACAGCAAATTTGCTTTCATCATCTACTTCCGGGCACACCAGGAAGACGTGCAGTACGAGCAGCCTCTCATCACATCTACCGTGAGTTGGCGGTTGATTACTAGCGAGCAAAAAGCTGTGGGGGCCATGTGTATGTGCTATTACGAGACGGCAGAATAGGACACCGGTTCGTCGTATTTTCGTTGCGGGGGGCCATGAACCTTACTGTGGTTTAATCAAGAGAAATTTATTTGTTTCAACGTCCCACGAACGCTGTCAATGGGTTCGATCTTTCCTTCGCAAGAAAGGCTTCAAGTCTCTGGCAGGGACAGCAGCTGTAGGATTCACAACGCGCGGTGTAATCGACATGCCCATTTGGTCTGCTAGCACATTACCCTTGATGCCATAATGGCCAGACACCGAGCATATATTGACACGCCAGTTGGGTGCTTACACACTACACAGAGCGAAATAGAGCTCAATGAGTACATGATTTTTTTGTTGACACAGTGACTTCAAGGATTTTACGACACCTATGGAGCTTGTATCTATTATAGCTTTTTGAAGTTTTAATTTCTTTATGTGGTTCACAGCCAGCAATAGTGCACAGGCTTCAGCTGTAGAGATACTTCGTTTCAGATGGAGTACGCCGGATTCCTAGAAGGATGGACTGACGGCTGCATAAGATATCCCGGAAAGAGACTTAGAAGCGTCAGTGGAAAAGCCTCTTCAGGAGGACTTGGACTGGAGTTCAAGAAAATGCACTCTGACTTCGAGCTCTCCAGCATGCTCTGTAACTTCTGGAAATGATATTTTACGTTCTACCACCTACCACTCGAATGGAGGCAACACCTTAGTTGGATGTATTCAGCAATATTCGAGGAGCGGGACATCCAGTTCATCGCTAAGCTCTCTCACACGCAATGAGAAAGGTTGTCTCACACAAGGGTGATTACGAAAAGTGTAACACTTGTCATATTGTTACCGTTATTAGAACAGGGATATCCATGATTAGAGTGTATTTTCGGAAAATATGTGGCGGTGATGTACGTTCTCTGCAGATAGAGTGACCACTCATTTGATTCTGCGTATAAACTTACTATAGGGCTTGTTCTGAAAGCACCATTGGACACGTGGATCCATTGATGGTGGACGGAATCTAGCATCTTTAGCAAGCTCTAGGTGACACCATAATGCAATCGTGACGGAGTGAGGCTATAGTAAAATTTCAATAAACATGTCTTGTCGCTAGTTCATGTTGTGTCGGATAGAAGTTTCAATAAGTTTATTGTTCTTAGATATTTCGCTTTGAGATATTTTATGTGTGGGATCAAACAAAGCCGGCAGTCATGTTTAATGGCTAGAAATGGCGGCTCTTTATTAGCAAGTATTCGTTTTCCACACAGCTCTGCACGAGGATCTGGAATGGGGCCTCGTTCTTTTAAAACTACACAAGCACATTTGTAGGGGTTGATTTTAACTCTCTTTTTGTCTGCCCTCATGCACACCTTGTTCAAGCCCTGATGTACCTGTCTCTCTCACACTGCGAGGTTACAGGACTGGAAGCCTATTTGTGTGTCATCGAGGTAGACAAAGTAATGGACAGCTGGTGGTAATGAGCTGTGGAGTGTTTTCATCTTACGAGGTAGCGTTAGCTCGGCTGCTCGTACGAAATACATGTAAAAGCAGAATTCGTTTTTCTCGTGAACTACGACAACAAACTTGACGAGATTTGTTGTATTTAAAAAAAATCTTAAAATCTAATGAGGCATTTCTTGGATTTTCTATTTACCTTGTAAATTTTTTATTAGAAGTTGGCAAAAATTGAAAATTTTCAGAAGAGGAAACAATGAAGTTAACAACTCTGTAACTCAGCAATGAAAAACAATATCCTATAATTGTGAATTCGCTCCAATAGCAGATCTAAAGCGGACAAAATTGATATGTCACACATGAATCTCAAAAATGTAGTAACATGGAAATGCAGCTTTTGCTGAACCCTTGTACACAACGTAACAAATTCACGTAAAATATAAAATCACATACCTAATTTGTTCACTTTCAATGATCTAGGGATGCCGTACACAGATGCGCGATATTCGTTCTTGATACAGAGCTATCAATTTGTAAACTTCGTGCTTTCATAGTTTTCATAGTATCGAACGTTTGAAAACTCTTTTAACAAAATTCGGGCTCTCATATTTAATTACACTTCCAACAGTCCCTAGAATTGTACTTTCTCTTTAAAGTACAAATTCATTAACATTCGTCCAGGGTTATCTCAGGAAAAGACGTTTTTGCGTTTTACATGTACTTCAATAGGCCGCGTCGGAGTTCGGCCAGAGCTGAAACTTCCTCTTAACGATAAAGAGCGTGCAGCTGAGCGCGCCTCCCTGAGGTACACCAGTTGCCTGTATGAATGGACGTAACAAACGTTGTCTATTTTGAAGAGGAAGGTACGATCAGGCAAATCGCTGTTAATCAGGTTTAGCATATTGCCACTGATGCTCATTCCCGGCAAGTGTCGCATGGTACCGTAACGCCACGTTATCTTATACAAATTCTCCATATCGAGGAATATCAATAAGAAAAACTACTCATGTGCAAACGCATTACGTATATTTTTTCAATGCGCCCCAGATGGTTACACTATCAGCCACAATGGTATGTATCAAGCATTTTGTTCAGTTCAATGAAATGTATTAGTCACCGATTAATAATTATTTCTGATAGCTTATAAATGCAACTTGTGAGAGCTATCGGGAGGTAAATTGGCACTGAGGAAGGGTATTTACCCTGCTTCAAAGAAAGACCACAATCACTTTTTTTCCGTGCGGATGGCAGCTATTTTGCAGCCCAAATATTCTTGAAAACTGCGGGTAGTGTGAGTGGTGTATCAGTGTGTAGGTTCCTTGTCATGTTATAGATGGCTCTGTCAGGTACCGCTGCAGAGCTTTTGCATGCAATGAAGGCAGCTCTCACCTTGGCAATACTGAAAGGCCGATTATACGGTTAGTACTGTCGGAATTTACGTACGACTGGCTAACATTCTTCGGTTTGTGTATATTTAAGTAAGGACTGTGAATAATGTATTGAGCTTGACACGCGCTGAAAGTGCTACCCAAGAGAGTCTGCCTAGTCTTGCAAGTTATTTCCTTGGTCGTTCACCAGATGCAACGGATGAATTTGTTGTCCTTTAAGCTTTCTTATGCTATTCCACTCTTTCGACTCCAGTGCGTAGAAATTTATACGCAAGAGGAGCCTCACCCAGCTTTCTCTCTTTGCCTGACGCCGTGTCCGCCTTCTTTGTGATATAATGTTGTTAAACTGAATGAAAATTTCTATATTTGGCGATCTGCGTAATACGCCCTATGCCTTATTCTATCTCTTTCGCACCTCTCTAGTCTTAGTCCCAACTCGAGAACACGCCTTGTAAGTGAGCGACCTTTCCTGTGTGGAATAAACTTTACGGCTTCAACAATAATAAAAACAGTAAAATGTGCACCAGCATCTGCTCTAATAAAATTGTTAAAGAAAATCTCAGGATAAATGGGTTGATTTCTTAAAATGCTCGCATAAATCGAATGCTTAATTCCTTTGAGGAATATGGGGAGGGTACTCATGGTGTGTTAAGTCAAAAGTTACAACGATGTGGTCACTTCCAAAACGTTTCTAAGTGACGTTTCATTCCTGGAGAGGCAGAAGATCAGCATAGCCAGTTCCTGTATCTATCAATGAATACGTGTTGTCTTGAACACTGTGATAGGTCGGCTCCTTCTCAAACAGGTAGGAACTAGAGTTTAGAAGAAAATTATCAATGAATTGACCTCTCGCGTCACATCGCGAGATTCTCCACATCGTGTTGTGGCCATTAAACTCACTCACAAATATGTAGAGGTCCGGAAGCTAATCAATGCGGAAAAAGAAATCGATATTTCTGATGACAGTTAGGCGGTCTGTGCATAAAAGCCAGAATGAGGAGTTATTAAAAATGATTGCCCCAATTGACACCGCCTCAAGAGGCGTGTGAAGGGCCAAGGGCTGACAAGCGACAGATTTGTCGGCAACTATTGCTACACCGCCTGAGGCATTCGCCCCATTACGGTCTTTTCTGAAGATGGTGTAATTAGAAAGAAAGCTGGTGATTGTAATTTTCAGATGTGTCCTGAACACAAAGCAACTTCAGATCATGTTTTTTGAAGTTTTATTATATCGTCGAGGTTGTGAAGAAGTCCTTGAACGTTTTATTTTAGTATTTGGGTCTCCATTGTGATAAAGGTGTTTTATGCTGCGTCTCTAAGAGCCGAAAATGAGCTCGCTCGCCCTTTCTCGGCATCATGAAGCGACGCTTGTTTTGCTTGGAGTGATCGGAAGAATCTCGCGCCTTTTTGGTGCTCGCAGTGCTGGCTGGCTAGTTATGTGCAGCGCCTCGCACGAGGCGCTCGACAAGCACTCTTGTTAGCGCTTTGTCTGACCTGAAAGCCTCGGCATGTCGGAGGAGATCTTAGAGGCCACCAGCCCGGGGGGTTGATAGCCCTTTTTCTGGGATACCATAAGAGCGCCAGCTGCAGCAGCCGGGGACGGGGGCGAATGGCGTTACCGAATGGCGTCACTGCTTGTGCGCCGGACACCCGCCGGAAAGCGTGTGTCGCTGCCCCCTGAGGCTTCACATCGGTAAAGGTGTTGTCGGGCAGATAGGATATCCGCCTGCGTGTCTGCTTGAAATTTATATTTTCCTTTAGTTTATTTGCTAATATTTATTTTGTTTTTTAATATTTATTCTATTTAAGTTAGTTACTACATGTTAAACTAGAGTACGCGGATCTGCTAGCTGTATCCTTGACCTGGTCTTTATTAAAAATAGCACTTCTAGCAATTAAACCACAATATACGAAGGCATATTTGACCATAAGATAGTAGGCGTATCCTTCGTATTATTGAAAGGCAATACACCTAACACAATAAAATATAAGACAAAAGACTACACAGCAGCAAGAGATGAGTCCGTACTGGAAAACTTAGATGTAGTATTCGAAAAGTTTTCAGCTCGGAATGTGCCAAAATTATAGGCAACATTCAAGGAGCACTGCCATTATCGCTATATTAACTTTATTCCTGACAAAAATATATGTACGAAGGAGGAGATAAATCCGCAGATTAGCCTGCACATTGTCCACTTGAAAAGAAAATGAAAAGCGTCTAAAAAAACTAAGTCCCCAAAATGCTAGCTTTCTTTAGAAATATTCACGGTTCAATTGTCCGCAAGTATTCGTTATTTATTGAAACCCTCCCACAGTTTATTCAGAACAATCCAAGTAAAATTTGGAATCATGTCTGGGATTCCAGTCAGCCCATTTACCAGATATTGTATATGACAATGTTATCACATGTGCAAAAGAAATGCCAGCACACTTTAACTCCCACTTTCATTCTGTGTTTTCCAGTGGCGATGATGGTGTTAATAATGACAACAATTATTGCGATTCCTCATTCGAACCCGTCATTTATTTTCTGATGGCGGCATCGTGGAGATGCTTCTTAGACTCAATATTAAGTGTTCCACTTGTCCTGATGGTATACCCAATGCTTCCTTAAAGCGCTATGCAGAATCCCTAGCCCAGTTTTCTCGCAAAATCTTTCATGAATCACTGTTGTGAGCTTCATTACTCGCGAACTGGCTTACAGCCAGAATTCTGCTTATTCACAAGACCGGAGACCGCCTTTTGGTAGGGAACTACCCTCCTATTTCGTTAACATGTTCTCCTGTAAATTCATCGTACACATAGTCGCAAATCATATATTGCAGATTCTAAATACTATTTCCGCGCTCAGGCTATCTCAGCATGCTTTCAAAAAGGGAGTTTCAGCCGTTACACGATTAGCAGCTTTTCACACCCGTAGTGCCATATTAGATAATTCCGGAGAAGTTGTATTATATTTCGATTTCAGTAAGGCATTCGACAAGGTTCCTCAAAATAAACTACTTCTGAAGCATAAAATAATTGGAGTGCTGGCACCACTCATAAAATGGATCGCTGCCTACATAAAGCAGAGAACACAATACGCGGATATTGATGGTTTTCCTGTTTTTCTACTGCTCCACTTAAGGTCGCATGAGGCGTTTCGCAGCGGAGTGTGCTGAAACCTCTGTTGTTTTCGTTGAATAGAATACAAATGATTTTGTCTTCTTTATTGATGAAAACCTCAAAATTAACGTTTTTGCCGATGATTGCATGTTGTTTAAAGAAATACGTTCTGTTTTAGATCAAAGCCTGTTGAATACTGCTTCGAATGATGTTTTCTCTTGGTGTGGAAAATGGCAGATGTCACTGAACTTTGAGAAAACAGCATTTATGAGTATCACCAGGAAGGAGACGCTTCTTGCGTTTATCTACACCCTCACCACTGCATCTATGACACAGGTCACACAATACAAATATTTAGGCGTAGTCACCAAAAGCAAGCTTACTTGGAGTAATCACATTTGCTTTATAACCTCGTCTGCTACGAAATGAGTGCGGAATTCTAAGGCACAAGCAAGGGGAGCACCTGCTAGCCTGAAGAAATTAGCTTGTGAATCCGCTGTTAGGCCAAAACTTGGGTATGCCATCGCGGCATGGTATCCTCACACGAAAAAAAAAGACTGCACAGATTGTGAAGGTTCAAAGGCGCGCCATGCGATTCATCTACAACAAATACAGAAATTATGGCTCTCCATTTCTCCTCATAAAAACTAATTAAATAAAAGTCCTCTGTACCGAAATAAAATATTGAGGACAGAATTCTTCCACTCTTAGTTACATGGAAAGCACGGCTTCCCGGCCACACCATATGTCGCGCCAGCTTTAACACTCCAAACACGACACACACACAACTATAGCTTAACACCTCATTTCGCAAAACCAAACTCCCACAAGTTTTCATTTTTTCCAAAAATAATAACTGACAAGAATTTAATACTTATTTATTTATTTATTGAGTACCTGCATCGGCCTTAGAAGGCATTACAGCAGGGGGGTACATACATATATACATCAGTTGACACTCATTTCAACACACAAAGCGCGGTAAAACGTTTCATTACATTGTATACCAACAATATTTGACGGGAGAGCATTCCACTCCCTCGTGGTCCTGTAAAAAAATTCATAACACAAGGTATCACCCTTAAAAGGAAATTCATGGAATTTCAAGGCATGGTCTCTTCTACGGGAAATGTACGATGGTAATTTAATATATTTGTTCCTGTCGATGCCTACTTTAGAATAGTAAACACTGTGAAAAAATTTGAGTCTCAGGCACTTTCTTCTATCCTTTAGATCTTGCCAATGAAGTCTGCGCTTGCCTTCGGTAATACTGAGGTTTTTGTCTTAATTACCAAGGACGAATCGAACCGCCCTATTCTGAATTTTTTCAAGTAAATCGACTAACTGACACGTATAAGGATCCCAGCATATACAAGCGTACTCAAGTACCAAGCGTACGTGAGTAAAATACAGCTGTTCTTTCAATTTACTAGGTAATTGGACAAAACTTCGACGGAGGAAGCCCAACTTTCGTGCCGCCTTCTTTCTTACCTCCTGTACATGCCTGTTGCACGGTAAATCCGAGGTAAACCAAACTCCCAAGTATTTACATTCCGTAACCCTGCTAAGAGTAACGCTATTTAATTTGTACTTGTATGCCTTGTATGAATGTTTCCTTTTAAAGGTGATGTTTAAACATTTTGAAACATTAAGTGACATTTCCCATTTCGCACACCAAGTTGAAAGTTTGTCTAAATCACTCTGAAGTGAATAAAAATCGGAATCACTATCAATAACCCTATATACTACGCAGTCGTCTGCAAACATCCTGAAAGAAGACGTAATACCACTAGTAATATCATTTATATATAATAAAAATAAGAGGAGCCCCAACACAGAGCCTTGGGGTACTCCAGAGGTCACTGCAGCAAGATCAGAGGAGATGCCATTGAGAACCACAGACTGTTGTCTATGTGAAAGATATTCAGATATCCATGCAATTACCTTTTTGCGCAACTTGTAGGCGTGTAATTTGCTAATAAGTAGGCCATGAGCCACAACGTCAAATGCTTTACGAAAATCTAGAAAGATGCAATCAATAATCTGCTGTCTATTGCTTGAGCCAAATCATGAGTGAATTCTACAGGCTGCGTAGTACAAGAAAAACCCTACCGAAATCCATGTTGGTTTGCGTTTAATAGATTATTTTAATAGGTTTAATATTTAATAGGTTTTCACGTGTTGAGACTTTAAAAAGGCCACTAACGACATTTTTTAACTTCTTATAGAGGGTGTTCTGCCACTTACATGTGACCCTTTTGGAGTCGCCAGATCTTCGTATGTATTTGGAAGTGTTTTATATCTACATGCATGCATCTTAACATTTATGTAGATTGCTGCTTGTATAATGCATTGCATATGTCCTACGAATTTGCCCTTCCTGCTTGGACAAAAATGTCTGCAGTATCGTTAAATGAAAAGAACGCGTGCTTTATTGTCAGAAAAATTTTTCATATCACATCATGTCTTCATCTTTTCATCACTGTGAAATTTATTTTGCGCGTAAGCTTAGATTGGCCGTCTGTGAAATCGGCGAGATTATGTTTGAAGCCACGAGGGAAGCGAGCGCTGTAGGAGGAAGGCGCCTGGTGGTGGAGAAGAGAATCGTTGCGTTTGTGCCTTTTCCGTTTTTGCTTTCATGTCAAGGTGCTCGGAGTGCATGTTTGTTCGCGGCATCGCTTCTTTGCTGGTGTAGCACTTGCGCATTTCCTGTGGCACAGCAGGCGTCGCGCCGTCGAGATCAATGTAGGGTTCGCACCCTCTCCGTTTGATTGCGACATCCAGGGGCTCGCTGTGCGTGTTCTCGGCGTCCATACACTTGCGCGTAACCCACGCTCATGAAGTATATCACTGTGAGGTTTTCTCTTTTGTGGAAGTCCACTATGAAATAATTGTCCAATAATGCAAGAATTTATTTCCATCATTCATCTTCGATAAATGTTGTATGTTGCGTTCTCAAAGGTGTTCACTCATAATGGTATCTGCAAAAAGCGTACAAGAAATTTATTTAGTTTTGAATCCAGAACGTGTTTTCTACTGCAGCCCGCAATCAATCTGGCAATTCAGGCGCAATGAAGGAAGACAAGCCCCATGCAACTGTAGGCTACGTAACAAAGTCCGACGGCAGGCTTGTAACGTTATTTTTCTCGACGAATGGGGCATAATTACGGTCACATGTGCCATCATGCAGATACATTGCCGGCAAAGAGAAAGATAACAACGCAGAAATGAGCAATGTTCTCAGAGAAATTCGTTCCACATTGCAATTCCCCGTGATTCCCATCACGATGCTTTTTTTCTCGTTGAGAACAAAGGCTCGCCCGTACAAAATGAAATCGATGGCGAGATGATGCTCTTGTAAGCGGAATTATGACTTGGAAGGCCTCAGTTTGAAATTATTGAGGCAAGTGCTACGCCACAGGTTGTTGGTGGCACCTTCCTCATTGTGTGATCGAATCTGTTTTCAGATGGTGGCGGCACTAGTGTTCATTCGCCAAGCAAGACGAGGTGATCGAAGATTGAAGGTGGAGAGCAACGTAAAACACACTTACCTTGGAAGTCTGCTATCTTGTATTTTCTTTTGTGTATTTTCTTTCGTATGTGCCATGTTTTTATACGAGCATACCATAGCATATGTCTTTATTCACAAAGATAAACAGTTGTAACTCAAGTACTGAGCACATTTATGTGCTGTATAGTGGCCAGTTTACACCGTCGCACGAGACACGGATAATTGTAGATCACTGTACGAAGCTTTTATACTGCTGTGGACAAAAATAAACTGACGATGATTCACACCTTTGCTGGCAGTTCTTGATGACAGCCAACAGCTGCGATTAGTGATATTGGTTGTTGGACAAGAGAAGAAAGACAAGAAATATATTTAGATCTTTGCGCTTTGCCCTTCCACCGATAAGCTTACCGCAGTATTCACTAATGAGAAGCAAAAATCATGTAGAAACTCCTCAGAGAGTTCCCTAAGTACGCGTAAGCATTGTCCCACTAGTTCATCTGCATGTATCCCGGTGTAAATACGAATTCTATGAAACTGGATCCGACCAATATAAAGCTTATCAGCACTTATCGGTCGTTATCAAACTTATCTGGCTAGATCAGACCTTTATCATCCCTTATGGGTTGTTCTCCACCTTATCGTACTCAATCCGACTCTTTTCTTCCCTTGACGGTCAGTATTAAACTTAACGCAATCGATCCAACCTTCATCAACCCCTACCTGTTCTTATCAACGTTATTGGACGTGATGCGACCCTTATCAGCCCGCACCAACCGTATTCGACTTGATCCGACTGTTATAAACCGTTACTATTGCTTATCAGTATTATCGGATTGGCCCGACCATAATGAGCCCTTAGCCCTCTTTGGCAGCTTATCGATCCGCGTCAAACTACTGTCAACGATGATGGCGACCATATAGCCCCTCATCTCTCCTTATCATTCTTATCAAGTCATCAACTGCTTATCTGTGCGTGTCGTGCGACGTGAAGTGCATGAGCCCTCATATATCGCTGGCGAACAGCGAAACGCAAGGGGATGTGGCGTGTTTGGCACTAAATTTCCGCAAAATTTTTTTTCCAGTTGTCTACAATTCATCAAGTCAGCAATACATGTGGCTCTTGGGATGGATTTTATTCGACCATCACCAAATATTTCAGCAAAGCCTTTGCAGAAAGTATCGTTCATACATTATTTTTTGTATTGATTCGTCTTACGTAATGGGCCGTTTTCGTCGTTGGGTAGGCAAAGAAATGCTTATGCATTTAAAAAGAAGGCATCTCGCGAACTCCCTTGTTCATGCTCGAAAGTATAAAGTTAGCACTGTTCTTCGTAAATTAAGGTAGCCTATTGCACTATGCCGATATTTCACAAGGTCTTACTAGCGCAGTGCTATATTTTAATTAACAAGTCTTGCAGTAAACCTTTCTACCTTTGCTTACAATATCTTTGAGCACATTTACTTATATAATAAATACGATCAGAATAATGGGCGGAGCTTTCTGTTGTAATAGTTGTTTTAAGGCAGTTTTAGCTCCTCAGCAAAAGGACGTGACAGGCCTGGCGGCACAAGGGGCCTAGTCAAACCGTCAGTTAGAGGAGCGCATTCATAGTAGACCGTCGTAGAGTTCTTGAATATTTGAAATGTAATTTTCACGAGAACGAAATGAACTGTCCGCCCGGGTTCGACGACGAGCTACGGTGCTCTGCTGTCAACACAGCACTCTGCTCAGCCAACGTTGCCTCAGTGCAGCCGGGCGCATAGCTCTGCGGCTCGCTTCTTCAGCAGCCGTTCGTGCCTTACCAGGAGGTGCCATAATGTGTACCGAAGAGTAAACACAGGTATGGAGACAACGTGGCGCACATGTGGTATCCATTGTTGCGTGAAACTATCAGGCGCAACTCTGACATGTCGCGGCACCTGATGGGTTACAACTCAGCTGCAATACAGAGTATGCACATATGGTCGCTACGCGACACGCATCTCACATCGCCGGACAAGTGGCACTAAACGATGCTGCTTCTAAGTAGCTTGCCCCTGGTGCAATAGTATGCGACTACAATGGAAAGTGTGCATGTATGGAGGCTACGTGGCGCGCATCTCACATCGCGTGACTCCTCGCGCTCTTTGACGTCTTTATAAGGCTTGTTTTTGCTGCAGTTACTAAGTGCTGGCGTGATGCTGTTATCGAATAGCTGAACCCCGCGCAGAGGCCCCGGGTTACATTTCGGCGCAAACTGGATATTTGTTCTCGCTCCTGGGGAACAGCTGCGACAGACACCCGCGGCTGACATCATCGGCAACTGAAACGGCTATTGGATTCAGCCTTCAGCAGCTTACGCTATAATAGTTTATTGCATTTGCTTTTGTATTTTTCTGTTTTTTTGCTTCGAAATACATCGACAGTAAAACGCAGTGCGAAATTATGAGTGCTACTAGGAAGTCGCGTGTAAGTGGCGCATTCTGAGGTAGAATGACGCCGCACGTTTTAATGTCCTAATTCAGGCTGGATTCCAAAAGACCCCACGTTGCTGTGCTTACGACTACGAAGGCAGAGCGACATTCTCCTTGAGTAACTTAAGGTTTATTCGCGCATCTAAACAAAGAAAGGGCAAACGCAAGAAATCAAGAACGATACGCATGACAAGAGCGCTCGTGTCGTACATTTCCAATTTCGTCCCTTGTGTATCCACGGTGATTTCCTTAGAACCAAAACCTAATCCAGGTAGCCCAACTTACAGTACTCATTAATGTTTATTGCCTTTATGCTGCACAGGAAGAAATGAAATATGAAACAAACGATGAAAGTGTTCTCGTCAGAAAATATGAAGAAAAATGAACACAGAAATTTCCCACAAGGGCAATCGCTAACGAGCAACAAAGAGCTCCAGGCACGGCCAAGTCGGAGATTCGCGAAAAGCTCTCCGCTCTCAGTGGCAGCATTAAGCAGATAAATGAAAAGTTCTCGCTCTTCCAAAGCAACATGGCTTCCATGGAGGAGCGCACTAATCTGTAGATCATCAAAATTGAGTCCTTCTTAGAAAACATTCCAGCACCTGTGCTGGTACCTAAAGCTGCTACACCCCCAGCAACAGCATCGACTAGTAACAGCTCGAGGGCGATTGACCCTCCGAAGGTTAGCACAGCAACTCAAGAGCAATACGATGGCCACTCAAACTTGCTCATTCAAGATGTGGCAATGGAATTGCAGGGGTTTCCTTCCCAAGAGGGTTCCCCTGCAACAATATATTCGCTCACACGCAGAGAAGCCAAATGTTATCATTTTACAAGAGACATTAACATCCAACGTCACGCTGTCTGGCTACAGGCCCGTAGCAAAGCACGAAGAAGGACGGGGGATCCCCGTACTTGTTAGCAACAAGCTGACCCACATCACTCACGACCTTAATATGACTGCAAGCACAATCGAATACATGATGATCGAGATCGTTCCTAGCCCAACGAACCGCGAAAGTATATTCATCCTGAATGTCTACAGTAGTCCCAAAGCTCAAAGACAGCGCTTCGAAGCCGTAATCACCAAGGCCACGCAACTAGCGCGCGACTCCCCTTTGATCATAGCTGGTGACTTCAACGCGCCGTACCACACCTGGGGCTACCCATATAACACTAAAAAGGGGGAAGACCTCTGGCGTGAGGCTCTAAACCTAAACTTGATGCTAGTCACGGACCCAGCGTTCCCCACCAGATGCGGAACGTCGTCGAGCCGTGACACGACACCGCATCTCACCTTTGTCGGGAGCATCACAGCGGTCAAGTGGACGAACCTCGGGGTAGACTTTGGTAGCGACCATTATATCTTGGCCACGCACCTCCAAGTCGAGCAGAAGAGATAGCGCATGTTCCAGTACACTGACTGGGACAAAGTTATCAAAATTAGGGAAGAGCGAACGCAGCATGAGGACAAGCCTAGCCTCGAACAATGGGTTGAACAGGTTAGACACGACATCAAAGCTACCACCAATGAGGTTTGTACCGACCTCCCAGTGGAAAAGATGGACAGTCGTCTGGCTCACCAGTTGGTGGCCGAGCAGTCCCTCGCCAGGTGGAAAGGACAACGGCTCAACCGCAAGCTCAGAAAAAGATCTCGGAAATCAACAGAACTATAGAGGAACGCTGCAGGGCCCTCTCTAAACAACGATGGGATGAGGTGTGTAACTCGATCGACGGGCAGATGCGCAACGGGGGCACCTGGAACCTCCTAAAGCATCTCCTCGACGAGACGAACACTAAAACCAATCAGCACAACACACTGGCGCGCGCCCTACACATAGCCAAGCGAGAATATTCGAACAAGGGAATTTTATCCAAACTCGTGAAGAAGTACCTATCAGTCGCATCGGGCACTACACACTCTTCCCCTGACTACGAAGGCTCCGAGAACCCTGAGCTCGACGCAGAATTGCGGATTGAGGAGATCAAGCAGGCGCTCCACGCCCTCAACGGCAGATCGGCTCCGGGTCCGGACAAGATCACAAATAAATCTCTACGGAACCTGGACGACAAGTCCATTGAATACCTAACGGACATCGTTAACCAAGCATGGAGAAGTGCTAAAGTCCCGGAAATAGGGAAATCGGCCAACACCATTCTCATCCCCAAGCCAGGCAAGCCGCCCAGCCTCGATAACCTCCGCCCAATTTCGCCCACATCGTGCATGGGTAAGGTTGCTGAGCACGCAATCCTAAACAGGATTTCAGGCTACCCGGAGGACCACGACATTTCCCTATACAACATGATCGGCTTCAGGGTCGGACTCTCCACGCAGGACGCGATGAAGCTCATCAAGCATCACACTATTGACTTAATACGCGGGACACGAGAGCCATACTAGGTCTAGATCTGGAAAAGACATTTGATAACGTTCTTCACTCGTTCGTTTTCAACACAATCTGGACCCTTAACCTGGGGAAGCACTTTCATTCCTACACGAGATCTTTCCTGTCAGACAGAGAAGCCACCCTCAAGATCTGGGACCTGACTTCAGACATGATCAAGCTGGGGTCTAAGGGAACGCCACAAGGGGCAGCCATATCCCCAACACTCTTTAACCTCGTCATGATTGGTCTATCCAAGACACACTCTGCTATCGAAGGTATCAGTCATACCATATACGCAGACGACGTTACCATCTGGTGTACGGGAGGTAGTGACGGATGGGTAGAGACGGCCCTGCAAGAGGCGATTGATGCTACCGAGAGATACTTTGAGTCCACGGGCCTTCAGTGCGCACCGCACAAGTCGGAACTGCTACTTTATCGACCCAAGCGCAGAGGCCCGAAACCAAAGGAACGGAAGCCACACGCCGAATGCGACATAAAACTGCGCAGACGACGGTGGTTATATTCCGAAGGTGGATGCTATTCGGATTCTTGGCATGATGGTAGAGTCGAGTGGTTCAAAGAACCAGACAGTGCTGCGACTCACTAAGAAGACGGACAATGCCATCAGACTAATCAGAAGAGTGTCCAACCGGCAGCAAGGCCTCGGAGAAGATAACCTCGTGAGATTCGTACGTGCGGTCGTAATGTGTCATTTCACTTACGTCGTGGCCATGCACAACTGGCAAAGATTGGAGCGGGATAAGCTCAGCGCATTAATCAGGAAGGCAATAAAGAGAGCTCTCGGCCTCCCCATATACGCTCACACGGAACGCTTAATTCAACTAGGCATACATAACACGCTAGAGGAAATAGCGGAAGCACAGGAAAGGGCTCAGCTCATCAGGCTCATCTACCACACAAGCTGGAAGACACATCTTACGGGAGCTGGGCGTTCCCCCCAGAGTAATAAAAACAAAGTTCTGCAGCATCCCTCGAGAGCAGCGGGACCGCATCACTGTCGCCCCGATCCCACGAAACGTCCATCCGGAACACAACGTGGGAAGACGTCGGGCGCGCGCGAAGGCTCTCCTGGAAAAAGCTCGTGAACGGGCTTCGGAGAACAGTTTCGTAGACGCAGCTCGCTACGCCGACGGACAGGCCTTCGCTGTAGTTAGCGTAGATAATGAAAATGAAATAATGAACGCAATCTCGATTCGGACGACGTCCTCTGAGATCGCAGAGCAGGCTGCAATAGCGATGGCCTTATTGGACGACAAGACGACATCAATCTACAGCGTCTCGATATCAGCTGTTAGGGCATTTGCCAAAGGAACCATATCCGAGCTGGCCCTAGGGATACTAGGAAGCCAGGAGATCAAGCCACACACATTGATCAGGTTTCCAGCCCACATGGACAGATCGAGGGTGCCCCGCCCAATCTTAATGGGTCGGCTCACGGAGCTGCGCGAGGGATGATCAACCGCGTAGCTACCGGGCAGCGTGATGTTGGGGGTACTGACAATCGGGACTCTCCTTCCTCGCACACCGAAATTACTAAGCACTTTTACTTGGCTCGAAGGATCTACCACCTCCCCCACTGCAAACTCAACAAACCTCAGGCTTTAACACTAAGGCTTCTACAGACGGGGTACCAAAACCCTTATTTCTTCACAAGCTGTACCCCGAAATTCGGACAAGAAATAGAAGTGCACTCTATGCAATGACCTAGCGCACTTACTTCACATGTTCTTGCAATGTACCGCGTTACTCGGTGATGAAAATAACACTTCTTCACGCTGGGATGCGGTCCTACACAGCCCCAACCTCGAAGAACAGTTACGGGCTGTCCAACGCGCCCGCGATGCGGCGGAGAGGCTCGGCCTCTCTGTCCCAATGTGGGAGCGGCCCGCTGCGCGCGAGCGCGCGCCCTAAAGGACCCCAATGAAGTTTTTCATCCATCCATTCATCCATCACTTAGGAAGCCTATGCTCTCCTTTCAAAACGAAAATACCTATATTTTAGGAGATAAGCAACGCCAAAGACTACTACCATGCACACTTTGATGATCTCCCCGGTAAAGTAGCTGTTACCACTGATGTGTATGGCAAATGGAAGAAATGCTGCAGTGCTTTGGTTTCATGCATAGTTTGCCCACGCCAAAAGAGGTTTTAAATAAATATGCAGCAGGTCCAATGAATTTGAATCGATACAGCGAAGATCCTGTGTGAGTTCATAAAGTCTAAGCACAGACACACACACACACACACAACACACACAAATCCTGCCGAGCCTTTGTTAAGCCGAGTTGCTGACTAATAGCGAGTACGACGAAGGTGTTGGACACATGAGGGTTTTATAGGCAACAAGCCTATACGTACGTAGTGCGATTCGAATCCATTCTATTCGCGAGAATTCTTTACTTCCTCATTACCCTGCAGCCGCGGATGTGCGAAGGCGAGCTTTCTGGTTCATTTTGCTGTTCCTCAGAAGACCGTTGCCGCCGCTGCCGTGGATATTAACCTGGGGGCGCTCGAGGGAGCCCATCACCGGTGACGCACGCCTCCTCCGCTGTGACTGGTTGGCCTATTCATCGACAGAATAGCAACGCAGCTCCCATGGTCACGAAAACCGGGCAATGTTCGCAAGGATAAATTTACGCTGAAAAACCTCCGAGTTGTCTAATGTACTCGTCAGCATTGTGCCACTTGCTCATGTCCTCGCTGCACTGTGTCGTTATAAATATTATGAAACTTCATACTAACAGTACAAACTACAGCGCTGCGGCAACACGAACTGTTGCTGACGGCGGCGCAGAGTGGATTGACCAAGTAAACTAGTAGAGGTGGCGGCGCCCGGACGATCATGATGTTTCGATCGGGATAAACAGTTCTCGCTCTTTAGACCCTTATCCTTCCACGTCGAACCATTATACACCGTAATCAACCGCACCTCAGATGCATCTAGGTCTAGCACGGCTGCAAGAACCGTATCTTCAAAGCCATCTGCGATGGCCATAGAAAGTGGCAACTGCTGACAACCTCGTGTGCTTTATGTCCTCACCGCTGAGTTGACGTTGAAGAGAGATGTGTGCGCATCAGTCTTGACAGCCGTTTGCGATAGGGACTAGGTGCGGCGAGCGCTGACAGCTTCGTGTGCTCTGTGTTCTCGCAGCGTGACTGGCGTTGAAGCGAGATGCTGCACGAAGGCTAATTCGCTCAATGGTGCGGGCGCTATCTCGAAATGCATACGCCCTTAAAGGTTTGCTTATAAAAATTCCAGATAGCAGGCCTCGCAGATTTTTACCAGCAGAGGTGAAACCAGCACTCACCCCTACTTCACCTTTGAATGCTTGCTGAATTAGACAGAGAAAAGTCGCAATTGAACAGCTCTTGTTCTGTTATTAGAAATGATAGAGTGATTGGCATGCACTATCTTGTTGTTTCAGGGATACAATGCTGCCATTGGCTGAGACGTGTACATTATCGTGTCGCACACGACTTGCCAAGACCCTCAAGCTTAAGCCTAAAACCAGCGACACAGACAGACACATCTAAAAGCATCTGTACAGCGAAAGTGACCTTGTGAAAGCTTTTGAAAGTTAGAAGAAAACGCTTCCTGATTCGAGATTACGCAAGCTTCTCGTTTTCTTAACGTTCGCTTTTCATCCTGCGTCACCGAACGGGCGTTGTTTAATGACGCTCCCGCCTCAGAGAGCAGACGACCGCGGACAAAAGCGCAGCACTTACAAATCACAATAGTGCAAGGCAACGCTTGGAAATGTAGATGCTTTCGTGATCTTGCGTCTGTTATCCTCCACATGCTAACGTTAATCCAGTCCTCGAGATGGTGGCGGGGGGCTTCACTGTTAGGACATCATCCCCACCTTAGAATTCTTGTTTTTATAACCTCCTTGGTTCCAACGCGTCCTCTTCAGAAGCTAGTCTCTCTTCTTGCACACGCAAGTATCTGGTCGCTTGCGTTTTTTGCACGTTCCTTGCACGAGCAAGCTATCGCGTACTTTATAACTGCGCCTCGGTAATGTCAAATCGAAACGCGCCAAGCGTCACAACGTATTGAGTTACCCACGGTAAATTCTTAACTGTGTTCTATGCCGCTTTTCAGTGCATGCCCCCGCGGCGTATAGCTTTCAATATCGGGCTTTTGTACTGGAAGTCGTGTATTAGAATTCTACACTCGGATAATTCTAAGAGGTGTTTATAGAACGGTATATCGCGTAGAATCTTATACAGCAGTATATCGCGTTGAATGGCTAGCTTACAAAAATGTTGCAAAGCAGCAGGATGCAGGTGGCAAATATCGAGTTGGGGCTTGAGCGCACACACGTAGGGGGAGGTAAGAATTTGATGTATTTTCATAAATTCACCTGTTCAAGGTTTGATGGCGGAACGGATTTTTCAGGGCCGGAAACGGGAAGGGCGAAGGGAACGGAGCAGGAAATGACCTCTGGCACATAACCCAAGTTTGCTACGTATCTAAAAGTGTTCTTTCTCGCGTGTCATTGCGGCCATTTTTATCATTCTAAGTTTCTTAGTAACCGCCGGTACCATCATATCAGCGGCCTTCTATTTTTCTTTCTATATTTATCATCGAAAAATTACGCATAGCACAAGCGACGCTCTCACTTGACCTCTTTCGCTACTCAAAACTTTGATGCCCGCTACATCCCATCATGAAACTGCATCCTGTTAAAATAAATCACAGTTTCACCATACGCGCTAAGCAGTGAATGCGACGGCAACATGTTATAAAAGATCTTGAGCATTTCCACGCTGTGGAGGTGGATAACCAGCGAAGCTGTTTAGCACACGCCACAGAAGTAACACAGAACCTAAAGGAAAGCTCGGAACTCATTTATTGTCTTGATTGGCGGTCATCGTGACGAAAGGTACGCACATACATTTATTGTATTGATCAGTGGTCCTTAGTTGTCTAACTATACGTGGCCTTCCCATAGCAACTGTCGAACACATATGAGATGTGTTGCTTACAGGGGTGTGAACCATGCTTACGTGTGCATGAGCATTTACTTACGGGGGTAGGAGACAATGATGAAAGTTTTCGACATGTTTTTCTATAGGTTGTATGCGCGGTTAGTGACCATGTAAACACAGTTCGCTTCACTTTGCTCAGCGCTTGTAGCCTCTGCCTTACGGGGCTATGAGCCATTGCATTTTCGATGTGTACTTACGGGGGTATCAGCTTATTGTGGTAGTTTTGGTTGACGCACATGAAAAAAACATGGAGCCCTACCCATTGTTGGGACACATGGTCACGTATCCCCCCGCTTTCAACCAGTTGTTGGGATTTAGGGTAGCGTAAGCTATTCCTGTCAACCACTTGTTGCGATTCCAGTGTCTGAGCGTTCATAAGGGGCTAAGGTGCCAAGGTGCCAATGTGCCAAGTGATCAATAGGTCTGGGGTGACGTCTAATACATGAGAAAAATGGTGTATTTACATATTTACAAGATAAGAGTTTACATGTACTGGCATGACTACCAATATGATCATAAGCAGGAGTAGGCATACGAGCCCCACCACCGTACGGCTAGGAGCGCTAGTACAAAGCGCAGCACACTCTCACAGCATTCAAGATCCCCTTTTTATGCACTTGCTTTCCCCATTTGTCTATTCGGGCAAATTCACTATTCTTCCTAACCCACCACAATCGTTGAACTGTTCGCAAAGTCCCGCCCATGGCACCACGAAATCCCACTGGGATCCGTCTCAATTTATTACGTTCGCCCCCGCATTGGAGGCAATGAAATGGCATGCTGGGAACTTGGTGTTGACGTCTTTCTCGCGGAAGTCGTCGACGTTGGCTTCTTTGATCTATTAATGGGTCATTTGTGTCGGTCCATTTGCATTGCTCACACTCCGGTAGAGTGGCCTTCACGGTAGTGGTTGCTTCCACGATGGCCCGCTGCTATAGTCTCCTCGACGTGAGCGCCTTTGTTTGCTTGTCACCTCCTATGTCGGGTCTAGTCTCGTCCAGGCGGGCGCTCGTCTCGCCCGTCAGCTTTTGTTACGCTGATTTCCTAGCCAGCTCCCTAGTCCTGAGAACACGACTATACAGCGTAGAGGGCCTTTCATAGCGGCACGCTAGCCGGTGAATCATTATTTCTCGAGAAAGTATGCCGTGTAAACAATGCTAAACGTCATTCGTCACATAATTTTTGGAGGGGGAGTAAGATCCCGACGCGCAGGAGCCAGCAGCCACTGGGCGAAGGAATCTGCGTTTCGGCTGCACTACTCCCTTCCGTCGTGACGAAGCCTTTGTTGGTACCACGTGAGTACCATGGAGTCATCCATCAGGCTTCGTGGGGCTCTTACGCCTTTTTTCTCTAGGCTGGACTGGTGAAGCTGCACTTTCAAACCGTCCGCAATCTTTTTGTCGCCTCTTAGATAAGTAGTGATTCTAGAGCAGTGCCAGACCCATAACTACACAGCAAGCGTGCACAATGCCATCGTCCACTGAGACACGCAAGGTTTTACCAAAAACTCATTGCACTTTCACTGAGCGAACACGCATGACCAGCGAAGCCGTGTATGTCGGTCCCTTAATGGCGAATTGCAGCTGCGCCGCGGGTCGGCCCGGCATCGCACTATCTTCGGAATCGGCACACGTATGGGGACTACATGCGCTTCGCATGGGATCCGAAAAACACCAACTCCAGAGGCGTAATTTTTCAATACACCTCGAGAAGGGCCATAACATCGACTGCCTGAAGATATTCCCCTCCCGAGGACACAAAAGTATCGAAGGTCCGACCGTCGGCTTGCGCAGGGCGGCCAATATACATCTCGGCAGATCGACGCTCCACGAACGCTAACGAGGAGCACGGCACCAGCGGCGCGGTATCTGCGGCGGCGGTAGACCTAACCTCAACACCTTTGATGCGGATCACCCCTGGAACTCTCCAAGCCATCACCACGGCCACCGGACTCCGGCATAGACCACGTCAAAGCAGCAAGTGAGGAAATCTCTGCGGAGAAATTCACAGCAGAGGCGGGCTGGCTCGCGAGCCACTGACAACATAGGAAAAGAGCGCTGAGCCAGCTAAGTCTAACGGCAAAGACTACAACCAAGGAAGACACCTGCACCCGAGCAAGGAGCCGGAAACCACATTAAAGACAGAAGTTGCGTCGGCAGCCTGCCTTCCCGCGGGAAGACAACGATCATCCTGATTTCTAAAGAGGGCCTCGACGTTATTAAGATCAGCTCCTCGGGGTTAGGCGACGGAGTCCTCTAAGACACTGGCTTCACGGCACAAGAAACGACAGAAGACGCCCTCTGTACCCACCCGGAGACGTACATATTCATTGCAAGGCCGCCCAGCATGGCTCGGGCAACAAAATGCCAACAACAATTCCATGTCGGAACAGCCCCGCGGGCAGTACCAACGAGGTCAGTGCCTACGCAGAATCGCCTGAAGGCACAACGAAGGGAGCGATATACAACATCGCAGACTGCGACTCAGAGACAAGCATCACACGAAGCCTAGTATACAAGAAAAACCCAACCATTTTCTAAACAAGAAGGATGGGCACGAAAACTTCAGTGCTATTCGTATTCGAGGGTGAAGAGGTGTCCTACTACGTCCATTACCGCGGTGCGGAGTACAGATGCTACGTGTACAAGAAGACACTCGAAATATGCTCCGCCTGCGGCACGGTGGAGACCGCGTGGACGTCTGTCCGGCACCCGGAAAAGAGGCATGGCCTTCGTGCGGTGAGAAAGTTCAAGAAGAAGCACACCAGTGCAATCCTACATGAGCACTGAGTGGAACAAAACGCCCTACGGGAGACGGAAAATGCAAAAACTGCTTCCAAACGGCATAGCTTCTTCGGAAAAGGCAATGGTCGAAATAAAGCGAGGATGGCGTAGGCGAACGCGTCAGTCATCCAAACGCGATGACAACACCTGAGCTTCGACGCAGGGGACCTGGCGGGGAAGAAGAAAAGCGAGGAGGGGCCCGAGATTGTTTCAGCTCCTTCCCCCGCCTGCCGCGGCACTAGGCAGGAAACAGATACACTGCGTGTAAACATAAGCAGCTGCACCGCTCAAGGTCGAAGTCGAAACGACGCAAGCCTACTACGCAAGACCGGCGACAATCACAGTGGGCGGCTCGTAGGAGACATTATCACTCAAGATCGACGTCCCGGAGCAGCGGGCATCGACCCTCGGGAGGCAGCGAGCAAAAAAACCAGGTGAGGTGGGCTAGCGCGGTCTCCCATACTGCTCCACTTAAGACTCACAAGAAAGACTCCCCCGCCTTTCCGGGCAAGGGAAGCCACCAGACAGAAACCACTAAAATCAGTCAGATGCTAGAAATTGTAATCGCTGAGAACAAGGCCATAAAAGCCACGATGACTAACCTCAGAAGCCCAGGTGCGGGTACGGAGCCCTCACAGCAGCGCAGCCTCTGGACCTCGCACAACACTCACATATAGCTGCGTCGGCGCAGAACGTTTCATGCAATGGACAGACCGGCCCTTCTGAGGAGCGAATGAACGAAGACATCAAATCTGAATCCCCGTTCGCTAGGCGGAAGACTCCACTGCCATCACACCGCGAGCACTAAAACAAGCAGCATGCTGCATGCATTCGTAAGCATGCAACAGCTAGAAGATAAGCGAGACGAGTGGAGCGAAATGCTCTCCGAAACGCTCACCTAGAAATTTCAAGCCCTACTGAGAAAATTTGAAAGCATATTTAGCGCCAGCAAACAAGGACGGAAGGGAGACGACACCACAAAGCGCTAACTTCAACAACTTCATTTTCAGCAAATACACCTATATAACCCATGCACAGTGGCGCCACCTTATCCAAATCTTACTCATCCAAAAAAGCCGTCTCTTTATCTAACAAGTCGACTGAAGGGGCACTAACACACGTGTCACTGTTCCGCCAGATAGCTGGAGCCTCAATAATCTCTCGCACATCTTTATCTTTGTGCTTCGCAAGAACCCGGCAGTATCCATACACCGGCGCACAGACGCATTCCTGACAGTGGGTCGAGAAATGACCGCATTGGTTATTTTACATATTTTGGCAATGTTCCCGTAATCGGTCATTAAAACATCTCCCTGTCTGTCCGATGTATTTTCCCACAGGAAAGCGGAAGCTCATATACAACAGCTTCTACGCATCCCACTGGCGCTTTTCGATGATTCGTAGAGCATCTGGAAGCTGGCTTACGGTACGGGTCCGTCAATCGACATATTTTTGCCAGCTTTTCTGGTGCGGAAAAGACTACTTTTGTGTCCACCCGGCTAGCTATTTTCTGAAGTTTATGTGCCGTTCTATGCAGGTAGGGCACTACCGCTACCTTCCTTCTACGTTCCGTCCCTTGATTTGCCGTGTCCCGAGTTGTGCTATCTGACCTGCACTTCTTTAGCAGCCCCTCGACGACCGAAACTTGCACTGATTCCGGAAACCCTGCTGCTGATAACCTTCCCGATTGATCCATAAGACTCCTATATATTTAATGGTGGCAGGACTTCTTTAGAGCATTTCCAAAGCAGGTGTATTTCCAAAGGTGTATTTCCTGAAAATGAAGTTGTTGAAGTTAGCGCTTTGTGGTGTGTTCTCCCTTCCGTCCTTGTTTGCTGGCGCTAAATATGCTTTCAGTTTACCAACACGCCCAACAAATGGCAATGCTGAGAAAATTTGCCAAAAACAAGGGGAGGCAACTCGCCGCGCTTACCACCAGAACGTCAGCGCTAGAGGCAGCTCTCCCGTGGTTAGAAAACGCAGGTGGGTGCGCCGGCCGGATAAAATCCACCACGCCTTATGACAGACCCGCCTTTTCAGACAGAGCAAGAACTGACTTATAGAACGCGCCAGACAAAAACCACAGCACAGATTAGCCAAAAATATGCAATCTGGCAGTGGAATTGCCGCGGGTACCACCGTAAACGGGGCATCCTTCAGGTATTCATGGACAACAACATTGTGGGGCAGGCACCAGACGTCATTTGTTTGAAGGCAACCCGATGCTTGACCAAACTATCAGAATTCGAAAAAAAGAGAAACAGTGTTGTCTCTTGCCTTACAAATGCCTTGAAGAAATCCCGTGTCCCCAAGGGGAAAGAAAGCTTTCTGTCTCAGGTATCCCGCCTCAGTGCAGCTGGATATGACTTATGTTTGCAGGTTGGCGTCGCAGAAGGCGAGCTTAAGAAAGTTAAAAGAGCTGGCCCTACATGGAGACAGCCCACGAGAAAAAGTTGAGACAACGAAAAGAAGGTAGTTATTCCATATTTTCATGGAATCTCGCACAACCTCAAGAAGGTTGGCCGGAGTGTAGATGCTGATGTCGTTCCTTGTCCTTAAAGCAGGTCAAGCGCACCAAGACACGGATGGCGGAAAGAAGTCAGACAAGGCGCTAGTTCTAACAAATTTTATTTGCAAGGACCCCCGTACATACACATTCAACATTCAAGTCACGGCGCATACGTCACAACTAAAGATAACTAGATGGCTTACTGCCTGATATGATGCTTCAACGCGCAGAACGCTACGATTGCACTATGAACACATGAACTGGTGATAGATGTTGACCAAAAGATCGTCAAAGGATAAAAAGATGAGTATAAAAAGCTATGAAGGGTTATAATGGGGGTGTGAACAAACATACTATAGTACACTGAAACAGCTGTAAATCCCGGGCACCAAAGGTTAGTGAGTCAGGAAAGAGAAAAGAAAGAAAGGCGGGGGAGCAAAGAACGCTGATCAGAGAATAGGGTGATCTCCAACTCTTAGTGCTCTAAATAATCAAGTTATTTTTTTGACTCGGGGCAAAACCGACCGATGCTTGATACCTCGAAAATTTCTCTGGCGAACTGATCTCTGTATCTACCAATTATGACAGTCGACAGGGATAGCGTAGGCGCGCACGTTCACATCTCTGCACGGGTTTTCGCTGAGTACGCCTTGTGAATCGTCGCATGCAGCTGTGAAACACGGCTGCTTCAATGTGTTCATCAGAAATGGGAGCTACAAATCGGTTTCGAGTGCCGCCGACAGTAACTGCTCAGTTATACAGCCACGTCGCTAAGGCGAACGGAAGCGGGGACTGAAGCCACATCAGCCATTTTGGTATGGCGCCTTCGCCGAGAGGCTTACAATAAACATTAAAATTTATTACGTTGACGCTGATTGTGCGCTCTGGTCGATAACCTTGCAGCGTGGTGGTTACAGCGTCCCGCTCCAGCTTCTTTTGCCGAAAATCTAGGGTAATCAAAGGCTGAAATTGGTCATCCGAAGAATGATCCTAAATATTAAACGAAAGTACATGAATTAAACATGACACGCCGATTCGTCGCATGAAACTGATTCGTTGCAGACAAAGGTTAACGAAAAAAACTCAGTAAGGAAATGGTAACTTTTCATAGAATGAGCAGTTTGCCACAGAATTTTCACAGCTGAAGCAACATGTTTTATTTGCTAAAGTATTATCGCATAAAAGTATGATTTGTTTCTTGTGTATTGTAACAGTTATTAACAGTTCTGATGTATTATTTTTATTAACATTATTATTAACAGTATTAACAGTTATGATGTATTATTTTTTTACGGTCAAACACAGGTTTAAAACGCGAAAACTTTAGTCTGAGTAGAACTCTGTTTTTCTTATATCAAAATGTTTGGTGAAACTCTAGTGGAGATATCTCTGTATGCGTCAGCGCACCCCCAAATTTTAGTTGGACCACTCACAAATTTCGAACTGGCACTTGGATCACCCTCAAGTTTCAGCTTGACGCGCCTGCGAAATTAGTTTAGCCCACCCTGGAAATTCAAGTTAGCCCTCCCCTACTCTTCTTCCCCAAGTATTTTCTGCGGAGCCCTATGTATCGCATGTGTCTTCTCTCCGACCAGTTTCTTTTCTTTTTAATTTCAGTTGTCCCTCATCGCTTGTAAAGCTACTAATCATATACATTTACACTATTGTAACGATACAAGTATTCGCAAATTACTCTTTCTTGCGTTGAAACAAGGCATTCCACTTTTAACGTGACGGACAAATTTTCCTGTGGTATTCACTGAAGAATGCGTACGCAATAAAAGAAGTAACTACTACTACATCACCAAGAAAAACAGCCTCAACATTGTGCAGAACGAAGGAGCGCACGACATAAGCGGTGAAACCGTGAGGCGTAATAGCTTGGAAATAAACACTTAGGATACATTGCGTTATTGGAAAACCTCCAATTACCTCACAAATGGGCGCGTACAGCGGCTCGTTGCAGTTCGCGTCACCGATACGATACATCAATATCTTTCTTCGCTCCACATCATTTTGCTGCAAGGCAGCGACAAAAGCATTTTTTTCCTCCACTGAATCGAATACGGCAACCATAGGCGCTGCACCTGATGAACAGCAGCAAGGAAGCGCGCTGTTTTTTACGACGCGCTCACAACGGAAGCTACAATGACCATATATAGCATTTGCCATGTACACCATGCTCGTATTTATTGCATCGAAAATGAAGAGACTTTGTACACTCTTAAATATTCACACCCTTATGGGTGTAATGCGGGTGTATTTATCTTTTCACCCTTGTAAGCACCCTTGAAACACCCTTTTTTAACGGAAGAGGGTGTTGAACAAGAAAACACCCTTGAAACACCCCAGTCTTTCTAATTTACACCCTAATTATAAGGGAGTAAGGGAACAAGCTTACAGTAAATGATAAATGAACATTGCCAGTTAACGCGTTGATATTGGCTATACATGAAACGCGTGCTACCTGCGCTTGAATCAGGTAGCTGGAATGATTAGATCGGGGCATCTAGGCAGCAGCGTACAGACTCCCAACAGCGGTCAAAAATGAAGTTTCCCACGAATGTTGATGTCGAACGGATGACACTAACGCGCAGACTTTGCATAGCGAGATATCTGCAAAAGGCTTCATATGATAAATCGCAAAATATTTACAATGCTATCACTGAATACTTAAAGGTGTGCAACCAGTTAGACTGGGAATGGTTAGGAGCGAGGGCTAACGGTAAAAAGCTCACCAACTTACGGTTTGTACATGACATTGGCATACTCAGCAACGCTGCAGACTATTTGCAACAAACGCTTGAGGACCTTGTCGAAGAAAGTGTAAGAGTCTTATTGAAAGTTAGTATGCAGAAGAGAAAAGTAATGTTCCGCAGCCTGGCGAGAGAACGAATGTCATGGTCGGCAGTCAGCCTCTAGAAGCTGCGCAGAAATACGGTTATTGAGGTTAATTACTCGCAGGGGCCTCTGATCAAGGAAATTAACAAAAATAAAAATTAGCTGGAGAGCTTACGGCAGGCATTACTAAATCATGACAAGGGAGCTTACTGCTAATCATTGCTTTCTACCGTTACTAACGTATGGGGCCGAAACTTGGAAGTTACCAAAGAAGCTTGGGAAATCGTTGAGGACCGCGCAACGAAGATGGAATGAAAAATATTAGGCACGACGATAATAGACTGGAACACAGCGATGTGGATTAGAGAGCGAACGGGGATAGCTGATATTCTGGTTGACATAAAGATGAAGAAGTCGTGCTGGGCAGACATTGCAATGCGTAAGAGAGAAAACTGCTGGTCTATTGGAGTTTCAGAATGGGTGCTAAGGGAAGGGAAGCACAGTCAAGGATGGCAGAGAATAATGTGGACGTGATGGAATTAGAAAACTTGAAGACATGTGGAGCCAGTTAGCACAAGACAGCGGTATTGGAGATCGCTGGAGAAACTTTCGTCCTGCGATGGACATCAAAATAAGCTGATGATGATGATGGTGTGACGACATCCATGCCAGCTTTGCGGCTTGTCATTCATGTTATGCCATGCATGCGTGCCATGCACGTTCTGATAGCTCGATTTGCGTCGATTGCCGGGGGCGGGGGAGGGGCGAGTAGCGGCGTAGCCAAGTGGGGCACGCCGGGCACTTGTAATGCTCACTAACAATAAATTTTTTGCTGCTAAGGCAATGGCCCCGCTTCTTCCCCATCCACGGTCAATTGGGACCCCCCCCCCCCCATCACACGAAAAGTTTTCTGGCTACGCCACTGTGGGGAGGGGGGGGTGTAAGATTGCTCTAGACACCTCCCCCTAAATTGTCAACGGAAACGGGGGAGGGGAGGGCAGCGGCCGCCGGACCGCATACCTCAGGCAGCCATATACCGGCTGCATTTCCTCTTGGACGTCAATGCTGCTCTAATGTCATTACGCAGTATGATTTATGCGGTTCGAGGCCCATGTGACAATAAAAAGAAACACATACAGCCATCAGCAAGTCTTAGCTTGGGCAGATCTTTGGGAGCTAGGCAAGACTCTCATAAAAAGAAAAGCTTGGCACCCGTCTTACATGCATTGTCAACTCTGGATCACCGCTGACTGCACATTTACGATTAAAAAGAATAACACAGGAACTCCTCTGGGATTTGTCTGAGTATGCGTAAGCATTGTGACTCTTCCTCATCTACACGCAGTCCATGTCGTTATCAATGTTATGAGACTTGATACGACGAGTATAAGCGACAGCGCTGCGGCGACACGAACTACTGTGGTCGGCGGCGCCAAGTGAATGGCGCAAGCAAAATACTGCAGGTGGCGGGGCCAGGTGCGCTGGTGACGTTCCGTTCGTTTTGAGCCGTTATCGCTCTTTAGCACTTCTCATCCCCGTCGAACCATTATCAACCGTTCTCCGGCGGCGGCTGCTTGTGGCACGGCCGCGCGTACTGTATCTTGAAAGCCAACTGCAATGTGGACAGAGTGTGCCCACTGCTGAAAACTTCAGGCGCTGTGTTCTCACCGTTCACTTCGCTTTGAAAACAGACGCGCGTACACCCTATCTTGAAAGTGATCTGCGAAAAGCGCATAGTGCGGCATAAGCTGAGAGCTTCGTGAGCGCTGTGTTCTCGCCGCTTCGGTCGCGTTGAAGCGAGAGCTAGCACGAAGATGAATTCACTTGCTGCTGCTGGTTCTATTTTGAAAGATATCGTGCGGTGTGGACTTACGGACGGATGGTTTTTCTTGTTGGGTAAGTATAGAAATGCTTACGTTATAAAAAAAATCGCAGGGTTCACGGATGCCAACCAACTCCAACCTATTCCCCCGCCCCCCGCTGAGCGATGCCGTCTTGATCGCTCCCTCCCCACCCCAGGAAAAGGGACACTACGCCTCTATCTTAGTTGAAGAAATGATGATGAAACGTTAACAACGACAAGAACGGCATTTTCTAACGCGTTGTCTTATGGTCTCCGAGATTTGCGCGCGATGCTGGCGCGCGCGAATCTGGGAGGCGATAATTGGCTGCTTAATAGCATAAAAAGACGAAAAGACAATACCAAACGACACAGTCAAAAATGCAAACAAAGAACGGATCTTAGCTATACTGTTTGGGGAAAAGAAATAAAAAATTAGACAGCCGCAACACACGCCACTAAAGCCACCACCGCCGGCATAACGCGGAACCAACAGTTGGCAACATTCATTCGCGATTCATTGATTCGTCCGCTTCGTCTCCGCAACGTTAGCCGCCATCCTTTCGCGCCTGCCGCTTTGGCATAGTTTTGTTTTACTGCAAGTCCACGCATGCAGCTCATCAGTAGATGCACGGGTGCATGGCGTCGAATTGCTACCTGCGGCATTTTCTCGTGCTCGCGCAATCGGTGTGGAACATGCCGCATGTGAAATATTTGATAGAAGTACCTGACGTCCATGTCAAGCCGTTCTCGGAAGCGTCCACGGGTTTCCGGCATGCGGATTTCAGGTACGTGCAAATGCGTTTCGCCCTCCCATTGAGCTCCGGAGCAAAGCGTGCAATATTTCATGTGAAAGATGCAGTGCCCGTCATCATGGTGTGAATTTAGAGCGGCAAACGAGAACTGTGGCACTTAGCGCACACCACGGCTGCTAAGTCAGCGTGGAAATTGTTTTACGTTACCGTAATATGTTGCTGTCAGTCTAACCTGCGGCTTGTGGACAGCTAGCCCATGGACGTTTGCTTGTGGCAGCGATAGGTATGTAAATGGAAGCGCTAATAATTTTCGAGAGCAGAGAGTTGTTTCGCTCGATGTTTGGTCGTGTTCATGGCGTTATGAAAGCTAGAAAACTAACTGGCTTGATCGTGCTTAGTTCCAACTCCAAGGGGCGTAACGTTGGCGCTGTATGTGTTTGTTTTCCTTGCCGCGAGTTCCATTTTCATGCTTTTGTTGCATGAGAGTGGTAGCTGCTACATGCCGCCTGGGCAGAATACAATAAAAGCAATTTCCTCACTTTCATACGTATGCAATGTGACGTAACAAAATTTCCAGCATTTTATTCGGAGCGTAAATATTCTGTATAGCTTAGTAGGAAACTAAAATTCTATCTTAGCTTAGTAGGCGTGAAAAAAGTGAAACTCGCATTCCTTCTTGAATTTTTCGCCCAAACCACACCGCCCGCAGATAAGTCATCGGGTATTTGAAAGTAGCTTCGCTACGTGAGTTGTTTTATGCGCAAATATTTCCCGGTTAAGTATCCTGTTAATTTATGCCGATGCTCGTTCATCTTAAGTTTAAGCGATTACTATCCCCGAGTACCGGACGATGCCAAACTTGTCGTGAGGTGTAGCAAACGCGGGAAATTCAAAGTGGTGTGGCTGCAAGTTCCTGTTTTTACGTTTCTTGCATTCAAAGCCAACAGACACAGTATCACTGATTTATTTCCATTTCTGCTGTACTTGATCAATCCAATCTGACAACTGTATTTGCTCTTTAATGTTCTCCATTTACTGCCAGAAAATGCTTGAATTTTTTTGAGTATCCAACTGACGAAATATTTCACTGACGGCCGTGTGTGAAACACGCAAGATGACAAAACTGATAGCAAAATGATGAGATGTTTCTTTTATAGAGTTTGGACTCGATTTTTGGTGAGGATGTCGATCGACCTTGGGCCTGGTGACAGCACACCCCACATGGCCAAATTGCAGCCTATCAGTTGAGTGCCCCCGAATGGACCATCAACATCGGAAAATGAAGCAGAGCCAGGTAGGGGCAATTTTTACTTTGGAACAGAATACTCACAGCTGCCTCTTTATTTAAGAAATAAATAACGTATTTAGAAACCAATCCTTTCTCTTTGTGCAGCCTACACAGAATTGTTTTTTGCTTGTTATACAGATCTTGAGAAAGCAGTTCTTCTGAACCATTTTTGCATGCACAAATAAATAAAGAGGAGTGCACTTTCTGAAGAAATTGATACACTGAAATGCGCGTTCGACACACACAGAGGTGCGAAATGACCAACAACTTTAAAGCGGTAAAAAAAAACAGGTTTGAAAAATGTTCTAACATCCTAACCCGCCTTGGCATACGGAACTAAATATAAAAGCAACAGAGGTGCATGCGGAGAAGTGTTTGTAATTGTTTGCAAGACATAGACATTGTCTAAGAAATTGTTTTTATTTACTCGGAGCTTCTTGGTGTCATGGAAGTGCAGTAAATGCTCAAGATGATGTCCTGCTCCTAATAAAGCACCTTTAGATATTAAAATTAAATTAAGGGCTTTTACATTCCAAAGTCACAACCTGAAGTTTGGGAACCTGGCCTTCTTTAATGTACACCTGAATCTAAATGCCCATAAGCGTTATTGCATTTTACCTCCATTGGAGAGTAGCTGCCATGGCCTAGATTGAAGCTGTGACCAGCATGCCTGAGCAGCATGGCATCATAGTAACTGGACTATAACACCAGGTCAGGATGGGAAATACTACTTAGAACTACCAACTTTTTGGCTCACAAGCACTTTGCACTAAGTTAAAGGAGTATGGAGTACTGACAGCGACCGCTTATGTACCAATTTCTTTTTAGACTGTAGACTCCATTATTAGAATGTGAAGCTTCAAGTAGTCAAAACCAGCCTAAATTACAGAACTAGTTCAAAACACGGATCTGTATAGCTGGATTTAGACATGAAATTGGAGTAAATTTTTGTCGCCGAAAATGGAGGTGGCAGTCACACTATTTCATGCATTTTGCCTAAAACATGGGCAATAATAATTAATCAATTTCTAAGATATTTTTCTCAAAAAGTTTTTTTCAAGCATGAAAGGAGGAGCCAAATGATGTTCAGGTGCACGAGTGGTTATTTGCACGGCACTTCTTGCATGCATTCACAGGCTTCTTTGAAGCTTGAAAAAAAATTGTATTGCACCTATTGAGCACTAGAAAGCTGGATTGGGAATTTTTTAGGATGCTCTACAATTTTCGCACTGACACTTTTGCTTTGAATATAATATTTTACAGTTAAGTAATCGTTAGTATCTAATTGCCTAATTAGGAAAAACGCAAAAATTGGTTTCACTTGCTCAAAACGATGGCAAACGACATTACCTTGGTTCTGTCCAGCTACGTGGCACTTGCACATATTTAAACCTTGCACAAGTCGCACAGACCACCTGGTACTTACAAGGCATATATAGAAGCGTCTAAGTTGTGTGAGCCAGCCATGTGTAGTGAATCATGAGAAAGAGCAATGTTTCTTTCACTTAAGGGCATGTTAAGATTTACATGCTCGACACCTTGTATCACTGTGTTCTAGGCCTGTTCGTAGTTTAGCTGCTACATAAACAATATTTCTCCATGTGTAAGCTCATATGCATCTTTCAAGTATATTGCCTAGTGTGTCCTAAATAAACGATCCTCGCGCTTCCTTCATTATGTCTTCATCTGCTGCTGTGATAAATTTTTAACATGCAACTGCACAAATTTTCATCTAGTTTTAATATTTCCTCGTTGTTTGATGGCTTTATTTCTGAACAAGTTGCTTTCTTTAAACCCTGTTGCACACAGCAGTACACCGCATTTCAGTCTAAAGTGGGATTTTTTTTCAGATTGACATTAATACACCTTGCCTGGGCAATGTAAGGCATTCTACATAACACGGCCCAGCAATAATGTTCTATATTGCATTCCAGCATCATGCAAAAGCTGTTTACTTACCAGATGAGAATATGTATAAATGTTGGAAGTAACAACTGGAAGAAGCCAGCAGATAATGAGGCCAAGGAAAGCATGCAGGAACATGTTTTAAGTTTTTTATATGAAGTATAGAAATGATAAATTCAAGGGAAATGAAAGTGGATGAAAAGACATCCACCTGTGGGTGGGGGACGGACCCATAATGTTCACATTACGCATGTGATATGCTAACCACTGTGGTACTACGGCCGCGTTCGAGCGTCGACAATCTGAGGGGCCATTGCGGCCGGTTGAATGCTGCCTTGGTAGCACAGTGGTTAGTGCATCGCATGCCTAATGCAAAGGCTGTAGGTTCGTTCTCTCCCCATGGCTGGTCGTTTTTTTTTGTGACAATTTTAATTTCCCTTTATCATTTCTACATTTAAATAGAAAATTACAAAGTTTCCACGAGCCTTCTCTGGCATCTTCCAGCTTTTATTAAGAAAAATTTTGACCCTCAGTATCCATTCTTCTCGTTTGCAAGAACAGGAGCTTCATTTTAAAAATAATGAATTCACCTTGTACAGCATCTCAATGTGGTCTCAAATCTTATCACAGCATGCGTATTACTAAGTGAAGTTTTTGTTAAGATGATGTTATAGCTTGGGACGTAATTAGTAGCCTTTGTGTACAGAGATATGATTAGTCTAATAAATAGGAGGATTTTAAGAAGCACTTCTAACACCTCCTGAACTAATTGAGAAAGTGCAGGTTAATCGAGTGGAGATTATACAGTAACCGAAGTTGAGTGATTCTGCATTACATTCACGAAATATACTTCATGATACCTTTCCATTTATTTGTTCAGTTATTAAGAATCCCTTTTGCATTGTTGGACAAAAATACAGAATGCCAACATATTTTCTAGCATTCACTGGTAGCAAGCATGTCAAAACTTGTTCTAGTTTCTGGATTGCTGCTTTACCCGTAAGCCTTCAAGTTAATTTTGGAAAAATGTACCAAATTTTCCAAATTCTTATGTACTCATTTTTTCGGTGTCATTCTCATTCTTAAATACATTACTTCATTGGTCTCTGGTTAGAAATAACACAAAAATAAAAGCTGCTCTTGAGGGCAGCTTGCCCTCAATGCCGACTGTAACTCATCTTTGACAGTCCGAGCAGCATAACATCGGGCAGAAAGAGTGTGACTCGTCATTGGCGATATTGGTACTACCTCCAGCCACTAGTACAGCTCGGTATCAAGAGTTAAAGGTTGCGACTTCGTTGCGGCCCAGTTTTAATTCTGCAGCTGTTACACTTGGGTGTAGCGTGTGTATGTACGTGTGCATGCCTTAAAATAACTTCATGCTAGAGAAAAGCAACTGTAGTACAGAGAGGCATCAGTCATCTTTACATATTTGCTTTGTTAAGATGCGCTAAATTTATTTTTGCAGCATAGACTTGGCGCTCTTTGGCCAAGATGCCCTTGTGCTACTAAAACCTATCAATTAATTAGCTTCTTGCAGTAGCAGGTGCTTATTCTTATTTTCAGGATCGGTGTGCCAGTTTTAATTTGTTTTTCTTGAACTGTGCAATTCCCATTCACAGGACGGCATGTCATCTGAGGTGTTCCTTTTTCAATCAAGAATGTTGAGGTTGTCTTTGTGAAACTCGATTTCTTGCCTCAAACCAGCTTGTACAAACTGACCAAGCTGATAATTCTACCTGCTTATATGTGAAGTATGTTGCGGTCATGAGCCCTCATAATTAATGACACATAGTACAAAATTTAATGTGTTAAAACAATTTCATGAAATTTTTCATGTTTTTTGAGTTCGTGCTCACTTCTCTGCTCATGTGCCCTGTCTGCACGCCTCACCTCTTTTTGACATATTAAATATCGTCTAAACTTAACCATGCTTTTTTTACCACAATGCAGGGAGAAAAAGTTCTGGTAACACCATGCATTCAGTATGGTGGCCCAGACGTGTATGCAAGCAACCTCCTTCATGTTGACCAAAGACTACTCTTCAGTGTCTCGCAGACTTCCATGCGAAGCCCTCAACATTCTCGTCTCAGTGGAATGGCTGCTCATCTATCAGCATGTCCATCATCAAGACCGCCAGTTGTAAAGCTTCTGAACCCGTTTAAGAAGGCTTAGTGATTTTTTTATTTAGTTTTCACGGTTGGCCGTAGAATCTTATCATTTTTAATTTTTCTAACATTTTTACCTGGCACAATGCGGTGCAATAACTTTAAATCAGTGTAATGTATTAGGTGATGCTCCCTTAATGCCTATCTGGTTTTGTTAGTGTTTAAGAAATTTGAATGCCTGATGAGATAACGTCATTTGAATTTATCACCGTGGCTCGTTTCAATGAGCTCCTAGGAAATAAGATGCAAAACTTATCACACGCCAGTTGTAGCATTTTTGTTTTCATGACAATAAACACGTTTCAAAAGGAGGAAAGTAGGGAAGAAAGCCTCAAGACCATAATCATCCTAGGATTGTCACGTCCTTACAGCTCTGCAATGACTAATGCCTCATACATCTTGGGAACACATTGGTCGCAATACCTACAGGTATGTTTGATAAGAGAATACCTTGCACCCAGATTTGCCACACGGTCCACGGCTGATGGCTTTTCTTTTGTGGTCTTTATGTTACTACTACGTATTCATTATTAATTCAGATGTAAATGACACTACAGGCACTGAAGTATCAAATGGTACTTGCATTTCAGGGGACAAAGTGCACAGCATACCTGTCACAAAATGTGTTCTAGGGGCTACCTTGCCTCTATAGGTAAATGGACACCAGATGCTCTGTGCACAGTGCAATCGGTGCTTGCCTGGAGTGCTTGAAAGATGTGCTACGGGCTGTACTGGCACTGTCTGAAGATAATGCATGGTTCCAGAAAGCCTGCAGCTGAGCATCTGCCACCGTACTGAAGGAACTGTCCTAATTTATTTTGTTGATGTGGTTGAAATTTAGGAGCTGCAATGAATAGTTCTGAATTTGGCAGTGCTGCCCATATATATTACACATATATATTACACATATATATTAACATATTACACATCTCGACTCACACAATGCACTCTGAAAGCTTTGCTACGTGGTATCTGTGTTTGCTGCCTGACCTTATGGCACCTTTACGAGCAGTCGCAACTGATTGCAGCTGTGGAGGCTTTATCAACTAGCAAAGTGAAAAAAGAATGCTATGCCACCAGTGTGTCTGCACAATCCCAGATGCAAGCTATCTTGAACCAGGTGTTCGGTAGACAGTACCTGTGCAGCCAAGACATGGTGTTTGAGCCCTATAGGCAACTGCGTTCACAACTGGCCACAAGTGTGCTGTCACAACGGAAAGTTGAGAACAAGCAGCATTTTTACCGGTGTTCAAAACATTAGTGAAAGTTACGCTTCCACCAAGGCTGGTAATCATGCATAGGTAATAAGAACAGTGGATTTGTGACACACAAGGGGTCATGTATCAAACTTAATTAGATCAGTAATCTATGAGATGGAATTATAAAAAGTATACCTTTTGTTCCTCAGTAGTCTCTTGGAGAGATGACCATTTCCGGCAGTATAGTTTTGACTTTTTATGTCTAGATTTGGTGTGCATATTGCAACTATAACTAACAGTCAGTGCTCTGTCCTGCTCAGTTTTTTGCTGTCTTTGTGATATTTGCAATATTTTGCAGTTCAGCTGAGCGAAGTAGATATCTTTACTATTACTAGTTCTCATGTTCAACTTTTGTAGTGCTCACTAGTTATTACTAGCCATGTTTTGTTCACATATGCTCTTAGATTGTTGCGCGAAGTGACACGGACCAAGACTAGAAGCAGACAGCATGAGCGCTAACTCTCAACTAAATTTTTATTGAAACGAACACATAAATATGGGTGATTGCAAAAGAACCGCAGCATAAGTACATGACAAGGTATGAAGACATCAGTTAAACATATCAGGACGTAGGGAAGTCAAAAAAGGAAACAACAAAAAGACACTACTTAAGATTGACGCATGTGTTGTGAAGATACTGAAATTCGGATTCTAACAGAGACGAAGATGCCTGGCTAACGCAAGTCTCTCCTAATCTTTTAATGTGAAATGCTTCGATTATTTCTGATATGAAGTGCTGTGCGACACGTGTCAAACATGATTCGTTCTTTTTATGTTATGTCATAGGCAAGCATCCTATACATCTAGTTCGCTGTCACTGAAATAAAACCGTGCCGTACGTGCTCTTGGATCGTCTCCGTCACTCTGCCACCCGCTACAACAGTGGCGACGAGGGTGACCACCCCGCGGAGCCCCCGCCACGAACAGTGGCGTCTCTGTAGCGCTGGGAGTCCTGCTGGGTACTGAAAGTAATCGAGTCTACGGAGCATCGGCGGTCATGGCCCTGGCTACGCACCTCGGTACCCCATGTTTCGACGAAAATCAAGATAAGTGGGATATTTACATGACTCGAATGGAGGCATTTTTTTGAAGCAAATGATATTAAGACAGATGATAAGAAAAGGGCGCTCTTGGTTTCGACACTGTCAACGAAGACGGTAGGCGTTCTTGCTGGACAGTGCGCCCCCCAGGAAGTAAACGCCCTGAGTTACAAGGACGCACTTACGATACTAAATAACCACTATGCGCCGAAGACTTATGAGGTTGCCGCAAGTTACAAGTTCTTTACAAGGGATCAGGCTGCAAGCGAATCTGTCCGGGACTATGTTGTTGAGCTACGCAAGCTTGCGGATAATTGTCACTTCGGCACCAGTTTGGACCGTATGTTACGGGACCGCATTGTTTGTGGCATCCGAAATCTGGCGGTTCAGCAGACGCTGCTTGAAAAAACTGAGCTCACACTTGCCCAAGCTGAAACGATTGCCATAGCGGCAGAAACAGCCGCACTGGAAGTAAGCGCCATGACTAGACCTGATAATGAGGCAGCGGTGTGCACTGTAGCGAGTAAATCGCGCCGATATCAGACCTTCACCAAAGATAAGCAAAGCCACATTGAGTGCGCACGCTGCGGAAATTACGATCACGAAGCAAGCGACTGTCCGCACAAAAAGGAGCAGTGTTTTCGCTGTCGGAAGACTGGTCATTTCGCAAGAAACTGCCGCTCCCAGTCGGGGCTCCGGGCTGGTCGTAAGCGCGATGGCGTCGCTAACGCAGTTCATTATGACAGCGCTGTATCAGAAACGGAGGAAGGCGATATTTCATCAGGAATCACATTGCAGGAATCACGGGAAAAGAAATCTTTGCTCCAGGCGTTCCGAAGAGTTATCCGTTGGGGTGGCGTGCCCTTGAACATGATTATTGACAGGGGATCACCATTTTCTATCATTCCGCAGGAGGTGTATCTAATGCACCGTCTGAGTTGGCCACGCTTATCGAAATGCAAACACACGCTCAACTGTTACTTGGGCAAGCTACCCATTGTCGGTGAACTGCACCTTGAAGCCCATTTTGCGGGGAAGACTGTACCTGCCACACTGATAGTTACAGGCTGCTCGGGTCCCAGCCTTTGCGGAAAGGACTTAATCCAAACGTTCTCGCTTTTGCCGTCCGGGTTTCTTGCTACGGTTCAATCGACGTCAGCAGATCCCGACAGCCTCAGGACTGAGTTTCCTGCCCTTTTTGATCCAGGACTTGCAAACATTCAGGGGCCACCTGTGAAATTCCACATTCGAGAAGGCGCCCAACCGAAGTTCCACAAGGCGCGGTCAATTCCTTATGCTCTTCGTGAAAAAGTGGAAACTGAGCTGGACCGTTTAGCAGAGCAAGGCATATTATCGCCCATACCACATTCTGAGTGGGCGGCGCCAATCGTACCAGTACTGAAGAAAGACGGTTCCCTTCGCATCTGCGGCGATTTCAAAACCACAATCAATGCTGTGTGCATAACTGAGCAGTACCCTTTACCAAACATTGAAGACACTTTCGCGTCGCTACGTGGGGGATCATTTTTCACAACACTGGACCTTAAGGATGCATATAACCAACTCCCATTGGATGAGGAGGCGAGGAAGTTGGCCGTGATAAACACTCACAAGGGGTTGTTCTGCTATAACCGTCTTCCGTTTGGAGTTGCCTCGGCTCCCGCAATTTTTCAGCGGCGCATGGAAATGGTCCTGGCCGGTCTTCCAGCCGTGCAGGTGTATTTGGACGATGTATTGATAGCGGAACATCAAGACGATAATGGCTCAGTGCTTCGGGACGTTTTGCGCAGGCTTCAAGAAAATTGTATCAAGCTGAAGGCCGAAAAATGCCATTTTCGCAAAGACTCAATCGTCTACCTGGGCCATCGCATTGACAAAGACGGCTTGCATCCGCTTGAGAAGAACCTAGCAGCAATACGCGACTCGCCACGGCCTACGAATGTAAGCGAACTGCGCTCGTTTTTGGTCTGTTGACTTATTATCACCGGTTCTTGCCACACATGTCAACGATGCTGGCGCCGTTGTATCTTTTGCTTGAAAAAGAGCATAAATGGCAGTGGGGAACGGCGCAGGAAAATTCATATCTCAAGGCTAAACAAACACTTCTGAGTTCGCCTGTTCTGACGTATTTCGATCCCAACCAACCAGTGCGTTTGGAATGCGATGCGTCACCTTCGGGTTTAGGTGCCGTAATCTCGCACCGAATTGGAAAATTGGATAAGCCCATTGCCTTCCGTTCACGCACGTTAACACACGCCGAAAAGAATTATTCTCAGCTCGAGAAGGAAGCGCTCGCACTGGTATTCCGAGTAACAAAGTTTCTGGACTACCTGCTGGGCCGCGAGATTATATTGGTCACGGACCACCAACCACTGGTGGGACTTCTACGAGAAGATCGGCCTGTGCCCCCAATGGCGTCGGCACGTAGTCAGAGATGGGCTCTGTTTCTCAGCCAATATAGCTACCGCATAGACTACAAGGCCGGCAAGGAAAACGCAGACGCACTCAGCCACTTGCTCGTGCCGATAACAGATGTTTGTCGATCGGGCACCTTACCAGGTGCGTGTTGTCTTCAGAGACCCTTGACAGCTCGTTCGTGGCAGCGGATGCCATACGGGCGCTGACGAACGGAGATGGAAACCTTAGCGTTGTGCAGCACTTTGTACTGAATGGATGGCCTAAACGCTTGTCACCGTGTCGCAATCACCTTCAACCTTATTTTTGCAGAAGACTGGAGCTGTCAAGCGTAGAAGGCCTGCTCTACTGGGGTCATCGCATCGTCGTACCCCGCAAAGCGCGAGTCTCCATGCTCGCTGAGCTACGTCGGTCACACGAGGGTGCATCTGCGATGAAAAGACTGGCTTGGACGCTGTTATGGTGGCCTGGGTTGGATGGTGAGATCGAAAGCCTTGCACGTTCGTGCATCTCATGTGTACAAGCTCAGCCAATGCCCCAAGGACAGGTTCCTGTCTGTTGGCCGGAAACGGGAACCAAATGGGCAAGGCTTCACATTGATTACGCCGGACCGATAGAGGGACGCATGCTGCTGATAGTCGTCGACTCGCATACTTAATGGATTGAGACACTTCCCGTCAAGTCGGCGACCACAGAAGTCACAATTGCGCGGTTTCGAGAATTGTTTGCGCGTTTTGGCTTGCCGCAAACAGTTGTATCAGATAACAGGCCTCAGTTTGCAAGTCAGTTGTCCCAGTTCATGACTGTCAACAACATAACTCATCTACGTAGTGCGCCGTACCACCCACAATCTAATGATCTGGCAGACCGTGCGGTCCGCACAATAAAGGATAGCCTTCTCAAGCACTCGACGGTGAACGATCTCGAAACAAAACTAGCGCGAGTGCTCCTAGGCTATCGACGTACCCCACTACCGTGCGGCAAGTCACCTTCAGAGATGCTGCTGAACTACGAAATTCGTTCGCGCTTGGATACTTGCGTCCCTTCTCTGCCTCGAAGTTACTCGCAGCCTCGCAGATTCCAGTCCGGCGACCAGGTGTGGGTGGGCAACTTTGGCCAAGGTAAGCGTTGGCGTCCAGGCATCGTCAAGAGCATAGAGGGTTCATGCCTTGTAACGTTCGACACTCCAGATGGCCTAGCCAGACGTCACTTCGACCAAATTTTCCGTCGCGTGCCTGTGTCACCCGTGACCCCAAAAGCGGAGGCTCCCGACTCGCTTCAACCCAGCCCGGGCAACAAGAATCGGCTCGCGTCAACGCCGCAAGCCCGGTGCAGCCTGGCTACTCCAGAAGCAAGTGGCGCTGCGCCTGTTCCTTCGACAACACCTCCAACGTCCCTCCCAGTCGAACAGGCTCTCTCTCCCCCAAGTCCGCCGGTCTTACGGAGGTCTACGCGACAACGAAGACCCGTGCAAAGACTGCAGTTTTAAAAGAAAGAGAGAAGTGATATGAAGTGCTGTGCCACACGTGTCAAACATGATTCGTTCTTTTTATGTTACGTCATAGGCAAGCAGCCTATATATCTAGTTCGCTGTCACTGAAATAAAACAGTGCGGTACGTGCTCTTGGATCGTCTCTGTCACTCTGCCACCCGCTACAACAATTTCCTGTGTGGTTTGGCATTTGTGTCTTGAAAGAATTTTTGTGTCTTCAAACAAAGGTTTACAACCGCAATTGAAACGATGTGACGCTAGATGTGAAGCATTAGGGTTGTTAAGTAAATGTTTGTGTTCTTCTGGTCGAATATTAATGCACCTGCCGCTCTGTCCAATGTAAGCCTTCCCGCATTTGAGAGGTATCTGATTAAGTATACTAGTGTTACAATGCACAAAAAGGGACACATGTCTAACACCGCAATCATCTTTTCGTTTTTGCCACCCTGTAAAAGTTTCCTATTTATCATAGGGCACATGATAGACAACTTACGGGGCCGAGAAAACTTTGTCCACGTCATATCTATTGGTCATGTTCCCTAAACCATGGGATAATCTATGGACATAGGGCGCCACAGCAAACCTTATTTGTCTGTTTTTCTTGTTTCTTAGCGGGGCCTTTTACCCAATTTAAAAGGTTTTCGCAGGTTAGTGATCATAAATGCACAGGATAACTAGCCTTCTCGAGCCTATCTATTTGTTGTGAAAAACTTTGTTTCATATTGTGCGGACATGACTTAGTAATGGCAAACTTAAGAGCTGAGTAAGCTAGTCATGTCCACACAATAAAAAAGTTTTTCACAACAAATAGGCTAGACAAGGCTAGTTATCCTGTGCATTTATTATCACTAACCTGCGAAAAGCACTTAAAATGGATAAAAAGCCCCGCTAAGAAACAAGAAAAAAGGAAAAAAGGTTTGCTGTGGTGCCCTATGTACATAGATTATCCGATGGTTTAGGGAACATGGCCAATAGATATGACGTGGATAAAGTTTTCTCGGCCCCGCAAGTTGTCTATCATGTGCCCTATGATAAATACGAAACTTGAACAGGGTGGCAAGAGAGAAAAGAAGATTGCGGCAATAGACATGTGTCCTTCTTTGTGCCTTGTAACACTGGTATAGTTCATCAGATTCCTCTCAAATGCGGGAAGACATACATTGGACGGAGCGGCAGGTGCATTAATATTCGACCAGAAGAACACAAACATTTACTTAACAATCCTAATGCTTCACATCTAGCGTCACATCGTTTCAATTGAGGTTGTATACCTTTGTTTGAAGACACCGAAATTCCTTCAAGACACAAATGTCAAACCACACAGGAAATAATCGAAGCATTCCACATTAAAAGATCAGGAGAGACTTGCGTTAGCCAGGCATCTTCGTCTCTGTTAGAATGCGAATTTCAGTATCTTCACAACACATGTGTTAATCTGAAGTATTATCTTTTTGTTGTTTCCTTTTTTGACTTCCCTACGTCCTGATATGTTTAACTGATGCCTTCATACCTTGTCATGTTCTTATGCTGCGGTTCTTTTGCAATCACCCATATTTATGTGTTCTTCGTTTCAATATAAATTTAGTTGAGAGTTAGCGCTCATGCTGTCTGCTTCTAGTCTGTGTCCGTGTCACTTCGCGCTACAATCCAAAGTGATGTTACCTTACCAACTCGTCCAACTTCCTATCCGTGTGTCCGCATAGACACACTCAGACTTGTTCTGTCTTATGTGACCGGTTATTTTTGTGATTGTGCTTTTCGAATGAAAATGTGATAGTCCGTAGTGAGGTTATTTAAAAAAACTTTTCTGCTTAAAATTTAATTGAACAAGCCTGTGCCATTATTCGTTGCTTATGTCTGTATTGGTATGGTTTTACTCCTTATCTTCCTTTTTACTTTTAAAATGTGCAACCAATATTATGTAACCATTTCTCTTTAATGAAATAATAAACACTTTTCTTCTGACATTTCGTCACAAATTTTGCAATGATTTTGTTCAATTAGGTAACCTTAGACTAGCTCATTGTTGTTCTGGTAGCTTAACTTACAATGCCTGTGGGATATTCAGTGCAAGCACTTGGAGAAAAATAAACTAAATTATTGGGTATAAGCAGGTCACTGGCAGTAAATGAAGCATACATAAATTTCAGGAAATAGTGCATGCTTATATATTAAACAGTATGCACAACTACACATGAAGTTTCGTTTGTAAATGCTGAAACATTATTCTAAGTGGAAGCGCTCTGTTGCGCTTTGGCTTTCAGTGCTACCTTTAAGTAATATATGTGAAGGTACTAGTAGAAGCATCCCGTGGAGATAAGTGACAACTTTGATGAATAGAGGCATAAAATATGTGCTTAAAACGGCAAAAAACCGATTGACAGGCAAACGTATGCTTCTGTAGTACTGCACTTGTTACCGTCGCGAATCCATGCATTGTGTGTGCTCTATTGCATTCAATATGAGCTACAACAACGAGCTGTGCTGTCTTTCCCTCCTGGTCGAGCTGTTGTTGCTGGGAAAATTTTTGACCAAGTAACGTGGAGGTTTTTAATTATTTCTGAAATGCATGTAACATCATGCTTTTGGCTGTGTGCTGTTTCTATGAAGTGATAAGTACTGGTGCACCAAGGTGCGGGATATCCTGTGTCCTTAGTGCAGCGCGTGTTGTTATTGCGCTCTGCATCCTGCCGGCAGCGTACTATCACTGCAGAGGAATATTACGTAAAGCATAGGGTGTGTGCATTGCTGCGATCGTGAAACTTAAATTTTTTGCCTGAAAGGGTGGCACGTTTTACATGCTACCACATGACGGACCAGAAGCGCAATATGACGACATCTCACAGATTCTGGCTCATACTGAACAAGGTAGTACCATAGCTAAGACTAGGCAGCATTCACAACAGCTAGTCTGTCCATTAACTACACGGCTGTAGTGAACGCTAAAATACTTGCAGGGACAACACCCTTTTAGAACGGTGTTGTCCATGCTACACCCATATTGAAAGGGTGGTGTCTGTGTTACGCCCATATAGAAAAGGCGTTGTTTGTTTTACACCCATAGGCAAGGTGACGTCATATTAACACCCTTCCCTTCGTGGAGTGTTAATTTACACCACTTTGCATGGGGTGTAGCAATACACCCAAAAGGGTGTCACCCATGGGACAAGTCATTTACACCCTTAAGGGTGTTAACATTTTTAGAGTGTATAGATACTTCTAAATGCCTGCACTTTCTCCTCGGAAGAAAAAAATAACAAAATGAAAGAGCGCGCGCTGTAACGTGACGGCGGTATTCCAATCGGGAAGGGGAGACGGGCGGAGCACGCGCGCGTAAGGGAGAAAGGTGGAGAGCCCGGGCGGCGATGGAGAAGTTCAAAGAATGGCCCTACTCTTAAGCATTGAGGGTTTTTAGCGGATGGATGGATGGATGCATGCTTGCTGTGAGCATCCCCTTTGGAACGTGGTAGGTGGCACCACCAAGCCCCTGTTATTAGAATTACATGTTGCTAGGCTAGTCGGTTCATATTGCTGAGCAGACCGTAACTATGATTGTTTTTCCGCAAACTAGGACGGACGGAAGGGAACAATGGGAGCGCCACATGGTAATATATTGCCAAATCTTCTACCTAAGTAAAAAAGAATTAAAAGAACACGTTGATTTCCCATACGCCAACTTTCCTAACCCCTATTGTGAACTTTGCCCTTCTACATATTCGTTTTTTGTCGTTTCCCTACTTTTCTTCTAACATTTTCCCAATCGCCTCTTAGTAATCTCTATTGCGGACATGTTTACTTTTCCACTGCTTTCGCTGAACCCATCGGCTTCATGGAGGCGAGAGGTGCCTAAATTGGCGGCAGGGCAGATATCTTCAAATTTTAATAACCCTAAACAAACGTAGGGAACATCTTTCCCACCATATTTCAAAACCTTTATCTCCGAGACACTCGATTGCTCCGCCATGAAAGTGTGGAAACTTTTGTAGTTGTCCTTGAGAATCAACAAGAAAAAAAATTTGCGACTTCCGCACAACCTACTACGCGGCTCTACAGTTCCCTTGAGTGCTACTGGCATTTTTCTCACTGTGCGGGACTTTGTCGTGCTCGTTTTCAACGACTGCAAAAACTCGTGGATGAATGTATCTCACGCGGTGAGAAAGGTAAATGAATGCTTTTATTCAATGCTTTAAATGTGGAGCTATTGTTTGGTTCAGTTTTAGAGCCTAAAGTAATAAAGAATTAAAGTTACTTCCCTAGGGTCCTTCCACGATGCTAATCCTCGGGGTACGATGTACTGTTTCTCTATATGTAAACGCGCGTGACCATTGAAGAGGCCCTGGATTTGTACTTTTGTTTACCTGACCATCTAAACCACTCTACTGACAGCGAGGACGATGATTGCGAGGATGACGCATAGTTCATATTTACTCACTCGAAATGTGATGCAACAAACAATGGCCATGTGACAACAAAGCAAGGCATCGGCTCCTCTGATATATATTTTAGTGACGAATCAGAAGATGACAACGAATTTGACGAAAGCTCTGCAATGACTGGTCCGCGCTGTCAGTGCCACCTACAAAGAACATATCGAACTTTCGCTAAACGGCGCTAGCCTTTTCCAAGCTGGCACCAAAGCTGACACGCTTGATGATATTTTAGGCATTGCTTGGGGATTTATTTCACATTATTTTGAAATAAACCATGCTATCCAGACAGTTCCTGAACCAATACAGTGGAAGAAAAAGAGCAGCAGCACACGCACCCCGAAGGCCTTCAAAGCTAACAGGAAAAAATTTGGTGTAGCTGGTAAAATACGGCTGTCAGCCATACCGCACTTTCCTAAAGGAATGGCGATCTTCAAACCCTACCGGTGCAGCTCAAGCAAGCATAACGACAAGAGGGCGAAGGTTGTTTGCTCGACATGCAATGCTCGAGTTCGCGCTGCGCTCTGCTTTGGGAAATTCCACCAGAATTACGGATCTGCCGAAAGCTCATAGGGATATATATTCCCACCCTAATAATTCTTATTTTGCGTCATTCTAGGAAACTTTGGGCATTGGACTATGTTCTTTGGACAACAAACACTGTTTTCAAGAAATATTGCATTGGTGTTCACAATAGATGCCTTATGAGCCTTTAAGGGATAAAATGTACTCCATCGTTTATATAGCTTTTCCGCAGCAAGAACGTATTTCTTCCTTGTTATATCTCGCTTTAAAAGTGCGTGTTGTAAGGCATCTTGATTACGCTTCGTAGTGTAATGAGCTTTCCCTTGAGTTATCATAAATTGTATCATTCCTTATTTCGTTTTTTCCTCTAAAGTAGTTACTCATAGCGGCTTTCTTTTCTATTGTCGCCACCCATGAGATTACCACAGCCTCTGATTTTCCACTTGACGTTCTTTTTTGAAATGTTGCTCACAGTGCAGGTCTTTCACTTGCTGGTAAGCTTCCGTGTTCTTTTCCTCCCCTGTGAATAAATGTTTTTCTGTACAAATACCCCAACGCTCTCCCGGCCCATTTACTTTCCTCCATATTCCTCAGTCGTTCTCCATAATCAATTTTAGTGTGAGCTTTCTTCACTTCAAAACATGTCCAGTCCAAATCTCTCTGCAGAGCTTCATTTGCAGTCTTACAGTCAGCGCGCAATGCGACGCGTCCCACTGACCTGTGGTTCCCATCAAGTCATGATTTTACCCCTCATATCAGGCAAACAGCTGCATTTCCATTACAACCATTACACCTTTCCACATACCCCGGAGCACCTCGTACCTATTGTATCCCCATAGCCCTTTGTCTCGTCATGGCCGCATTTCTCTTCCTCCTTACTGTTATTGATTTTTCCTGTGTTTCCATATGTTTATTGCCTCCGTTTATTCATACACCAAGGTATTTATATTTTTTTACCTGAGGTATATTCTGGCCCAGCATTGACACTGTCTGTTTAGTGTTTTCATTGAATATCATAACACCTGATTTTTAACGCTAGATTTCAGACCTAAATTTTCGCCTACGTGTCCAGAGATTATCAGCCAGGCGTTCAATTCGCTTGTCATATAGCAACAAAATGTCGTCCGCATAAAACAAACCTGGAAGCTGCTGCTCTCTTACTGTGCGCGCCAATTTGCATGAGAGATCAAATACTATATTCTCTTTAGCACCCTCTCCATCGTCATCATGTACATCATAAACAGCAGTGGAGTTACAGAGCACCTATGCGTCGGTCCCTTGTTGATAGCTACTTTCTCCTCGCTCCGCATCTATTCCAGTTCAACGCAAACGGAATTTTCATGAAAAATCTCTCTCAAAAGCTGTGTACAATCCTCGCCTAAGCCTTCCCTTTCCACAATATCTACGTTGTAATACGCTCCTGTAATGTACAAAAATGCCACATTTAACGAATTTAACAATCCCCTTTCTGCTCTGGATATTTCAATACATTGAATAAGGACAAATAAGTTATCTGCCAGGCGCGTACACATTCTCAAGCCATTCTTCAGTTTTCCCAAAATACCATTATTCTCTGCCGATGCTTGCAGCTTCAATTGAATTACCTGCATTGCTAGCCTGTATATTAGCCATGTAATGGTCGACGTTCTATTTAGGTGAATGCTATCATGCTCACCCTTACATTTACAAATTAAATTCATTGTACTTTGTTGCTGGCTCTCTGGTATTCGTCTATCTTTTCAAGTTTTTCCCACTGTTTTCAACACAGCTTCCTTGCTTTTTGGTCCTAGTTCATAATTCAGCCTAACGGAACCTCGCCTAGCAGACTGGCTATGCGCTTAGGAATTTTCTCTTAAACTTTCTCCCAGTTCAGATTTGTCAACATCAGCTCCTTTTCTATCCCGTTGTATTTCATGCACTCTTTTTCTAAAATACAACCTCATGATTGCCTTGGAAAGATTGGGCTGTTATTTTCGGATGTAATTTAATGCCGCGTCCCTCTCAAATTTGTTTCCGTCTTCGTGTATGATACAATGCTGTATTACGCCGGACTTCATGCCTCATACGTTTATGTGGTTCAAAATATTCTAGGTGCGGCCTTCTTTTTCCCACATGTTTCTGACAACCAGCGTTCACTTTAGACTTTTATTTTTGCTTGACATTGTATTCAAACTGCATATATTTATGGGCTATATTTCCCATTTCCTGCCTAATCCATCCTGCGGCAACTGTGCTCTTTCGCATGTATGTGCTCTCGGGATGCTTTCTGTCGTTCGACAGTCGCTTCTCGTATCTCCCTGTTCAACAAGCTTTTCGGTTTCTTTTCTTTCCTTTCCAACGAGCATGTTGCTTCTCTTTCCGTATTTTTGTCATTAATCCAGTTAGAGGCTAAATATACTGACACTCTTTGCTTGGTCATTTGCCAAGTTCTTCCTTGACTGTTCTGATTATATTTGTTATTTGTTCAGCATTGACATTTGCCATGGCCATATTGCGCTCCTTGCACTGTTTCCCAATTACATATTCCGTTTTTGATATGATGCGTTTACTGTCCCGCCCTATGCTGCTGTACCCTTCCTCGTCAGCGACCATTCCTCTCAGATTATTATGAATTCCTTCTGTCATCAGACAGTAGTGAATGGTCGATTGCCGGTTTCCCGATTCCCACGTGGTCTGCTTGTCACACTTTTCTTCCCTGTGCCCTGTGCTCACTGATAATGAACTTATGCTGCCACAACGATCTAGCATTAACGTCACATTGTTGTCCGCACAGCCATCTAGATCCTGTATGTGGGCATTCATGTCACCTAATAGGATATTTTCTGCTCCATTCACGAAACCCTTAATATCAGCATTTAGGTATTTCTCTGACTCCTGATTCTTCTCTCTGCAATTTTTACAGTCCGCAAATACGTTACGCCCAGCCATCTTTTCTTTCCACTCATTATACGGAATAACAAAAGATGCTCTTGGCATTTTGAATTTATTCAGTACTATTTGATCCCTGATGGGTGAGCATTCAGACTACCCGTCCCCTGCTTTCTCACTTAGTTCTGTTACACCCTTCTGAAACATAACTATTAATCACTAGAGCTTCTTACCAGTCTCTAACGTGCGTTTCTGCAAACGCATATACCTCTATTTGCTCTCTATTTAACTGCCTCAATCTCCACCCCCTTTTCCTTTCTTCTGCAGCCCCACATGTTTATCTAATGTATTCTACCGCAAACAATCATTTCTAAGGAACATTCGACATTACTACCTACACTGACCTCCTGATCACCCGTGGACCCCCCAAAAAGGCAACCGCGCGACCGGCAAGTTCATTTTCCATAACACCGCTTTAGTGCAGCTGTTTTTACGTTACTGTCACATACAGGCACTTCCAGCAACGTGCACACCGCAATCTGCACCTGAGGGGACAGCTTGCGCAAGTCCTCTACCCCCTTAGGCAAGCGCTGAGCTAGTCCTGTCCCTTTTCTGCTTAGGAAGTCATTTATCCCACCTGCTACTACGACAGCGTTGCGTCTGTGGACATTTTCCGCGAGCTTTGCTTTTGCTTGCTTTGTGACAGCGCCCAATGGCCACCCATGAAATGCCCCTACCGGCATTCTTTCATCGCCTTTCACCTTGTTCAGAATTTCTTCTGAGCACCTAGCCAGGTTTTTGTCGCCGGCAATAACTACCCATTCACCCGCCTGCATTGTCGGTCTCTCCAAAGGCGCAGTGTGTCAGTGCGATTCCCTAAGGCTTCAATTACATCAAGGTGAGGAAGGGCTTTAAGTTGTCTAGGTGCTAAAAAAATAGCAGGTATAAGAACTTCGAAGTGTGTAGTGCCAGCAGAAACATGTTGATGATCTAGAACTTACCACTGCCTTGATTTCTGCTAAAAGTGCACTAAGGTTTTCAAAGTTGAAGCTACGTTTTCTTAACGCTCTCCCGAGGAATTGCTTGACAGTCCGAACTATCCTTTCCAGAAAGCCTTCCCACCAAGAGAGAGTAGCACTAAAACCACCATGAAGAACACGCTGACGACTGTTGTTCACAATGAAGCTTGCGCAATACTTATCTGGGGGCAGTAGTGCTGGGCATTGCACATCGTCTGAAATCGTTGCATTGTCGAGGCTAGTCTTTTTAAGAAGGACGCCTTCATTGTCCAAGAACGGATAGAGGTCCCGAATGCGCGGTTTTCTCGTGGGTATTGACATCCCATAGTGCGACGATGTCTTTATTAAATGGCTGCAACTGCAAGTTTTTCAGCTATACTTCTTTGCTTTCTCGGATTTCTATATCACAAAGGGGTCCTTCCCGAGGAGCATGGACGTGCCTTTGACAATTGGGGATAAATCTCTAAGTATGGACAGCTGGGCTAGTTGGTTATGATTAGCAATATGAAACATCGTTCCAGCGAACAAGTAAACACGGACGAGAAGAGAAGACAACACGAACGCGGGACTTCAACTGAATTTTATTTTTGGAAAACAGGGCTTTATGTACACAGGGGGAGGGAGTGGGGTGCTGCTAGTGCGCAGGACCACTGAAAAATATTTCCTTGGTCTAGGCAACAGTCACGGATACATCTCTTTACCCATGTGGTTATCCTCAGGATGTGATGCCAGTGACTGCATCTGGTTGCGTCTAGTATGGGCTGTAATATTGCACACTTCCACGTCAGAACAATCTCCATGTTTCTTTCGTGGAACAACAAAATTTTCCAAATGGCGGTTATTTCTTCTTAGGTCGTGCTTCTGGGGTAGCAGCTAGCCAATCCGTACAATATCTCCATACTCAAGCCGTACCACCACAATTTACTTTCTGCGGGGTTATATATCCCAGTGCAGTGACACCAGGAAATTGATTCCGTGTGGGTTGGAACTTCAATAACTCGGTTGCAAACAAATGGCTTCCACCTAGTCGCTATGGATTGAATCTAGCAGAGGTAGTTGCCAGAACGGACCCACCAGTAATATGTAGTTTTATATGGTAGAGTGTCTCTTAGAAAAGCTGTTAACTTGGCTCCAAGGCAAGCTGCAGCCAACTCAAGTCATTGCACCAACAAACGTTTTGATGGAGCAACTCTTGCCTTTGCTAGAAGTTATTGGACATAAATTCTGCGATATACATCTTGAGCACTCAGATACGTTGTAACGGATATGAGTTTTCCGCATTTTCGTCCATGTCTGTTCATATGACGCAAATATTACTACTTGTACAACGGATAGCCTGTCCCTCTAAAGATGATGGTCCTTGCAGAGTCAATCTCAATTTGTTGTTAATAGTGACCAAAGCTAAAATTATGGGGTTTTACGGGCCAAAACCACTTTCAGATTATGAGGCACGCCATTGTGGAGAATTCCTGAAATTTCAAGCACCTGGGCTTCTTTAACGTGCACCTAAATAAATTCACAGGTGTTTTCGCATTTCGCCTCCATCCAAATGCGGCCGCCGTTGCCGGGATTCGATCCGGCGACTTCGTGCTCAGGAGCCCAACACCACATCCACCGAGCAACCACGTCGGGTCGCGACCATAGCTCTGTTCTCAGATTGCCACCTGACGTCCCTCTTATTGGGTACCACTTTTTGCAATTGGTCGGCTCTGATAAGGAGCATTACTCCGACTTCATAAGTTACGTTCGGGAAAACAACTGCATCAGTGAGTGATTTGCCTTCACCGACGATGACTTGAAGGAATTTGTACATATTTGGACCTTCCGTCATTTCGCTGCGTATGAAAGACGAGACAACAGTTTCCATTTCGTCAGATCCGCTGTCGTGTGAGCAAAGAAGTGCAATGCTGGCAACTTTCGCGCGTCGAGTAAGTAGAGATTGCCATCGTCTCGCTCAGCCTCGCTGCGTATGATATTTCGGTCACCCAAAGGTTTGCGAGCCCTCTCTGGTTGACTTGTACTTTGTCGTAGAGCTTCCGCAATGCTGGAATGCCGCTCAGCGACTTCACGTGTTTCAGTGTCCAGAGCCTCTCGGGATGTTTCTGCCTAATTAGCTTCGCCTTTCCAAATCATTTCTTTAAGATGTGAAGTGCTTTGTAGTACGATGAATCGGTAACTTTTATTTCGGCGATTGCATGAGCAGCGGCTCCGTCAAGAAGGGAAATGAGCTAGTCGAACCGATACACGTTAGATAAAATGCAGTTCGCGTTCACAGGGCCTTGGAACATGTTCCAAAGTGGCTGCCATCGAGTGAAAGTTTCGTCCCATCGTGAAAGGTCCAGCTTCGGCAATCGTGCACCAAAATCTTGTCAAGGTAGCGTTCACTTTGTATTAGAGGTTGCTGGTTTGCGCCCATAAGCTGCTACAGGCGGTTGCATCACTCAACACTGAGCGGAAGCGTTGAGCCTGTCAGTATGATGATCAAGCAGAGCCCAAGCTCCGGTTGCAGTGCCTTCATATTCCATGACGAAACTGCAGTCTTACGCCGCCTGCGAGTCCGTCATGAAAGTTTCCAGGTCGACGTTCAGCGATGATAATTCTGTTTTCAGCGCCTGTAACGGAGGACGTGAAGCGTCGAAAGCGAGTGCGGTTCATATTGGATAAGATCGTTCACCTCATAAACAATTCTTGAGAATCCGGATTGCCGAGACGCCCGCTTGTTCTTGACCCGCTCCTTGACGGTCTCGGTGCAGAAAGACGTCCCAAATCAGAAGCAACACCTCGTGGGAATGAAGGCTGGCTTGCCCGATTTCGGCATCAAAATACCATGCGAGAAAAGTCATTCTGCAGCCTTTATTTTGGCTTAGAGTGCTACCGTCAAAACATGGCGTACGTCCCAAACAGTCCTCGAAACTAGCCCGCACCCTACTATACAGAACTTCACCGTCTCCTTCGCGCCGCTCGCGATGTCCAACAGTTACTTCAGATCACCATGGAGATCGATCTGGACCGGGTACATCTCCATGGTGATTTTGGATCGCAATTGCGCTCGATATGCCTTCAGTCTATCGCGAACCGCGCATTGGGTTCGGGCTTCGTGATCGCAATCCTGGGCTGTCTTCAGCGCCGTCATGCCAAATGAGCTAAACCAACTCGATTCGAATTGTTGGACTGTGTAGCAGGGACCAAGCTTGATCGAAGTTGAGAAATTTGATCCGGTTTAGCGCGGTCTTCATTGAAAGTGAATGTGCGACACCATGGTGTCCTAACGTTCTGTGTGCTTCGTCGCCGTCTGGCACGGCGCCAAAAGAAATCGTTTGCGGTTTTGAAGCAGTTTTGAGCGGTATGTCATAGCTAACCGTTGAGCGCAGAAGCGGAACCTACTTCCCGTCGTAGTCGCGGCATCTACAAGTCGTTTCACGCGGCAAGTGAGGTAAAGCACCCTTTATTTATCACGTCTTTTCATTCGCCAGATTATTCTCGTCAGCTTTGCGCACATTGTAAACCTCCGGAAGAAACGTCGGGTTTTCAGGCTGACTTTTTATTGCGCTTTTTTCTGCAATAACGAAATTCTTAGAGCTTATACAGGTTGATTCGTTTTGGACCCATTCGGAACTACAGGCAGCTGAAAAAAATAAGATTTATTAACCAGCCGGTCTTTACTTATATAACGCGAATGTTTGTTTTTCATTATGAGCAATGATCGAGGTTCATCATAGATTTTTCACAAGGTCTGATTACGCTTGAGAATTCGTTTCGTTGCTGCATCAGATGATTCCTAGCCATTGTGGAATAGCTGGAAATAAACAGGATGACGGGGAGGCGAGAAACGCACGGCCTGCCACGAAGATCTTAAAAGTCAATTTTTCCGGTAAGACATGTACGCTTTGCTCCGTAACTCCATCAAAACCTCCATGGCGCAACAATGGGACGACTCGGAAGATCGGCAAGAGAACTTCCATAGAATTGACTCTGCTTTTCGATTACGACTTCCACTTTGGTTGCGAAGAGGCCAACAAGCACTCTTGCATCGATTACGGCTTAGTGTGGCGTACAGTCACCGATACCTTCACAAGATTTGATGAGAACGGGGCCGTGACTAGCGTCTGTCAAACTGCCGAGACAATAGCTTTGAGTGTGCCTTCATTATGCGGCCGAGCGAAGGACACTTCAGTCTAGTGTTGACTGCTTGGACTCCCGTACCTTTCTGGAAGAAAAGCTTTTATGCGCATGAAGAAGAGTTGACTGTGCCCAGCGCACCCTAGGTTCACTCTTGAACTTTCTATGTCAGACTGGCTTAGACGGTTGTTTCTAGGACCTGTGAGACGTGAAGACAGCGTTTGCGCGATGACGTTTCGTGTGGACAAGATTACTTGTGCGTCTAGTGTGTTTAAAACGCTCATCCCCGTATTGCACAACATGTATATAGTAGCTCATTTTACCATATCCTAATCGCCTGCCACCCACCTTACCCTATATTTCCTACTTCCCCTTGCCCCTTTAAGAAGTACCAGGCTAGACATGCTTTCAAGGCTTACCTCTCATCCTTTCTGCTCATTAAAATATACTCCTCCACCCTCCCTTTGCTAACACATGTGCTTTGCTTTTGCAGTGCGATTTCGCAAATGTAAATTCGGAAAAAAAAATCACACCATTTGAAACGGTGCTTCTGTCGCCAGCGGCCGAAACGTGCATCATCTGTGAATTAGCGCCCAAAAGCATAAAATGACCTTGCCCGGCATAAAATAGCGCTCATTGAACACGCCGCTGTAGTCCTGATCATACCAAAAGCTAAGGCTACCGTAAGAAGTTCTCAGATCAGCACAGTCGTGACAAATTTTTCTTAAATGTTGAGCAGCTGACCTGGCCATGACCGCTGGCGTCGCACAAGAAACTGTGAAATGCACACGCATCGCAGCCTTTACAAAAAAAGAGTGCTTCTCACAAATATAATATCATAAGCTGGCTTACTTTACTCACAGCTTCCATTCATTTTTTTCGCCGTTCTAGTTACTATGGCCTGCCAGGAAACCTGTACTATTTATCCCGGAGCTGGCCTTTGTGGCTTTAAGTCTCTTACGCAGCAGTATCGTCGGTTCCAATTGTTATTTTTCTCACATCCTTTCCTTCGACGCTAACTCGTGAAGTGCATGCTACTGCACTGTCCCAAGACGTATCCGCAAAAATATAAATGGGCGGCGGGCATGGGGGGGAGGGTATCAGCAAAGCAACAAGGCCCCAACCGTGGCCGACACGAAGTACAGTAAGCGCGAAGGAATACGCGTCGAGCCATCCGACCGCATAGCCACCTTCCCAGTGCTGTGGCGTCACTGTACCTGATGGCGCCAGAGTAGCCGCAAACTGGACTTTACAGAACTTATTCGACACAAATGGACACATGGCCTAGATATTTTCAACCTGAAAGAAAAGACCATCAACAAACAGTGGACATCGCTTGATATCAAAATAGAAGTGGCAGCTTTTATTCGACGTCACTAATAGTGAATCGCGGCGGCTCACTAAACATATCAAGGCGTGTTAATAATGTGAGCATCAAGTCACAGTAAAGTATCGATGAGAGGGGGCGCAGGCACGGCAGTAATCACTCTCTTTTTAATGATGCGATGAGAGTACTGCCCTCATCGCATCAGGCGATGAGGGCAGTACTCTCAACCGCGCCGTTCGTCACCCGTCTGACTGTTTACATATCGCGAATTTATTCTGCTTCTTGGGCGCACACATTTTGGAATGCATGTACAACGTTGTAACGTTGACTCGCCTCGTAATTTTACCAGGATGAGGCACAATATTCTAGGCGAATATTTAGGCGAACGATTCATAGTCATAAGCGTTGTCCACATCTGTCTGTTGGTCTGTCTGTACATCTAACCTCTTGTGGCAACACAGTTGTCCAAGTTGTCTACCAGCTTCGGACACTAGATATCTGCTCGCGACCGGGATGCTGTCGTGGTCGTTCCATCGTCGTCATTCTAGCTTCATCACTTGGCTCTTATTATGACATCATCGTAATTTCTTTGTTCACCCAGTCGGGCAAGTTGTCTAAGAGCTCGGGCTACTGTGGTACGTGCTCGTGTTGCCTTCGCGATCGTTGCATCATCGTTTTCATTGCAACTTTGTGCTCCGACTCTTGTCATACCATTGTCGTCCCGCCAACTTCACCACAAAGTCGCCCTCATAGCAATGTCGTCATGCCGTCGCTGTCACGTTGTCAGTTACCCTCGGGATCAGTTCAGAAACCGCATCCCATGGTCGTCGAATTGCCGCCTTTGTTATAGCTCTGTCTTTCCTTATTGCTTATGTTAGGTTATTTGTACTCTTCTCAACAAATTGTTATTATTCCACCACTGTCACGTCCATAGCGTTGTTGCGTCGTTATCAGACACCCTCTGTCAACATCCGTCGTCATACCGTCGACATTAGGCCGTCGTCAAAACGTCATCGTCCTCACACTCTCGTCATCATGGCATCGTCCTCACGCCATCAAATTCTCGCTCTCGTCGTTTTGTGACCGTCATCGTTTCAGTATCCTCTTCTCAGTGTCGTTATGCGTCGTCGTAATACCGCTTTTCTCGTTACTATGATATAATTAGTACTTTGTTATTTCACTGTCGCCACGGCATCGTCGTGATAGTGCCATCGTTATACCTCATGCCCGTGAGTGTTTTTCACCAGCCAGTGCGCAACGTCTCACAACGATCCTTACAGATTTTAAATAAACGTGATTTCCGCAATGCGACTTGTTGCTACAGTGTTTTAATGCTAATCGCACTACCCTAGGCAGCCCTCGTGAAGTGAATTCTTCTGTAACTTTCTTAATTCAGATAGCATTCTTTGCATGCTTCAATCTTTTTGAGCCTACCTGTCGGTCGATCGATTGATGCATCTATGTATGTGTCTATCTAGCCTCTCTGGACGTAGTTGCCTACCCGCATGGGCTAGAAGATATGTGCTCCTGGTGATGGTGCCGCCGTGGTCGTTAGACCATCTTCCTTCGAACTCGCGTCACTTGAATGTGTTCATGCTATCGTCGTCACGCCATCGTCGTCATACTGGTTTCGTCATCCCATTTTCATCATACCATTCTCAGGCTATCGTCATCGTGCACTCGTCATACAGACGTCATGATACCATCGCGACTGTGAATCGGCTTCATTCTAACTTCGTGATCCCTCTGTCGTCATGCAATCGCATTCATAACTGCGAGTCGACCTAGTTGGAACAGATTCATCTTAAAACTTTTTGTGCGCAAACAAACACGGACGAAGAATAGGGGCAACACAATTACGAGTGCTTGTCCTTGTCCATGCCAAAGACGTCTCTCCAGCTTTGCATTCCACTCTCCTCATGCAGTCTTTGTAACAAACTTCGTGATGCATTCGTCGTCATGCCCGTGTCATCATACAGTCGTCGCCACACCACTGTCCATGGCGTCCATTTTTGAGATTTAGAAGAGTACGCGAGATGATATCAGAAGAAGGTGGTGTCCACCTGTTAGTAACAGTTGGTGTTGAACCAGCAATATGTACTTTTATGAGAGCGGGGCATCCATTGCCGCGATATCTGTTAGTCATCTTCAGGTAACTAAAGCCCCGAAAGACACCCGAGCCACCAATACCGGCATAGTATAACTCGAAGCGCTCGTGGTTGTACCAGTCACAATAAAAAAACAGGGGCGAAATTGAAGTGAATACAATAATTTTTAATGCTCGAGCATTCATTTTTAGTCCTCCGCGTACTTTCCGGGAGCTATCTATGCATATTTTATCAACTGTTTTGCCGCCTACCGGTTCACTGTTATTCAGTGATCGACTGGGTAGCATTTCGGGCTGCTGTGCTGAGGTAACAGAGTTCGAAACTAACCACCGGACGAATTTGGGACATTGAGTATGGGGAAATGTGCGCATCCATGCCGTTATTGAACGAACCTCTTTCACGCCGACAGGGTTCGTTGTACACGCGGGACAGGGCGGGAACCACTGTTCGATGAAACTCTCTGGCGCCACTCGGTCTGTGCTCTCGAATGAACATCTTTGATTGCTACTTGGCTAACTGGGTATGTGCTGGTAGGAGTATGACCCTCTTTGATGAAAGGCTTTGACGCAAACTTTAGAAACTACTCATGTGTGACTTGGAATGTGCCGCTCTACAAGGACGAAAACGATCCCGCAAATTTATCCGGTGATTGAACCCACGTCATAAGTGTTCCTCAAGGACATCAATGCTACGCTTTAACAGGCTGCGAAATAAGTACTCGTACACTGGATATGTTCCACTTTACAAAAAATGCCTTTCACGCCAGCGCTTTAGCTAGCTGTACGGGGATATACTGAGTATGTGCCGCTCTTCACTAAACATCTCGTCTACTGGAATCACTGAGTATGTGCAAAGCAGTGTGCGGCAAGCAAAGTAAAAATTCTTACTGTTCGGAGGCACTGGTGCGCCAGCGTTCTTGTTTCCGTGTGCTTTGGGAGTGCGACTAGGAGTGCCACTTCTCTGCAGTGTCTATAGATGATGCAGAGCGTCCAGAAAGAAGTTCGACAGAGGAACCCGGTCGCCGCGTGATGTGTTTCTCCGCGTATTGCGTATGTACTGGGTATGTACTGGGTACTGTATATGCGTACTGCGTACTGGGTATGCGTACTGGGTAACGTGCCATGCACTTGCGACGCCACGCGCAGGCTCCGCAGCCGTGGCACTAGATGGTGCCGGGCGTTCTTAAGGAAGCGCGAAAGAGAAGCTCCACTGAAGTACGCGCCTCACGCATAACTCGTTTCAATGATGGCATTACGTTGGCGTCGCTATATTGATTGAACGCTAACGCCCTACCAGCGACAGTCGTCATCATGAGATCGGTCCTGCGATAATTTTATTGCGATAGCAATTATATGGACGCTCCAGACGAATTTCTACCGCGGCCGTGTTTTTCCGTATAAATTCAAGGGCGATAACATCGTCGCTGCGCGCCTTGCGCTGTATGGGTGAGTGAAAGATCGCCAAGGTGAGCGTACTATGCCGGTTTGATCTCACGCACACAAGAGACACAAGCGGGCGAGACGCCTGAGGGAGAGGAGGGAGGGGCGGAATTGCGACTTATTACCATTATTACACCGTGAGCTGTTATCGGCTCATTCCTGCAGCCGTTTGGATTGGAGTTGGTGTCCGTCATCGCGGCCGCATCCCCCGCCAGCGTCCGTAGCAGCTGTCGACGGGAATGAGAGTATAGCCACTTCCCGCCGCGATCGCTTTCATCTACTCTACTACTGAGCCACGCGCTTGCTTGCTAGCGTTGAGCAGAAAATGTCCTATAAACGTATCCTAGCGCGCGAGGAGACATTCGATGTGACATGTGTGCCGCGTAGTGTCGATGCATGCATATTTCTCATTGCAGTTGGATATTATTAAACCAGGTAGAACGCCATGTGGCAGATGCACTGGTAGCGGCACAAGGCAGTTACAGTAGGTTTCAAGAATAAAAGTAAGTTTATGGAGTTGTATTCAAGATTGCGAGAAACAAATACATATTGTACGTCTGAATAAATCAACAAGGCTCACCAACCGTTGCCTTAAAAAGGAGTAGCCAATAAATCAACATCCTCATTACCATGGCACATTTGCACTTGCCTTGCGATGTGAGTGCGTACCGCGCAGCGTCTACCGAACCCTTTCGCGGACGAGTTTGTTCTAGTGAAACCAGATAATGCTTTCGGTGGCATTTCAGCACGTGGCCTCAGCGACAGTGTACGAATACGGAACTATTTCTGCATCCGCTTTGCTTCTGTACGAACAGCTGTCGGAAATGCAGCTGAGTTTTCGCTAATGCAGTGTGCTCCACTCATGCTGGATTGAATCATAGGATTGAGGATGTGTGCAGTAGTTGGCTGCAAAAATAGACACTGCCATATTGAGCATACGAATAAATCTGTGTTGCCACTTTCGCGGACCGCTGCTGAAGTTATCCGTGCGTGTTACCAGCACTTCGGGATGTGCGGTTTCATCGAAGATACAGATGTCTGCACATTCGGCAGCGTCGTATTGCTAATCTTCAGAGAAAGTGCTTCAGAATCGGAACGTCGGCAAAAGGGAGTGCCGCTCCTTCAGCAATGACAGAGGGAGTAGCGCCGCTTCCTACTTCCGTCATACTGGCACGTCACCTTACGCCCACTCTATCACTGACGTGTCAATGAGTGAAGGGGCGCACACTAGAATATATGCGCGCTATATACACACACTAATTGAAATAAACCGATGGCGCATGAATGCTCTAAGCTGAGTGTTCCGTGACAGTATATGAGAAGTGAGTTACTAGCAATATATGTCGTTGCTACAAGCTCTTATATTCTACACAACAGCTGTGTTTGAACTTTTGCACGAAGCAAGAACACACCTATTGTAACTGGCCACACCCGCGGGCGATTAGGCAGGGAACAATGAGATAGTAACCGCACCAAAAAATTTACTAAGTCAGAAATGTCACAAGCCGCTCCTACAAAATATTTGCAAAAATGAAGAACGAATAGTACAATATGCTAATCCTGATTGAATTCATGAGAGGAAATTAAGTTAGCTTAAAATATACATTAGCCCGGCTTTCACAATCGCCATATAAGCTGCTCACGCCATTTTGACATGGATTAATCAGCTCCTAAGCTGCTTTCGTATGTTCTCCGAAGCTGTGGCCAAAGCTTCGGGACGTCCGCCCGCTCACCGTGTACGATATCTCAAGAAACAAATGTTTGCTAAGCCACACTGGCGTCATACACATCCATTCTAAGCCCGTAGACAATAAAGGCAGTTGAGGCAAGCAATGCATACGTCACCACGTGATCAAACATGACAACGCTCACCGTGTCGGGACGAAAAGGGCCAATACAAGCGCCATTTGCAAGGCGGTTGCATAATATTACGCCGGGTGGCACGCCACATAGCAATTGCACGGCTAGTAGTACAAGATAACTAGAGAAGTCGTGAGGAAGAATAAAGAAGACGATGGAGGTATATAAATATCGATGAAATGAAAAAAAATGCATGACATACCTGAGTAATTTAAGCAGCCTAGGCGACTGTTTGTCACCCGCCCCGTATCAAAAGGGAATGTCATGAAATGACATAATCATCATTGCATCGGTATCGTGCTATTTGACACGCGATGTGGCATGCGTGCCGCGTAGTATCGAAGCGTAGAAATTTTGTATTGCATTTCCTTTATGTTCGACCAGGTCTGCCGACTTGTAGCAGTTGTATACCGCATGTAGTTGAACCTGCTTCACTCAAGCAGGCTAGGTGATTATTATTTGATAATTTGTTACCACATAATTTTGCAACGAATGCCAATAAACCATCATTATCCTCATTAACATAGAGGAACCTAGAGGGCTGCTGCACGAACCGCTGCTGAAGAAACCAGTCGTAGAGGTACGCGCACGGCTGCAGTCAGGCCACATTGGGTTCAGCAGACCGCTGTGCAGAGAGCAGTATAAGCTGCAGCTCGCTGTCGATGCCGGACGAACGGTTCGGATAGTTGTCATGAAAACGACGCGAAGAGACTCACTCAAGACACTGCAGTGCGTGGTGCCGAAAATGGAGCTGCTAAGGAGCCGATGCTCCTGCTTACGCTGGGACCACGCTGCGTGTGCCGCACAGGCCTCTGACTTGTTTATTTTGCCTGCGTGTAGGCACTCAGCTCCGCTACGTACCTAACAGCAGGCCACCCAGCCGAGGGTAATCGACTTCCATTGTGGGCGCAGTCGACCTTTAGAATCAACCTCTTTTCTACAACGCACATAAATATCTTGCCATTGTCAGAAAAACAATGAAGCAGCTAATCTTAAAGCATATGTAACTGCCGCAGTCCTCATCTAATGTGTTGAACCACGTTGTACCCGCAACACCGTCTCCACAGCAAGGAATGAACGTAATAAGCAGAATAATTACTTGCAAATTGCTACCACTGCTCCACTCAAGGCGTTAGCTATGCTGCAGTCACCCATCTTCAATAAGAAATCGTCCTCTTGAAGTGGCCATGAAAACAATAGGGCGAGCTGGAAGTGTTTCAGGAAGGCCTAGCGCAGCCAGTAACACTCGGTACATTTTGTTAAGGAAGGAAGGGTCCCAACCGACAAAGACGTAAGTTATTTCATGGGAATGTCATTACAGGTGTACTAAGACATTTTTAGGCCGTCATATGACGATAAATTTTGGGCGATACCGAAGGCAGTGCACTCTGTACATAAAACCTCTGTCAGACGGACAAATTCGGTGTCACTTTGAACGAGAGCTTGTGGCACAGGCTGTTGCACGGAGAGGTTCAAACTGTCACACTGACGCACACAGATGCAGGCTGTCACACTTGCTATACAATTCAATTACCAGAGAGCGCGATCATCGAACTCACCCCATCGCATAGAAGAACGTATCCGAACGGCTAGTGTTCAAAATACAAATGAAAGAGTACTTGTTCGCAGGTCGGCGCTACTGCGGAAACCAGCTTATATTTTTTTTAATTTAACGCCCCAAGTAGCTGCACTTATTCAAAGAGCTATTCTTCCTCTTACAACAAAAGCCGCATCCTTTTATTGGCGCGGATCTTCACCCCTGCCAGAACTTCGAAACACGCAGCATGCCACCCGGGCGGTGGGTGCAATGTCGTCTACCCTTCGGTTGTGGGAAGTGATCGTGTTAATATTATTGTGAACGTACTGGCCATAATATTATGTATATGGCGTGCTGGTTGATATGATAATCAAGAGTTTCAAAAATTACGTAAGACTTATCTCTTTTTCGTCTATCAATGAGCTGCCAAGCACACACTGGGTGGGGTACAATGCACTCGATCACAGTGTCACTAAATTGGGCCGTCTTACTCGATCACGACCACGAGCTTGTATTTGCAATTGCTCTATTACAAGTATTGCAAGTGCGCTGCAAGAGGGACCTCAGTTACTTTCCCGCACCTTCGGGGTCGCAAACGACGAGGTCATAGCACTTCCGACTCGTTCTGAAAGGACTTTTCCGGTGCCAGAAGCAGGCAGATGCGACAGTAAGCTGATGGGCGCATCTCCGTGTAAAAACCTGCTCTCATGGTAAGCCCTGAAACCGTTTACACACGCGATTCCAGCGCTCTTCAAATTTGCCGAAAATTTATTGTGTGCCTAGCCGCGTTTGTGGCCGCATGCGTGCGGGAGATTCCGAAACCACGATGTTAAAACCATTGAGAAATACAATGTTGTGCTACCTGTATATTCACATGTAAAACCGCTCTATCGTGGATCATTCAAGCGTGTTCTCAGGCATGCAGGATCCTCTAGGTTGAAATCTCCGACATAAGGTAGTCTCCCAGCCTGCAGGGTTACCTGACTGCGATCGCTTAGATGCTCCGTTGCCATTGTCAGAAGTCCAAATCCTCGCGCATAATTTTTAAATCTGGAGATGGCAACCACGAATTTACCTCTTCCGTTACACTACATCTGCAGGCTTGTAATGGCGCCTGACGTCGGCAAAAGTTCCGAGAGCCAGTGGGGCTATATAAAATTCAGCTACAGCCAAAATAGGAAGATCCACTAAGCTATAACAAAAGACACTCCCTCACGAGTACAGGAATTCGCCTCCCTGGTGCAATATTCCGACACTCCCTCCAGAACGATTCATTCGAATAACCAGCGGCACTCAGTCCCCAGCAGATGCGGAGCACCTGACCAAGATGCCGGTCAGACCTGTAACGCAGCAGAGGGTCCTATGAATCTCTGGACCTAACAAGTGGGCAATGGGAACTGACCCTGGCAGCTTTTAACACCCGAACTCTCTCGAGTGAAGCTTTGGCCTTGGTGGGGTTAGAACTAGTTAGGCTTATACAGTGCTGACAAACGATCATGTCCTCTGCAATAGAGGATTTTCACATAAGAAGCAGTACGCAGTAGCATTTGCAAACAATAAGGCCAAATTGACGAATTCTGCAGCATTATTGAGAGAGTAGCATTGGTTGTAATAAAAGTTAATAAGAGGTACAGAATAAAGGTTGCAAATTAAGATAGCAAAAATAAAATAATGATTAAAATAAAGGTAGTAAACTACAGTAAAGGTAGAGAAAGGTAGAGAAAGGCAGTAAAGTAGAAAAGGTAGCCGATTGTAGGAAAGATAGACTTTCTGGAAAGTATACACCCTTTGAGTCGTATCCTGCCACACAACAATACGCGTCATCTGTCGTGTCCACATTTCCTTTCTTTATCGCTGTGAGCCCGGTACTTGCCAGTAACGAACGGCATGCGCGTTATCGACAAGACATATCATTCCCGACAGGAAAGTAGCGGGCGCGGCGTTTTCAAGATGGAAACGCAAGCAAGGCAGATGACGATTATTGTTGTGTGGCAGATATACACCCCAAAGGGTGTAAACTTTTTTTAGACTGTAAAGGAAAGATGCAGGTAGAATTCGCGGAAAGGAAGCGTAGCAACAGAAAGTGGACCTGGAAATGCCCTCATTGTGAAAAAAGAGAACAAATAGATTTCATGCATGCATGCATGCATCCTCAGAACAGAGAGATCAAGATGACATAGAGGTAATGAATGAAATCGTAACTAGACTAGCTTTATAAGCAGTAGCTGAAGTGGGAGGTAAGGCACCAAGGTAAGCAGTAGGTAAGTTCTACCAAGTAACAAATGACCTAATAAAAATGAGAGCGTTCAAATCAAGAGATCAGATAGAATTAGCGGAATTGACAAAACTGATCAACAAGGAGAAAATACCGGTTATTTGAAGTTATAACGTGAGAAAGACCGAGAAAGCAGTAAAATATGGACGCTGCATGAAATCAGCGAGAAAGAAACTTGGCATAGGACAAACCAAGATGCATGCACTGAAAGATAAGCAGGGTAATATCATCAGTAATCTCTAAGATATAGCAAAAGCTGCGGAAGAATTCTATACTGACCTGTATAGTACCAAGAGCAGCCACGATACCTCCATTCCAACTAGTCTTGAATCGGTTAGAGAAATTCCTCCTGTAACTAGCAATGAGGTCAGAAGGGCCTTGCAAGACATGAAACGAGGAAGGGCGACAGAATAAGATAGAATGACAGTATATTTAATGAAAGACGGATGAGACATAATGTTTGGAAACTGGCGGCTCTTGAACTGCTAGGGTCGCAGAAAACTGGAAGAATGCAAATATTATACTAATCCACAAAATGGGAGACGTTAAAGAATTGAAAAATTACGTGCCCATTAGCTCACTCCCACTACTGTATAAAATATTTGCCAAGATATTCTGGAATTGAATAAGGGCAACACTGCACTTCAGTCAACTAGGAATAAGCTGGTTTCATGAAAGGAAACTCTACAATGGATCACATCCAGGGCATTAATCAGGTAATCGAGAGATCCGCAGAGTACAGTCAGCCTCTCCCCATGGCTATCATAGATTACGAAAATGCATTTGATTTACTAGAGATACCAGCAGCCGTTGAGGCAAAGGGGTCATACAAGATCTCTTGAATGCTATTCACTGCTTGATTGGAAGTATTCAAGCTATTCAAGTGGGAAAGTGTAGAGGTGAGGACCAACGGCGAATATCTCAGGAACCTTCTATTTGCAGATAACGATGTCCATTTAAGCAACAGCGGGCACGAGATATAACAAATGATTGCGGACATTAACAGAGTGAGTGTAAGAGTGGGGCTGAAGATTGATATGCAAAAGCCAAAGGTAATGATCAATTGCCGGACAAGGGAATAAGAGCTCATGATCGCCAGTCAGCTTCTAGGGTTTGTGAAGCAGTTCGGTTATCGAGACCAATTACGCACAGAGGGTCGTGTTCATGAGAAGGAAATTAACGGAAGAATAAAAATTGTTTGGAGCGCATACGGTAGACCACTGTCAGATCTAATACTGGAAGCTTACCGTTATCATAAAGAAGAAAGGTGCGCAATCAATGCATTTTACCGGTTCTAACATACAGGGCAGAAACTTGGACACTGGCTAAGAAGCTGGAAAACAACTTAAGGACCGGGCAGTGAGCGACAGAACGAGGATTGTCAGGCGTAACATTAAAAGACAGGAAGAAATCAGTGTGAATCAGCGAGCAAAAGGGGATAGTCGATATCCTAATTGACATAACGAAAAGATGATCGAGCTGGGCACGACATGTAATGCGTAGGTTTGATAACGGGTGGACCATTAGGGTAACAGAATGGGTGCCAAGAGAAGGGAAATGCAGTCGATGATGGCAGAAGACAAGGTGGTGTGATCAAATTAATAAATTTGCTGGCGCTAGTTTGAATCGGTTGGCTCAAGAGAGGGTTAATTGATGATCACAGGCAGAGGCCCTAGACCTGCAGTGGACATAACATAGGCTGATGATGATGACTCCGGCATAACTCAGCGTCTCAAATCACAACTGCTCACGAGGGAAGAATGTGAGAAACTGGTACCTAATGCAAGCGCCAGTCATTTGAAAGAGTGATCTTGCCACGAGACAAGCATGGGTGCGATCCTGGCTTAATCTTTAAGTAATTACAAGGAAGACAGAGATTCTATCTGACCATCGGTCTCGCAGTCATTCATACCGTTATTTGTGAACTTCAACAACTTTATAATTATTTAACTGAAACGTGTCGTTAAGATAGGGGAGCGGGCCACTGTCTGTACGAAATAAAAAGTTTGCAAGATACGACGTATAGTAGCACCCCTGAAATTGCACAAGGACTCACTCGTGCGCAGTTGTCTAGATATTCATATTATCGCATTCTAAACGTGATATCATGCACCTGTGAAAACCAATTTTTTAGTGTTTGTTGCCCCCATAGTAATCATGGATATTCCAAGCGAATTTTTGCCCTCCGCGTCTCCGTCGCGGTAATGTTTCGTATATATTCATGCATATGTATGCTACATCTTCCGCTACAGCGCATATGACCAATAGGTGCTATACTATTTAATCTCCTATGTATCTCAGACGAGGTCTTGAAAGACTGGCTATATTATTCCTCCTTTTCTGATGGAATTTGCAGCACAGAAGAAAATATAATGAAACAATTCATTCACGGCACAAGCCTTTCACGGCCTAAGTGTTCTACCCTAAATGGAAAACTCAGAAATACATCAAGGCGCTCCGACGCAGGCTAGCACGGCTTAACAGATATATATATATATATATATATATATATATATATATATATATATATATATATATATATATATATAAGCATCCGCACAACAGCTCTGTAACCAACACTGGGAAGCAACATGTGCCACTGTGGATAATCAGTTTGGATTATCCAGAACGGGGACCTTCTTCAAGCAACTCTTGAATCCTGAGAAAAGTAAAGCCACGTGTAGACAATACAAAAACAAAATATTACATGAATATAACAAAATTGAATAAGCTTTTATCGATGAGATAGCCAATAGCCACGAGGTATTTATATCGGGCTAAGCCAACAACCTACCCAGATTACACAGGCACAAAAACAGACAGAAAGACATTAACCAAGCGCGATCAAGAGCAGCTCTACAAAAGCTTAACACTACATCCGCGCCGGGACTAGACGGAATGACAAACAACACTATTCGAAACCTCGATGATGCGACTCTAGAAAAACTTATGAAGTATATAAACAGATGCTGACAATCCGGTAAAATACAACGGAAAACAGCCCAGATCACTCTAATACCTAAACCAAGTAAACGGCAACAGTTTGAAAAACGTGAGACCCATTTCATTGACGTGGTGTGTAACACGGATCATGTTTTCATATTGAGACTGACCAACTATCTCGATGACAACGACGTTCTCCCACCCACAACATTTGGCTTCCGGAGAAATTTGTCGAAACCGGATGCAATGCTCCACCTTCAGCATTAAATTATAGATAACACAAGTCGGAGCACCAAAGATATCCAACGATTGGACCTAAAGAAAGCTTTTGACACTGTTACCTACGAAACAATATTAAACAGTATAAATGAGCTAGGCCTAGGTCAGCGACTATACAATTCTATAGGAAACTTCCTTACTTAGACAAAAGCACACATTGAGATAGGAGACCATAACTCCTAAGACCTAAGGATCGGAAGCGCTGCTACGCACCAAGGCTCAGTAATGCCACCAATGCTGTTTAATCTGGCTCTGATAGGATTACCAGCAACGCTACAGGAAAGCAGTGACCTCATTATACTGTCTACTCTGATGATGTCATTCTCCGGATGAGCGATGACAACGAAGGACAGGTAGAATACACATTACAACATGCAATAGAAGCAGTTGAACAATACCTAGCAGGAACCGTATTGGCGTGTTTGGCAGAGAAATCTGAGCTCCTAATTTATATACCATCACGACGTAGCCCAAAACCATGCAACTGAGAGGAACAAAACAGTCCGAAAATTCACCTAACTACTGCGCATGGTACGCACATACCGATTGTGGACAAAATTAGAGTACTGGGCTTCATCATTGAAACTAACAGCTACAGTGGAGAGAGCCATAGGCCAGTTAGTCAATATAACATTTGAAATCATGCGACTACTTAAACGAATGGCCAACAAACATAGTGGATTGAAAGAAGACACTCACCTAAGACTAGTCCAAGCTACAACCTACAATCAAGGAATTGGACTCTCCTTCACCACCAGCAACGATAGACTACTGCAGCTAGGTCTGCACAATACACTGGATGAGCTAATCGAAGCACAACGCATAGCACAATACGAATGCCTGTACAAATAAAACAGGTAGGAAAATATTGGCTCACCTAGGTATAGGGTATCACACCCAACGTGCGTCAAAGTAGATATATCAAGACACATCAGAAACATGGTCACCATCACTGCAATACCCAAGAATATGCATCCCAACCACCATCAGGGTAGGCCTGAAAGCAGAGCACTCGATATAAAGAAGAAATTTGGTATCATCAAGTACACCACATTTCTAGACGGAACTAGATACATACACGCACACGCGTACACCGCAGTGATGGCAAACTACGAGGAAAAATGCATGATGAGCGCTACAGTCAACACGCTACACGTAGAAACCGTAGAGGAAATAGCTATCGCGTTAGCCATAGCACAAACACTAGCGGAAATAATCATCAGTGATTGTGATCGCGAAACTTCGCCAACGGTCGAATCTCCCCAGAAGTACTACGACTCCTAACATTAAGTATTAACCCGGACAAAGGTGTCTATCTCATCTCGACTACCGCTCACACACTACCAGAATGTAGCAATGAGGCGGCGCACCACATGGCTCGAGAGCTTGACTAACAACGAGTTGGAGTGGAGAGATATAATATTTAGATTGCACGAAATTACACAATGCCATAGATTGCGGAATCACATATTCCCGCCGCCACATCGAAATTAAGCAAAAATGAGTGTGTCGAATGGCGGCAGTTACAAAGCAGATGTTACGAAGCAGTCTAGCTATCATGCACCTCATACACTCATATCTATACACGACTGACAAGTGCAGACATTGCGACTCTAGAGCCACCCTAGAGCATATCTTATGGGAATATACGTGTATAAAACACAATAACAATGATACAGCCGCAAGAGCAACAGCCTCCGCACGCAATGAGAGTCTGCGTTTCTCAGCTCGGACCTGCAGCACCAACTCTGGCCATCCAGCGAGCCAAGGCAATCGTCAAAGGCCAGCAAACCTTGGCCGAAACCATGGCGGGCTCCAGGCCCACTCCACCTAATCGCAGGGCACTCAACAACGTTACATGAAAGAGTGAAAGCCATATTCGCGCTCACAATTTGAAGCGGTGAAATTTCACTCGCGCCGCTTGTCACAGTCAGTGCACTGGCGCCTGTGCCATGTGACTGCAAAGATCTACGTGCACAATGTGTGGACGCGTTAAAGTGCGCCGGATATTATAAGTGCATGCGGAGATGACGCTTTCGCATACAGAAGCTGCCGTGTGCATTTAGAACACCATCCGAGGAATCGAATCCCAACGCGAAACTTTGTTGACGCGGTCAGTGCAACGCCCTTGAGGGAGAACTGCCAATCACTCTTAATCATTGCACACCAGAGGACATATTTTCTAGCAATCACTTTTGGCTATACTAAACCGGCTTACGGCTCAACCAGCCAATCAGCTCATCTGGTTTTGCTCAACCAACCAATAAGTGGTCACTGAAAGTGATATCGCTCACAGCGACCATCTGATAATACGTTCTCAGAGAAACGCCGGCGAAGGTCGCTTGCCTACATGGGACAGTAGCCCTACAGGCACACGACACGGTTAACTCCACAGTGGCTACGAAACATTGAACTTTTGACTATTTTCTAACCAAAATCAGCGTTCGTAAGCCAATGTCAACCACGTTCATTGCGCCCGTTTTCAAGGCTTCCGGCTGCCGTACAAACCAGCTGTGCCGAGTTTAACATTGTCTAAAGAATGGACTTTTGCTTCCTGAGTCACACGCCGTGGTTGGTTAGTGGTATGGTGTTGAGCTGCTAAACACGATCTCACACGATCGAATCCCTGCAACGGCGGCCGTATTTCGATAGGAGCAACATGCAAAGACACGCGTGTACTTGGATTTCGGTGTACAAAAAATTCAAATTCTTAATTTATCCATGAAAACACAATAAAAGTGCATCCAGTACTGTTTGGACCCGCAGCCGTAGGCTAGTTATGGGTCCAAGAAATGAAAATATGTAATGCAGACACTTCGTCACGTGCGCAATAACAACTTGGAAGAGCGGAGGGAGGGATATCTACATAATACAAATGACAGAGCATAACAAGAAACGGTCGCTTCAATTCAAACACATCGTGCATGTTATATTACAATAATAAATGGGACGCAAAGAGCAGATATATGTCTTTTAACATGTTTAATGCATGCGCTGAAAGAATTTTTTAGCTGTAAGTGCAAAATTTTGAGCGTACTTTATTTCTTGTGGAAGGGTGTTCTATATCTGAACACCAATGAAAGAGAGCCGTCGTTCTCCGTAAATGTTTTGCGTGGGAGGGAGATTAAGGTTGCTTCATAATAAATTTCTGGTAGTACGCGATGATGTATAGAAGAGGCACATATGGAAGGGGTGGTTGTGCCTTACGATAGCGTTTACGACAGTTACTGTTTTAGGAGGGGTAATGAATCGAAGTGTGATACCCGTAGATGGTGGAATAATAGATTGCTGGGGTGATCCTGCTTACACTGCGTTATGATTCGTTTTGATCGTTTTTCCAATTTTCTGATTTGCTGAAGATCACTATTGTAGGTCCATCCCTACGAATCCAGACAGTATGAGAGATTACTGTGGATAAAGGAGAAATATAAAATACATAATGTACTTGTGTCAAAAAAGTCATGTGCTTGAAGCAGTTTATAGCACCCCGATGCCACCTTCGCCCCAACTGCTAATAAATGGTTTTGCCAGTGCAGGTGTCTATCAAAGACTACACTAAGATATTTAAAACATGGAGTATATTCTAGTAGAGGGTTGTCAATACTAATGATTACAGAGTTGGCATCTTCTTGTTTGATATACATATAGTATATTTTGTTTTCTTGACATCTACATTAAGCTTGTTGGCTGAAAACCATTTAGAGAAGTTTGCCAAATGTACGTTTGCTTTGGACTCTATTTCTCCGATGCTATTACCTGCAATTATTATAGCGGTGTCGTCTGCATACATTAGCATTCCTCCAAATTTTAAGACACGTGGAAGGTCGGAAACGTGTATAGAAAAAAGCATGGGTCCCAAAACCGACTCTTGGGGCACGCCTGTACGAATACGTTGTGGTGACGATGAGAGATCATTTATGCTACTATCTGATGACATTCATTGAAGTAACGAGAAAACAAATCGAAAATCCGTCCCCGAAAACCGCAGTGCTTTAGCTTGCAGAAAAGGATGGAATGGTCGACCGTATCGAAACCCTTTTTAAATCGGGAAAGACTACAGCTACCAGTTTGTTGTCATTAAAGCACAATTTATAATGTGGGCTAAAGACTGCACCGCTTATGAGGTTGAATGGTTTGGTCGAAAACCATGTTGCTGTGGGCAAATTACGTTGTATTTGTGTGTAAAGCTATTTTTTTGATTGGCAAAGATTTTCTCGAAAAGTATGGTAATGGCGCTGAGCACGAATATTAGTCGGTAACTAGAAGGTTTTGAGTGATCACGATCCTTGTATATTGGGGCAACTTAGGCTGTCTTTAGTGGCGTTGGGTATGTGGTGGTTTCAAGTGAGTGATTGAAGACGTGGCATCATATTGAACCCAGAATACCAACATTTTCTTTTAACATACGTCCTGAAAGTTCATCTATATCTGCAGCTTTATTACTATCCATAGTTGCTAATGTTGAGTCTATCTCGTTAAGTCAATGCCATTCATACGAAAGGGGTTTGGGAGTGGGCATCGTAACAAAGAGTTTATATCTTGAATATTTACATTGGTACCTGAAGAAATTCCAACAGTAGTAAAATATGAATTAAAGCTGCTTACAACGTTCCGATCAACCACGGCCAGAAATGTATGTTTTTGTGGCTTCCCTATAACACTATTCACGATTTTTCAGAGTTTTTTAGTGTTACCGGAGCTCTGTTCGAATAAACGTGTATAGTATTCTTTTTTGTGTACGCATAACTGCCACAGATTTATTGCGTACCCTTTCTTTACTTACCTAAGTAATAGCTGTTATCCTTATGCTGTTTCCATTTATGATACCAAAAGTCCTTCAGCTGCAATACTGCTAAAATCTGCTCCGTCAAGCAGGGTGAGACGGGCAACTTATATGAACGAGCAGATGTCCTAATACTACTGCTAGTATTAACGCAAGTCAGGATGTCGATTAGATTGGAGAATTCTGTGTCGACGTCTTCGTGGTATATGTTACTAGTGTCGATTAACTAGATATTCGATCTCAGCAAAGCGTACTAAATCCCCGTACTTACTTTGGCGTGCGTTAATTTCAGTTTTATGACGTTTTCGACCGTTACATAGGTGGGGAGATGGTCTGAGATGGGTTGGTTGCATACCCCGGCATTATTATTCGAGGTTATATTAGTTAAAACATGATAACTGACAGTTGCGGATGTACTCGTTATTCTAGTGGGGATACTGATCAGATTTCGAAAATTAAAGGACTAGCAGATACGTATAGTCACTATGGTTTGTTTGACTGGTGTGTATGTTAACGTCACCACTAACTATAACAGGACCTTTGATTCGTGACACTAGAGTGGAAAATATAGATTCAAGCTTTTGAAGAAATAAAGCTACAAGTGAATTAGGTGGTCGATACACGACACCTATGATAATAGAGTTGTACAGTCTGATAAATAAGGCTTCGATATCAGATGCGCTGCAGGAGACATTGGGTAATGCTGAGTAGGTGCGACTGTTATGAACAAAAAGGGGGGCTACACCACTAACGCGCAAAAGTGAATCACGTGGATGAGAAATTGTGAGATAATCGGGAATAACAACATCTTCACTCTTTTTGAGCCAAGTTTCAAATATGCAATGACGTCATAATGTTTTGGTACTGAAAGAGATAACCAAGAAGCAAATTGAAGTTCTTTCTTATACTGCGTATATTGCTGTGGAATATGGGTAAGCTATTATTATCCATCTTCGTGAACGCCATGTCTCTGCCATGATGTAGCTGCGGCTAGGAATCAGTTACTAGATAAGTTGCTAGATAATTTTTGAAAGATCATCTTCGCATGTCACATGGACGACTTTCGAATTGTCTGCGTTCCTCCCCACGATTTTACCTGGTGGTTCAAATTATTCCGTAGCCCCCACTATGCCGTGCCTCATAATCAGATTGTGGCTTTCGCACGTAAAACCCCCTTAGTTTATTATTAAATTTTCTGAGTGCTTTATCTTTTGCCATGCGGATGCAAACATTTAGCGAGCACGCAAATGTGTCATCCCGGTAATCGCGCCGACGGCATACACTCCCGTAGATTACATTGGACGATATAAATCTGCCAAACTCGCTATCTAGATAGATGCTTCGGGGCGAGGTTCGCTTTTTTGCCAGTTCACAGTTGATTGATTTCTTGTTCTGACTAAGGTCTCGTACATATATGTTCACAATGTTCTAGGTCTCCTTTAGGTTGCCTTTAATGCATATAGTGGTTGTTCACTAATTTTACCTCAGAAGATTGTGGTCTTTTCTGTTCATTTGTGAGACAAACTAGAAGAAGGCAATTTCTGTTTGGCAGAAAACATTTTTTGTAGCTGGAACTCCCAACAAGCTCGAAGCTGCAAATTTTCATCTGCGGTAGGCAATTGAGGCAGAAACATTTTGAAGATTTCAGTGTGTTGTTCCTTTATCAATAAATATTTTTTCAGCGTAAAATTTTAAACACTTTCTGTGCAACTTCTGTAAAGTTTGCATTTCCAAAACTAGAGTGCCTACTACGGCATGCATGTGTATTTTGTATATATTTCTTTGGAAAACACATTCTTTATCTTTTTTGCACGTTGCATGTTGTTATTACCATAATTGTCCAATCAATAAAATTCAATGATAAAGCGGCGAAACAAGAATCAGTCTTTCGAAAGCAATAAAGGTGGGGTTAACTGCCCCTCATAGACCAACGTGCGTGCCAACTATGACGCAGGTTCCCATACCGACTATGACGCAAAGGTTTGCCGGATGCTTAACAGCCATGAATCTTCTCTCTGGCATTTCTTTGGCTAACGAGTGCCGCACCTGATTTCAAGGCTGTGGGTGTCTGTACCGACTGCAACGCTGCTTAAGGAGTAAATTTTTAATTTCATACTAGTATCTTTCCTTACCATGTGGCAGCAATTTTCACCAAGCGCGCAGATATGTTCGCCTTGTGATCAATAATGTGGCCGGCACATTAGTAGCTAGGCCCTCACGTGGAAGACAACAGTCTCGCGATGCTGTTGTGCCCCCAACAAATCTTTGGGTGCTGAGTAACAGAGAGTCTGAAGACGATCTCACATCATGCACTCTTAAATTTAGGCCCTTTTTTCACACAATAATCGCCATCTGCCTTCTCCGCATTTGCTTTCTTTAACGTGGCGAGCCCGGTACTTCCAAGTCACGAACGGCATGCCCGTTATCAGAATGCCAGGACATTCTTGACAGAAAAGTAGCGAGCGCAGCGTTTTCAAGAAAGTAAATGCAAGCAAGACAGATGAGGATTATTGTTGTGTGGCAAGTGTACACGCCAGAGGCTGTACATTTGTTTAAGGGTGCAAAAAGTTATTTCGGATCATCGATGGCGACCTGGTGAACCGTTTCTGAATATTGCCAGCTGTTGGGCAGCGAGTTTCGTTTACTCCAGTTCTTGACGGCTGTGTAGTTGCCTGCTTGAACTGATATGTCATAGAGATGTTTGAGGTGATATATGTAAATGTTTTCGATGAGTACGTATATTTTCTGCACCGTCTATGCTGCATAAAGTGGAGATTAGCTACGCGCTATCCCAGATGCTGAAGCTTTTTTACTAGTATTTGTTTTTCGCCAATCGGAAGCGAAGCCCTTCCCAATAGGTGAGACGTTCTTTCACAGGACACGTTACCCGTTAGTTCTTAAAATTTTATCGACTCTGTGAAACAGATGTTAAATTGTTTATTTCACATTTCCCTTTTCTTTTGATTGTTGTCAGCACGACACTCATAACATGACTTTTAACTTGAAGTAGCATTAGTTTATTGCGAAATTATGTTTGATATTTTGTCCTATATCAAGGTCTTAATGTTTCGATCTCTGGAAAACGCATTTTCCTATTCATATGTAACACCGTATAATACACGGGAATGGTGCACTTTGTTACAAATATTTTCTAAAGCCTCTAAAAGGGACCTTTTATCACAATAAGGAAGCAATTAGAAGAGTAGCGCAGCAAAAGAAAGGCTTTGAAAGAAAGTAAGTACAATGTAAATGCAATTTTCGCACACGAAGGCGCGTTCAATCCCCTCACCTTGCACCATATCGCGATAGCGGCAAAGCGCGTCATGGTCTTTCCCTGACATTTCACATGCCGTCAGGAAATATTATCTTACTGCATGCCGCCGCATCACAGCTGTTCCCCGATTCTCATTTGCAGCTGCTAAATGTTCGGCGCGTCTCTGCGACCTGATTTTTTTATTGTTACGCGACTAACGGTACATCTGATGAGAGGACGCTTTCTATCAGTAACTCGCATCTAGAGCTTCGCAGTCAGGCCTGACCACGAGGTACCGTGCACGGTTAATAAGAGTGTTCTGAGGTATCCGTACTTTGTGCGTTAGGCCGATAAACCAACTGGTAAAGCACAGTGCCCAGATGGGAAGTACAGAACAGGCTCTTCACAAGCAGTAGTGTATGCCGTCTAAGTGATTTTTGCCTTGAAACAGGTGATACATGTTCGTCTTGGATAATCGTTTTCCCCACCGTACACCCTACATCACTTGCAAAGGCAATTACTTCTATATGCACATCGAAAACATGCTAAAATAATCTGTGACATGCAAACATAAGCTATGTGCTGGTTAGGCGTCTACCAACCCATGTATCACTCAAACTTTGCAGTATTGGTGACTCGGCTGTAAGTTCTTCAAGCTCGGTATTGTAACATTATTTCAGTCAATAAAAGCAGTTTGGCGCTATCCCCCTGCCTCATATTCGACGTCCTGAGATTAGCGATGTTTTTCTGTTTGATTGAAAGCAAACAAAAAAATTGACTCGCCATCCCGGTCCTGCAAAAGTTAATGTCCAGCGAAGCTGTTGCAAATCCACCACTAGAACTCCTGAGGGGGCTTGCAATGCTTTATTGATGATTCGGGTGCTTGTTTTGAGCTTGTTCTTTTTTTTATTGACGCATATTATGTTTTCTGTGTAGTATGGTTGACTTCAATTAATATATACACTGTCCGCTTCACTTTGCTGTGCGCTTGTACTCTGCCTTACGGGTAGGAGTAGTTGTAGTAGTAAACGACTTTAATGGGGTTCTGAGTAGCTAGGCTGCGGCTTCCTAGGCAGGTGCCTACCCAGCCGTTGGCTAGTCCCATGTCGAAACAGGGAGGACATGACTCTCTGCTTGTTCTCGGTCTTTCTGGACAGCAAGGAGCAGCACGTCTTGTTTCAGGTCTGTGATGGCCTTCGTCCAGTATTCTTCTCGGTTAAGTGCTATCACACAGGGCACTGCCAGAGCAAGTGACTTAATGAGATAAATTCAGTGCCGAAATCTGGGCAGAGCGGACCAACGTTCGGGTGGAGCATGTTCATAAAGCCCCTAGAGGGGTAGGACCCCGTCTGGAGCATGCGGAGCGTGTTGCTTGTGGCCTGTTGACCTTACGATGGGGGAAAGTAAAACTCTGCCTATCCCCTCTGTAATGAGATGTGATTTCATGAAAACTACCTAGAGGATCACTGTGGACGAGCTCTCCCGAACTCACCCGAGACACCATCCCGTCGTGGCATATGAAACATCGCGCACAGTCGTGGGCTATCTCATTGGGATTCAGGTGATCCGGAAATACGTCTGGTCCGATGTGAGCTGGGCACCAGACTATGTGGTGAACAATGTCAGAGGGGTGTTTGCCGTTCAGAATCCTCGCTGCTTCTTTGGCTATCAATCCCGATGCGAACGCTCTAACGGCTGCTTGGGAGTCCGTGTACACCGCAGTGAGTTTTGTGTCAAGTAATGTGCAAGCTATAGCAGCATGTTCCACCACATCAACCGACGAGATCTTCAGCGAGGCTGCCGAGAGGAGTTCTCCCCTGTCATTGACTATTGTTACGGAGAACCTGTTGGCACTGGCGTGCCGCGCCGCGTCAACAAAGGTCTTCATTCCGGATATCTTCTTTAAGAAAGTTCTAGCCCTCGCAAACCTTCGACCTTTATCTTGTTGTGGGTGAATATTTCTTGGAAAAAGGTCCATAATAAAGGAGTTCATTGTTTGAATATCAAGTTGCGTGGTATCTCCCTAATTGAAGCTAGGACGGAGGCCTGCCGCATCTAGCAGTCTTCTTCCTGCTTTGGAGTTTGATATTCTAATAATTTCTGCTGATCCTTGTGCTTTCATTAACACCGAAGTATTGTTGTGTTCTCCCAACGTCATGAGTTTCTCTGTGCTAGCAGTGATTGGCACGCCGATCACCCTTTCGACGCTTTAGCGCATCAGCTTGTCTAATTTATCTATTTCCGTTTTCGTCCAATTGAGGTCCGCGACTATGTAAATGACATGGCTCATGAGGAAAGCAAGGTGAGCCCTAAGGAGTATATCCTTGCCAATGCCGCCTTTTTTGTTGGACACTCTCATAATTAATCTAATAATGTTCTCAGTTATCGTGGTGAGATGGGCTATAGCGTTAGCGTTGCAGCCCTTTGAGTCTGTTGAAGGCTCTAGGATTTCGATAGAGTCTACTCTCGGGACGGTGTGGCCATTTTCGGTATGAACGCTAATGGGCACCTGATCGAGTGGGGTGAGTCCCCTAGCACCTGGTCTAGCCTGTCTGTACAGCAGGAGTTCCGACTTTCCAGGCGAGAGCGCCAGTCCCATACCTTCCAAGAAAGACTGCAACATCGAGAGCTTCCTGTAGAGCTTGTCCGACCGTTGGCTCCGATCCTCCAGGACACCAGATTGTAATATCATCAGCATATAACGCATGACTTACGTAAGGAATTGCTGCAAGACTTTCCGACAACTTGCACATTGCTATATTAAACAGAAAGGGTGAGATAACTGCCCCTTGGGGAGTACGCCTTCTTCCGAATGTGAAAGATTCCGAGTCTGATTGCTTCAACTTTATGGCCGCCGTCCTGCTTTCGAGGAAGTTTACAACGAAGTAGAAGAATTTAACTCCTAAGTTTAAGGCCGATATCGCCTGAAGAATATAGTCACCACTGGCGTAGCCAGAAATTTCGTACGGGGGGGAGGGGGGCTGAAGTTGCAACTTGGCCTCCTCCTTAGGAGGAGGCTTTAGCACGGGTTCTGCGATCTAAATACATGTAGAAGAGGAATGCGTTTTTCTCGGCAAGCACTGCACCAAATTTGAAGAGGTTTGTTGCATTTAAAGGTAAAATTTAATTCTATTTACTGCTAGTTTCGACTTTTTTATTCACGTTGTCAATTCTTTATTAAAAATTGGCCAAAATCGCACATTTCCAAAAAACGAGACAATCAAGTTTAGAGCTCTGTACCTGAACAACAAAAAATGATATCATAATTCTGTGAGTTTCATCTAATAGTACATCTACAGCGGAGAAAATTGATATGTTACACATGAATCTAAAAAAATTTGTATTATTAAAATACGGCTTTTGCAGTTCCCTTGTACACAACGTAACGAATTCATGTAAGGTACAAATTGTCATACCAAATTCGTCCACTTTGCTGTTTGCAGAACCGCAATACCTGTTCTTCATTCAGAGCTATTTGATTGTAAACGTTATGCTTCTATTTTTCTCGAACTTTCAAATTTTTCAAAATGTTTTAAACAAAACTGAGGCCCTAAATCAAGATTCCGCTTCCAACAGAGACTAGAATTTAACTTTCTCTCTTAAATGCAACAGATTTCATTCAAAGCGATTGATGGTTTATCTCAGAAAAGCATTTCTGCGTTTTTCATGTATTTGAATAGGCCGCGTTAGAGTTGGGCCCGAGCTAAAGCTTCCTCTTAAATAATTTGTTGAGGGATCAAATACATGAATAATAATTGCATTGTCATTGCCAAAGATGCTGCAAACGAATTCTTGAACGCTACGCACTGTCAAAAGAAGGAAGATATGTATTTTTTCATAAAGGAATATACTCGTGTGTGCCACAAGTTTTGCCCGAAATAACTGATATCAATGCTTCCACGTTTTTTTGTATATTAATTAAGTAAAGAATAGATCGCGCGAACATTAGAACTATATAAGTTCAAAACTAGCAAAGCAGCGCATATCGTTGATATGAAAAATGTAAAGGCCATGAAATTAATAAGTTGAGGACAATAATGTTAATGTTATTCTTTGTCATATATCTTCATTCAACAACCGTGTTTACATTCTTGTAAATATGCAACGGCGAGTGAAACATCTCAATGGTGCTGTCACTTGTTCCAATGTATTACGCAATAGCAGCTGTCACCGGTAGTGTATCGTGTGTAATTGTACCGAAATTACAGTCGCAACAGAGGGCACGTATAAAAAGCAGTTTTTCAAAATGTACGAGGGCGAGTCAACTGAAAGGGAGCCAGTGCGAATATATGACAAACTGGGTACTTTATTTAAAAGTAGACTCCATGAGCATTTAGACGTTTGTCCCATTGACTAACGAGTCACGTGATTCCCGTCTCATTTAACTCCTTGGGTTGCTGCTTCAAAAAGTCTGTAGCTGACTCTCACGTCGTCGTCCTAAACGAATCTCGTTTCTTTGAGCAGTTTTTTCGGTTGCCTCAAAATGTCGCAAGGTGACAGGTCTGAGCTGCATGGCGGATGTTACAGCGTTTCCCACTTGAACTTTACCAGTTTTGTATTAACCACATCAACGAGGTGGGGATGGGCATTGTCGTGGAGCAAGATGACTCCATTACATAATTTTCCACATCGTTTTTTCTCGATTGCGACACACAACCTATCAGGCGTTTCACCATATCGGAAACAATTGATAGTCTCTCAAGATTTAGCAAATTCTATGAGTATGGGCCCCTGACAACCGAAAAAAACGAGTCAACACCTTTCAGGCAGAACTGACGGCCTTTGCTTTCTTTGGGCATGGTGAATCCGAATGTTTCCACTGTAAGCTTTGCCGTCGTGTGTCAGACTCGTAGTAGTGGCACCATGGTTCGCCCCCGATCAAAATTGCAGAAAAGAAGTCGTCACCCTCATTGTGTTACCGGATCAGATAAGTCAAGGCAGCACCGAACTTCTCCGTCTTGTGGCGGTGGTTCAAAATCTTAGACATTCATTGCGCACACAAGAGCCGATAACCGACATCTTCATGAATTATGGCGTGAACCGAACCATGGTTGATGTTCACTCGCTCTGCAAGTTCATCGATGCGTATCCTCCGTTCTTGTCTAATCAGCTCATCAACCTTTGCAGTTTTGTTGAGGGTGTTTGCACGATGGCATTGGCTCGGTCATGGATCGTCTTTGTAACTTTCACGTCCTTCTTTGAACCATTTACTCCAACACTTCACAGTGGACAATGAAATGCAATGTTCAACGTACCCGACAGCCATAGGGCGACTAATTTCCGCTTGGGAAATACAATCAGCTGTCAAAAACTGTACGGCAACACGCTGTTGAACTTTTGGAGTGTCATTTATGTCACGTAACCATGCTCAACGCAGTGTATGACAGCATTACAGAACCTTTATACTCACACCTGCGCGTCGCTTTTGTAAATGAGAGGTGCCTCTCTGCTTCGCGTATGCCTCGTAGATAATGAACCGAACCATTATTGCACGGGGTGTGTAGGCTCACTTTCATTTGATTCGCCCTCGTACATTAGGAATTAGGAATGCGAAGATACAGCTTGATAAAGGGCAAAAAAGTGTCAATACAAACAAAGTTCTGTGCACGTATACACAAAACCTCACAGCAAGACATTTAAATATACGGATATGTATCCGATAAATCTACGTATCTAAGAAAAAGTCACTGGATATAATGCCTCAAACAAGGCAAATAAACACGTTGCGCAACCACAGATTCACAGAATCCTAGATCCCGCCTACATTCCATCCACTCCCCCCGATGTATCACGCGCGACGCGCTTGCTCCCCGCTTTTCTGCTCTGCGCACACAAGACTGAGTCACCATCGCCGGCTCACCGATTCAACCCCCCCTTCCTTACGGTTTCACTCGTACATACAGCATGCGGCACTCGGTCACCATGTTATCGCCCTTGGACTTTATATGAAACATGAGGGCGATGGCAGGAATGCGCCTTGCGTGTCCGTATGCAGTCTACTCTAAGTTGTACGAACGTCGATTTAACGAATATTTCAGAACAACGAACTTCTAGAAAATCCCGGTAGTTTTCCTATGCATTCAATGCAAACATTTTTCAGTTATACGAATTTCTGAAAAGCGAATATTTCAGTGGAACGAACTTGATCAGCGGACGTGGGCTCATTTTTGAAATCAGCGCAACGAAGTTTTGCGCTCTGCAGCGCTGGCGTAGCCAACGCCCGCCGCCTCCAAATCACCCCTCCAGCGGCGGCTATGTGCTGAGTGACAGTGAGGTGGTTACCTGTGCTGAGCTATCAGATCTGGAAATTGATTCCAGTGTTACAGTCCCGAAGAAGAGTTGGACCAGGAGGATGCACTGGCAGAGACAGGTTCAAACCCTGTAATTCTAGCCGAGACTGAAGGCTACCTTGGAAAGTTGCGAGACTTCGTGCTGCAGCAACAGACTGTGCCAGAGGAAGTGCACAAATACATCAACTCTTCGGACAGTTTTGTTACCTCTTGCGCTTTAAGAGCGTCAGTGCAAATGAAAATAGATTTTTTTTTTCGAAATGGGACATGCAGCAACGTACTGTTACATACTTCGTATATATTGATGTCAATAACTAAATAAATTTCATTTCACACTTTTGACTCGATGTCTGCTGTGACCTTGCTGTTCCATATTCTAGTGAATATTCAGTTTAGCGAACTTTCAGATAAGTGAACTATTTTCTTGGGTCCCTTGAAGTTCATTCGAGTGAGAGTTCACTGTGATTGGTATCGGAATAATATAGTAAGAGTATTCGGCAACTGACCTGTCCCGTGGTCCATTACCTTCCATAAAAGAAAAAAGTAACAAAATTGAACTTTCACCATGCGATAATTCGCTGCGCCGCAACAATGCATTTCTTTGTCCTCTTGTGGGGCGGGGGCACCCAAATGAAGAAACGCGAAGGAAAATATGTTGGCTGCAATCGAATGCCTACTTTGGGCACCTATTGTGGCTACCGAAGGAATATCGAAGAAAAGGTGAGACGCTTGGTCTACCGAGAAGCATACGCCTACTGCTCGGTATCCTACACCGGCGAGACAAGACTTAACACAGAGGCTGCGCTCAAGCGAACGCGGTGCAATCCCTCGTGTCCCCACAGTGATGCTGGCGAGCGACCATTGTTTCTTTTTCTCCTCTGCTAGCCACTAAGCGTCCAACTGCCAGGTGAAAATGCACTCGGACATTGCATACCGAGCGCGCCCCGCAGTGCGCCGCGAGCTGGTTGGGGCAACAGGAGAAAACGTATGCGCTCTGGCTGGCTCTGGCAGCTCGCGGGTACGGTAACGTGAACAAAAAAAATTGAAGGTGCTCGATGTGTCCGCGCGAATAAAAGTCAAAGCAGGAAAAATAAATAAGAACATAGTTACCGTGGCTGGCTTTAGTGTCTTGACATGGTCGCTTTGGCGTAGGTGAAAAAAAAATGTTGGTATTTTTTATGTGACATCACTGCACACGGGATACACCACAACGCTTCGTCTCATCGGAAGACCTCACAGCGTGCTTTGTCAACTTGTCTGAGAGTGTCTTGATTTGGCTTGTCTTGTTGTATGTTCCGATGTAAGACTTTAGAAAAGTCAATGCCCCTTTGTCTTGAAATGTTTATAATAGCAGTAAAACCACAAAGTTCTGCCTTTGAAAATCTAAAGCTCAACTTCGGAAATGTCAATGCACATTTCACATCAAAAGCTTATGAGATTTGTACCCATAAAGTTTTGGAATTGACATACATGCGCTCTGTAGATTCCGCAGCCTCCGCGAGGTGCCGCGGCCAGCGCGGTCGCCATCAAAACGCCCTTGGAACTTTGCGCTCGGATGGGGATGATCGCGTTATGTGACTCCCGGTACATTGGCGTTGCCGCGAAAGCCAGCCCGACTTCGCAATGTTCGTGGTGAAGTGTCTTTTCGAGCATGCAAAAGACATTCTAGACAAAATCGAGAATGATTTCCGGCGCAGGGGATTGCTTTGGTCGGCGGTGCATGGACAGCACTAAACATTTCTGGGGGCACTGAGGCCCCATAACCCCCCCCCCTGGCTACGCCCCTGATAGTTACGTGCAATTGTATTGAAGGCCTGGGATAGATCCACTGCGAGGACCTCTTCTAGATCTTTGCTTTGAGACTCGATTATCTGTGTTTTGAGCAGGAGCCTGACATCTTGCGTTGAAAGCAAGGGCCTGAAACGAACCATATTATATGGGAATAGTTTGTTGCACACGATATGTCTCGATATCCTGTTATGCACTGCATGTTCCGCTACTTTGCTAATGCAAGAAGTAAGGGAGATAGGTTGGAGGTTTTCTAAGCTGGCTGATTTACATGGCTTGGGGATTAGGACCACTGTGGCCTTGTTCCAACTCTCCGGTACAACGCCCTCTCCCCCCCATGCCTCATTTATTTCCTTCTCTAATGCTTGAATTGCCTTGTCGTCCAAATTTCTTAAGAGCCGGTTTGTAATTCCGTCGGGGTCTGGGGCAGACCTTCTGTTTAAAGTACTTCCCTGATCTTCCCTGATCCCAGCACTTCCCAGCACTTCCCTGATCTCAGCTTCGAAGAAGGGGACGTCTAGCTTTGGGGCAGGCGCGTCCTAGTACTGAGGGGGGAGAACCTGGGCTTTGGCCAATGGGGAGGTTCGTGGACGTCTAGTTTCCGAAATATGGAAGCTTCTGAGGTGTTTTCCATTTTTTCCTTATTAATTAAGTGGTCTATGACTAGGCTCTGATTACATTCGGCTTATCCGTCGTCTAAGAGTTGTCTGAAGAGGGTCCATTTGCCTCCTTTGCGTATTTTTCGATCCGCTCCCGAGCAGGCGTCTCACCATTACTATTTATTATCATTGCATTTTTGCTTACCTATGAGGGTATGAGCCATTGTTAACGGGGGTATGATGCATGGCGACCCTCGACCAGGCCCGGGGTGCCGCGATCGCCAATGAAGCCCATGTCAGAGGGAACCACCCAGAAATAAACCGCGCAACAATTTCTGTAATTATAAAGTTTCACCAACAATCATTGCATTTTTCTTTGCTTACGGTGTATGTTCCATTGCTGATAATGATAGACGCTTCTTTCAAGCTTGCTTTTTTTTTTCAGAAGTACGCTGTTCTGTACGTTCCATGCGAGATTTCAGTGAATGTATGCACGGTTCGCTTCACTTCGCTTAGTGTTTCTAGCCTCTGCGTTACGAGGGGGATGAACTACTCCATGTTTGCTCGATTTGGGAGCTATGAGCCATTGGTGATGATGATACTGTTTTGTTCACCGACGGACACAAATGATGCCGACCACCAAGAGGCTAGCGACTTCGCTGTATAACAATGTGATTGCCTGTTCGATGCAGGTTCAGGATGTACCACAGTTCTCGGCACTGGAACGTCATTCAGCTGTTGATATGCGCACTGTTTACACCGGCCGTGACGCAAGACGCCCGCACGCAATCGGCCTGGGCGACGCTGGAAATGGACACCCAGAAAGTTATCATACACGATGGCGAATTGCAGGCGGCCGACTTTAGCGCCGACTCGTCGCGGGTACCGGTTGCATGGGCGACTTTTAGAGACGAAATAGAGGAAAGTGGGTGAGTGTGCACGCCATTTTCTCGCATTACATGCCATGCGTCATCGTGAGATATATTACATCTCTATTATTCGCTAGGTTAAGCTTGAAACGCGGAGTCGTGAAAAATCTAGATTTGAGCCGTAGTGGTGCTTGAACAAGACACAAAGTCTCGTACCTGTCACCTCCTGTTGGTCGGTTAACAAGGGCTGTTTATTCACCAGACTATGGGCTAGTAACTAGCCCACATTAGCACTCAGTAAAAACTCGTCCTTACTTCGCAACGCACGCTCGTACTACGCTCAAGTTTCTCAACTTCCAACGCTATCAAACATGCAAGTTAGAGGTATAGTTGAATGATACATACACATATATGAATATATATATATATACATATATATCAGGTGATCCTTTTTAAGCTCTCTAGTCTTTGTAATATTAACCTGTTGAAGATTACAAAATTCTGGTCCTCGTCCTGGCGGACATTACTAGCACGAGAAAGCGAAACACATATTCAACTAATTAACTTCCTATAGTTACCCTGTGGCACGTCTTGCAATGTACGAATTGTAGCCGGTGAGTTTGTAACACGTTTGCAGAATAATACCAGTTTTGAGAGACAATTTCCTAATGTGCGGAAGCAAATACATGCGCATGCATAAAAGAGGGCTTTGTTAAATAAAAAAAGTAAGTGCAACAATAGCGCATTCTTACGGCAAGTTAGCTAGCGCATATCTTGAAATGGCGTGAGTTTGTAAATTCATTCTAAGTGGATGCAGCTTGGCGGACACACCGGCTGCAATTTTTACATTGCAGTACGCGCCGTAAAGTAATCGATTCAAAAGATAATTAGCAGACGGTTGTTGACCAGTATAATATGCGCTTCGATTTCTCCTGCAAGTGATCGCCGCCTCTTCGGAGCTGAAGCTGGAATAATGTAACTGAAGGGCTGGAACTGTGTTATCTGCAATAGGCTATTTTTGAAAATTCCGTAAAACTTTAAAATGATCACCATGTATAATAATTAGGCTCTACTGCTGGTGCGCTCTCGCGTTCCAAGCAACCCTTTGTATGAACTCGGCTGTATCACGTTCCAACGACAGTGCACGCTTCGCTTATCTTCCCGCAATAAATGGAAAACCGCGAGAGCCCTGTCGACCCTTTCACGTTACCCTAGCACCTTGCGTCCCCTGGAGACAGGATACTTTTTCACTTCGTTGCGACGAAGCTCCTCCTCCGCTCGAAGCTTTTATCGGGCCTTTGTCTTCTCGAAGCTGTGTGCCTGCTTTGGTGCCGTGTGTAGACACGTTGAAGGTGTTGTACCTTGGGCTGGCATAAAATGAGGATTCGTTTTGTTTAGACTTAGGAAGCAGTGATTCAGTGAAGCCATAAAATACCCCATCATGCATTTTTGTCACCAAAATTTACGAAAGAAAGCCCTTGTACTCGGCCTCTAGATTACCATATAGTACTTTTATTGAGGACGCCACCACCTAGGCGGCAACCGCTGCACCGGTGGAAGCCTTGCAATGGGGGCGAAATGAAAAAAAAAATCTCCGTGTACATAGGTTTACGTGCACGTCAAAGGACCACAGCTGGTCAAAATTGATCCGGACAGATATACTCGGACACAATTTTCTCATTACGCAAAACAGTGAATTTCTAAATTTTCCACACGTAAAACTCCTTCGCATAAAAACTACTCTCACTTATATAGCTAATAAAGTACAATATAGCAATTTTCCTCTTGGGATATTTATAGTATGATTACGTAAAGCTGGCAAAGCTTTGTTGACTTGAACACGTGCGACTAACGCAAAAACGGAGACACAAATTCATCGATGAATGCTTTAAGCTATCTGTGGCGTACTACCACGGGAACACATTCACGTTTCCTTTTACCTTTCAGGTGGTCGTACCTCCAGGTAGAGAGCAATGAGCGTATGCCTGATGAGTTACAAGCCTATGCAGCCGGGGCGTTGGAGGCTCACCTTACCCGTCCACGAATGGAGCAACACTGGACGAATCTATTCTCGGGTTACTGCGACAACCAAGCGGAGTATTGCCGCAAGCTTGAGGATTTCTCAACGCGGAACATCGAGTACACACGAGAACAGCAGCATCAACGCAGGCACAATGACACATTCTGGAACATGGTACAGTGCTGTTTCTTTAAATTCGTTGTAATTTTAGAAGTATCCCAGCATCTTGCGTATCAGCAGCTTAGAATTCACGCAATTTTCCTCCAGTCCAACACTTCCCTCTTAACGATAAGATATATCGCTCGATATATGCTAAAGGGAGTCTGTGAGGGGCATTTCGATCAAAATTCTGGCCAGTGCTTCAGCAATGCCCTATTATCGAGGTTGAAACAAAACTTCTGCGAAACAACAGAGAAAATTTCTCATGGGAAATTTCACGAACAGTAGCGTCTTCGAAACAGCCGCTGCCGTAATCGTTCCTATTACGTCACAGAGTAGAACCTGATAGGCTTTCTAGTACCTCCAGCCAATCTTCTGCGTCGACGGTAGCTACAGAATGCTTTATTTAGCTGATCTTCTGACTTAAGCGTAAATTGGAAATTCACGCTTTTATGGATGTGTTTTGTCCAATAAAATGACTGTCCTTGTGCAAGCCCCCTAAAGCACATTAAAGATCTCTGTCTCACTGAGCTGAAAATTCCCAGCAAAATCACAGAGAAGCACTGGGGAAGCACTGGTGCCGTAGAGCACTTGCAGAACGGTTCTCAACAGCCCGGCGACAACTTCACCGACTACATATACGACGTCATCGGCCTTTGTGAGCGCGTGAATGCAGCAATAACGGAATCCGATGAGATCTGTCATATGATGAATGGCATGGAAGAGGGCACCTTTCAAATGTTCCTATCAAAAAACCCTCAAATCTTCGCAGAAGTCGCTCAGCTTTGTTGGAGCTATGATGAACTCCGCAGACAACGCCTCCTGACCGCGGCTTTCGTTCACCCAGGATGCCTCGATTTCGATCTTAACCGCGATTACCGACCACGGCCTCCCGGTGTGGGAGCTTAAGTCCTTCGACAGCTGCCTCTGCTTAAAAACATTTCAAGCCTTACGCCATCATGGACTTCAAGCCTGAAATAAGTGATACAGGAGCAAGTGTGACCATTCCGTCCCCTCCTTCACGGCCACTGGTGCCTAGAGTCATGGCCTACGCTTAAGTTGTATCGCTTACCCTGCCACCAATGTTCTGGCCACCACTGCAGGAGCCGCCCTATCTGTAACTACGGAAAAAAATTGCCGCTCGCTGAAAAAAATAATAATGACACTCCTGTCTACACGGTCGCTTCGCACTGCATCGCGCATTACCGCTGGTCCTGCATGCACTTCCCATATAATATCAACATTCAAGGGCTCACGTACACAGTCAAATGGACTGTTCTGTCTGCATGTTAACACGGCAGCACCTAGAGGTGGGACTTGCTTTCTGAACCTAAGGCCGCTATCGACTGTTGTCGCACCATTTTCTGGCGCACAATTAGATGACCCTGACGATTCCGTCGAAAAACTGTTCCTTCCTAATTACACTACGATTCCTACGCACTCATCTGTGATTGCGACTGCCTGCTCCAACTGTGCTACAGATGTCATTGTCCTTTTTACACTGCCGCATATTTTGTCCATCGATGATGCACTCTTCATTTCGATGATAATGCTGTCAACCGGCTTCACTCATACGCTTGTCTTCAAAGATTGTGGCGCGGTGCTCACTTTGCATCGCAGTGAGGGCCTTGGACGTCTTAAACCTATCGGTTTGGCGACATCTTCGACGTACCTTTCGATAGTACCTGCCCCAGATGAGCGCACTGACTTGCTGCCCTGCTTGCGTCATGTCTACTTCTATCCATAGACTTGTCTCATGTCTTCGACAGGTCTATGGATGCCCTCCTGAGAAATACTCAGCGTTCGAAACTCTTAAACCTGATTCGCAAGTACTTCTGTACATTGTGCTTGCAAGAAGCGACTTTCGGCCAAACATTAACAGTCTATCACGTGATCGATAGGGGCACCAACGCTCCGCTGTGCCAGAGACTTTATCCTCTATCACCCACGGAGCGCCATGTGCCATGTTACGGAAAACCAAGTCAGCAATATTTTTCATCACGGAGTTTTTCAGCCTTCTAACAGTTCTTGCGCGTACCCTGTAGTCCTGGTAAAGTAAAAAGATGGATCCATCTGGTTTTGTGTGAACTACCGCCGTTTTAACAAAATACCGCGCAGGCACGTGTATTCCTTGCCGCGAATCGACGACGTTCTGAATTTTTTGCATGACGCAGAGTGCTTTTCCTCACTCTGCTTACGTTTCCGGCTATTGGCAAATCCCCAAGGATTCCGCGAATAACCCAAAAGCAGCTTTTGTAACAGGAATTGAACACGACACAGCGCCAGTGTCGTGTTTTTCTTTACCTAAGCGCTGTTATCTTCTTAAATATGAATCACCACCAAGCCACCCAAGTTTCCCTTCTAAACCAGATGGCCTATATGAATATAACGTTATGCCGTTTGGCCTTTGCAATGCCCTTGCTAATTTTGAACTTCGTACGGGCGATCTCCTCCGAAGGCTTAATGAAAAACGTCCTTATGTTACCTTTATACCGTGGTTGTCCTTTCTCCTGTTTTCGCCGTTCATCTGTGGCGTCTCGGCTAGCTTTTGCAATGCCTAACTAACGCAAGTCGCCTACTCAATATGAAAAAATGTCACTTTTGAGCCAAGAAACTAACGATACTCGGATATGTGGTTTCTAAAGACGGAATTTTACCGGGCAATTCGAAACATCGCCCCATCATCTATTTCCCGAAAGCCACGTCCCTGAATGAACTCCGAAGCATCATCAGGCTCTGCTCATACTTTTGCCATTTCATCAGGAATTTTGCTACTATCATTCCTCCGTTCACCCCCCTCCTTAGAGGTCACACTGCCCATTGTTCCTGGTCCCTAGCTTGGGAAGACGCGCCTACAACATTGAGCAGTCTGCTGAGATCGCCACCCGTACTGCGCCATTTCGATCCCATGGCTCCCAAAGAAGTCCACACAGACATCAGCGGCGTTGGACTCGATGCTGCGCTCGCTCAGTGCAAAAGTGGATACGTTGTATACGTAATAGCCTACGTAAGCAGGGCACTACCCAAGACTGAATCTAATTACTCTTTTACAGAAAAGAAGTACCTAGCTACCATTTGCGCCCTTACAATATTTCTACCATACACCTACGCCGTCCCTTCGATGTCGTCACCGACTATCACACCCTTTGTTGGCTATCGACATTGAAAGACACATCAGACCACCTTGCTGGCTGGGCCCTCCGGTTACAACACTTCGGCATGCGCGTTGTCTATCGGTCTGGCCGTAAACACACCCACGCCGACTCTCTCTCTCTCTGTCGCTCGCTCACTCACATAAAGTGACACGGCATGCCTTTTCGCCATCGACCCCATATTTTTGTTACCAGCGTTCGTCGATATGGCTCACGAGCAGCGCAAATATTCGTGGATTGCTGCTATTTTGGACGGCTTTTCCGACTTCCCATCGATTTGCTCTTCGCCAGCTCTCTGCCGTGAAGCTTTGCGCTTTGCAGTACGAAAGGGACTGCTATATCATCGAAATTATGCTTCCAATGTTCGCAAGTTGTTGTTAGTCATCCCTCGCCACCTCTGCGCAGATGTGCACTCGGCTTTCCATGTGGACCCACAATGTGCACACACTGGCTTCTTCAAAGCTACGCATGCGCTCTCATTGGCGTGAGATGTACACTTTTCGTCAGACGAACATCCCCTCATGTTCAGCATGTGAACACCGCAATACTTTAGCTTGCCATCCTTGTTCTCCCTCGCTGCCGATTCCGTACCCCTCTCAGCCAGTCGACCGCATCGGCACCGACCTCTAGGGCCCTCTACCCTGCAGACCTTTTGGGAATTACTGGCTTGTCATTGCCGTGCAGCAGCTGATGCATTATGCAGAAAGAACCGCACTACAAAGAGCCACAGCCCGCGACTCTTGCGACACTTCGTACTTCTCCTGGTGCGTCCCGAGATAGTTAACGCTTTCCTTACTGCGTGCTGTACCTTCATCGCATAACTAGTGCCTATAGTGCTTGTTAACCACGGACTCAGGCATCGACTACGGGAGTGGAGGGAGGAGGAAAGGAAGGGACTTCGGGGTCCCAGCCCCCACCGGAAAACTCCGGAGGGGGCGCAGTCGTCCCCCCCCTCCCACGGCGATGCCAAGTCTACTTCCCCAACCCCCACCACACACACGCCTAAAATGACATTACCCTAGTTTTCTCACACACATCATTTGAGGTTTCTTATTTACTTGCCTCGGCCTTTTCAAATAAAACTTCATTGCGGCTAACGGTACGTCAATGTTGGCGTGGACGTGCACGGCTTTTAATTCTTCTTTTCGCTTTACTTCTGCAAATCTTAACAATAGGACAGAGGCATTAAAAGCACTAGCGGTGGCTGCCTTATTCTTATTTTCTCGCTTCAACAGTGTTTTAAATTTCACTTCTAAACACCAGGCACCTACACAATATATTTAAGTATACGCGCAGGACAAAGCTTATTATATTTTTGAAGGAGAAGGTGGTAGTCAGTTAAAAGTTATTTGTAAACGAAGTATAGCCTATGCCTAGAGAATGAATATGTTGCTGTACGTTCACCTCTGTTAACATTGCTGTGCGTGCTCTTTTGACCCTGAAAAAACTGCACACTCCAGTGACCCCTTCGGCACAGCTTTTATCAATGACGTGTGAAATGCACGTGAGTGACATGTGTCTCAGTATTTGTTCTCTTTCCTGTAAACAATGCCAACGACTCATGAAAAAAACTCTTCTAAAAATTTACGACATTTATTAAGTGTAAAAACATCGTCGCTTCCACACGGAGGCCGTAAATATACAGGGTATCACACGTAGCTAGAGCGAAAATTAAGAATATACAAATTCCACGTAGCTGGACAGAACCAAGGTAATGTTGTTTGTCGTCGCTCGGAGATACTGAGATTAATAAATTTGATTATTAAATAGATTATTAAACACGAATAATAAATATAGACATATATATATATATATATATATATATATATATATATATATAAATATATATATATATATATATATATATATATATATATAGAGAGAGAGAGAGAGAGAGAGAGAGAGAGAGAGAGAACAAGAATAGGAAAGGCAGGGAGGTCAACCAGAACAGCATCCGGTTTGCTACCCTACACTGGGGGTGGGGGAAAGGGGAAGAGAAAGAGGTAGAAAGGGAGAGAGTAAGCAGTGAGTATTTGTAGGAGGGATACCATACACAAGGACACTAAAAACGGTCTCTTAAACCGGTGCACTTCAAGTACTGTACTAGTGCACGAATCGCTTTTCGAGCCAGTGACGGGTGTGGCCACGGTCCGAGTATCTTTGACTCGGTGAACGGTCTAGAGCCTAGCCGGTGTAAAGTTGCCCGCAGAGAGAGGCGTTGGACATCGTAGCGAGGGCAGGTACACAACAGGTGCTCGATGGTTTCCTCGCACCCACAGGAGTTGCACATCAGGCTCTCGGCCATTCCCATACGGTAGAAGTATGCGTTCGTGAACGCTACTCCCAGCCACAAGCGGCACAGCAAGGTTGATTACGTTCGAGGGACTGCGGCGGGGACTTTCACTTTCCGACCTTGTCGCAGTCCTTGCGTGTTGGAGTGCGACGCCACCGGTCGCCAGGGAAGCTCCCCTTCATGACACAGGACACGTTGTGCTAACCTGACTGCACGGCTGCTGGCATCACTGCACGGCGCGCGGTAGTTAGGGTCTAAGCACGACGTCGGCAGAATGAAGAGGCATACTTGAAGAGAGTGGCGGGGTCCCCGCAACCACTTCAGAGTAGCTCCGTGGTGCTGCCGCCGAGAGCTGTTGGAGCGACGCAACGACGTCAACGTTGCTTAGTGGTGCAGCCGCAAAAAGTTGGCTGTGGTCTGACAAGACCTCGGCGATTACCTGCTCAATCGCGCGACGGAGGGGAACCATAAAATTCGATGCAGACTGTTGGACATGCGGCGGCTGAGCAAAGGATATGAAGAAGAGCTGGCTTGTAACTTCCTCCCTAACGAACGCTTTCATTTCAGCAAGCAACACTGACTGGTCGGAGATGGTAGCCAAATCAGAAATGAGGTCGTAAGGCGAAGAAGGTCGACGTGTCAACGAGCGCTGCCTGCGCAGCTCCTTGTAGCTTTGGCATAAAGTGACGATGTCTGTCACGGACTGAGGATTCTTGGCAAATGCCACGCAGAAAGCATCGTCCTCCATCCCTTTTAAGACATTTCTGAATTTGTCAGACTCCGACGTCGTCCCATTGACTTTTTTACACAAGTCCACTACATCTTTTATGTGGCTGGTAAATAATTCGCCCAGATGCTGTGCCCGTTCTCGCAAACGCGATTCCGCTCGCAGCTTGCGGACAGCAGGGCGACCAAACATAGCCGCTAAAGAGGTCTTCAACGAGGACCACGTGGGAAAGTTAGTCGTATGGTTGTTGTACCAGAGACTGGTGACACCCGCGAGATAGCACAGCACGCTGCTGAGTTTGGCGGGATCCTCCAATTTCTTGTGGGCGTTTACCCTTCCATATGTGTTCAGCCAGTCCTAGACGTCGGTGTCGTCCGCCCCGTTGAAAATGGCAGGGTCCCCGTTGCGAGGCGCGTCCGGCCACAGGACCGACTGAGGAGGCGCTTCCTGGGATGGAGCAGGAGGCGTTTGCTGGGATGCGTCTTCAGGCATGGTTGAGCGTAGGGTACGGGATTGCAGTTCCAGGGTTGACGTTGGAGGCCGAAACAACCTCCACCACTTGCAAAGGCGTTAATTAGTCACCGGCGTTTGGAACCGACCGTTAGCGCCAGGCACGGACTCTCAGCACGAGCCTCATTCACGAGCAAAAAGCGCTAAAGAGGGCGACCCACTAGGAATCACTGGACAGGATAACCCACTATATCGTTCCTACCCTTCTCTACAATATCATGATGAGATACGAAGCCAACAAACAGACACCAATGACAACATAGAGGAAGTTACTTGTATTCACTTACAGAATTAAGGAAAGTGTGAATTATTGGAAATGAAAAAAATCTACTGGCTGCAGGTGGGGATCAATCCCACGTCCTCGCATTGCACGTTCGGTGCTCATGCCAATTGAGCTACCGCGGCACCGATTTCCCTTTCAGTTTCTGGGGTATTGATGCTTTTACTGCTAGAACTAACCCTGTAACTGTTAGTAAGCGCCAGTACTGTATAATATATAGTACTGACGCTAGGTATATTTACGTATGTGTGTATCTGTGGTGCTTTTTCCGCCCAGGGTGATGTCACAGTGTGTAATGTTCGAAGAAAAGGACATGTATGGTGGTTTTAGAGACTACGAAGAAGATTCTAAATTTTGCGCGCTCTACGCGTGCTGGCTCCGCCATTAAAAGCCATCTGTGAATGGATGTAAGCTTCGTCCATCCTGTAACAATACATATGTGCGTGCGCGCGCGCTCGTCTTTTTTTTTTTGTGTGTGCGCGTGCGTGTGTGTGTGTGTCTTGGTAATTCGCGTGCCCAACGAATCTTTTAAATCAGTGCGCTGGTTTGCTTTTGTCTTGCGTAAACAGAACTTAGCTTCAGGTGGTAAAGTAGCTTGCCAATCACGACATAGATCTTTGCAAAGAATATCGCTATGGCTGCTGCAGTCTTGCTTTGCCGATGTGCTTGGACATCTGCCTTGGAATATAACCAGTGTATTTTTTTGCAAGTGATTATTGTATTGGCTAACAAGTGACAGAGGCGATGTAGTCAAGCAAAAAAACCAGTTGCTCCCAGAGCAGAGCAGCTGCGGAAAAGGGCGGTTTGATATGTTGACAGCAGCACCATCTACATGAGCGCGGGCTCACAGCTCGCGCGTAACCAATCAGAGCCGTTTCGCTTCTACGTAGGAGGGAAAGAGCAGCAAAGTGTTTCGCCCCCCTCCTCCTCCCGTTGGCTTCGTTTCCATTCAGTCTCGGAAAAACGGATCAGGCAACCACATGTTGTGCTTTCTCCCGAGGAACGGGCAGCGTTCGACGAGCGGCGGCGAAACTCGCCCTAGGAAAGGATCACCGTCTGAGCGCCGATCCAATAGTTAGAGGCGCCCGAGCCCAGGTAATCCGACAGCAGCGAGAAGATCCTCAAATGAGGGAGCGGGAGGTTGAAGCGATCCGGCACCATTATTTGCTGGTTACTTAACCACGAGGTAGGCCAGGAGCACGCAGGACAAATTTCGCTTACGCCAATTTTTCAGTAGGGGAGCGTTGGTTATTCTTTCTTCTAATACGGAACAGTTGTCAATAAAAAAACATGATATCGACGTTCAAACAATTGTTAGGGCTAACAATTTTACTGGATCATGCAGAGCTATGGAGAAAAAATTGTTATTGCGAGCAAAGTGAAAATGACCAACTCTTCGCCTACCGGAAAATGGGGGCAAGTGAAGCTTGTCCTGAGTGCACCTGTCCTTCGTCGCGGTTGAGTAACCCACAGGCAACGGTGCCGGATTGCTTCAGTCTCCCGCTCCCTCATCTCGGGATACTTTTCTGGCTGCAGTCGGATTGCCTGCGATCTAGTGGGTCTAACGGCTGGGTTGCCGCACCGACGGTGAGCCCTTTCACGGGGGAGTTCTCGCCGCCGATTTTGGAAGGCTGCTAGTTCCTTGGGGGAGCACACACCGCGTGGCCGTCTCATACATTTTCCCAGAATGAACTGAACGGAAACAAAGCCGGCACAACGAGCACGATACCCTTTTTTGCCCTTCCGCTCCCCGGTGGAAGAGAAACGACTCTGGCTGGTTGAGCGCGTGGCGTTAGCGCGCCTATGAAGCTCTGACTCACGGTCCTGCGCCGGTCCAGCTGTCAATTCATTAAACCGCCATTTTCCACAGCTGCCCTGCTCTGGGACCAACTGGATTTTTTTGCATTACCGTATCGCGATCAAAACTTGTGAGCCGATACAAGCTTCTCTTGAAAAACGCCGCAAATTTGCTTCCACATGAACTTGATTACACGCGAATATTTGACGCGTGTTTCCATTGCAGCTCCACCTTCATAGTAAGCAACTTTCGGGCCTGAGCGATGCCTGGGAAAACGAAACGCTGGACTTCACGCATGAGATATCTGGCATCACTCGGGCATTGTAAGTAGCTGAGTTTTCAATGTTGCGTTTACTTTTTCTTCGAAAGCTTTACAAGGAACCTTTCTTGTATAGCAAGTGGTACAGAATCTTTAAAGGTTGCTTGATATGTGTCGTACTTCTCCGTGCGGACACCCGTTATCACTATTCTTCCTTCCGTAAGCATCCTACATAATCCTCGTGACACCAGAAACAAATTAGCTTTACTAGTACAATTCAACTTATCCCAATGCAGAAATAATTCGACTCGTAGCCAATAATAATGAGAACAGTCCAATATCAAGCGATATTTCTTTGAGGTCTTTACTCAAATTCACAGAATATCATCACACACATTGCATCATTTGTCGTTGCATAGGGGAAAATTGCAGACCGCGTCATACGTGCACACAAACACAACACGAAAGTCCAGGCTTTGTCTGAAGAATCTCCAGCTCGGGTCTCTTGCGTTTCCTTCTCAATGCGGCATAGGAGCATGCATTTCTTCGCGGAGCGTGCATCTTTTCAGCTACAATTACAATGATCTTTATCACCATGCCGGCAAATAAAATAATTATTATAAATAAATAAAAATCAAAATGGCGCTTGAGCACATTTAATTCAAAAGAAAAATATAGTTGCACGAAAGAGCACGCAAAGAGGAAGCATTTCCAAGTACATTATGGTTCCCTCCGTAAAATCATTTGCAGGGTATCGTTAAAGCTTCTTACCATTTTTATTTCTAATGATAGTATTGAACTTTCGATCAAGCAACCTGAATCAGCTGTTCGCCGTTGACATTTATTACTTGCGACCTGAATAAAGTTTAAATTAATCGGAAGGGAGAAAAGCTTACGGGGAGGGGAGAGGTATGATTGTTTATATTGTTTGTAAAGAGTCATAATTACTAGTTCTCTTGTGCCTCATCTACCACATGGACATTTTTTAACAAAGATTAACGCTTATTGCATGTGGGGTGCAGAATATTTAAACTACGTATAGTGCGCCTTGCTAACTTCTGTGAATGATTGAGGCAACTTGTGCATGTCAGTGCCCATGATCCCAGGCTTTAGCTTAGTCAACCATAATATAGGATAAAGCTTAACAACCGCAATACGCTATGAGCTGAATACTTCTGATTTTTTATAAACGTATAGCGACTATACCATTGTTTTGTCCATACCTGATGAATTTGGCGCCGCCGCAAGGGGTGTTGATTGAAAATAGCTAATAAATATTTGAAAGCGTGAACGTCCGCTCTAGCAGTTTTATTTAAAAATCTAGTATAGGAATATGACAGACTCCTTATTCTAGAGTATCTTGCTTAGAGAATTAATTCATTATAATATTAACTTTTAAAACATTATAATTTTGTTACTGGCTTGACCTTGAACAATTTTGCAATACCGTCTGCAAGAATGAAAATTTCGCCAAACGTGAGAGGGTCAGGAAGCAGTGTGACGTCTATGACATAATAGCGCACGACTTGATATTACTAACATTGATCCTTGTAATATGCGCCACCTCACCCTAAACAGAATAGAAGCTTTTCAGAAAAAGTTCTCGCTTACATCGGCAAACAACCGTATCGCCGTAAGGCAGAGTAATAATATTTAGAAAGAAAGCATCAGGGACGCCAGTTGCATCGTCATACCTTTCTAATCTGTTTGAACGCATACAAAAACAAACGGCGTCGAACATCGTTACTATGTCGCAGAAAACTGCAATAATAAACTTTTAGAAAGTTTATCAGATAAAAAGAAATGGGGTTTAGCCTCCTCAGAACCCAGAGTGAGTTACGAGGAATGTGTTATAGATGGGCCTCCTGATCTAGATCGACCATCGGGTGATTTTTGACGGGCGTCTAAAGCTATATACGGGAGCGTTTTTGCATTACACCCCTCTCGGTAGGCGGCTGAGAATCGAACCGCGGCAGAGCCTACGCGACGGTATTTTCAGGCAAAAATTCTTTAGGTGTGATGAAAATGCCATCTGTTTATGAGCGAACTAACCGACAAAAATTGTCTATGTACATTTTCGCGTGAATAGAAAAGGCCAACTGCAACGAAATTTTCGACGGCATAAGAAGCCCAGTTTCAGTTAATTTAGACATTCGCCTACAATACCGCTCGACAGGAAACTACTGCAATGACACCGTTCAGCCTGGTCCACGGTCGCGAAGTCACGACAACACTGGATCTCCCTACCGACTTTGATGACCTTACTCAGCACGTCGAAGAAGACAGGCACTTGCCCGCGTACTTATCTGCATTCGGCAAGACCAAGATGCGAAATGGTACGATCTTCGACACAGGTCCGTTTTCTACACTCCCGGCGACGAAGTATGGGTCTGGATGCCCATACGCCGTCGCGGACACTCCGAAAAGCTGATAAGACGGTACTTTGGGCCATGCAGAGTGATTCGCCACCGGAAGGACTTGAAATTTCAGATAATTTTGACATGCAGTAGCCTATGTGCAAAACCTTACGCTTGAAACAGGTCCATGCGTCACAAAGAGCTCCGAAAAATAGATGTTTTTCATAGCGAAACTGAAAAGAACGCCGCCATTATTGCCTTGCAGAAGGGAAGTACAGTTAACAATGTGGAGAACCAGCACCCGTGCTACCTGATTTCCTTGCTTGCATTCCGTTCCGGTGCACGTCTGCTAGCCACAGAGTTAGTGCACTTTGTTCGCTGCTTCGTGCGCTGTTACAACGCCATTACGCACTCGCGATGTTCTTTTTACGCTAAGTAATATTCTCCGAGTCCAGCCGCCTTTCTCGATCTGTTTGTCTACGTTCAACAGCAGGGTCTCGAAGCGTTCTGCCTCCACTCGAACAAAAGCGCATTGGGGGAGCGGCAAGATAAACGTCCGGCATAGTCCGGTTAACGCGGACGCGATCCATGCCTGGCCGAATTGCGCTGCATCGGCGAAAACTGGACGCTCGAGTATAGTCAGGCCCCGCACACTCTCAAGTTCCAGCGATCACCACAGAGGGCGAAAAATCAACCGCGGCGCGTTCCAGCATGAAGCGTGCAAGCGGAGCTACTGTAATTTGGTCGCATACTTTAATTTGTATTTTTTCTGCTAGGGGCTCTCAACGCGGCTAAATATTTGATGTATAAATGTACACATAGCGACCGCCAAACATAGTTAACGTGCATTTTTTGCAAATTAAACAGACAATTGTTTTTATTGGACTTACGTTATTAAAGCCTGTGCTTTATTACTTGAATAAAGGTTCACTGACGTGTGATTAGCATCAGCCCAATGGTATCGATTGCAGTTCGTGCCGTTTATTGATTCAAATTGTACGGTGGTTATATTTGCGAATGGAGTGGTCGTTTCCTTTGTATAGCATCACGCAGGTTCGGTTTACTTAGACAACAATAATATATCAGCCAGTTTATACGTCCAACATTGGATAGGCGCTACCTGGCGAACGTGTTTAAAGATGGTGAACTTTATCAACTGCGGCGTTTCACTGGCATAATGGCTACATACACGGTTTCCGTCGTCAATTATCTGCCGCGTCTGGCCTCGTAATGACGTGTTGCTCGGAAAAAAATGTGCTAGCTAGCATGAAAACTCGTCGCTGGAACCGAGTACAGTGTGTCCGGAAACTACCCAAGAAAGCGGATTAACCTCGCAGCCTCTGGGTGTGTGCACCGGTGAGTAAAAGTACACTACTTCGCATTTTCAACTTTGAATTTCTTCGATTACTAGGCGGATAAAACAGATTCCTGTAGTCATTTTTTAAAGTGGAAAACTATAATAAAATTATTGTCTTCAAAGGCATTCAAACAAGGCTCTTGTTATTTTGTCACGCTGCTAAAATTCCTAACACGGAGCACAGTATAAAAAATAAATAGCTTTGGCTATGTCTGCATGAATGATACGCTGCGATAAATTCACTGCACATTAGGGCAAATGTACTTCGGGTGATATAGTTGGATAATACCATTTGATACATAATAAAATTACTGTTTATTACCTAGTTACTGGCAAAATATTTGATCGAGGCTTCACTAACCTGAGCCCACACAAGGACACCAGTGAAAAAAATGCACACTCAAACCAGTGCTGTGTGTGTGTGTGCGTGATTTTAAATCATGGAGCGTTTTGTAAACTGGTCTTAGTCATACATGAATCAAAAACTACACTTACACCATAGTAATTGAGGCTCTTTCTTTTTTTTGCCTCCATCCTCCAAGACGCTGCTCATATTTGATCACCCTTTTGGCCTGCATTGTCTCTGGAGGTACAAATCCACAGTGAATGTGTCACCACAGAGCCAGAATCCTCGCAAGGTATGTTTCTGAATACTTCAACGAGAACCGTGATTTGTTCATTCATTTGACTAAATTTTGTTTCACCCTTTTTTATTGCATGTTTGTCATGGTTTCATCATTTCTTTTTTCAAGAAGACGGACAAAAGAGAGATTATTGGTCTGCAAGCTGTCCACGCTAAGCCATAAGAAGCTCAACGGTCACCATAACGACAACAGGTTCTCTTGAATTACGTGCCTCACCGTGAAATGTTTGCAAGTTCACCAGATAGAGGGCTGTGAGCCCTATCAGGAAAGCTGCACTCTACAGTATTGTATCGCACCCAGCATGAATACTAAAATTTGACATACAAGCTTACTTATTTTTAAGGGAGTTTTATGACAATAGGAGAAGTAACATGTTGAGTACCAATTGTTTCTTTTCTCGTCATTATAGCCGTGACGACTAGAATAGAAACAATGTAGCAAGCTCCTACTTGCTAATGCACAAACTCTGCTATCTGCTATTTCCAAATGATATTGACGGTCCTTACCATCAAGTATAACACGCTACCTCATGGCGTTAATTTGTTACATGAAACTGCAAAGAATTTGAAAACGTTCAAAACCACTCAGTGCAATTTTGAGGAAACATTGCTTCATGTTGACTGAAACTCTGGCAGTCACTCTTCAATTTATTATTCTATTTTTTTATTTAAAGTACGCTCAGGGCCATATGCCATCAAAGGGGGGACTGCTTACAAAGCAGTAGAGTAAAACAAACGAACAAGAGCGGTGACTTCTACTAATACAATGATTCTCCTGATTATACAGTGTCAGCTAATGTTTTGCAAAAAAAGGTTATCGTTGATGACTACGATACCTTAGGGAAGGTGGTTTTATTGCTCAGATGTAGGGGAGGGGATGAAAGATTGAAAGAAAGACTTCGTGTAGGAAGAATCAATCCCTGCGTTACTGCGATGATCGATGCGGTTTGAAATGTACTTGAGGCTGCGGTATGAAGTCGTCGTGAAGTGTGGTACAGCGGACAATTTTATGAAATAGGAAACAGTCCGACTGCGGCACTTAGCTAATGAAATTAGTGCCGGTTAGTTTTATTGAGGTTATACTTGCGGTACAGTTATAGTTAGAAAGAATGAAACGAGCACCGTTATTTTATACTAGCTTAGGAAAAGTAATAAGACGGACGCGACTAGAATACCATATTGCAGATGCATATGCAAGTTGTGGGCGCATTAGCGTCTTGTAAATGTGTAGTTTTAAAGTAGACAGTGCTTTGGAAAAGTTGCACTGTTAGTACCCGAGCAGGTGAATAGCATTGTTAATGACATATTCTATTTGGTTCAATTGAAATTATTGTAATGTGTACATCAATATATTTACAGGACACAACGAAATCTAGTGGAACGTTGTCAAGGTGGAAGTGATAGGATTCGATATAGATCTGGACATCGCGTTATGTTTGATTTGTTAAATACAAAGGCTCATGTACAGTTTGCAGGAAATCAGCAACTAGGCTAGCCCTTCAGCGTAAGAGATGGCTAGAAAAAGCAACTTCACACAGCTGATCTACTCCACACTTCTCAAACATGACAAACCAATAAAATCATTTTTTTTTCTCTTCAAACAGCAGGTGACATACACGAGGACAGTGCGTTAACAAAATGTTTTTGAAAGATACCCAAAGTTTTGCTTGCAATTCCGCCCCTCAACAGTGGACGAGCAAGAGAAGCCTCAGGGGGGGAACTTCTCTTCATCACAGCCCCCCAAATATGATTGATTGTTGAAACGTTGGCTACAAACTGAGGCTTCCCTTGCTCACCTCAGTTACTCAGCTGAAGTGTTCATCTTCTTGCAACCTTTTTGCATTATATGAACACACAAACCGAGATGTTTTTTCAACATGAAACCGTAAATTGCATTTTCTGAGGATCCATGAGCATTCATTGGTATAGTTATATGTTTATTCAGTGTCCTTGCTTACACACAATATTTGCAGAGGTCCATGTAAGCACAATAGACCATATTCACACTATCAATCAAGTGATAGAGAAATGTGCAGAATATAACCAACCGTTATATATAGCTTTCATTGATTACGAGAAAGCGTTTGATTCAGTCGAAACCTCAGCAGTCATGGAGGCATTACGGAATCAGGGTGTAGATGAGCCATATGTAAAGATACTGGAAGATATCTATAGCGGCTCCACAGCCACCGTAGTCCTCCACAAAGAAAGCAACAAAATTCCTATAAAGAAAGGCGTCAGACAGGGAGATACGATATCTCCAATGCTATTCACAGCATGTTTACAGGAGGTATTCAGAGGCCTGGAGTGGGAAGAATTGGGGATAAAAGTTGATGGAGAATACCTTAGCAACTTGCGATTCGCTGATGATATTGCCTTGCTTAGTAACTCAGGAGACCAATTGCAATGCATGCTCACTGACCTGGAGAGGCAAAGCAGAAGGGTGGGTCTGAAAATTAATCTGCAGAAAACTAAAGTAATGTTTAACAGGCTCGCAAGAGCACAGCAGTTTACGATAGGTAGCGAAGCACTGGAAGGGGTAAGGGACTACATCTACTTAGGGCAGGTAGTGACCACGGATCCGGATCATGAGACTGAAATAACCAGAAGAATAAGAATGGGCTGGGGTGCGTTTGGCAGGCATTCTCAAATCATGAACAGCAGGTTGCCACTATCCCTCAAAAGGAAAGTGTATCACAGCTGTGTGTTACCAGTACTCACATATGGGGCAGAAACCTGGAGACTTACGAAAAGGGTTCTGCTGAAATTGAGGACGACGCAACGAGCTATGGAAAGAAGAATGATGGGTGTGACGTTAAGGGATAAGAAAAGAGCAGATTGGGTGAGGCAACAAACGCGGGTAAACGATATCTTAGTTGAAATCAAGAAAAAGAAATGGGCATGGGCCGGCCATGTAATGAGGAGGGAAGATAACCGATGGTCACTAAGGGTTACGGACTGGATTCCAAGGGAAGGGATGCGTAGCAGGGGGCGGCAGAAAGTTAGGTGGGCGGATGACATTAAGACGTTTGCAGGGACAACATGGCCACAATTAGTACATGACCGGGGTAGTTGGAGAAGTATGGGAGAGGCCTTTGCCCTGCAGTGGGCGTAACTAGGCTGATGATGATGATGATGATGTAAGCACTGTCGTCACCGTAACGTTCCTCGCTTCCCTGCGAGTACTCCACTTGTGTCAAAGCCTTTACTGCTGCACCTGAACACTAAATGTTCAGCAAAAATATCAAAAACAGACAATATGTAATGTAAAACTTAGCATAACGTTTTCTTTTTTCTCTAGCCTTCGTGCCTATCGCCATTGTGTTATGACAACTGCTACGTTCCAGCGCGAGATTACCGTACTGACAGTACATCTTTGCCGAGCACTTCTTTTTCTTTCTTTAATCTAGCTGAAATCGTCGAAGGCAGACAATATACGTATAGTATGAAACACGTCAAACAGCACTGTACACAACAGTGCAGCCGCGGACAAATATCGTTGTCTGAAGCTTCCTTCTCATTGCTTTAGCGGCACGCCAAACACAATGAGAAGACTTCGCTTGCTTTCAGCTTTCACTTCCGGTAAATAGATTACTATCTGTGTGTCTGTATGTTGTAAACTCGGAGACGTACAGCATTAGCTCCACCTGACCTGTACGAAAATTGTGGGCGTGTATTGCTTCATTACCCGTTGACGATAAACAGTGTAAGCTTACTTGTCTGACCTGCTCTTTTGCCAGTTGAGGCCTCTTGGTCACCTGGCGATATAATAACAGTACCGGTAGTCAAATTATAGTACCGAACACACGAACGCCGCCCAGAAAGCGGTATCAAAACGCCCAAAACCCGCGAGCGAGCAGCGTAACGATTTCTACCAGCCTCTACCATAGCGGCGATATTGCTCACTACGTAATAATGATGATGTTCACTTTTATTTTGCCAGAGCCATGTTTCGGTCGCATACCTAGGTTCATAACACATCCCCTTTTTACCCTTCTCTAAGCTTATATAGGTGCTGTGTGGTATAGTGTGGCTGGCATGGGAATAGAACATGTCCTGTCGCACGGCGGAACATTTGGAACAGGGCGTTTCGTGCGCTAGCCTGGCAGACCGGCAGCATGCTGTTCGTTTTCACGGAAGCGGGCGTGTTGTGTTTGCGCCTTCGAAAAACAAAGAAGCGTTCGCTCGCTTAGCACTTGTCCTCTAGCGCTGCGGCAACAAGTGATCGCCGCGAAGCTGCGTGTCATGGGCAGGGTAACAGCTTTGCGATCTTAGCATCTCCAGGGTGACGTATCCGACTTCACAGGCCGCTGCCTGGCCCGATGGGAGCGCCCCATTCGTCGACCGATCTACAGGCACTTCAACACTACCGGAAAACATGCCGTAACGGCAGTAACCACGAAGCAGCCTCCAGGGCCGCAGAACGATAGCCGCGCCAGAGGTCACAGGACTAGACGGCAGCTTTCGCCGGTGCAACGCACGACGGATGGGCCAGTCAACTACCGCAATGCTGCGCGCGTACCCGCCGTGGTTGCTCAGTGGCTATTGTGTTGGGCTGCTGAGCACGAGGTCGCGGAATCGAATCCCGGCCGCGGCGGCCACATTTCGATGGGCGCGAAAAAACCCGTGTACTTAGATTTAGGTGCACGTTAAAGAACCCCAGGCGGCCAAAATTTCCGGAGTTTTCCACTACGGCGTGCCTCATAATCAGAAAGTGTTTTTGGCACGTAAAACCCCAGAAAATTTTTTTAATGCTGTGCGCCACCGGCGACGGAGACAGCGCCTGCAGCGTCTGTTCCAAGCAAAATAATTTCCGCTATGTAAAGTAATGCGCAAGTTGTGCATATTATGACAGACGACAATATCCACTGTCGAACGTTAAACACGAAGGATAGCTCCGATACTAGTCGATCTCAGCTGCTGTGCACGGCAGCTGAGACAGAACAAGTGAATCACAGAGCATGATCACGCGCTGGAACACGGTAGAAAATGCCGTAGTTTCGGTACCTGCGCACGTGACTGCATGACCGTGCGAACAAGCAGACGGAGCATAAGTACATATCTTTTGCTTTGGTGCGAAGTAAAACGAAAAAAGCAGGCATTCGGTTTCTGTGTTTTATTATTTCTCTAAACTTCAATTCATCAATTCAAGCAACAGAGCACAAAAATAACCGACGTTGTCTGGAATAATTTTCGAAGTCACGTGTCACCAAGAGCGACGTCTGACTGTTGACCGGAGTACGTAGGCACAGGAACGTGAGTACGTCACCATCCAGCTTGGAGAGCAGCGGCCGCGAGGAGAAGGGAAAACGGCGTTCGGATTGAAATGTGAGACCTTTTCGTGGCGCGTAGCAATGTAATTGTTTGCAAACATGATCGTTGGCAAGCATTGTATGCTCTGCGCTTGTCAGCTCAAAATGGCCGGACCTGGTGAGGGGCCATTTAAGGCCAATCAGACAACTATCGCCATCTGTAGTAAAGTATGATGAGTAGGTGAGGCTTGGCACGGCGGGGCTAGGGGAGCTCGGCTCGGGGCCACGTGTGCGTAAACTCACGGGCCGCATATGCCGGACTGATGCCATGATAAAACTTCTCCAATTTTGATCTGGCGGCATTGTATTTCTGCACGGCTTGCCGCCGCATCTACACCATAGCTGCCGCGTCGCGTTCTCCGCCGTGAGAAATGCACGATACATGCGGTTCCAGCTCCTCTCCAGCGCTGTGTCAGAAAGGATTCCTTTCGTCTACTTCGTCGCGTTTTATGTAGAGAGGAACGAAATATCTTGAAGATGATGCACTTCCGAGACTGATCGGGCGAGAATATGGTCCTTCAATACAACTTACCTTTGAAGGCTGTCATTGGCTTTCGTGCGCTATCGCGGCATTTAGTACTTATTGTCACCTGGAGAAAGCGTTTTCCAAAGCAGATCTTGATGGGTAAGAGACTGCGCTCTTGAAATGTAGTTCGCGCAGCTTCGTCAGCTGCAGTCTACATGCTTTGTGCGCGTTGACTGGTCCGCGTCGCACTTGCCTGCTGCGCCGCGGTGCACGCTTTCTCTCCGATAGTTGGGAGAGGAACGATGTGTTCGACCATCCTCTACTCAGCGTTGTGTACCGCGCAGCCATTGATCCTATTCGAGTAGGTATTCGAGCACCCGACGGCCACGCAACGCATCGGCATTCTTGCAAGCGCTCAAACCACGAGCACAAAAGGGACACGGCACCGGAGAGAGACAGACGCCCGTCAACTCGCAAATGAGCGAGCAATGCGCCTGGCGGTTGAGGCGTAACGTGGCGGAACTGAGAGATCAACAGTTGCGCACGGTTATTCAATATTCGCCATACCTGCATCGCTACCGCTTTGCCGCATGTGCAAGCGTCGTCTGCATATGCGCTGCATAAGAGCTGCTAATAACAAAATTAGGCAATTACCAGCCCTGCGTCTTTGCCAAGATTACATTAAGAGTATACACTACATGTGTATAGTCAATTCTGCCCAAGTGAAATTTCGTTGATGTTGGCCTGTAAACAGGCGATGATGATCCGCGTTTAAAATATCAGGCGTACCCACAATGGTTGATGATATTGTGTGCTAATAAATATAAAAAAGAGACACACGGAGCTGTAACTTTGACTGAAAGAGTTTGTTTATTTCAGGAGAAAGATTAGTTGAATTGATGGTAAAATTTTAAAGGAAGAATGCGAAGCTTTATTGCAGAATTCATATCAGAGGAACGTAAAAAAGAAAGAAAGAAATAAGGACACCTAAGCGCTCTTTATGGGCTCTGAAACCGACTGCATTAATGTCTACTTGCACGCCGCTGAGCGGTGGTTCGGCTTATGAACTCATCGCGGGCAAGCGGGTGTGTTGAGACGCTTGGCGCATTTTCATGTGGTCTTGCGCAGGCGCACTTAGAGCGCAAGGAACGCGCGGATAATGCAGGCTTCTAAGAGCGAAGCCTAGGGTGACGTGACGCCACGGTGATGACGTCTCCCCTCACGCAATACCTGGAACGCTATGTGGAAGCAGCTCACTCGGCTCCGTCGAGGCGCACTCGCGTTATTGTGTCCAAGCCAATGGAAATTTATGTGCCGTTTTAACACGACAGCGTTAAGGAACTCGTGTCGCAGAAAATCCGGTGTCGTCAGCGTTGACCGTGAGCGAAAAATGGCGGAAGGCAATTGATAAAAAAACAACTAGCACTATGGGCTGGGTGGAAACCGAACCAGGGTCTCCTGAGTGTGGGACGGAGACGCTATCACTCAGCTATGAATTGGATGCTTCAAAGTGGGACAAAAGCGCCTCTAGTGAATGCGGTGTTGCCTTAGAAATGTGCCATAGTAAGTTATACTGCTGTGTATATCGGTAATTATAAGCATGTAAATTACAGGAGTCGCAGTTCAACGAGTAGCAAAGTACGTTTCCGCTACATTTCTTCTGCGCTTTGCGCACACGCACAGCCATCTTGCGGCAAACATAGAAGACCCTCTCCTCGCAATGTGCGGCGCTGCCGCGACAGGTGGCGTGCCACTCGCCCGCGTCTCCCCCTCGTCTCGTTTGAGCGCATTGGGGCCATGCGGAGACAGGTGCGAGGATTCCCCAATACCCTTGCGTTTAATACGTTTTCTCTCTCTCTCTCCTTCCAACTTCCAGCGTGCGTCACTCGAAGTCTCGTCTTTAGACAACAGGCCTCCTCTTTCCGCTCATAGCGCGATTCTTAGGCGCAGCGTCCGATGCGGGACGCCTCTGACGTCATCGCTGCGCCGTAGCGCATCTGCTGGGAAAGCGTCCCCTGCGACGTGGGCCGTGCTGCTGGCGAGAATGCATGCGTCTGCGTGGTGCTCCCAAGCGAGACAGAGGACAATCCCACCGAGGCGTCAGCCTTCATGGAGCATCGAGGCTCGGCTCTCCGTGCCGATCACGACGTTTGGCTCACGTAGATCGTTTCTCCCTCCAAGAAACCGAGTTCTTTGGTTCGTTCCGCTTGCTCAGGCGCACGTTTCGTCTTTGTGTGACTCAAGAGCATGCCGAGAGAATGAGTGGGCGGCGCGAACTGGGTGCGATAACGCTATCGCGTTCCACTCTTGAAGGCGAAGCTTAAGCGTCCTCCAAATTTTTTCGCTTGTCCAGACGGCATCCGCTGGCTTTTCCACTCACTAGGCCACTTGAAGTTTTCGCATCAATATTGGCGAGAACAATAGCAAGGAAGGCAAGAATTAGCATGGCATACGTTGCACTGCTTGAATGAAACCACTCACTGCGTCAAACCACTCACTGCGCCTGTGGATAACACGTAGTTGGAAAGTAACGCCGACTTCTTAAATTCAAAGCAATTTTACCAATGGCCACTTCCGGAAATCATTTTTATGTCATCAACTGGCCACAGTATAAAAATAATTAACGAAATACTTTCTACTTCCTTACAGAATTTGCATAATTGCGCCATTGCCACACGACACCTGTCTGAATATAGCTTTAGCAGGGGAATAAAACCACGTAACCTGCTAATCACAATTCGTGATTCTGGTAGTTGGCACTACTACTTTTTGCAGGCAAACTTTACATGTTGTGAGCCTGTCAATATAGTTATTATTTTGGTGCAGTTTCTACGTATAGAAAACTACCCGTATACAATCAATTTGATGGACCCCAATATTTCGATAAAATAAATTATTATTGCGATAGCAACTAAATGGACACATCATGTGCATTTCTGCGGTCACCGTCAGGGTCGCCGTGAGGTTTCGAATGAGTGAAAGCGTGTGAGGGTGAGCCGGCGTACGCGGTTAAATCTATGGTTCAATGTCGCGTGCGCGAGCCAGGAACGCGGCCCGGGTGCAAGCCCTCTCCTGTCGCGCGTGAGGCAGTGGAGTCAGGCGAGGGAGGAGAGGCGTTCTTCTGCGGCGACTACTGCGGTTCCTCGATATTCTCCTCGCCGGCCACTGCACACAGAGTGGAGACCACCACGGCGTCTACTACGGCGTTGCAACACGAATCGCGGACGCCATTGTAGACGCCTTTGGCGGACGCCGTTGGCACGCGTTGCCCGCGCTCGTGTGCCTTGAAAGCGACCTGCGACGTGGCCAAAGTGCGCTCCTGCACGGGCCGCATCTTCAAAGTGGTCTGCGAAGTTTGCAGAGTGCGCTTGGTGCTGGTAGCTTTGTATGAGCTGTGCTTTCGACATTTCGTTCGCGTTGAAGCACGAGGTTAATAAAGGTCAATTCACTTGCGGCTGTCGCGATTCCTGAGTCTAAAATTTTTACAGCGAGTTTCCGCACTCATCGCGCGAGATATTTTCATGTTTACCTGGGGGGGTATTCTGTAAGAGTCCACCTAGTGGACTGTCCATTTCGGCCGATGCTGATTGGACGCAGCTGTACGAGCGATGAGGAGACGAGCGGCCCTAGCCAATTAGCAGTGGCCGAAATGGACACTCCACTAGGTGGACTCTTACAGAATACACCCCCTGTGCGCGCCTGACACCGTGCTGGTTAGTTTGGCTAAAACAGTTTGGCGGTTTAGTTGGTTTGAAGCCGTAATAGAATGTAAAAGCGAGTGAACAAGGATGTACAAAGAAACAGACACACAAGGACAGCACTGTCTCTGTATGTCTGCTTCTTTCTACGGCAACGTTGAGTCACGCACATATTCTATCATTGTTAATTTAGCCAGTGAGCGAATGTTTGCAAGTTTATACTGCCGATAAAACTACTATCCCTACTTCTTATTTGAGCATTCACCAATGATCGCAATTCCAGTGGGCTATTCCATTTAAATGAAACCCAGAGTGTCCTTCTACCCATTTTAATTTAATTATATTTACCTACGAGGCAATTAATGATAGGAATGCGTTGATTGTTGGTTAATTTCCACAAGTTCTAAGTGTAGACGATAAGAGAACCTATTATAATCAGAAAAGTCAATGCATTCAACGGTAGTTTACGTAGTATGAGAATCAGTACCAAAAGTTTACGTTCAAAGATTGAAATATAATCTGAAAGTCTCGAAGAAAATGTCCAGTGAATTGGGTTGGAGAAAATACGTAGACCTGCCCTCACCTCACACGCTGAAGCGTCAGTAGATACTAAATTTTTAGTTTGTAAGTGTGAGAGGTAATCATGCAAATGCCTATTTGAATTAATTAATGGGGCATATTGTCCTCCACGTTTTGTCTTTCTCGCGCTCTGCCTTCACTCACAGTTCTTTGCTTGCAGGTTGGCTAATTTAGCCCGTAACGTCATCAGCTGTTTTCATATATACTTTGAGACATTTGGCAAACGTAATTTTTTTACGTTTTTAGTGTGTCATCGAACCGCAACTCGGAGTCTGTCAAGTAATTTAACGTCAATTTCGTAATGAGAATCTACTAAAGTGAGTGGCATTTACGGATGGTTTGTGCCATAACTCTTCTCTTTGGTTGACGACGAGTCAGCAGATACTTTATTCTTGATCATGCAGACTGGCGCTTCTCGTAATAAATTCACCAATGATCGTTTCACTCAACGGCAATGTCTCGTGGTGACAACAGCGCTTTAAGTATTTCAGCTGTATTTTAGGATTTCGGCTTCAGCGATATCACTGCTACAGCGTTGCACAACTTTGTGTGAACCATTAATAATAAATGGATATTTTGTGGAACCGTACACGGTATCACCACAATATGGCGCTAACTGAAAGGGGCACTGATATGCGTGCACATTCTGTGCAAGCATCACTAGCCCTCGTACATAAATGTAATCATAACCCTGGGCGAGTGATACATCACTCGCTCAGGGTCATGTACGTGTTCCTCTGTGTTATTTCGGAACGCAGTCCATTCCTGCAGCGAGCATCGGCGTCGGCGTAACCGAGGGAACGAGCACAGCGAAAGATAAAAGAGCCAACACGGAGCGCGATTTGAAAGAAGCGAGCCGCGAATAACCTAGACCATTGAGAGCGGCCCCTTCAGTGACGTGCGCGAGGGAAACCAGTGTCATGCAGAGCCGCCCGACCGCGCGTTTCGTACTATCGTCTGCTCGCGGCAGCTCTCGCTGAAGCTTGTTTGGTTTCCTTGATTTGGTGTAGTTCGTACTAGTTTCAGTTGCGATGGTTTGCGACTGTTTTATAATCTGATTGTATGAGCGACGCAAATAGTGTAGTACTTTCTCGGAGCCCCGAGGCACCAGCGACTACACTGGAACTTTCGGCGACTCATGTATAAAAGCCGATGCGCTTGAACCGAAGATCAGATTTTCGACGATATTCGACTCTGCTCTATATTTCTCTCAAATTCTATGCCTTAATATATCGCGAAATGAAAACACGGGTAAAGCTGAGCTCAAATTTTGAACTAGGGAGCATTGTATTCGTCGGTGAATTTTTGGAAACGATTGTCAAAATGATACTTTTCTTTCGTTCTGTGAAACAGTATATTTTAACTTAATGAATCCTTAGATCCCGTAATAAGCTAATCTACTGTAATGATCTTTATGACGTTCTATGGCATCTTTCAGCATGCTGAACTTGGTGGGAGACATTCAAGACTTGGAAAGAGCCCTTGGGAGGAAGAAAGATCTGCACTCGTTCGACCAGATCTTGGCATGTACTGGGCTCGTGAAGATTGTGGGCGACTTCGATGACTTGTACATGGCTCATGATACATGGTTCCTGTACCGCGGAATGTTACGTGTGCAGAAGAAATACATTTTTCCCTGGCATCGCACTGCGTCGGACACTACAGCGGGTATGGAAAGCAAAGCTACCTAAAGCCCGTTGTGGTTGCAGTAGAGGTCTTGCAGGGGCGTCCACAGCTGAAGGCATTAGCTGCATTGCGATACCATGTAGAAACGCAAAAAGACGTCCAGCCTCGACCTTCCAACTTATATTTGTGATGGCTTAGCCGAATTTACGGAAATGGGTTACAGGTGGATGAGCCGATGGCGAGAACTTCAACCTTTCACTCACATTCACCTGGGCAACGCGCAACTGTTTTCCTGGCTTCTCGTAGCGGAACCACCGGATTGACCCATTCTGGGGAAATTGGTGGTGGCGCTTTCTTGGGCCCTTCCACATTTTCACATTGCTCTCGAATTTCCTGTCTTCCACTTCTTCTTTCCCCTATGTTTGACTTCCCTCGTGCCTAGGTTTGACAAAAGCTCAAATAACCAGAATCAGTTCTCATACAATGTGTCATATATAACCCGGACCTATATAGTTTCAAGCCATGTTGCGTGTATTTGTAGGGTTTCTGGTGGAAAATTACGTATACCCTGGCCTTCTCTTTCCCAAGACATCCTGTTCTCCCCGATAAAAGGGGCTGCCCCTACTGAGTTGTAGATTTTTATAATAATAATAATAAATACAAGCCACCGTAGGGCATTCAATTTTATACTTTGAGTTCCAGCATGAAACACACTAAATAAAGAAAGGACTATACACGAGCGCAAATTCTTAACTTGTAGTTTTATTGTAGGAGCAATATTTGGTGATAAGTTATTGGCATTCCCTTAGAAATAGGGTGATAACATTAGTCACCTAGCCTAGTTAAATCATCCGGATTTCTAATCAAGCTTTATATTCTAGAATTCTTTGCATTTCTTTATACTGTTTTCTCTTACTCCAAACTTCTCCATCTACCTTGTACCGCTACCTTTGCCTGTAACGGATCCGGTGGCGTCAGTCCTTTGCCTGCCATTTTCCCACCAATACCCCAAACTTCTCTTGTTTATCTCAAATGCTGACCGGTTAATATCTCCGTACTGGTTATATCCAAGCATTCCTGTGCGGTACGCATTACCTACTCGTCTCATTGTGTGAATCTCTTCACATTCCTCTAGGATGTACTGAGTGGGCTCAGAATTTTCGCTCCTGCATGCACATGACTCATCTTGTCGCAAATATTTGCACCGGCATATTTCTGTCCTTAAGCAACTAGCTGCAGCCTCAAAAAGCAAGGCGCTTCCCTTTATGTTATCGTACAGGTGTTCCCTTCTAATTTCTTTCTTCTCCTTCTTGCAAATCTGCGTTGTCCGTTTTGTTTCCATTCCTTGGTTGGTATTCACTCTCTCTTTCTCTCACTTTATTTTTGATCACTCCCGTTTCTCTATTTGCACTTTCAATTAACTTATACTTGGTTGCGAAACTTCTTAGCTTCTTCCCTCATTCTGCGTCCGTGTTTTCCAGTTACAGCTGTTTGTGGACTTTAGCCGCAAATTTATTTTGATATACGTCCCTGAGTCTATCTTCAAAACTAGTTGTGCTCAGCGCGCATCTAACTTTAAAAAAAGGCCCAAACCCTGTCACCATGCACTGCGTCGTTTGCGCTTTTGCCGTGGGCTCTCCAAGCCATCCGGCCTATGTATCTTTGGTTAACTTCATATCCCGACAAGATATACAATTTGAAGCTCACAATATAGTACTGAAATAACTTTAGAAGCGCCACCTGGTGATGAAACTAATGTCATGACATATAAGAATTATTAGAAATTTCCAAATAAACAGCAGCCGCGTATACTATCAGTTGATCTCGCAACGCGCCCTGCAAAGGTAGGCGAATTCTTGGGTTGCCAACAAAATGGATGGTTAACTGACGCAGGCGTATACCAGCTTTTAAGTGTTAAACGCCTCGATAATTTTTCCGGTAATTTGCCGCCCGTCTGTTGAAAGAGAATGCTTCTGTCTGCAAGCATAAATACACGAACACAACTACGGCAGTGGTCGGCCAAGTGGGAGCGTGTCGAGTTTCAAAGGGGCAAATCATCTTTCCTGGGTCTATCGTTGTTGTACCTACCAGTTAGTCCGACGTACAAGTTGCCGCTGCTTAAAGGTATCGCGCACATCATTGTAGTATTGCGCGGAGTTTAGCGTTCCTTGTGCTTTATTTGATAACCCTCGTCTCTGCGTAAGTGTTTTAGATTTCTTGTGTGTGTGATCCATGAACACAAATGCGAAATCCTGTTAGGCGCGGTAGATGCTTTCGTTGCACCACAGCCTGCCGCGGTATTCTTCGAACAGTGCGAAAGCAGCTGCGCGTGCCTGAACTATCCAACATTCTTTGTGCCCTCATCACGTCTGCGTCTGCAGTCCGGCTTTCCTTTTTCAACAGCAATGAGTATTCTACAGGCTGCAACCATTATGTGATTGGAGTATCTGACTGATTCCGCATGTCCTATCTTATAGCGGAAGTTGGTTTCAAGGTCGCGGTCGCAACATTTGAACACGTCGCACAAACACGAAAACAACAATGCTTTTTTTTTACATATTGAGAATGCTTTGACGTAATATTCAAGAGTGGCTTCTAACGCATGGGTTGTAGTCCCAACAAACATGTCCATGCTCAAAGGAAATACTATTGTGCTAAAACTCGAGGACATATCTTTACTATAATTCTGTTGTGCAATTTCCCGATCAAGACCAAATAATTGTCCACGTAACAAAAAAAATCGCAGTTTCGCCGAAAGCCGAAACTGCGATGTGTTCAATCGGTTGCGACACCGAATTGGCAGGCAAAAATACTAAAAAATAATGATAGTACTTTTGTAGGCCGTACCAACTTGCAAACATGAGCTTGCTAACTAAATGAACAAGCATGGTGTCAGCGCGCACAATAAACACGAACGCCTCACTCTCACTGCGCATGAGCACACCTCAGAACACCGGCGTGACGAAGCGCGGCAGCAGCAGCGAGCGAAGTTGGCTCCGTGCTGTCTATCGCTCCAATGCAAACTGAGCGTCGAGAACACACAGCACGCACAAACCTACGAGCCGTCGACGAGCCCAGATGCCCGCAATCCAGATCGCTCTCAAGATACGGCCGTATAGAAAGAAATTCAACCAAAACGGACACTCTCATGGAACACAGCGCTCGAATTGACTGCAGCGCTCCAAGTCATCGCCATTAACACCTTAACCACACTTCCGATTTAGGCTTTAGACGCGCGCTTCTTGAAAGCTAGCTGGAACGCGTTGCACCGGCTGCGCTGATCGGCTCGGCATCTTTTTTTTTTTTTTTGTCACTAAACCACTAAACCGCGCGAGGTTTGTATGCGGGGTGATCTTATTATTAACTAAAAATTATTGCGAATGGCCTTTACAAGCCTCCATCGAATATGTGCCACGTGCAATTTTATTAAGGAGTCGCAAGACACCTTGTGAAATGAGGAAATGCTTATTTTATTGTATTTATAAAAAGCTCTGTGCGGGTTTTTGGTGCATTCATCCAGCGTTGTGGCATCAAGGAAGCAGCAGTAGTTCCTGCACCAAGCTCCACCGGACGATGTCAGCTAAAATAAAATTCATTGCATGCATGTGTAATTTTGCTTACCACCATTAGGAATAATGCGTGTAGAGCCAGAACGTGTGAAAGTGGTGAGTGGTTGGCATAACAGACAATTGCAATTCGCTTTTACATGCACGCCTTAGAAAATACTGGACTCACCCCAAACAGTACCGCATGTAACATATTTGATTTGATCTTTATTTGTTTCAAACGAAAGGGGTGGGGGGGGGGGGGGGGTGAAGCCAAGGCAAAAGGCGGTTGGCCTGACTGGGCCTTAGCTCCCTGTTGCAGACAGCAGCACACAGATCCAGTGCATATGTAACAACAAAAGACGGGTGTGAATCAAATACACAAGTTGATATAAAATAAAAAAATGTAGATTAGTTATGTACATAGGAAACAACTGTGACGAGGCGTGGATACAGTAACTGAGTATATATAGAAAAGATTTAAAGCGCTCTTCCTGAACCATGCACAATACTACAGGAAGTATGACAATGACAACACTACTATATAGTGTTGTCATTCAAATATTGCCTGATATTGTTTTTAAACACCTTTGGAGCCGTCAATTCCACAACTAATGAAGTTTGAGTAATAAAAACAGGTACCTGAAAGGTTAGTTGCTGTTTCCCGTAGTTTATCCGAGTGATAGGCACTAATTTTCTACATGTTCTCAGATGGCATGTTATGGCAGGCTTGTCACGTAGAGTGGTGTAAAGTTTGGTTTGGTAAATATGTTAGAGTAGACAATAGTAATTATATTGATGTGCACGTATAATTGTATATTTCCTGAATAGGGGCTCTGTAGGCAAATCCTGCGGTCTGCCATGATATCCTTCAATGGCTCTAATGTTTTTGTTTTTTTGCAGAAAAAGCAACCTATTTAGGTTTTGAAATGAAGTGGTTCCCACACAAGAATACAATATGATATTTTGGAATGAGAAAGAGCATACTACGTAGAAATTTTGAGCCATGTGGGTATTAAATTACACTGTATGAAGACATCCTATAATTTTACTCAAACGTTTACCAAATAAAAGCATGAACATTGATATCTCAAACAGCACATATTTTGCTACGCCAGTATGGTGGTGAAAACAGGTTAAGTGAACTTATCATTCTGTAGTTTTACGTGCCCCTCAATCTAAGTACAGGAGCGTTGGTGCAGTTCGCCTCTATCGAAATGCGGCCGTCCTGTCTCCCAACAAACTTGCAACCTCAACGTTAGCAGAGCTAACCTTCTCGGTGGGTATGGCCACCTGCCACCTTTGTATTCGTTCTTCCAGATGCTGTTCAGCTGCGGTAGGGGAACATATGGAAATGGCGGAGTCTCTTTAGGTCCTGGGGATTTTTTTATCTAACATTCAATTTGAGCAGGTCATTGGCAATGCCACTTGGAACGACAGAAAGCTGAGCTGGTTGGTAAGGATTCATAATTCAAAAAAGGGTAAGGCGTGTAGACAAGGACACAAGCGAAGACAAGTGGACAACAAAAACGGCGTTTTTCTTTACGGTGCTCATGTTGTCGACTTCTCTTCTCTTGCGTCCGTGTCTGCACGCCTCACCCTTTTTTGGCAATGGTACATTCGCCGCTGTCACTTGGTTTTGTAGCCGCTCAATGTTCACTTTCTTTCGCAAAACAAAATACATTTCCATGACAACTGGTTTATGAGTATGTGGTTGCCTTTGCATATTTCCTTTGCAGAAAAAGTTATTCCAGGTCACACGATTACGACGCCTTCTTACCCCGGAACGCTGACATCATTTGACGGCTTCTACCTCACGTCTGCTGGTATGGTGAGTAAAACCTCGTCAATAAGGTCACTGAAAAGAGCTCAAGGTCTAGACTAACATTGGGCTCTTGAACAAATTCTTAAACCGTGGCCATATTTGTCGCTGCAGCACCAATCTACTCGTGCTTTGCTACATTTGTTGAAAAGCACCCATCTCATTGACTTACTGTTGTCCCCCCCCCTTGCTTCGTCGCACCGTGTGTGCCCAGTTCCCAGGCTCTCCTTGTTTTTGACTTTTCTCTTACACCTCTGAAGGCCATCAAACCAGACGCTCACCTGCTTGACCTCATTACGTTTGCTCTGGCGGAGCATTTTATCTGATCGACCTGCTATAATTCGGCTGAATATTTTCCGCTAGCGAAATTTCGCTTGTGGTTATTAAATAGTTTTATCGTAGCCAGTACGCCGCCCAACGAAGACTAATCGGGCGAAATACCGGGTGAGCGGGGCGCTCACGTGAATGCCCTGCACGGTGCAGCCATCTGGTGCCTCAGAGCTCAACTCGACAAACACAGAGCAGTTACGAAATGTAGTCTACTTCGCTGGTGGTTTAAATTTTCGCCAGCGGCGTGATCCTGAACACGACTTTACGCCGCTGCCAACAATTTACAATTGCGGCGAAGTAGAACGCACTTGTTTTATGCAGTATTAGCTCTAGGTTTGTCTAGTTGAGCTCTCCGCTACCAGGTTGCTACCAGGTTCTTTGCGTGTGCTGTACCTTCAGTGATTGCACAGAACCTTTGACTACGTATTTTGAATAAAGCGAATGAGCGTTGACCGCTAGCCCCTTTTTTATTCATATTTAAAATCCATTTCCGGTTCTCTCTGTTTTATTTTGTTTGTTTGACGTGAGGCCGGCCCTGCGACGACGAGCGCGTTCACGAGCGAACTCTCGCTGACGTGCGCGCTAGGCAGCTTCTTCCTTAGGAGTACGCACTACTCGTGGTATTCCCATAGCTGTAGATGGGATGGAATGTGCGGAACGACTAATTCAAAGCTCCGCACATTGGACGCGAGGCCCACCGCTGTAGATGCTGGCGCTGCAACGTTTTGACGATTTTATGTATTGGTTTAACTACTGACATCATTGTGTTTCTTAATGAGGTTGCACACACGTTCCACTGCCATGAAGAGGGCAACGTCATTGGCGGCAGGACCGCAGTCCAGCTTGCACTCCATGCCTCAAGTTTGCTCGGTGGCGTGGCTAGTAGGATCCACCCGGCATTGCCGCTTTCGATCATTCAAAATTAGACTGGTTCAAAATTAAATATGTCCTTCACGTAAGACAATGAATGGCTCGTACCACCCTAAATGCGGCCCGCCCATTACGAGGACAGAAGAGAAGGGAAATTCTACGCTGGAATGACGAATGGCAACGGAGCCAGTTGTGGAAGAAGACGACATTCCAGCCATTGCTGACGATGATAGTTTTAGCGAAGTCTGACAACGATGGCACAGGGTCCCCATAAACAGCTTTGCTGTAAAATGGGTCGGCAATATTAACTGCTCAAGTACTGACAGCTTATTTGTTGCAAAGAGAAGTACATTCTTGGTACTAGGAGGTAGTAAAGTGTAGCTAATAATACTTACTACCAGGTGACGTTGGTATACATTATCGGGTAACTTGTACATAAAGCCATCAACGAACTATAAACCAGCTAACAGGTACAACAGACGTACAAAGCTGCTCTACGACACAACTTATTTCCAATGTTGGGAATGTGCGACAAATCAACTGTGTGAAAGGTTCATTAAAGGAAACATTGTCACCATCCGCATGCAGCGCGAAGCCACAAGGGGAACCCATACAGGAACCGATGCCAAAGAGAACTTATACCAGCGAAAGCGTCAAATTAAAAAAAAATTCTGGTTCTGGATGCGTCTGTAAAGCCTAGGGTCATCAGAAGCCTGACGACGGAGCTTCAAAGTATTAAATAAGTATCTTGTACCGTGCTTTTGAAATCTTCCTTTTTTCTTTGACCAGCTTGGCTAGTTTAGCTGGGATATTCTGTAGGGAGCCGTACGTTCACGGACCACAGGTAGTACCAGGGAGTACCTATGTAGTTGAAAAATAATCTAAGGTATTTACATAAATTCATGTAGCCCACTGTCTGCTCACCTTTGCGTTACGACGTAGCACATAGCTGTTAATCCACCATATTGAAGGAAACTACATTTTTTTCGAGTTTTGACATAATATTATCACTCTCGCAGCATGATACGCCAGAATCAGACAAGGTAGTAAAATTCATCAACTTTGCCTCTATGCAAAGGTGTGTTCGTAAATAGGTCGTAAAAGGTTAGTAATGAACGGTTAGACGCCTTCACGCATTCATTAACTGACGCATTCACATCAATTTACTACTCTTTCTCTTTGAAAAAACGTTCTTAACTCACATGTCAATGCACATAGCGAGAAATAAGGACACATTTTTTATAACTATTCATAGTCTCTGGAAATTAGGGCAAATAGGCATGCTGATGAAAAATTCTAAGTTTTATTTAAGCTGTACATTTGACCCCCTAATGCTGTAATGGATCCTTAGCTGAATTTAGCTTGCTAATCAGACTATTATAGATTTTCGTATGAAGTCGTTTCTTAAACGGCACAGCATGATTTTAGAATAGCCTGAGGCAGACAGCGCATTTGTAACCTTCCACTAAATTACTCGAAAAGACACATTACTTTCACAAGCAATCTCACATTGTAACCAACAAATGGCAGCTTCCAAGGCCTATTAGACTTCAAATATTATTGATGTCAGCATTTTAGACCACTTCACACACTTTCTAGGGGCCAACTTTTTATGTATCTAACCATTTTCCCGTCATCCTAGGCCACTGCATAGTCCATGATCGAGTGGGTAGCACATCGCGCTGCTGTTCAGATGGAAGCAGGATGAACATGAACCATGGGTCACCATGTGACCATGTATACAAATATGCCTGTCTTCAACGGATCTATATCGCGCCTGCATAGGTCACTATAGAGGCCGGACTAGGCAATACAATAAACTCAGTTTTACAAACGTCGGTTTAACAAACGCTTTAGAATAAGAACTTTTAGAAAGTTCCTGGCTGTTTTTGTATGCATTCAGGGCAAAAATCTTTCACGTAAACTAATTTCCGAATAGCGAATATTTCAATTGAACTGACTTGATCAGTGGACCCGGGCTCGTTTTTGAAATGAACTCAAGGAAGTTTTGTGCTCTGCAATGTTGGCATAGCCGATGCCATCGCCCCCAAATCGCCCCTCCAGCGACGGCTCTGTGCAGGGCAACAGTGAGCTGGTTCCCTGTGCCGAACTATCAGGCCTGGAAGTTGTTTCCAGTGTTCACATTTATGAAGAAGAGTGCGACCTGGAAGATTCAAATGCTATACTTCTATGCTAGGCGGTAGGGTGCCTTGGAAGGTTGCGAGACTTCGTGTCTCAGCGAGGAGCTATGCCAGAAAAAGTGCACAAAAACATAAACTCCCTAAACAGCTTTGTTACGTCTTGCGCTTTAGGATGAGCAGTGCAAATAAAAATTAGTTTTCTTATTTTTTTTCCAAATGAGATAGGCAGCAACGTAACTTTCACGCACTCTGTATATATGTTGTTATACAGAACTCCATAAACTGCATTTCACACTTTTGACTCGATGTTTGCTATGCCCTGTGCTGTTCCATATTCACGTGAATATTCAGTTTAAGGAACTTTCAGGTAAGTGAACCATTTCCGTGGGTCCTTAGAAGTTCACTCAAGTGAGAGATTGCTGTATGCCAGACTTCAACGAAATTCTTTCACGCTGTCTGATGAGGTGGTTTTCAATGAACGTCTCTGCAGCCGATTTGGGTCACTAAGTACGTTCCACTGGGTAAGTGCGGCTCTACAATAACAAAAAGGATCCTTTAAATTTCTCCACTGCTGGACAGAACAAAACCCACGTCACACGAGTTCCTGATGGAGAGCATCTCGACGTTTTAGTCGACTGCACCGAAAATTCGCTACACATGTGCCGCATTTTAGAGAACGGCTCTCACGCTTAGCTTTTAGTGAGCTTAACGATATGCGCTGGTATATGTCGCGCTTCAATGAACTACTCGCCAATGACCCCATATGTTTTCACGTAAAGTACTTGAAAGTTCGTTTCAGTGACAACTATGAGCTTTTATGATTTTGATAAAGTTAGGCATCACATGTTATTATACCCACACCAACCAATAATTGATTATTCTTTTTGTATTTTTCCGTACAGATCATGGAATAGCATATGAAACATGCTTAACCTTTCTTCCTTTTCATGGAGCATCCTTTTTCAGAAAAATGATTTTAATGAGTGCCCGTGAAAGAGGATGCTAGTATAATGAGAGCAGGAATTCAGTGCCATGACCGAATGATTCGTTGAAATTCACCCCGACCGTCGGCGTCCGAGACGCACCGTCAGAGACGGTCTGCACAGGCGGCTCAATGGGTGACTTAGGCTCGAAGGACAAAGACGCTGAAGTACGAACGAACACAAGCTTGTATGTACACGTAAAATTACAAAGTTCAGTATTGCATAATTTCAACAGTACATCGGTTGCAAAGAGTTACACTGGTGTGGACCACATAGAAACCCTATTTCGGCAGAGCCAATGGTGCTTAGCACTGAAACCAGGTCCAGAACTACGATAGGAGCGTCGCAGCCGCCTTTTCTAGACGCAACGATCCGCCCAAAATCTTTGCTGACGAATTACTGCCGGTTGGCGTCCCAACTGGACAATCCATTCACCAATCACTGCGCTTCGCTCAACTTGCATGCATGATTGGCCAGTCGAAGTACCATCAATCAAAGAACACCTTTTAGTACAGGGGCGCTATAACGTAAAACTATTCCAAACTTTTCTATTTCAATTCTGCAATCAGCCCTCCGCGATTGGTCAAAAAGTTTTTTGCACCACCCCCACTTCACCTGTCTATCACGTGGCGTCACGAAAAGCGTGATAGCTCCCCATCTGATATGACGTGTATAGACTGATTATGCATCACTTGACCGAGCAAAAAAATTATTATTTCTAATTCGACCCCTTTTCGCCAATAGCCCTCGACTATTGGCCGAAAGTTTTCGGGCTGCACCCACTTCACCTGCCTGTCACGCGACGTCACAAAACCCCAAAAACTCATCACGTCAAAGTGACGTGTACGCGTTAAAGATGCATTAATATGCCGAACAAAACTGAATTTTCTTCTGAACAGCCGCAGGCTGCCCCGTTCCGAAAGGAATGAAAGGTGGCCGCCACCGATCGCTCATGCACTGGCGACTCGCAACTGCCGGAGAGCACGGGTTTATTTGAGTATAATAAATCTTTTTGCGTGGCCGTGTAACGTTTCCGACCACTTTCAGCACGTTTACGACCTCATTCTGCCAACTTTTCTTCGCTGAGGATCCGTTTCAGCGTCACTCTTAAGCTTCCGTTAAATGCCACCGTGATTTTCGACCAGCCACGGCAAGCTAACTAAGCGAAAGCGAACCAATCGCAGACGCCGGCACCACCCTCTTGATCCGGTTATTGATTTTCAGTGCAGTGGCTCGGCCCCATCGAATCCCTCTCCCCTTGAACGTGCTCTTCGCCTCTTGTCAGCCAATTAGGTAAGACAAGCCGCTCAGTGTAAACAATGTTATTCGTTTTTCAAGCAAACAAACGTGACCTCCTATCAACGAAAAGAGCGTTTGATTGGTCTGCTCAGACAACCCTGCGGGTGACCGCCCGATGCTTGCGTCGGCGGTTACGCAAACTTGACGTCTGGCTATTGGAATAAAAACATATTGGAATAGTTTTACGTTATAGGGCCCCAGTTCAAAGTGTAGAATCCTTACCCAAAATACACAATATACAAGCGCAAAGGGGTGAGGGCCCCGCCAACTGTACACGTCGCAAGTTCCGAGAAACGGCACGCGAGCACAGCTGGTGTATTAAGTAATGACTAACAAAACACATGCGCAAAACCCAAAAGCCAGGAAAGGTCGGGATCGTGTTGTCAGTCCTCGAACACGTGCACGACGCGACCAGATTACAATAAACCGAAGGCCACGTGGCGCCATAAACAACCACTTGTTGGGACGCTAGACTGTTCCTGAGAATCACGGGATAATTGTCCACCCGCCAAGGTCGGCCCCGTGTCCGGGCCGTAAGCCGAAGAAAACATTCCCTCGCCGTCTCGGAACCGAGACAAAACCGTGGGCTCTTGTGTGGTTCTAAGAATCCACACGCCAGTCAGTGCGCGGTGCAAACCCATTAAAAGTAACGAAGCTCGCGGGCCTTTTTGACGTCGCGCGATCTCCACTGCCCAGCGTCCAGACCTGAACCAGGAATACTCCGAGGTCACCCGCCAGAGCACTGCGGAAGTCAGACGCGCACGCTTCTTAGGGTGTTTGACGCCCATTCTGGGAACTTCAGGCTGTGAATCAATTCACACCCGCCGGCCGGCCGCGCGCAAGGAAAAGGCCTGCGGGGATTCCGTGGAAGCGCAACGCAACGGGGGTTCGAAGCTCCATTTTCGCTGCCATGCGCGACTGCTGCCGTGGCGCTGGTGGTCCTCTCCGCTGCCCGAGCTCTGCGGTACTTAGGCGTGCCGGCAGCGTGTTTACTTTGCTTGCATGCAAGATCCCGCTCTGTGTCAACCGTTGACAGCCATTACTCAAGTGCGCCAAACAAGCTCGTCGAGACTCATGCCCACTGCCCAGATGGCCCGCGCCGTGTTTCTGGGTGTTTTTTGCCGCCGTCCGTTGCGGGGCTTACAGTGAGCTCAGCAAACGTAACGAAAACTTACAATATACGCACATGCTGCTTGCATAGCCTCTGTAGAGCGACTATACACAGGCCGCTGCCGATCGGTTTAACCATAGATATGAGGAGGGAGCAGTCGACAACGAGGTTATGTGATTATCTCTGTGATAAAAACCACGTATATATGCATCACATTCTTTTATTCCGCGCGAAATGTTTGGCAGATTTCAGATTTACCATTTTGTTACCCATACCTGATCAAGATTGCATTTGTAATGCTTCAGACAAAAATTATCCGATATCTTATGTCCATCAAAGGGTTAACTAGAGGAAACCTCGCGAGAATAGAGGATGGTAAGTTGATTGCTTCTATGTTAGAGCTGTAGGCCCCGTTTAATAGTCCATGTAATACAAACTGCATTTTACCTTTGCGAACGCCCAGGCTACTTTAGTCACGGAGCTTCTGAACAATAACGACGAGCTATGGAAGTACGTGACTCCCGAAGGATATTTGGGCACCCAGTGCTCTGTTGCGACCGCCCGCATTGCCACTTCAGGGGAGGAACGGCTGAGCATAGCTTCTGGTCCTTCCACGGGAACGTAAGTACTGCAAAAATCATTGAATATTTTTGTTCATAAAATTCCCGCCACAATTTCGCTTGAGGAACGAAGCTGCCGCTAGAGCCGTGACCGCTAAACGATGCGCCACAACCTCATGGTACGCCATTCGGGTCGCAGATGGACTGAATCGCGCGCATGTTTCCGAATGCTACAACTTTTACAGTCTGACTCAAGAGCAACAAAAAAAACATAAATCGAATTGCACAACCACGAAGCCATGAGCCGCGTTTCGCGGCCTTACATCGCCTTGCCCAAATGCCCAGATTAATCCTTCCGAGATAATAGCCAAGGCTGCCAAGCAGTCACATCAGTTACCAGCTAAGAGCCACGTTATCCGCTCGCTGCATCCTCTCACGTCTTCACCTGCAAGTCCTCTCAACGCCTCTGTTCTTTTTCCTTGCTCCGTTTGATTGTCCCAGGACGGAATTTTTCGCATCGATTCCCCAAAACGTTAATGCTGCTCGCTCATAGAGGCGGTTATCCTAAGAAACGTGGCATCAAGCAGAAGTTCGCGATGCTCCTCCTCATCACCAACCACACTGTCTACGCCGAACTCGCCCTCAGTGACGAAGCTTCAGCCATAGCGTAATATTGCCGGATGCACTCAGGCCTAAATAAAAGCATGCGCTCGGCTGGGCTCGCGCAATGGTGTTGTTCGCTGAATATGCCGGGTGATGGGAATCGCCTCGTCGACGATTCCCATGGGCAGCCAACCTGCGCGTTAAAGCCACCCTACCGCTACTCTGAGGCTGCGATTTGGATGTTTGGCACCTTTCCACTGGTCCCCTCAAGATACGACGGCTCAACTCCAGTAATCCATTCCAGCAGGACACAATTATGATCAATGATATCTAAACTGACCTTCTTTGTCCCTCCCATACCCTAAGGTATGCACTTCGTAGGGGCGGAAAGTTCTTGCGCTTATCTTAATAAACCTCTTAGGACAAAATAATCCACGTGATATGAAATGCCAATGAGAATGGTATAAGGAACCCGGCCAATCATCGCGGTAGCGGGGTGGCTATGACGTTGCTCTGTTCCCCTGGACGTCTTTTGCAGACGTCGATCGCGGCAGCCAGAGTTCGATGGGAGCGATTTCCAAATCGCATTTTATATTTAGGAGCATGATAAAAGATTCCTCCTGATCTGAATGATTAGGATACCCTTACTAAGGCGTGCCTCGTAATCATTTTTTTTAATTATGAAGTGCTACGTGCAAAACCTCTTCCTGTATATGAGGCACGCCGTAGTGGACGACTCCGGAAATTTCGACCACCTGGGGTTCTTTGACGTGCATCTAAACCTAAGTACACGGGTGTTTGCGAATTTCGCCCCCATCGAAATTCGGCCACCGTGGCCTGGATTCGATCCCGCGACCTCGTGCTCAGTAGCCCAACAACCTAGCCAATAAGCAACCAGGGCTGGTGCCACATAATCAAGTAGAAGTTTACCACGTAACACCTATCAATTTATTGATATTGCGAAGCACGGTTTGCCTTCGTCCTGTAACTTTTCGGTTGGAAGGTTGGCAGATACGTAGTGGTTCGTGTCTCGACTCGCTTTAATAAAAGGAAAACACTGTGTCTCTGAGCGCGGAATGGACCCTCAGCTGTGCAGCACAGTAGCCCTGAGCTCTTTACATTAGACGAGGGCCGCTTTACGAGGGGCGCCGACGGGCGCTGCAGGTCAGGGCGCCTATGAGCTGCACTCTAGTGCAGCTCGTAGGCGCCCTGACCTGCAGCGCCCGTCGGCGCCCCTCGTAACCGAGCGAACGAGCACAGCGAAGGATCAAAGAACGAACGCGGACGGCAGCGGGAGATGAAAGCCGGTGATAGCGAAGCTATCACGAGGAGCAAAGCGGAGGACGAGGGTATGGCGAAAGCGTGAGAAGAGCGTTGTGCTGCCGCGCAGTGTTGCGGAATGGGCACTCCCATTCTATTCGAATTCCGTTCCGGAGAATTAGAACTTCGCGCAATCGCATTCCTTTCACTTCTCTGGTATGAAATCGCTTAGCTCATTCCCACTTCGGGAATGGCCGGGCAGTTCAAAGCCATTCGTTAATTGTTCAGCATTGGAAAAACATCTGTCTTCGTAGTTTTATTGAGTTACCGATGAACTGACCATAAAGCTGGCGTCATAAGACGCGTTAAAAACTGCAGAAATACGCAAAACACGTTACCAAAGCCGAGCGATACTATCTTGGTGACATATCTCGTGCAGCACAACCACCCTACTTATTCCCATAGGGGCAATTCTCCCGCTACCTATAGCATTTTCATGGTTGGCATGTTCTAACAGCTTTTCATCTTTAATATTGTTTAGGCTGAAATGTGGTAATGCTAAAATAACGACATAGAATATTTTCGCTTATGTGTCCTCGTGATTTCTAAATGCTGCAATAAAGGTCGCAAGCAAAGCATGGTGCAGAAAGAAGCTTTATTTTGGTTTCATTCATACAAATTTTGACACATGTGATGAGCTCAATGGGCGCTTAGTCGCATAGCTTTGAATACCCGAAGTGTAAATGACGCCTGCTTCCACGGCTAGTTCTAAGGTCAAAACAAAAAATTGAGATAGAACAATAGCCTTCTACTTAACTATGCGTTGCGCCTCACAACCATGAGGTGCTCAAAATAGGATCTTGGCAGCCAATGTCGCTTCAGTGCCATTATCAGAGATGCCGTAAAAGAACACCCGTTCCACGTCAGCTGACGTCACTTTCACAGTGAAAACTGCCCTTGCGAGGCGCGAAACAAAGGGAAAGTGGCTAGCGTTCGCTTTTCAATAGGTCAGAATGACCGTGTCTGCGCAAGTTTTCTCTGTAATGCCAAGAAAAATTTCCCCTGCAATGGATCCAGGCATATTCTCTTGGTGAGTATTTTCATTTTGAAAGACGTTTTTAAGCATCCATCTGCTTGGCCCTGCTTCAGACTCTACATTCGCGATGGTGCTGGAGGTATCCTTCCCTAACATAACAGGCTTCCTCCCCAGCACAGCAGAACACATCTGCCCGGCTGTTTCAGCTGAACACCAAGAAGACCTAAACCGTGCGTCTAGGAGGGAAGCGATAAAAAAGAACAGCCAGTCCACGTGCTTGCGAAGATATTCTACAGGCTACCCTCTAGGCTTCTAGCCACGTCTTTGCAAAGAAGTGTGCCTCTGCTTAAGATTTCTACAGGGGAAACTTCGATAGTTCGCAATGCGGGAAATAAAGTCCCGGCTGTCTCGTGCCTTTTCTGCAACAACTCCGTGGCTTTCTCTTACAGGGGAGAGGAGCTCAGTCGAGTCTGTCGCCAGCCGCAGTTCATATTTGGACAGTTAGCCGTCCTGCAAGCGTGCCGACTTTCTGTCATGCATGGATAACTCGAAAAAAGCGGTACCCACCTTTCTCATCATTCGTAGCTGCGAGTTCCACCTCCTCGCGTTGTGACACTCTAAATGTAAACCGGCCACATTCATCACTTCTTCCGTATCGGCGGTGCTCTTGCGTACAGATGACAATGGCGACGCATATTTGTACTTCCTCGGCATTTAAGTAATAAACTAAAGCGAAGACGGATATTAGTGAATATTGCCACTGCAAGCACACGTAGCGCAAACGGCAAACATGGAACGCAACAGAGTTTGAGAAAGAGAATGATGACATATGTAATCGTAGCGTCTTGCGCTCGACGACACACTGAAACTCTTCCTGACTGCATTAGACAACATGAAGTGGGGACAGACACAGCCATTTTCTTCATCCCTACGATAAATTGATTGCACATTAATGAATAGGCCGCACCTTCTGGTTCTTTAGGAATAAGTTTCGTGCATGTAGTACCGTTGCTACGGCACTACGGCTGGTATTACGTTAATAAAATGGGCTTCGTAATTCAGATAAACATACCTTCAGCAGACTGCCACTTCCCTCACTGATCTTGCATTGCAGGCAACTATGCTTACTAGCAGAGCGATCTGCACTAGAAGGAGTTACGTACGCAGGATTTCATTTTCCCGGGCGGAGCACTGTAATCCAAACAAAAAGGAGAGGAAGCTCAAGAAAGGAGATAAATTGCAAGGAGCACAAAACAGAATAAGACGAAAATAGCTTGAACAGGGAACCTATCATATCAAATTCTTTTAAAATATAACTTTCGGACCCCGTGGGCGTTCCTTACACGATGGGCCACTTTTGTTTTTCTTTTTCTTTAGACGTATTTAAGGACGGTTGATTGAGGTGGTGAGAATAGACCTCGAAGTCGCGAAAGGTTGGTGCCTGGCGTGTGGCAGAAAAATGATCCGCAGGCGCCATTTCATGGGAAGCAGAGTTGGTGACCTGGGCCACGGCAGCAAATGCACCTGGAATCCCCAAGTTGAAATAGCGAAGCACGCTCGAAAATTCCACTAAACATGCGCTGGTTGCTGTTGCATAATAAGCTTTGAAGCATGAAAACTATATTGACCACAGTTTTGTGCCCTGACTTTTCAAACTGGCATTATTGTATTTATATATTGTTTGTCCATGCATTCACGGCCCATTATTTAAAGAAAGCTTGGCCCAAACAATAATGAATAAAAATGTAATATATGAACGACATATCAATGCGCATAAGACGGAGCCAGTACGATGTTTATCAGCGCATACCTGCCGAATGATATCTTTTACGGCAAGCTGCAGGCTGTGGGCGGCGCAGCCAAATCGAATTTGCTCTAACTGATGGAACTCGCTCAAAGCTCCTTGGTTAAGCTTTCCGGACAGTCATCGAAATTGTCATCATCGTCGTCCTCTTCTGTCTCCCACCCGGTAAATCCAAATGCCTTTATCATTGATGACGCCTGATCTGTCATCACGCGAATGACATGGAAAATGAAATGAAAACAGTTAACGGAGGCAATATTGTACGAAAATACATATTTTACCTTGTAAGCGATGTTCCACTTCAGCAACGCTGCGTCATACTCGCAGCGGATCCGAGCAGTTGTGTGGCTGCTGGCGACAGAAACTAACGAAGCACGTGTGAGCCGTGAAGTCATTGTCCACGAATGTTGCTTCGACAACCAGGAATCCCTCCGTAGGCCACGACGTCCACACCTCTAGTGCGTTACAGACGTAGTCCGCTCCCGCCAAAGACGATAACATTTTGGTCTGCAGCGTTGATACTCTCCCGGGCAGGAACTTCCCTCTGGGATCATCGAGGTCTGCCAAGGGTGGCGAGTCCCAGTCAGGCGCGTTCAGTGCCTTTTGTCGCGTCCCCCAAGGCATTTCTGTAAGGAATGTCTTGGATGAATGTATAAAGAAGAAGAAGACCTGAATCTGAAGCAGTTACTTGACAAAGCAGTTACTTTGACGAATGTCGGCTTATAAAATTGTCAAACTTACCGTTACGAATTGATTCAATCCCTCCCGTTCGAAAACACGAAAGCGCTCCATGTCACTGCAAATCATGTTGATTTTGGCGTCGCCAAGAGCAGCCTTTCGACGGACAGACACAGAGCTGGACCCAGCGGTGAAGGCTGATATCTTCGGCTGGCTTGCCAGCCCTTTCTCTTGTTGCGTGTACTCACGTCCGTGCTTTCTACTTAGGTCCTGAATCAAATTATATGAAACTGGGACTACAGCATGTATAGATTCGGAACAAAGCTGGCAGCGTGCAGCTTGTTTGTTTTCTTCGCGGGTAATTTCAAAAAGATTGTTTCGAATGTGCTATGTCGGTGGACTTCCCGCGTGCATGAGCCGCTGGGCGCAGGAGCCAGTGTGGCAGTGTGTTATCGAAGCGCTTTTTATTTGCAATAGAAGTGTGGAAAGTAAGGTGCGGGTGATAGCACAGAAAGCAGAGGAGATGCTTCGAAGTATTGTCTAGCATTCATAATATGAGCGAGTTACGAAATGAACCATTGGGCTTCTCTAGCCGCCAAAAGGCGGCAGCGCGGCGGCGGCGCCCCCTGGGCCCCCCGCCTCCCCCCTCAACCATCCTCCTCCGTAGGATGGAGCTTCTTAGAACATAACGAACCTGGGTTTTCTTCGGCGCTAATCTTTGCTTCGGGGCTCGGGAACGCGTCGTTGTGGCTGCAATTACATGGGCTCTCCTGCTTTGGCAGACTTACCGAACGAATGCTTTCAAAAGTTTATGCTCTCTCTTTCTCTCTGTATAAAGGGAGAGGGCACACAGGTCGCCGTGTACGATTGTGTGCTCCGCTGCTCTGCAGACCTTCGTCCACAGAGTTTCGATATCCTTGTGTCCTTGCAGCTTCCTTCTTGCGTTATATAAAGCGGTTGCTGTAGTGGCTGCGCGGCTGCTGATAACCGACGCATGCGCTACTGCGACACGCCCCTTTGATAACGGCTTATATACCGCGGCGCCGAGCGTAGGCGGCGTACTTCTTCGCAGCTTATCACAGATGACAGCCCAGCTGTGCTGGCGCTCGCCAGTCACCTTGTCCATGGAGCAAAGGAATTCCTTCTGCGTACTTTTTCTGCGACTGCCTGGTTCCTGCCTGCCTGGGAGAACGCTACATAATGGCGACGAGGATCAATATATCGACAGCGGGACTCTGCAGCTAAGTTGGCATTCTCTTCTTCACTTCGGAACCGATAATACTGCGAGATGGCCTCGCAGCTGGGAGAGATGGAACTTTTCGACGACTTGACCAGTGACTGGACGTCGTACGACGAGCGACTCTCATCGTACCTGAGGTAATACAAGGTTCCAGACGACCTTCAAGTCGACATTTTCGTGAGCCTCATCGGTCCGAAAACATACTAACTGTTCAAGTCTTTGACTGCTCCTGATACGCCTACTTCGAAGTTGTTAAGCGCGTTAACGGAAGTTTTGAGCGAACACCTGTCACCGAAGCCATCCGTTATTGCCGAGAGAACCAAGTTTTACCGCGCCGTGCAGGGCGAAATGCAGGCGACAGCTCACTTTGTAGAAGGGATACGCAGGCTGGCTCAAACCGGCGATTTCGGTTCTTTTCTCGACGATGCGCTTCACGACAAGTTAGTGTGTAGCACGTAGCGAATAGAAATCCAGTGACAGCTGTTGGTCGAGGACAAGCACTTAACTTTCCAGAAGGCAGTTGACCATGCTCTGGCGTCCGAGGCCGCAATAAAGAATGCAGTGGCAGCCCATGATCTATCAGATAGCGGTAGCTTAATTCGCCGAATGCAGAGCTGAAAACAAGAGTAAGTACGCAAGTAAACGTGGCAAATCCCAGCAGTGCTATCACTGTGGTTCTTTCAAGCACGATGCGCAAGCATGTCCGCACGTACGATCTACTTCCTTCTAAAGCAACCGGCAGGGGCACATACGCAGAATGTGCAGAACTAGAGTCGAACCGAAAAACCAGAAGCAGCGCATGCGCACACTTGAGTGCAAGACCCAGCACGACCTCACCAAGCTCAACAATGTCGACGTGTCACGAACGGCACCCATAATCGTAGGCGTAAATGTAGGACTAACTACCGTGCACATGGAGCTCGACACTGGAGCAGCAGTACCGGTCATGTCGCACCATCAGGCTAAAGTGTACTTTCCTGGTGTTCCTTTGCAAGCAACAAAGCTGCAACTGAAGACGTACACAGGGGAAACTGTAAAGCCTGCAGGAGTAATGATGTGCTGGTCCGCCACAAAAACCAAGACGCACGATTGCCCCTTTACATTCTTCCGCAAGGCGGCACACCGCTCTTAGGCTGCAACTGGCTACAGCATATCATGCTAGACTGGGGTAGCATTCAATGTCTTTGCAAGGTGTCCGCTGCGTCAGGCAGCGGACAAACGAAAACCTGTTTAAGGATGAGTTAGGGACCATACAAGGAGAGCAGGCAAGCCTCCAGTTTAAGGATGACCAAGTGCCCCGTTTTCTAAAAGCACGGAGTGGGCCTTTCGCGCTCGTGAAAAGGGTAGAGGCTGAATTGGAAAAGCTCGACAAGTTGAGAATCATTTCTCGTGTCGCCAGTAGCAAGTATGCTACGCCAGTTGTTCCCGTAGTAAAGCGCGGCGGGTCAGTTAGAATATGTGGTGATTACAAACTCACCCTAAGCCCGATCCTAGATGTCAAGACGTACCCGCTTCCAAAGCTGGATGAGCTTTTGGCGGAATTCGCGGGAGGTCAGAAATTCTGCAAAATTGATTTAAATCGGGCTTGTTAGCAAGTCGAGATGGACGAGGAATCCAAAGCCTGCCTGACCTTGAACACGCCCAGGGGCTTATATGTTGTTAACCGCTTGCCTTTTGGCATCACCTCAACGCCGGCGATCTTTCAGAAGATCATGGATAAGAATCTGAAGGGCCTTGACGGAGTTACTTGTTACATCGACGACATCATGGTCACCGCAAAGACTGAACAGGAGCGCCTGAAACATTTGGAGGCGGTATTGAGACGGTTATCAGACAAAGGCATCCGGGTAAAGAAGGAAAAATGCGAATTTTTCAAAGACAAGTTGCAGTACCTGGGACATGTCATTAGCGCGCACGGAATTGAACCGGCAACTGACAAGCTAGAAGCCATCGCAAAGGCTCCGCGTCCCACTGACAAACAGCAATTACGTTCACTGTTGGGCTTGATAAGCTACCATGGCAAGTTTGTTCCTAACCTGTCAAGCGTCGTTTTACCCCTAAACAAATTGCTGCGGCTCGATGTTCCCTGGACCTGGAGTGACGAGTGCGAAGCAGTCTTCTCGGGTATCAAGCAGCTGCTGTCACAGCCACCGGTTCTCGCTCACTACGTACCCCAGTGCACCCCTGCAACTGTTGTGTGATGCATCGGCATACGGTATAGTAACTGTCATCTCTCATGTGGAGCCAAATGGTCAGTGCCATCCGGTTGCGTACGCATCACGTACTTTATCTTCAGCGGAGGTCTGTTATAACCAGCTGGAAAAAGAGGTGCTCGCTCTAGTTTTCGGCTTCAAACGCTTCGACTACCATCTTTTCGGGCGTCCATTTGTTCTCGTTAGTGACCACAAATCCTTGCAGACAATTTTCGGTCCCAAGACGGGAATACCAACTGTTGCCGCAGCTAGGCTACAACGCTGGGCTTTAGTTCTGTCTGCTTACAAGTTTACTTTGAAGTATAAGCCATCGAGTCGAAACGCTGAAGCAGATTGCTTATCTCGATTGCCTCTGCCAACTGAAAGTGAAGAATGCTCGGAATACCAGTTTTACGCATGCAACCTCCTACGCATGCAGTCCTTGCCAATCAACTATCGTGATGTGGTACGCGAAACAGCCTGAGATCCGATTCTAAAGAGGGTCATACAGCACGTAATGAACGGTTGGCCTGAGAACTTTGTGAGTGAAGAAATGAAGCCTTTTTTTTTCACAGACGCTCTGAACTTTCTGCACATGCGTTGATCCTACCTTCGCGGGATCAGCCTCTGCACAGCTAGGATGCTTTCTTCTTCGAATGCGTGTCGTTATTTCTCCGAAACGCCTGTCGCAGATGCTCGAATAACTGCACCAGGGACATCCTGGAATTGTCCAGATGAAAGAACTAGCACGCAGTTACGTGCGGTGGCCAGGTATCGATCGCTACATTGAGACCCATGTGCGTTCTTGCGAACCCTGTTTAACTCAACACGCGATGCCTTGTCCAGCTCCTTCGCACCCGTGGGCATAGCCAACCAGACCATGGGAACGCCTGCGCATAGATATTGCAGGGCCTTTCAAGGGTGCCATGTACCTATTTGTTGTCGACGCTCACTGCAAGTGGCCGGAGATGTGCCACATGCGCGACACATCCGCGGAAAACACAGTAAACTGTCTCTACGAAATCTTGTGCTGGTTTGGTTACCCTGAAGTTGTGGTATCTAACAATGGGCTGCAATTCATTTCGTCTGTGTTTTCAAACTACTTTAGGAGCATTGGCACGAGCTATATAAGGAAGTCAGCCTACCATCCCAGCAGTAATGAACAGGCTGAACGATTTGTCCAAACCTTGAAAGCGGCCCTGCGGAAATATACTGCCGCGAGCTTAAGCACAACGTTGGGAGAGTTTTTATTGTTCTACAGGAACACTCCACATGCGACCACGGGTGAGGCGTCGGCCACTCCTGCTACAGCGGTGACTCCGCACCCGTCCAGATGAAGTCAAGCCGTCTCTGCAGCAGAAGGTTTCGACGTGGCGGTTCGTCCAGACAGTCCGTCGCAAGCAGCGCTCACGTGGATGCGCTGTGGGTGAAGTTAAGTGTTCTTGTGCGAAATTTCAGACGTGGTGAACAGTGGTTGCCTGGAGTTGGGTTAGGGTGGACTGGACCTGTTTCATACAGAGTTCGTGTGGAAATCGGTCGAGGTGTGTTTGCCTGGAATCGCCACCAGAACCACATAATTCAAACTAGGGATATGGACTCTCCTTACGTCCTTGAACAGCGAGACAACCCCGAGCAGCCGCGATCCGAGATGACGCCGGTAAAGCAAGCTTCGTCTCCTCTTCCAACCACGGCAGAGCGGCGTTATCCTGCAAACAAGCGGCGCCCTCGTGACAGCTATGTGCCATGAATTTTTGTTTCAATGCATGCGCCCGAACTACCATAAGAACGGGTGAGTGTAGTGGCTGCACACCCACAGATAACCGACACGTGCGCTACTGCGACACGCCCCTTTGATGAGGGCTTATATACCTTGGCGCCGAGCGTAGCCGGCGCAATTGTTCCCAGCTTATCACAGACGGCGGCCCAGCTGTGCTGGCGCTCGCCAATAACCTTGTCCATGGAATAAAGAAATTCCTTCTTTGCGTCATTTCCCGGCAACTGCGTGGTTCCTGCCTGCCTGGAAGAACATTACAGGTGCTTGAAAAAGATCGTGCGCAAAAGTCAACATGAGGACAAGTTGCAAAACAACATCAAGACAGTCAAGGTCATGTCACTAGGGCCCGGATTCTGAAACACTCCTTTCATGACGAAGGATGTCTCACACGCTGTAAGGCGACCTGCCATCAATTCTGGAGCGTACCTTACTAAGGGGCACTAAGTTAGAGCCTCTTTGGTACTTCCCCGCGCTTAGGGAGCCGGAATGCTACTTTCATGCTTCCTAACCCTACTCCGTTAACGGAACACATGCTTTTCCGCGCGACTTTGTACGCGGTACGCTCGGCCAGAATAGGTGCCGTGCGCAACCAAGGCCGCGGTAGCCAGCCGCCGTGTATTGACATCCAGTTTGGTTCCGCGGATCGCGCTTTCTGCGATATCTTTTTGCTTTTTGTGAAAACGAGCAGCGAGAATGACGGTCTTGCGATATTTATCCGAAGACGACAGCTTCGAAAGCTATGCACGGTTTCTTCGACGAGCAAATGAACTTCTTTACGGGACTGTGTACAAGCCTCCGCTTTTGACTACAGCCCGGCGGCTGATTGACAGGCAGAATACACTGGAATACTACGACGAAGTGGACTTTCTAGCCCCGTAACGTTTTTCCAAGCGAGCTGTTACAGCCACACTGGCAGAGCTGCAACTTCATTGTAGTACTGACAACAGAGGAGAGCCGCTGGCTCCTCTCTTGAAGGTCCTCATCACACTGCGTTTTTACGGAATGGGTGCCATGCAAACTGTTGCAGGCGACGTTGTGTGTGTGTATCCAAACGCTCTGTGTGCCGATGTATTTGGGAGGTGACACAGCTGATATGCCTACGTCTGTATCTCAAGTATGTTTGGCAGCCTAACGCCAGTGGAGCGAGGGTAGTCATGACCGGGTTCTATTCAATAGGAGGATTCCCTTGGGTTACTGGGTGCATCGATTGTACTGATATACCCACTAAAAGTCCCGGTGGAGACGACGCAGAAGTCTTTCGAAACAGGAAAGGCGCATTCTCGGTACGCACACACGCGCGCACACAAGCACGCACGCACGACGCACACACAAATGAAACGACGCCTGACCAACCGAACTCAGATGCTGCCATAATGGCTAGACTGAGCTTTCTTTCCTGTCATATGCATCCTTTTTGAACTATTTTTACGTTATTAACCAAATAAATAGAATTTATTCCCCGGTATAGAAGTAGAAATGCAATTTTAACAGTTCCGGCACGTTACCTTGGCAATTCATTACAAATACTTTGCATTTTTTGTAAGTAATCTCGAAACCAGAAGCCTCAAACGTTGCACTTCCTTTGGTGAGGCGTTCCTTCCGCAGGAAAGGCGAAAGGAAGCTTTTAGAGTTCGCGGTGACCTTCGGAGGACTCCTTGCAGAAGGTAGGGAATACGTCTAAGGTTAGGAGCATTTCAGAATCCAGCCCTAAAAGTCTTAGCTCTTAGTCTTCCTACTGAAATGCATGCGAAACATCTAAATGACTGCAACAGTCAACTGCTAAACTAACTTCCATTTTTAGATCTAAACAAAAAACAACCGACAGTTCGTCCTCGTTAGGCACCAATGTTAAAATACTCCTGCTAATAAATAGAATATTGGTCATTGTCAGATGACATAGGTCCGTCATTAGTCTGGTGTGTTGCAAACACCAAGTGTTACGCATCCTAAGCACGTGCCCAGTGTGCCCCCCGCAGCATCCCTGGTTGTGCGACTGCTCAAGCAATAATTTGCGGATCATATCTGCAAACATGATGTTCAGTAGGGATGAAAATATTGTCCTCCAGTGCCTATAAGAAAGGGCAACAATGCTTGTTATGGCAAGCTTACCCACATTTCAATAATATCAAGAAAATTCACTGCGGCCTGGATCTAAGCTTACTAAAAGCTTGAACTTATTTTTATTCATGAGGTGCGCAGTGGAGTTAGTTTTTGACGGACTCAACTACTGCTGCAGTTTGAAATCTAGCATTTTGCATTCTTGAAGGCACGTTAAAGTGGCAGTTAGACCGCAGTTATTAGGTTATTAGGCCAACTCTTTGTTTTCTGTACGACAGACGACTGGTAACACGGAAATAAAGCAACGTTTTATTTTTACACTTTATTTCTCTACTAAAAATATTAAAGCGATAAACACAGTTTGATCAGCCACGCAGTAGCAAGATGCACGCATAACGCTTCTAATCCCAAGAGGAAGGATGCTTTAGCTGTTCATATTACATAGCTCAGAAACGCCAACTCATATTAGCAAACGCACAGGCTTTCCCGAAACAATAAGCGTATGCAAACCGTCCCTGCAATTGTAATTCCACACAGCAGCCGTTGTATTCGATGCCGATGCATAACTCGCTGCTTGACAATTCACCGAGTTTCTAGACAAAAGCACCCTTTAAGATTCGCACAGGGCTCGAAAACCACAACAGGAGACATAAAATCGGTCATATAATCACACCATTTCAATACATGTGCAAAAACAGTTCAGTCTCAGGGCTAAACACCATAAGCCCGATTTAGTGCGTGTCGGCGACGAGCGACAAAACGGGCTGTCGCTTGAACACATCGCTCGGTTCTGGAATCTAGAAATCGTCGCTCGCCTCTCGGAAATGCTATGACGGACTAGCCAATAGCGCGAAGCCGGAATTGGATGTATGTACACCGCTCAAATACTAGCGATTGTCGCACGGAACGAGCAAACGATTGAATTTTTATACGTGCAAGGATAAGAACCTACTGCAAGACCTTCGGAAATATTTTATGCTACTTTTTACAGTAAAATATATCAACTTAAATTACTAAAGGACGCCTCATGTTAGTTTCGACGCGTATTTGCAGACCGCATACCGGCAACGCCGGGAGGCGCCGCTCAACAGCGTCGCTCGGACGGAGTACGACTTGTAGGCGACGAGTGAACACGACACGGATTCCTCGTCGGAACATGAGGAAGTTGAGCTTCACGATGAGCTTGAGGAACATGGATTCCTCAAGCGTATTCAGTGTGTTCAAGATAATGTGCCCAATTGACTTCTTGCAGCATGAGGCTGAATGCATGCGGCAAAGTTTCTAACTAGCGCTGGTGCTGCACGTAACTTCACTGGTCGCAGATTACTCCGGGGGCGAGACACTATAAGCGCGCAGCTTATTTGTAATGAAAGCATGCCGCCAGCAACATGACGCCTACTGTTATGTGACTCCTTATTTCAACAGCGTTCTGTACACAGTAGACTGCCAAGCTGACACAAAACGTACTCTAAGCATGCTCCGCATAGGATCGGAATCATGGGCTGGTGAACAAACCATTTTAAGCGTCCTCTCGCCTCACGTCTCATTGAACATACCATGGTTCTGGCAGCGTTTGCGATTTTCAAAGCTCTTACGGATAGCGGCAAGTGATAAAATCACATGCAGTTATCGCGACGACTGGCTTTTTCGATTGACATCGAGACACGGCGCGCTTGTCTAGTCCGTTGTCAATCGCGTCGGCTAAGCGCCGCGACGACTTCCTGGCGATAGCATGTCATATACGCAGAATGTGCACCTAATTCAGAATTCACTTACCGTGGAGGATTTGTTGTTACATCAAACGAGTGACGAACGACTGTCATGCTTTCGCGGCGACGCGGGATGGCTGACACACGGTTTCCCTTGGATGGCCTCATATCATGACAGCAAATAAAGACGTAGACAGCGGAACAGAACACATAAACGACAGGGGCAGTACCTCAGTTTGCCTTGGTTGGTGTTAACTGCATATCATATTGACCGCGGTCAATATGATATGTAGTAAGCACCAACTAGGCCAAACTGAAATTCTTCTGGATGGCCTCAGTTGCTGCTCGTTGGACGGAGCACCTTTCTCCGGTGCTGTGCTGTTCCGCGATGTTGAGCGCGTGCGCGGTGGAGCAAATCCGGGTGAAAAGTAGAGCACTCGCTCCATGTTCCTTTGAACTGTGGCTGCCTGTTCACTTAGAAGCAGAAAGGTGTGCTTTTTGTTTAGCGTGCGTGAGTGATACATCGCCATGTTCGGGGCCAGCGTCCTATAGTTGAAGCAAAATATTAGGCTACGTTTTGTTCTCTATTGCCGCAAGAATAGAACGGGCATTCTACTCTTTCTCTCTCTCTCTCTCTGAAGGACAGAGTGAAATGTAGATTTCACTCTCTCCTTGGTGACGGAGTGAACAATGCATTTCACTCTACTCGACATTTTGCGAGAGTAAAACAACGCTTTGAAGAGTAAATCGGCCGCTTCGCTCATGCGGTACCCTCCCTAGTTTTTAGCGCGACTACACGTGCAATTTTCTGTGTGATGCCCTTTTTTTTATTTTGTCACTTTATTTGCATCCTTCCTGCTCACTAATCACCTTTCCCACCTTTACCACGTGGGAAACGCACTAATATTTTTGTTTAAGGAATGTCACTTCCTTATTAACAGCGCGTTGTTTTCCATCTGTCGCAGTGGCAATAGTCAGGACCTTGTTTTAGACTACAAGCTCTTCAAACCAGGAAAACCATTAAGCAACGGGACATTGTGGATTTCAGATGGAGTGACGTACGTACCCGTTTCTTGCCGATTCTTGCACACGTACGAGCTGATATCATTTGAACAAAAACTTACGCTGGCGAAGGAACATTTGTCTTAAGATAATGTCTTGTATAATATTCATAATCTTTATCCCTTCCCTGGGGACTTCATTTCACCTACTAACAAAGTAAAGTTATCGCTCAGCGCAAAATGCGCCTACGTGTTTTGAAACTCACTCGAATGTTATCGTTGTTTCTGCCTGCCCTGTATATTCTCGCTAAGCTTTGCATAATCACATTTTATGCGTGAAGCAAATAATATTGCATTTTCTGGAAGGTATGCGAGCACCAGGAAGTGTGTTGAAACCTTCTGCGAGTCATGTATAAACGCCTACGCGCTTGACCCGCAGATTAAGTTTTCGACGAGTGCTGACTTTGCTGGCCACCATCGTTGTGCTTCGAGCGTGGCTTGCTGTTGTGTGCACAGGTTCCCCCAATAAAAAGTTATGCAGATCCCACTTGCCTTGGAATTCAAAGTTATGCGAAGCATTTTCCAGGTAGCTGGCTTTGTCACAGACCCTGCGGCAGCGCGCCTCGACGGGCTTATCGACTCTGTCGAGGACATCGGGCAGCCGCTCATTGTGGAGCTCGGGCATGCTGAGGGTGAGAAAGAACGTGGGCTTACCTAGATGCTTGATCATTGCAAAAACGTTCGCCTTCCATAGCGACATATAGTGATAGTACCCCAGTAGTACTCTATCCCCGATCTGCTCAAGCAAACAAATGAGGAAGCCAATCTCCCAGCTGACGCACTTTTCAATGAAGCTGGGGTTATCGGACAGCTTCTTTCTGAGCGTCAGGAGCCGGTTGGCATGCATGCGGTGGAAAACTTGCCCTTGAATTGCTGTTCGTGTGGAGGCAATCACCATTTGGTGTTCCGCTGCAGACAAACATGGATGTTGCTACGCACGTGACAGCTGGCTCCGCGAAGATAGCACGCGAGAATGAGAGGTGAGTTGGATTACGGAGCTTGAACGATGACGATGCCGCGGCGACGACAGCAAAGCGAACATGATCATATACCCAGCAGCTCAATTTGCTTGGCACAGCCAGGCCCGCTGGTGTTGGAGGACAGACAGACAGACAGACGGACAGACGGACAGACAGACAGACAGACGGACCGACAGACGGACCGACGGACGGACCGACCGACAGACAGACAGACAGACGGACGGACGGACGGACGGACGGACGGACGGACGGACAGACGGACAGGCGGACGGACGGACGGACCCACTAAAAGTGCCTTAGGTTCACAGTGAACGCAACGCATTAAAAGTTGGTTTCCTGTGTTCTCCTCGGTCACTCCAACGTGACAATATAATCTATCCTTTACTAATGCGCTTTTACCCATTGGCACAAGCACTATAAGACGGTTATAATAAACCAAGGAACCTATACCGCTCATCTATTTCATTGTTCATTTATTCCAATCTCCACGCTTCAACTTCGCGCAACCGCCGACGTGAGCGTGGGCAGATACCCACAACATTTTCAATCCGATAGCAATTATATTGGCACCGCATTAACGTTTCTGCCTTCAGCGTCGATGTGAGGTGCTTACATATTCAAAGGGCGATAAAATCGTTTCACGCGCATATACAGCATACGCGCTGCATGCTGTATATGCGCGTGAAAGAGTGCCAGGGTGAGGCGGCGATTTTGGCTCAATCTCGCACACGAACGGAAGGAAAGCAGGAAGGAAGCGCGCCGTCTTCTGTCGCGCGCAAAACTCCTGGGACAGTGTAAGGTACGGGGCGCGTTCAACTCCTGGCGGCCGCGCGCCAGACCGTGCCGCTATATCTTGAAAGCGTTCTGCCACGGTGGCAAGGCCCTCTTTCGGTATGCACAAGGTGCAGGTTGTACTCCGGGCGGCGCTGGCGGCCGCGCACGCGTGGCCAGTGTATATTGATTGAAAGCCATTTGCGACGGGAACACAGTCTGACGCGCGCCGTCTTTTCGCGGCTAAGCACGCGTTGATGCGAGACGCAACGCAAAAGTCAGTTCGATCGCTGCTGGTGACGCACTTCCTCACTCGAGGGTTTTGACTGCGAATTTCTTTGGTCATTGAGTGAGATGCGTTCGTGTGTGCTTGTGCATGTGTAACATCATGCATGCTTGCTAGTAAAGTCAATGTGGATATGTTTACACGTTTATACGGCCGATAAATCTACTGTCCTTACTTTGTAATATGGCCGCTGACTTGCTATCTCAATCGATTTGAATCGAATCTCATATTGTAAACTAAACAAACCCTCCGTAGACATGCTGAGTGTGTTCTTAGATGTGGAATTTTAAGTTGAGATGACATGCTACCGTGCATCACATTACATTATAACACAGCAGAGCAGGAAACAACTGGATATACGCTATTTATCCGTCTTCATGACCGCGAAGTGACAACGATGCTCCATGCAGTGCTAACACATGACTGCTGGGATGACTTCTGGTCGCTCAATGTGCTGAAGAAGTAAGGTAAATCGCGCGCGTCTGGATCAGCCGACAAAACGAATACGACGCACGACGTTATAATTTACGGGAGCGATAAGTCACCTATCAGCAAGGCGAGAAGGTGTGGATTTAGGGTCCCATCCGCCGACAGGGATTTTCCTACCCAGGAGGTACTTTGGTCCGCACAAGGTTATACGACGCCTGAGGAACGCCCACTTTACGGTCTCCCCCAGATAGACTTTCTTCCTCCGGGGTGCACCACCGTTTACCAGGAGTCGTGCACCTTGCGCACACGAAGTCGTATTGTTCGAAATGAAAGGCCCACATCTTATCTACCACGTCTTCTGCCATTGGATAAGCATCGGGATGATGCTTGTTCTGAAGGGAGGCATATGCCAATTTCAATATATGGTATGCAGAGAACGACGAAGATCTCGCGTAGTTATAAGAGAAGACGAGAGCGATGCCTAATCGTTTAGGTTCACATAAATAAACAGACCTGCCCTGTTTTCGCAGTTCGTGCTGTTTATTGTTCGCGACAAGATATTGAACGACAATCCCACATGTAAATGGGCAGTGTTCTGCTATTCTAAAGCAGACGTTCAAAGCCTGCAGGAGGCACTGCGTCACTGGAGATAAGAACACATGATTTAACACATAAGCTATTTATGATACCACTGTTGGAAAATAACATGATGTTATGTTTCACTGGCTACATTGTGATTGGAAACTTTTCGGCAACCACCTTGCTGATGATAAAGCTACTATATTAGCCCGCGAAAACACGCAGACAATAATCATGCACTTCCAAGAACAGACACAATGAGGGAAGTTCAACTAATTTCTTAGGATATCGCGCTTGCTCTTTGGAACACACCGGAATATTGCAATCGTCATTTGTGCATGCTTGATTCATCACTGCAACTGCGATTGCTATGAAACCTCACTCGATGTGACACTACACTACTGTGCCAGAAAAAATAGGTGTAGCTTTCACAAACCTGTAGGTTTGTGAAAGCTACACCCAATTTACAACGCAAGTAGTAGCCAAGGGGCGACCAGTAACGTCATTTCTTCGCCTTCCCCTTGCTTCCTTGAATCGATGGTTTGCGCGCCCCAATGCAGAGTAGCAAATCGGGCGGATGTTGGGTTAACCTGTCTGCGCCGCCCGGTTTTTCTTGCTATCTCTGTCACTTCACCCGGCCCTCAAGCTGAGCCCTGAAAATGGGCATGATGAATCTTAAACCTGGCGCGCATTCTCAAGCGGTGACAAAATGTTAGCGCATGAAATTGGCCAACCAGTCTCGCAGGGCTGTCATTCCCAGCCCCTACATATCCGTTTGGAAGGCCGCAGCAGTTTTTTCGGTGTGGCATTGTTTGTAATTGTTAAAACATTTTTTTCCGCCGTAGTTTGTTTTCGAAACAGTATCCTCTTGCGACAAGAGAGAATACTCGCCGCCACGGCACCTTCTTATGTAATCGTCTTAAGGATTTCTTACAGCTAGTACATTGTATATTGCGTTGCCCGCGCCATGTGGTAAATGAAAACGGGCGAGCTGAGTAACCAAAGCTCAGATTCTGCTTACAGAGAGCCTACAAGGTAAAGCTATTCCAATCAGTTTTTACTTCAATCTTCTCATGACAAATTTACGTAACCGTCGACGCAAGCATCGGGTGGTGACCTTTACAGCTCAAGCAAACGTGGTCCTAGTTGATAGGATGTCACCCCTGCTTCCTTTGAACACGAATAACATTGCCTACACTAAGCAGTTTTTCTTATTTATGTGGCTGACAAGGGCAAGGAGCCAACTCAAGTAGAGATGGCTCCGGTGGGGCCAAGCCAGCGCAGTGAAAATAGGTAACCGGATAAAGATGCGGGTGCCTGCATCTGCGATTAGTCCGCTTCCCCATACTTAGCTGGCGGTGGCTTGCCGAAAATCGGGGCGTCGTGCAATGGTAGGTTAGGAATGCCGCTGAAACAGATCCTCAGCAAAGAAGAGTTGGCAGAGTTATGACATATACGTGCCGAAAGGGCTCGATATGGTTATACTGCCACGGAAAAAGTTTTCTTCTACGCAAATAAATCCATGGTCTCTGGTTGGTGCGAATAGTCAGTGCCTGAGCGATCGGCGGGCAGCCATCTTTTAGTCTCTTCGGAAGGGGATAGCCTCCGACTAATCAGAAAAAGATTCACATTTGCTCAGCGTAACAATGCTTCTTTAACGCGTACACGTCACGTTGACGCGTTGAGCTTTTGTTTTTTGACGTTGCGTGAGCCATAAAAATTTTGACCAATAACACAGGGCTAATGGCGAAAAGGCGCCGAATGAGAAATTACTTTTTGATTTCGTCTTGTCGTGTGAGAGGCTGGCGAAGGAGTGGTAGCCTGCAAAGTTTATTGCTAATCCTAGGGGGGTTCTTTCAGAATGTGAATAGAAAAATTTGGGATAGTTTTACGTTATAGAGCCGCAGAAGCCTCGATAAAATTTCGCCACCTTCGACTTTCTTCTATTCGCCCCGGTGGCTTGAAGGCTTTGGTGCCGCGCAGCTAAGCACGAGGTCGTGGGATGCAATCCCGGCCGCGGCAGATATCATTTGGACAGGGCGAAATTTAATAACTTCCGTGTCCCGTATATTGCGGCGCGTCAAAGATCCCCTGGTAGTCAAAATTATTGCGGAGTTTCCCCCAAGAGCGTGTCTCATTATCAAATAGTGGTTTCTACCCGTAAAACCCATGTATTCAATACAGTTCGGCCGTCCTTTGCACACGTTTGTAAAATATAAATGATTTCCTCAACTGGGCTAATTGATTCCAATGATACTCAATGGCTCGTCCAGCGAATAATGCTCGGTAACATTTGTTGAGCGTGAAGCATGCAAGTTACATTTGCCTCAATGTTTCAGAATACATTCAAAAGCCGCAGATATAAGCGATGGCCTAAGGGAGTCCAAGTACTGGGCCAGTTACAATGTGGCGTAAGTATAAGCTTCTCGTTATTTTCACATATGCACGTTGTGTCAAAGGATACGCGTAGAGTACAAAAATGTTAGTAAAAGATGACCCTAGGTTGTCTAGGTATGTAAGAAGGTTCTTCCGAAGCGTGAAGAATAGCGCTAGCAAGACCTCTGGACGAGTGCAACTGCCTAGTCACCAGCACATATGTATGTACACCAGTGGGCGAAAGTGTACGGACCACGGATTGCGCGATGAAGCCGATTTTTCCCCTGCCTGTGAATGCAACTTGGGATTGAGGACTTAGTCAAAAATTGGCATTGTGTATTTTCCAGTGTACTCGTTAATTTCAGTTTATGCGTGGTAATTACAAAGAAACTTGGTTTGTTCGGCGACCCTGTGGCCCGCATACTTTTGCTCACGGGTGTAGATGTGTAGTAATTTCTTCCTAGCCGACAGCCTTACCGTGGATAAACTGCACACTCTACTAGATAAAAGCCTTTCTAGTAATCCCCAATAACCCTAACTGGGACAGCAATGCCTCTTAAAGATTGAAAAATGTACTGCTACATTGCTTAAAATCGAATAACGTATGCAAGTTTCCTATTGTCACCATTACTTTTAAATGTCTTTCAACCACCCTTCTCTTGATAAACCGTGAGAAAGGCGTGCAGCTAAATAGTGTGTAAGCAAGCAGTATTTAGGGTAGTTAACCGAAATACATTTGTTTTATCGAAACCCGCTTTTCAAGAATATCAAATAAGGATATTCTAGAGGATGTTGCTAGTGTTGTCTGATTGTTTACAGTCAGGGAATGCGAAGCTTCCCCGCTATTGTATACAATGGGACTGCCGAAACTAATATTCATGTTGTCGTTCGCGTACACCAGGTATTTCGACGAAATCTTCAGCATCAGTGGGCAACCAGCCAAAGTTGCAAAATACGGGGACTACTACAGCTATGAGCACTGCCCTCGTGCGAAGATGCTTAAACGAGACCACGAAAAACTGACGGACATGGAGTCTATTATGACCTACATGGGGTACGTACGGAACAGCTTGTGATAACTGCCGAACTGAATACGGGATGTTCTTAGCATTATTCTTCGTCTTACATTCCATAGTAATAGAGCACGTTATGGGGGCAGTGGATTGCCGTTTGCCTTGAAATAATTGAATATTTCACTCAAGCCAGGCACATGCGAACGCTTAGTGAAAATCCTAAAGATGAGACCGGATAACCTGGGGCCGGGCACAAGTGTTGGAGTTCGGATGTTTGTTTCGTGGATAGGCACTTCATTCGTCTTCCTTCGTCTTCCTACTATATCTGGAACGCTCTCAACCACAAACGATCACGTTTACCTTAACAGGGTCCTGAACCACACCTGGAACTAGGTGAAAAAACACATTTCGTGGATAGCATGCACCACTGTGAACACCGTAGCCAAATCTAGCACTCGTGCGTGTCGCGTGGGGCTCACATGCGAAGTGCGAAGCACTTTTTTCTCAAAGCGTCTCATTTCAGTAGAAGCCTTCTTGTAATCCTTGACCATCCACAGTGGTTCGGTGGCTATGATGTTGCGCGGCGAAGCACGAAGCCGCGGGTTCAAATTACAACCGGCGGCCGCATTTCGATCGCGGCGAAATGCAATAACAGCCGTGTCCAGTGCATTAGGGACACTTTAAGAAGACCCCGGCGGTCAAAATTAATCCGGAGCCCACTATTTCGCCGTCCCTTGTAATCAAGTCGTCGTTTTGGCACGTAAAACCCTAGAATTCAATTCTTGTAATCATTTCCGGGGCAGCAAAATCATGCACGCTGCAACAAGTCAACGTGAGGCTCAGTAGACCGCTTTGCAGAGAAGCAGCGCAAGCCGCAGCTCGCCATCGCCTGTGGACGGATAGTTCAGTTCGTTCTCGTGAAAACACCAGTAAGAGATTTCGCCGCGAGGACCCTCCAGTACGCGCTGCCAGAAATGGAGCTCCGGTGGAGCTGCTCCTCCAGATTACGCTGTGAATGTGATCCATATGCCCTGCAGGCATGTGCCTGTTTTCGCTAGGGGTCTTAGAAGGCACTTACTGTCGGGCCCATAGAAAGCTGAAAAAATAGTGCCCCTTGTGGATGGCCCAGGATCCATGTCCGAAACGGCCGTAGCCCTAGCAGCACTTGTTAAAATCGTCGGCCAATATCTTATGGCTGGTTAAGATGAATAAACACATAGTGAGCGCCCAGGCTTGCCGGTGTGAATGTGCGTGTATGGGAGGCTGCTGGCCATGGCGCTACCGCAGACCTTCTATTTTAGTTCCCGCGAGACTCTATTTCTCCCAGCTGCGTTGCTTTCTATAGCTTGCCTCGTCATTGAAGCAAGTGGTCACACGAAATCAATTACTAGAAACCATGTCGCATTTCCGCCGACAGGCGAAGTATCGATTGCCAAAGAAAATTAGTGGACAGCCATAATAAGCAAGGGGAATAGTTCTATCGGCCATATAAACTTGTAAACACTCGCTTTTGACTAACTGCAGGCATGGTGTCAGTAAGCGCATGCAAGCATGCACACATCGTTCTCGATGACCGCAGACACTCGCGTCAAAGCGCTGGCGTGAGGAAACGCGGCAGCAGGAGCGAGCGAAGTGGCCTTCGAGTGGTCGATCGCTTCACCGCGAACTCAGCGGCGAGAACACACAACACTCAAAGCAAGGAGCCATCGCCCCACCTCGACTCTGGCTCCAAGGCATAGCGCTTTCAAGTTAAAACCCACGTGACCGCGCGTGACCATGTCATACGCAGTTGCTGCCGAATTACGACGCCCCTACCTCCCCTCCACCCGGATGCTTTGACGCTACAGAAGGCCGCGTGCTTCCTCCTCGCCATTCCATGCGCGCGCGATATGGAGCCGCGACTGTCGGCTCACCCTGGCTCACGTTCACTCGGAAATGCAGGAAACGGCGCGCGGCGATGCTGTTATCGCCCCTTGTACTTTGTATAGGAAACGTAATGGCGATGCCAAAATTGCGCCTGGAGTGTGCAAATAATTGCTATCGCAATAATACGTAACTGATTACAAATAGGTAAATGCGCGAAATTCGTTGTGTACAAGTGGGGTAACGAATGAAAATTTTTATTTCTTCTTCAACGTCTAAGGAAAGCAGTGCTTCAAAAATTAGGTCTTCACATCCGGAAGCACATTAGCAAATATGGAGAAAAAATAAAACGAAAGCTTAGAAGACGAACGTACGAAGTACCCCATCTATGAACACATTTAAATAGGAGAGCTAGCCTATCAATTTTGCCGCAACACGGAGTACGGCAAGAAGACCACAACTACGCTCGGACGTCAAATACGGATACCAAACTCTGCAAAAGATGCTAGAAAGCTATGTCCAGATACCACACCGACTGTGGTGTGATAGAATTTTCAAGGGCAACTCACCCGCGCCTATGATTGCACTGATTGAGTAAAGCCCTTGCGACGCCGCACATTTTGTACTGGTGCCAAGCTCAGCGCCCCACGTCCTGCTTTCGATTAGATAAAAGGCAGGTTTCCGGGTAAAACATGCTTTGCAGGACATTCTCTAAGCCGCTGTTTTTGATTAATTATGGCCAGCACCTGCATAAATTTGGCGGACGACGTCGTTCTTAGGTACGATGCAACAGGTAAGGTCGGCGCGCGGCAGCCTGGTTTGTTAAATAGGTTCGCACTAAAAAAATTACGGGATTTTAAGTGCCAAAACAACTTTCTGATTATCAGGCACGCCGTAATGGAGGACTCTGGGAATTCGGACCACCTGGGGTTCTTTAACGTGCACCTAAAACTAAGTACACGTGTGTTTTCGTATTTCACCTCCACCGAGCTGCGGCAGCCGTGGCCACTACAGTAAGAACGCCTGGAGAGCTGTGTTTGGCGAGAATCATCGTTCATGGGCTGAGCGATCTGGCAACGGGGTGTACCAACAACACGTTTCGCAAAAGCAGCAAGAAGAGCTAAAATTCTCACACATTCGCCGATGTCAATGCTCGCAAATAACCTCTTTTTGAATGAAAATGTTCAGTCGAGGTGTCAGCGACCTTGCTATTTTGCTTAGTCGCTTCGTTTGCTTTACCACATTTACTAATATGCGTGGTTCATTGGCACGCACGCGCCCTGATTAAACACAGGATTTTCGGCAATAGCTTTTCTTTTTGTCGCTCTCAGTTTTGTTTAAAGTCGCAAAGTTTAACTCCACGCGGCAACCCACGGAAGCTTTCAGCACTTGGTGTGTCATTTACATGTCATTTCTATCTACAAAACGGTACCTCTGAACAGTGCTCAGGTAAAGAATTGTTGCCCTCCTAATACAGCGATGCTCACCGCAAAAACCGAAAAGTAACTCCCATGAACATATTCAAGCTTTGTGAATTCCTTCCCGTAAGCGCATGGGCATGAGTCCCGTCTTTTGTTACACCGTGCCGCTGATCCACGCCCTCCCCTCTCCGTGATTTGAATCATTGAGCGCACCTGCCGTCGTAGCCTACAAAAAGGGCACAAATCATCTCTCTTGTTTAACTGGTGCCATGGAAAAGTTGTAAACATGCAGCGTACTGAAAAAAAAAAAGACTTACAGGAATCTGTCGCTTACACAATCTCTGCTGAGAAAGGGTCACGGTTTCGTTGCAGGTACAACGACTACAGGAACGACCCGCTCTCCCGCTGCAACTGCACCCCGCCGCAAAACCCGGCTTACGCGATCGCTGCCCGCTACGACCTGCTCTGCCCAGATGGAAAATACGATGTCCCAGGAATGTACCGTCATGGCATGGGCGGCATTGATGTCAAGGTATCTAGCAATGCGTTCCCAATGGGTAACGAGACTGCATACGCACTAGCCTCCTAAGCGATGCAGGGTAATAATAATGATAATAACAATAATAGTGTTTTTTATGCATTATGTTGTAAAGAGAAAAACCTTCACAATTTTTTTTTCTCGTTCTGATGCTATAATGCGGTGTTCTCTGCACTGGTATCCTGGTGCTGTAATCTGTAATGACCCATTTCAGTTCAGAGCATTGTACGCGCAATGCGAAGACGTGGTTTCGTGTCGCCCTGTGGTCAGTTGCTTTGTATTTTTCAACGAAATTCTTTTCCATTATTCATCATTGCTTTACGTAAATTAGCAACTAAATGTAATTTTCCCGATGTTGTTCTTGGGGTCCTTGTCGGCTTCTTATGATTTCATTTCCATGTTATTTTCAAACGATTTTACCACCAAAATGCCGCCCCGTCACCGTTCTCACAAAGATCAGATCACTAAGCGGCGGATTACGAAAATAAAGTGAGGTTGCTAAAAACAACATACTTTTGCTTGCGGTGCACGCCGCACCAGTCAATGAAATATTTTTTTCATGAAAATGGGGAGCACTTGTACTTGCCATTGTGCTATAGGCTAAAAAATACACAGGCTATGCACTGCGCCGCTTTTAAGCATTGTCTGGTGGAAATCGTTAAGTCTATCTGAATCAGTTTTAAGAAAATGTGGGGCAGTGTCAGCTGGATCGCGAAACAAGAGAGAGCATAATAGTGCGCTGGGAGCTCGGTTTAGCGGAAGCAAGTAACACGCGTTTTGACACGTTGAGAACGGAGAGCTGTGGATTTGAGAAGCTTTGAGAAGCCCAGCGGCCTCTAGTCTGTGCCATCGTGCTGTTGCAGTACTGCACCCATTGCCGTGGTCGAAGCGCCTGCCATAAGGCGAGTTGGCGTGTCGGGCAGTGGATGAATCAGCAACACTGCAGTAGCCAGCCGCGTCTAGGCTTCCTGGAAGGAGTGTTCGTGCTCCGAGGACCAGTGGAACGTAGGCGGGTTTTTGGAGTCACGACGCAGCAGGTCGGTTAGTGGCTTATGAACTTGCCCACAGGATGGTGTAAAGCACCTGTGAAAATGTTTGAGCCGCAGAAACTCGCGTAACTTGCGGAAGGAGGTTTGAGAGGCAAAGTCCTTGATTGCCAGCACTGATGATTCGAGTGGCTTGGTGCCTTGGGGTGAAGTGTGATCGCCGAGAAAGTATAGGGCTTTGACCCCGAAAATGCATTAATCCCTATAAACTCGTCTTCATCCAGTCACTCAAATAGAAGTCGGAGGTGCTATTATCATCTTCGTCTGTGTGACTTGCAGCGAGAATGTCGTCAAGGTAGACGACAATGAACGTGAGTCCGCACGTAACCTCGTCCATGAACCTTCGAAAAGTTCGCGCCGCATTCTTCAAACCGTAAAGCATACAGACAAACTCAAATATTTCAAGCGGAGTAGTGATTGCTGCCTTCGGAATGCCGCTGGGTTTGACGGGAATTTGGTGGTACGCACGCATAAAATTGATCTTTCTGTATAATTTGGTTCCTGCGAGATGAGCGCTGAAGTCATGTATGTGGGGAAGGGAATATTGATCCGGACTAGTGACGGCACCCAGTGCTCGGTAATCACCACGAGGCCACCAGGCGCCACAGTCCTGCTTTGGAACCCGATGGAGAGGTTAAGACGAATTGCTGGATGAAGGACGAATCACGCCGACCTGAAGCATGTGTTCTTACTCACGGCGAGTGACTTGCAACCTCTGTGCATCGAGCGTCCGTGGCCACGCGGTGACAGATGGGCTGGTGGTGGTGATATGATGCGTCAACTTGTGTTCCACGGGGAGTGCATCGTTTCAGGGCTTCGTGAGTTGCAGGGGCTCAGCAAGTATGTTGCCATACGCTGAGCCCGGCCGAAGCGTACGGATGGCAGATGAGGTGAAGTTGCACTGCAGGCCGAGTAGGTAGATGGATGAGACGTTATTCTTTACGCGCCGATTGCGATCACTCACATCTAGGTTGAAATGCCTGAGGATGGCCGCTCCCAGTATGGCAAAGCTTACGTCGGCAATCTCAAAGACCCATCTGTACAAGCGCCGAAGTGCGATGTCTAGCGTTGTTTACCAGATGCCATAAGACGCGATGGCAGTGTTGTTCACTGCGTGGAGCGCGGGTGTGGACTTGCCGCTTTGCCGATCTGCTGCCGTGGCGGGAACGATGGACAGCTCGGCTCCGGTGTCGACGGGGAGGCGGGTGACGGGGATGCGGTCGTCTACGAAGAATAAGCGGCTTGCGCGTGGGCCGATCTCACATGTCGCCGTTAGCGTCTGGCCGGCGCATTTCCCGTCCATAAACAGGGCTTGGCGCAGCGACTTGTTTGTTCGCGAAAGCGACAATGATACCAGAAGAACTACCCCGGCGAGCCTCTAGGTGCGCTGCGATATTGTGAAGGCGAATGCTTGCGCTGATTTTGGTCCCCAAGGTTGCCACCCGTGGTCAGCTTCTCCAGTGCACTGGTAACACCGTCGACTGTTTCCTCCGGGTGCGAGAGTCGGTCTCCTGGCTCTGCGACTTTCGCAGGGGCGATAGGTAGCTGTGCCCCAGATGAGCTGTCGCATATGCGGGCAGCGAGTGCAGCTAGCCGATGGAGACTCGTCTCGTCGGAGCCCACCAGCACCATACGAGCGGACTGTGCGAGGCGCCGCATGAACACCTCGCGCAAAATTGCAAGCTGGCTCTCGTTTGCGGTGTGGCCCCCTAGCAACTGACGCAGCTGGTGTAAGAGATGCGTCGTCCATGGCAGTGTTAGAAAGAAGAAAACATTAATGTCCTGGGTGACCACTTGTTGGGAGCTCGGTTTAGCGGAGGCCAGTAATGGCAGGCTCAGAAAGCAGAGTCGACTGGCTCTATTCCACAGTAAAAGCAGGTTTGCCGAGTAGCTGTGGCGCCCCTCTCGGGCAGCCACCTCAGTTCCAAGAAAGACCAGGGGGCAATGACTCCCATGTGGAGGCCAGGCTAGGTAACTGAGTTTCCCAGATGCTGGAGACGACGTATAGTGACGGACGGTCGCTACAAGTGCAAGGGCTGCAGCGGTTTGCCTTGTCCTGTCATGTTGTCTCGCAGTCCACGATGCCGATGACACTTTCTCAATTTAGTGTGGCTTTGTTAAGGTTCCACACTAGGTCTGCAGCACAATTCCGCTAACATGTATGGTCCTCCGTCATTGTATGTGGGTCACTTAGTGAATACAAATACTGAAGCTCGGACAATCACATTATGTGAATCATATAGTGTGCAGTAAACTGTACTTGTGTGAAGTTAGCGTGGAACTTGTTTTAAAGTGGCGAAAAATATCTGCAGGATGCATTTCATTGATTATACATATATGAAAAATGCCTTGCTCTTTGACAGAACTTGCGCTCTCAGTGGCTGACCCTCCATGAACAGACGCGTCTGCTGAGTATTGTTCTTGTTGGGTAAATAAACCGTGCAATTTTTTTTGTTGAGACGCTGGTGGCGTGCCAAACGTGGTTGTCCTGTTCGAGCCGCAGTGCGCTCAGCCAGCGGACTCATCATGGCATCCTACGGCAGCCGCGGTATCTGCGTTACGTAGCAGTCCGCAGCTACATGCAACTGTACCACGTATGGGCAGCGTTTGGCTTTGCGCATGAAGTTGATGAAGTGCGCACTCGGGATCATGTGCTCCAGTCTGGTCGTGCTACATAATGTAGACCAACTTTATCCTGTACCGCCTTGACTAACGGATAGTAGCTACATTCTTGCGCATGTTGAAAGCCTATCGAATGCTCAATACTAAGCAAAATCCGTCACGGCTTCTAACCAGGAGCGGCCGGGAGTCCGTGTGGTATGGCCTTAAGTTTTGCGCCTTTCGAGGCTAGTTGATTGTCCTGGTCCGGGACACTCAACTAGTCCTGGTCGTCCTGGTCCGGGACCAGGACGAATTTTTCTTTAACTATGAGGCTTTTCTTTCGAGGAACCCGTATGGGTTTCCTTTGTAGCAATCGCTACGAACGGGTGGATGTCTTATTTTCCCTTTATTCACGATACTTGGTAATCAGAAATGTGAACGTAGCTACATATGACTTTTCATTTCTTTGCCAATATTTCGTAATATGATTTATAAATCCACGATTTATACTAGGAAGAGAACGCTATGAGCTGGCGCGTACGATCCGTCTCCCACGGCGCATTGCAAGCGGAACGAAAAGTGACGCGACTTCCTCCCCAATCGGGAGGTCGCGGGAGGCAGCAGGTGGCTGACGTGTGGGCGCGATTCACAGGAGCCGCCGCACAGACGCCTCCGCTCATGCAGCGCTGTTTCCATACAGACGATGCGCGCTGCTCTGGCGCCATATTGTAGCCATCGTCGCCGCACAGCCCGTCTTGCACAGCACTACGCTTATCTTCTCACCCTTTCATTCCACCAGCGACGACAGCGGCCCTTCGTCACCGGGTAATCGTGCTGCCTGTGTCAGCGACGACACCACCCAAGGGAGTGTCACATCGCGCCTTACCCGTAGCCGCTCGTTATCGCCACTTGCAGGAGCAGTGATCCGCATCAGGCACGCTGGTACCCCACACTCACCTCAGAAGCTGACGCCGAGAACGAGCGTAGCCTTCCCCACTTCACGCTACCGTGTCCCCCTCTCCCTCGGGAAGCGCAGATGGGAAAGCCCACGCGGCTGAGGATTCCTTGGCCGCCGGCAACTTAGCGGCATGCGCAGGTCTTCTCCCCTCCACTCTTCTTCCGCATTGCGCATCATGCTTTCATTGTAGCTTCCTCTCCCGCTTTCTTCCTCGCGCTCTCTGTAGTCGTCTCTCGCTGCGCTCCGCGTTCGCTTTCATCTTTCGCTGCAGGAGAATCGGCATTTGTGCCAGTTGATACAGGCTGAGCCCCTTGAAGGCGCCGCGCAAGACTACAAAGAAAGGCAGGAAACACACAGGACAGCGCTGTCCTATGTACTTCCTGCCTTTGTCTTGGTCGTCTTGCGCCGCCCCTTCAAGATCTTTCGCTGTGCTCGTTCGATCGGCTACGAGGTACGACGCCTAGGCACGCAACAACGGGCGCGTGAGAGCTGCGCTCTAAAAATTGAGCAGTTTGCGTTTGCATAGAACTTGGCGGCTAATAAGTAATTACAGCCAGAAGAGACAGCCAAATGTTTTATGGATCAGGACTGCCTCTAACAAAAAATGTACTGCGTTGTTTTTGGTTTGTTTCATAGCAGAATATTTGTATTCTTACACTTACAAAGTCATGTTTCCCCAGTGGTTCCGCTCGCCTCAAAGTGCGCTCAGCTAACATTACGTGTCCACACTGTAAACTATACAAAGAATTTTATTTACATGAAAGTAGTCTAAAGCAAGCTTGACCATCGAAAAGGACGATAGAGTGTGACGCATGCAACTAATCGTCGAGTAAACCGCTTCCCAGTGAGGTTCTTACATTTTTCTGAGCAAAACATTTACATATGCAGACCCGATGATCAAAATTGTGAATGAAATTTGACGTTCGCTTTCTATTACACGGCAGCTTACTCAGTGCAATGCTTTGCGAATGAACTCCAAGATTGTGCTTCATTTTGAAAGCTGTGTAAACGCTTGTTTATATTGGTGTTACGCGGCAACACTAATGGCATGTGTATTGAATTAAATTTTTTTTTCAGCGTACTATGAATGATGACCCCACGCTTGTCGCCCGGTGAAAGCTAACAACATTTGAATATGATGACAATGATGACTATCAGAAAACAAGAGACAAAATAAGCATTAAACAGGATTTTTTCTCATTATTGTTATTGTTATTTGCGATATTCCTAACTTAGCTTTAGAATAGCTGATCCGCCGTTCTCGCTGACCAATTTGCGTAAACTGCCAGAAGAAATCAAGACAAGCGGATGATCCGGAAGTGTACATGGCGTTGCGTACAGCTGTGCCATACGGAGACGTAGCTAGAATACAGGCGCGAGCTTGCGCTGACAAGGAACGCGTGCGTAACACAGCCTTCGGAGAGGGAGAGTGACGTGGCGTCGCGGCAATGCCCTCTCCTCTCATGCAACGCGTGGCGCACAAGCGCAGGAGGATGTATTCAGTCTCGCCCACTAGGCTCCGTCGATGCGCGCGCGCGGTTTGGCGTCGCAACCAATCAGAACTTAGGCGCCGTTTCGCTGCTACCTATACGGTTTTTTTTTTTGCTCGGTTAGCAATTTGATGCTTTCACATAAAACGCAGGCAGTCAAAATTAATGCGAAGTCCGCTGTACTGCATGCCTTATAATCATATCGTGTTTTTGCACGTATTGACCCAGAATACATTCATAAGTCGGTGGAAGCTGTGTTTTTATTCTCAAAGGAAGTTCGTGTTTCCTCCAAACAAAGATAAACTCCGTTCATAACTACTTAGAGGAATTGCGTAAGCTTTTTGGACAAACTGTGCAAATTTGATGGTTCTTTCAACTTGAAATCATGTTGGCAAGATTATTCGACCAATGAACACTGCTATGTTTTCCTCCGATTCATTCGTGGCTGCTAGGTATCAATAATTTGCACTGATAAGTGTTTCGTCGTTAGCTTCGCTTCAATTTGGCACGCCCGTGTATATCGCGTCCGCGTATAGTTAAAACAGCGTCCGACAAATTCACGCGCAACAGTATACCTTGCTGTCGCAGTCAGTGCTTCGCCCTTCAGTCGAAAATGCCAATTAATATTCGAACTGTAACGCAAGCTTCGGAAGGTCGCTCTTGTGCGTTATAGAGCGCTCCCACAAGGCCCACCTTCCTCGAATTGTTGAATATAAGTGCTCCCGTGGCATACGGATATCCTTTTTTAATTCTTGATTGAGCTTACCGATATTCTAAGCGCCGGTGGCTGCCCGGTCCTCAGTTAAATGACCACCCCCCCTTCCCCTTCCCCCATTGTACTCTCGCTTTTTGCGCGCAATTTATTTTCCACGTGTCCCTTGCGCGATGCCAGCCTGCAGTATAAGAAGTCTTTAAACAAATTTGGTTTCAAATTATCGCTTTTGTTAACGCAGGTTACAAACCAAGAGCTGATGGCGTCATTAGAGTACGTCGCCGTAAGTGGACCTACCTGGGCAAATGTACCGGCATTCCAGTGGAGCACGAGTGGACTGCCGGAGAGCCACGTGGGCCATCCTGACAGATGGCAGTTCAAACCGGTTCAGCACAAGTGGACGCCTGCGAGGAGCACTCCGAGTGAAACACCTTCGATAAACTGAGCCCAAAAGAAGGCTTGTTCGATTAGTCTGGTAATGCCACGACGTATAGACTCGATAGCTTAAAACCAATTTTTATTGTAAAGGCGCTAAGGTTGAATATTGAACGTGTTGGAATAGCATCGTGTTGCTATGGCATTACCGAAGCCGCCGAAATTGTGCGCATGGGAAGTGTATGCGTAAGCATGCCGTGTATTTCCCTTACTGCCAAACAAAATGATTTGCTCACGCCCTAATATGACATGTCGTACCCTCATTTTTCCTTTTTATGGCGTTTCCGAGCGCCGCCAAACGATCATGCGACAAAGCCGGCTTAGTATTGGGGGATGGTCCTTTCTGTAAAAATTTTTTGCTGTGTTCTTGTTCTTCCCCTTTCAGTATGTTCACCTATATATACCTGTGATAAAGGAATAAATCGATAGTTGCAAGTACCGATTTGTTGTGTCTGTTTCTTTTCTTTGTCTTCCGTCAATATGTTTCGCAGTCCAACATCTATTTCATTCTAAAACTGTTGGAGGAGAAGCAAGAAGCACACAGCCACAGAATTACTCGCTGAACACATAATCATCTCTTTGTCATCTACAATACATATTGACAACATGTGCAGCACACCTTAGACATTAGCCCATAACGTATACAAGACGCCTTGTAGTCTTATCTACAACATTCCTAAAAGATATTGCACCTGTCCTGTGGCAATTTTTCGGGATGTGCTAAGACGTCTTCCAATGGGCACGAAGCCCGGCTGGACACCGCTAAATTGACATATAGGACATTTTGTCTTGTAGTATCCTTTATAAAAAGTGTTATAAGTTGTTTTGCAAGACAATATGTATTTTTAATGATTATATGAAGTTCCGTGGGATATCACCGCCCTTAGTGAGATTAGAAGAACTGGGAGGCGTATACATTGCTTAATAACGGACATCTCTGCTATAGTGGTCTCCTAAATAAGAAGCGATACGCCGTAGGATTCCTAATGCATAAGTACATAGCAGACCACATTGACGAATTCTACAGCACTAATGAGAGGGTAGCTGTAGCCGTAACCAAATTTAATGGGAGGTATAGAATGAAAGTAGTATAAGCCTGTGCTCCAACATCCAGTCACGATGATGAGGAAGTAGATCAGTTTTATGAAGATGTGGAATTAGCGTTGAGAAAAGTGCAAATTCAGTATACTGTAGTAATGGGTGACTTCAATGCAAAAGTGGGGAAAAAGCAGGCTAGTGAACAAGCAATTTGCAACTACGGTGTCGATTGTAGGAACGCTAGAGGAGAGATGCTTATAGAATTCGTAGAAAGAATTAAGCTGTGAATAATGAACCCGTTTTCCAAGAAGCGTAGCAACAGAAAGTGTACCTGGAAAAGCCGTAATGGTGAAACAAGTAATGAAAGTGATTTAATATTTCTGCCGCACCCAGCATAGTGCAGGATGTAGAAGTGATAGGTAGGGTGAAGTGCAGGGATCAAAGGTCAGTGAGGGTGAGGATTCACCTCAATTTGAAGAGCGAAAGAGTAAAATTAGTCAAGAAGAAACAGGTCAACCTAGATGCAGTAGGCGCAAAAGCAGACAAATTGAGGCTAATACTTGCAAAGAAATATGCAGCCTTAGAAAAGAGAGATGAAGACAACATAAAAATAATGAATGAAACCATAACTAGGATGGCTTCAGAGGCAGCAACTGAAGTGGGAGGTAAGGCACCAAGGCAACCAATAGGCAAGCTCTCCCAAGTAACAAAGGACCTAACAAAGAAACAACCAAGAATGAAAGTGTCCCAATCAAGAGCTAAGATAGAATTCGCGGCAGTGTCCGAACTTATCAACAAGACTAAAATAGGTCATATTCGAAACTATAGCGTTAGAAAGACTGAAGAAGCCGTAAAAAATGGACGCAGCTTGAAATCAGTGAGAAAGAAACTTGCCATAGGACAAACCAAGATGTATGCATTGAAAGATAAGCAGGGTAATATGATCAGCAATCTCGAAGACAGAGTAACAGAAGCGGAACAATTATATACTGACCTGTACAATACCGAGAGGAATCAGGATACCTTCATTAGAAACAGTAATGAACAGCATACAGGAACTCCTCCTCTAACTAGCGATGAGGTCAGAAGGGCCTTGCCAGGCATGAAGCGAAGAAGAGCTTCAGGAGAAGATGGAATAACAGTCGATTTAATCAAAGATGGAGGAGGCATAATGCTTGGAAAACTGGCGGCTCTCTATATGAAGTGCCTATCGACTGCAAGGCTCCCAGAAAACTGGGCGAGTGCAAACATTATACTAATCCACAAAAAAGAGAGACGTTAAAGAATTGAAAAAAATATAGGCCCATTTGATTACTCCCAGTATTATAAAGAATATTGCTATACGCACGTGATATTTGCCTGTTTGAACGAGGCGCGTGGCCGCCATCACTCGAGAAAGGAGGAGGAAGGACGAACTGGGCTCGCGCGCTGTGAATCTAACCGGATAGCGCTGCAACCGCTGTTGTAAATATAACCGGCAAATATTTGCCCGTCTCCCTGACTTGTTCTTCGCGTAACATCGCAGTGGAGGTGGAACGTTCCCCGTCCTCGCCACGGAGCTCCGAAGAGGCCGCACCCTCTTCTTCTCAGCCATGGCTACCGATGGAACCACCCCGTCGCCATCAATAACTGCGGCGCCTACCACTACGTACGTTACGGTACCTAGTCTCCGTGATCCTGGGACATTCTACTCCCCAAATCCCTAAACACCTTCGCTCGGCTGTTCTCGACGAACTTCGCGACATCCCCACTGTCATGTACCTACGACCGGATCCGCCGGCAGTTCTTTTGGCCAGGGCTTTCTCGCTCCGTTCAAAGACCTGTAGCTGCGTGTGAGCAATGCCAGCCACGCAAGACACCATCGACGCTCCCTGCTGGGTACGTTCAACCACTCGACCTTCCCGCGGAATCATTATTTCGGACTGGTTTGCACTTACTTGGACCTTTTCCTCTTTCTACCTCTGGGAACAGGTGGATCGCTGTGGCCACCGATTACCCCACGCACTACGCCATCACTGGAGGGCTTCCTACAAGCTGGGCCACAGATGTCGCCGATTTTCTTCTACGCGTCGCGATTTTATTACCTGGAGCTCCGCGACAACTTCTCATCGCCCGCTGTGCCCACGCAAGGAAAATTATCAGTGACCGCCTTCTGAAATCCCAAGACAGTCAAAGGCGTCTGTACGACAAGCGACGCCGAGACGTACACATCCCGCCTGGTTCTTTGGTCCTTCTATGGTCTCCGTCGCGTCAGGTCGGCCTGTCAGAAAAACTGCTGTCTCGTTACACAGGCCCACACCGAGTGCTTCGTGGTGTGGCTCCCGTCACCTAAGAGATCGCCCCTGACGCCCCATCTGCTTCCCAATCCAGTGATGTCGTGCACGTTACACGACTGAAGCAGTATCACCCCCCCAGTGATGAAATTTAGACGCTCCGGGACGTCGCTTCTGCCGCCGGGGATTATGCTACACGCATGTGATATTTGCTTGTTTGAACGAAGCGCGTGGGCGCCATCACTCGAGAAAAGAGGACGAAGAACAAAGTGGGCTCCCGCTGTGAATCTAACCGGTCAGCGCTGCAACCGCTGTTGTAAATACAACCTGTAAACAGTTGCTCGTCGTAATGAGTCGTCCTTCGCTTAACAATCTTTACCATAATAATCTGGAATAGAATAAGGGCAACACTGCACTTTAGTCAACCAAGGGAACAGGCTAGCTTCAAGGAGGTATACTCTACAATGGATCACATCCATGTCATTAAGCAGGTTATCGAGAAATCCACAAAGTAGAATAAGCCTCTCTATATGGCTTTCATAGATTACGCAAAGGCATTTGATTCAGTAGAGACACCAGCAGTCATAGAGGCATTACGTAATCAAGGAGTACAGAACGCTTACGTAAATACCTTGGAAAATATCTACAGAGGTTCTACAGCTACCTTAATTCTACACAAGAAAAGTAGGAAGATACCTATAAATAAAGGGGTCAGACAGGGAGACAAATCTCTTCAATTCTATTCATGGCGTAATTGGAAGCAGACAGACAGACAAAGAACCTCACTAATGGACCTGAAGAAGCGCCCTAGGGTACCTTCCTTTTCAAGGAGTCACCGTAGATGTCGCGGACCGCACCCACGTTGGGGTCGGAAGATCGTGGTCCTCCGCCCTGTCGCAGGTCCTCTGGACGGCCCGTAGTTGCTCTGAGAGGTCGCCGCTCTTAAGGGTTGCCTCCCAGTCTGTTAGAGTGGTAAGCGATGAGCTGCGTAACGCAGGGCATTGCCAGATCATATGAGATAAGGAGCAGTACGCCTCCGCGCAGTCTACATTAGGCGCGAAGTGACTGAATCGGCTCATGGAGGGGAATGACCCCGTTTGAAGCATGCGAAAGACCGACAATTGTGGTGTAGTAAGTTTACGATGTGGTAGCGGAAAGGCCCGCAGAGCAAGTTGATAATGTGCCAAGATTTCATGGAAGGTGCGAAGCGAATACCTGTACAGTCCTAAGGCGCCGCCCGTGAGTCCACCGGAACAGCCGCGGTGTGTAAAACCTCGAGCACAGTCATGGGCTTACTCATTGGCGTTAACAACCTCAGAGTGCACATTGATTCTCATATGGGCCGGGAACGATTTGATGATATGAAAACCAGCAGCCCTCTCGCTGCCGAGGATGGCCGCCGCCTCCTTTGAGATCGAACCGGAGGCGAATGCTCGGGCTGCACACCTGGAGTCTGTAAAAATATTGGGACGTAGAGGGTCCTTCAGTGCTATAGCTATAGCAACCTGCTCGGCTACTGTTGCTGAAATCTTCCGCATGGATGCTGAGTTAATGAGAGTGTCATTGGACTCAACCGAAACTACAGCATAGTGGTGAAAGCGCCCATACTAGGCGGCGTCAACGAAACAGGAGTATTCAAACAATAAACTGGGAAGGCTTAGGAGTAAGGCTCGACAGCGAATATCTCAGCAATCTTCGGTTTCCCGATGACATTGTTCTATTCAGCAATAATGCAGACGAGTTACAACAAATGATTGAGGACCTTAACAGAGAGAGTGTCAGAGTGGGGTGGGAGATTAATATGCCGAAGGCAAAGATAAGGCTGAATAGCCGGGTAAAGGAACAAGAGCTCAGCATTGCCAGTCAGCCTCTAGAGTCTGTGAAGGAGTAGGCTTACCTAGGTGAATAATTCACAGGGAACCCCGATTATGAGAAGAAATTCATAGAAGAATAAAACTGGGTTGGATTGCATACGCCAGAAATTGTGAGCTCCTGACTGGAGGCTACCATTTTCATTGAAAAAGAAAGTGCAGAATCAGTGTATTTTATCAGTGCTGACATATGGGGCAGAGACTTGGAGACTGACAAAGAAGCTTGAGAACAAGTACCGCGCAAAGAGCGATGGAACGAAGGTTGCTAGGTATAACGTTAAGAGACAGAAACATAGCAGTTTGGATCAGAGACAAACGGGTATAGACGATATTCTAATTGACATGAAGAGAAAAAATAGAGCTGGGCAAGTCATGTAATGCGCCGGTTAGATAGCTCTTTGACCATTACGGTTACAGAATGGGTACTGAAAGAAAAACGAACGTCGAAAACGGCAGAAGACTAGGTGGAGCGATGAAATTAGGAAATTCGCGTGTGCTAGTCAGAATCGGTTGGCGCCGGACAGGGGCAATTGGAGATCGCAGGGAGAGGCCTTCGTCCTGCAGTGTCCAAAACAGGCTGATGATGATGATCATGATGATGATGACGATCATGATGAAGTTCCGCAAGACATCTAGCAGCCGTACTAAAAGTTTCTTTAATTGTTCAAGATGCTTTTCAAACATAAACTTCTCACTTACATTCAGTTATTGAGCTAACATACCCGTATGCTTCCTTAAAAACGACTCCTTAAGCACCCCAGCTTGGCATATTCAGGACATTTTGACGCTCCATACGTACAGTGGCGGCACAATGTCTCATTACAGTTCTAGCATTATGGAACCGCGCAACGTGAGACAACGTAATTTTCTTCTTAGCGCTATATTGTGTCACAGGTGCTTTCATGCACCTTCTACTTTTAGTTTTCTTTTATGTTATATTTATGAGTACTAATCTTCCACACATGCACTTTTTTATTAAAATTGACTTGCGAGTGAAGGGCTTGTCCTATGACTTTATGGATTTTCTCGCAGTTCAAGCTACATTCAGCACAATAAAGATATTTTTACCGCTTGCTTAGGAAACGCCTATGGTAGCTGGCGTCCCTCTATAAATATACTTCTTTTATGGCAACAGCTGCTCACTACGGTCAGTTCCTGGGACGACAAACATCGGCGCAAACGTTTTCCAACGCTAAGTAAGGGCTGAAGAAGAAATAGCGATCTAAACAAAGGCTGCTCACCTGTTTAAAGCCTCGTAGAAGCTTTTAGAAGCATGATCTAGTGCCACGATATTCTTCTGGAATTTTTCACTACGCCTAATTTACCATGATTTAATACGGACGACGTCAATCAATACAAGAGCCGCAGGTGCAAGGAAATACTTTTCCGAACAAAATAATGATTTTCAATCTCATCTACAAAATTAAATACCTTAGATGTTATTTTGCTACCATTTAACAGCCGATGAACGCTTAGAGAATGTAGTATTATCTGCCCATTCTTAGTTATTTAGGAAACTAAAAATAAATTTGTTTTTTATAACACTAACATGCATTGTGTGTCAAAGAAAGTTTATATAAAGCGACCTAGATATTTTTGCTGCATACGTCCGCGCAGTTATCCTACTTATTCCAGGAATTATCGTTGCCATAATCTAGGTACTCAACAGGATATGTCATGTGGTATTTTCGAAGGAAATCCTCGAAGATGGTTTGCACGACTTCTTCCGTGAACCATAAATGCTAACTGAAAGTATGAATAAAGGTTAAATACATATGTAAATTCAACACTCTTCTTCGGGTTCAAGTGAAGCTATAGTTTAGCTAAGCGAGTAAATAAATACAGCATATTTAATGACGATGGATATATCTGTGTTTATTTTCATCCCTAGGCACCATGTACCCACATTCAATATTTATCTATCCACCACGAAAATCACAGATACGTCCTATCTAATTTTTACGGCACAGCATGACATGGCTAAACACTATGGCCGAATGCACACCAAGTAAACAAGCCGTGTCTCAGCGCTTGCGTAAATCCTGACGATTCATGTTTCTGTGAACGTCTTTATGCCAAGTGCGCTCCTTGACCACAATCATGGATCACCAACTACCTTGTCAGTACTTGTTTAGTAAACAAGGCACATGCACAGTTATGTCACGTGCACATAGGCGATGTATGATGCGTGCAGAGGAAAGAATACCGATGACAGCCATATTCACAGTGCAGGACGACACGTATCCAGCTACATTAGGGGATTCTGTACCTCATGTGTCACATGCCAATTTCGCAGGATTGGCCAAGAACAGACAAAGCCTCACTGCACCATTCTGAATGACTCGATGAAAGGAAATTAGGTAAATCGAAAAATAATTTCAAGAAACAGCACAATACGAATAAAAGGTTCGTCTGTTTTAACTAATCTATCAGCCGACCGTATGTCTACAGGATTCATGCTCGAATTTATGCTTCTTTACGCAGAACACTGTTTCTCCTACTGGTACTACTTTGTCGGTTAGCATCAAGTTGATAAGTAAGCTCGTTTGCTGGTAGTCTCATTCGACCACATACACACATTCGTATTTACATTCAGAAATATATCCGCCGACATACCGAGCAGCCTAAAAGCGAACAGTCGCAACAGCAGTCATGCCAAACCTGGTATGATAGGCAAAGAACGGCTCAGTTTGAAACTTTCACCTGATATACGTTATCGATTCTTGACTCCGCAGCAAGTTAGTGCAGGTAAAGTCCAGTGCGCACAATTCCAGCGACCTCGTGGCCAGCAACACAACACCTTGCTTGTTGAGTCACCAGCACAGGTAGGAGTACACAGTATAACACATGGCAGAGTGAATTGTGAGTATCTATCCCTTATAGTGTGTTGCAATAGACGTGGCCCCTATGGCAGAGTAGATCTTCCAGATCCGCCCATAAAGCCGTGAGCGGTGGCGCGGGCTAAACTCCCGACGTTGGTTCTAACAGATGAACATAAATGCCCCAGAAAGTAGATACTAAAATTGGGCTGCGGAAGCCTAATAGGTAAGAGCATAGCACGCATAATGTGAATACGTAGGTTCGTATCTAAGCTGCAGCTAGTTGTTTTTCATTCACTTTAATTGCCATTCATTTATGATTTCTTTATTCAGAATAACTACAAAAAATTTGTTATATGCTGTCCTTGGTATCCCGTTTGTTATCAGTACTTGCTCCGAAGATAATGTTTGCAGCCTGCGGCTATCTCGATAGTCCATGGAGACATTGACGATGTACTCACGGCTTGGGCTTGCACGGCGCTTTCGTTGCGCAACAAATCACCTACAGGAGATGTAACGTCACAATGACGGTGAAGAATATAGTAGCAAGCACTGTATTACCGCAACTGTATTGGCAAAACTTTAATTTGCAAAACTTTAATTGGCAAAACATTAATTGGCAAAAACATTAATTGGCAAATACATTAATTGGCAAAAACATTAATTCGCAAAACTTTATTTGGCAAAACTTTAATTGGAAAAACTTTAATTGGAAAAACTTTAATCGGAAAAACTTTAATCGGAAAACTTTAATCGGAAAACTTTAATCGGAAGAACTTTATTGGCAAAACTCCATTGACAGAACTCCATTGACAGAACTCCATTGACAGAACTCCATTGACAGAACTCTATCGATAGAACTCTATTGACAGAACTCCATTGACAGCACTCCATTGACAGAACTCTATTGACAGAACTCTATTGACAGAACTCTATTGACAGAACGTTATTGACAGAACTTTATTGACAGAACTTTATTGACAGAACTTGTGCCCGTAATAGCAAGTGAGATCCAACGCACAACGATAGTGGCGAGCAATTTGGTGATCGTGGAAAATCAAGTAATAGACTCCAGTGCGTCGGCTTTTATAAATAACTCATTGAAGCTTACCGCGTACTCGCTGGTGCCCGCGTGCCTTCCAGAAAGAACTACACAATCCTCGTCGTGCACAGAATCAGATTATGCAATGTTCCATGACAACAGACAACGTCTAGAACTAACGGTGACATTCGAGAAACGTCCAATATGTACAGCCGTGCCCTGCGCCAAGCGAGGAAGTTTAATATTTTTTGGTTGTTGACAAGCGGTCGCCGGTAAAAGATAAACAAGGACACGTGTCCATGCCTCCCTCTTGAAGAACAATGTCCCGATGCTGCGAACAAACACAAGAGTGAAAAACGTACTCGTAGTAAAGAAATCACCAAAACAATGAAGAAACAAGAGTCCCGAAGTTCGTCAGCGGGCGCTATAAGGCTTAAGACGAACCACATGGACAACTTCAGGTCATGCGCGAAGCCACTGTGAATTCACATCACAGTGCACCAATACATCGCATGTTCATGTAGGGCCGGCAAATGGGGCAACAGGAAATTCTAAGTACTCGTCGGCGCGTGGGAATCCATACCTACACAAAGCAACCAGGCTGGTACTCCACGTAGCCTAGTCGAAGATTTTAATGCTGACTGTCCGTGCTCTCCTTGCTCTTGACGCTCTGGCGAGCGGACTGTCGGGCTTTTTCGACGCGCTGGAGATAGGTGGCGATGTCGAGGTTGTCTTGCTCGAGTGTCGCCGTTGGGTTCCTTCCTTAAACCAGCTTGAACGGCATGATCTGCGTTGTTTCTTAAACCTCCGTGTCGTAAGCGAAGGTTACGTAGGGAACGAACATATCTCAGACCATGTGTTCGACGTCGATCTACATAGGTGACTTGTCATCCAAGGTCTGATTCAGTAGGGCCGCTCAGTAAGGCAGCAAGGTGGTTGAGCTGCGGAGACTTGTCAGGCTGTATTGCACGATGGTTGAGCAAGCTCCCCCGTAAAAGCAGTTCCTCTGTCATTAATCAACTCTTATGGGTCACCATGTTGTGACAGAATGTCATCGACGAAGAATTTCACCACTTCGGCCGCGACCTCGATACCTTCGGCCGCGGTACTTTGGTTTCTGCATAATCGGTAACGTAGTCGCTAGCCACGACGATCCGCTTATTCACACATGTTGAGGTTGGAAATCGCCCAAGTCCACGCCGATCGACTACGATGGTCGGCAAGGTGGCGCGACTGGCTGCAGCAATCCCGCTGGTCCTATTTGTGGTGTGTTCCGTCACTGGCGGTCTCGGCCCGTCCTGACGTATAGTGTGACGTCGGCGCTTAGTCGGGACCAGTAGTACCTATCTTGTATCCGCGATAGCGTGCAGGAATATCAGAAAAACGCAGCAGTAGGGTCGTCATGTAGGGTGGGCAGGACCTCTGGATGAAGGGCCGAGGGTACCACAAGAAAATAGGTGGTGCAAAGTGGTGAGAAGTTTTTTTTTTACGGAAACGTTGTTTTGCAACGAAAATGAAGACAATGCTCGCATAAATACCCTAGGGACAAGGTCGGTGTTGCCTTCCAAGTGCTTGACTAGCCTCTTTAGCTCCGGGTATGCTCGTTCCTGTTCAGCGAAGTATTCAACGCCTATCGTTTCCAGGAAGGTGTCGCGATCCTCGTCGTCTTGCGGCGGCCGGTCAATAGGGGCACGTGATAGTCAGTAGGAATCAGAGTTCTTCCGTCCGAGCATGCAGATGGCGGTTATGTCAAATTCATGTGGTCTGACACTCCATCGTGTGAGGCGTTCTGAAGGGTCTTTTGAACTGGCCAGCCAACACAAGTTATGCTTTTGGCTTACGACTTTGAAGGGCCTGTCTTATAGGTAAAGGCAGAATTTTGTGGTAGCCCAAATGACGACAAGGCATACTTTTTTGCCGGAGAAGAATTGGCCTTCACTTTCGACAGGAACCGTCAAGTGTAAGCAATGACGCTTTCAAATCCGTATTTCCTTTGGACTAGGACGGCACCGAAGCCTAGGCTACTTGCGTCGGTGTGGAGTTTAGTGTCGGCGACTGCTGGTGGCGACTGCAGGCGTCGTTTAAGCTCCTCGAATGCTTCGCCTTGCGGCGTTTTCCACTTGAACTCGAGGACTGATTTTGTAAGTTTCTATTATAATAAAATATTAAGTATTAGAGTATTAGAAAAATAAAGTATTATAATAAAATAGACGCCATATGTCAAACAAGGAATACGTAAATCGTGCACCTTTCCTTTTTTAACGCTGTGCGCCCGGTATATCGCAGTTACGAATCGCATGCACATTCTCAGTGTGACATAGTGTGCTTGACAGAAAAGTAGCAAGCGCTTTGCTAAAGAAAAGAATAAAAACGCAAGCAAGGCCAATTACGATCAATGTGGCGCGACCAGCGATAGGCCCGAGGGGTCTAACATTGTTTTTCCGAGTCTAGCCAGGTGCATCCCGTACGCGCGATCATGAAAACATTTTGTTAAGTGTAAGCGTGATGTGTGGTCTTGATAGCCATTTCACGTGTAAATGTCAAAGATTTTCCTAAATATGCGACGTGGTAACTTAGTCCCAGCGGTGTCGGCCGCCATTCCATGGGAGCAAAATACAAAGCTATTCACGCACTTAGGTTTAGGTGTAGATTAAAAACCCTAAGGGTTAAAATAATCGACAGCCTCACACTACAATGTACCCAGCAATTAGTTGCTGCTTTTGGCACGTATACGGCTCAAATTACTTTCATAGAAAGAAATGCGCGCTAGTAGGTGGTCGACATTTGAATGGATAATGCAACGGCGCAATCGATACCCGACGAAGAAGGAAACACATTGAACACGCGCGGACCGTCAACTAGAACGATTGGTAGGGGTGGCAAACTGGCTGACCATTGTCGCCACTGTCGTAATTGCGTGCCTAGGTGGCGCCACACAAAAGTCTTGAAAATATTGGCGTCACAACTGAGCCGAGAAATATATCAAGTATAGTGCGTAAAATGCAATCTGGCAGCTGCGTAAGCAGCTCTTCAGTGTCAGTGAGGGAAAAAGAGCCAGATTATTTACATAGAAATTTGTGCCACTCACGCCCGCATGCCAATGTCGAGAGATGGTTGGTACAGAGTTGCCCAATTCTGCTCTATAGCGTGGTTGTCCGATGGTTATAAAGTGTGATTATTATACATGTGTAAATGTATAGCTTTCCGGGATTAAATCTGAGTTGAAGTGGAGTTGAAGTTTCGCGCTTGTCCAGTTTCATTCGTCCGTTGTCGTTTGCGTGGTTACATAATGCATTCAAAGACTTGTCTAGCGTCAGTTTATGTTACTTTAAATGAACGAGGCAACCGACAAAGCGTGATAAAAGTTTTAGTGCCAAATCATTTTTTCATATATGTGCATTGCGCACCGCTTAACTGCTCCAGGGACATACCCGGAGGGACATATCGAATGTTCGTGGCTTCTTCACGGTGGACGTAAAATTAGTTGCCGAGTCGCAGACAATTTAAAGCATACTTATCGAAGCACTGCTGTAAGCTATGAAATCTGTACCAACTGACGAAAACGACAATAAAATTTTTACGAATAAAAAAAGTACTGTTTGAAAATGGTAGGAACATACATGACAAAAAAAAATGGACTGGCTTGGTTTCTTATGGAAGTACTTCACTGAATGCTTGTGGGATATAGGCACCCTGATAAAAAGTAAGCATAAAGTTATTCATTGAAAAGAATGCAATGGGATCTAGGAGATGAATATATCTTGTTAACCAAGAGGCTCCTTGTGCGGTTATCTGATAACAGCATTTGGCAACAAATATTAAGCACACGTTGTTTAATATAGGGTGCTAAAGTTCAGACCATACATGGAATAACTGGTTTTAGCGCACCCATTGAAGAATGTTTTACAAAAATGGCTGTCTCAAGCTGGTTATCCAACAGCCAGGTCCGTTAGTAGCTGCGTAAGTTAACATCTCTCTTCAATATGAAGGGGCGATAGACGCACACCGTAGACTGAACGCCGATGAGGGTCCAACTCCAAGCGATACATTTTATTGACAGATATAATCCATGCAAGATATATCGAAGTAATATTTCGCGGCGACTTTAAACCGACGCTTTCGTTCTTGCAATAATTTGCTTCACAGTATAGCAATAGGGACGTCGGTTTTGTTTTGATGTATATCAATTGCTATTGATAGAATAAGATGAAAATACCTCAGCTGCCCAATTCTGCTCTATAGCGTGGTTGTTCCATAAGAAAATCGATTTCATCAAGACAAAGTCACATGCCTAACGCAACTCCTTGACGCGGGAATGGTTTTATTACAACTAATAAGATCAAAGAGCGCGATACTTTGTTAGCTGTCTGTCTGCCCCGTTATGCCGTGGTAAACGTCACTTATGTAACCACGGTCCTCACCTTCACTACCGTCTAACAAATTGGTTTATAACAAATGCTGGATGAAAATTTCGCTCCACCCACCGTCGCCGCTGTGTATCATACGCATGTCATTGTGGAATCGAAGTATCTCAAGATACAGGTAGCATGTATTGTACCCAAGACAGTTAATTAGTTGGTATCTTCTACTTGTATCGTAATTATCGAAGTATCTTTGTCCAGCCTTGATTGAGTAATTGAGAGGGTGTCTGTTGTCTCACGGTATGTGTTCCATGGCAGAACAATTGCGGAAGTGAACCGATTTTTTTCCACAACCCATATAACGTTAAATCCTGTTAATTTCGCAAGCTTGCTCGGTACACGTAAAAATAATCACAAAATAAAAATTTAATATGGTGGTATTACAATTTCGTTGTATGCAGGGATGTACAAAGCTCGTACATGGAGAGCACATGCATTTGTAGCATTACTTCACCGCCGCCACCCTGGTCGCTCTAGCAGATATCGCTGTCGTAGGCCCTGTATTCAACGGGGCATGTCGCTTGATACTCGGTGAGGCAATCATGCGGTATGTTGTCCACTACTTCTTCCGTGACCCATAATATGCAAACTGAAACAAAAGATGTGTGAAAAATCAGCCTTCGTAACGCACGTCACTGTTAATCGCTCTAGCCAGTTCTCAGCTAAATACAAAACTAAATTCCTCGGTTTCAGTTGCAAAAACGGCTGCAGTATTATGGATCGCGCCGAAGTGGAACACACCTAATTACGTTTTTCCTACTGGGGTTCTTTAGCGAGCAGCTCAACGAAAGTACACGACCAGTTAGGAACTTCTCGTCCATTTAAATGCCGTGGTCGCTGTTAGGATCAAAGCCGCGGTCTCAAGCGCCATGCGTCGGCGATACTAAGGCTTCGGGAGCACATAGCCGGTGGATGACAGACATTTAATGTATCCAACCATTTCCACATAATTCACTTGACAATATCATGAACCATTGAAAGAGATTCATTACGGCGCATTATGCTGTGGCCCTGTTTTAAGAATGAGAATCAGTAAGCTCTTCACGCAAACCATATTAATAAAGGCCTTATACACAGCCTATTCAAGATCTGTGGAAGAAGGACCTCAGCCCTGACAAAAAAACTACATTTTTCACTAAACAACGCTATGTATAAGTACGCGGGTGAACTACTTCAATAGACCAGAAGCGGTGTAAAAATAACAATTGATTCATTGGGTTGAATCCACCATAGATACAATACGTTTATTATTCCATAGTAACTGACTAAGAAATTCTTCTGCATGTACATGTAGATCGCTAAGCAATATCTTTCCAGTGCTACTCACGGAAATGTATTTCAGGGTGGAGCGCAATACGTGCGCCCCCCCCCCAATACAAAATAAAGACGATTGCAGTGCTGTGCGAGAGGCGCGTACACAAAAAAGCTTTCATTGCAAAAGCAATGCCATGGTTTCAAGATGGTTTATGAGCCGATCGCCAAACAACGTGTTCAACACATCGCAATGCACACGATCGCCTTCCACGAATCGGCACACCCTAGTGGAGTACCTCAGTAACGCAGGTTAGTAGCGCAGTAACGCAGGTTAGGTTGCTCCCTAAACGGTCCCTGTGGCTCAACTTTAACATTAATGCCCAGCATTCAAATAGCGCTGATGGCTTCCACCACAGGTAGCGGCTGTAGATATAGGTCGTGTATTATTGGATTTCAGGAAGTATAACCCGCGAACTTCCTAGTGCCACACAGCCATGGGCACTGAGCTACCGTGAATGAGCAATAAAATAACTGTGACGTTTTTTTTTCGCTTGTTCAAGGTGGCACTTCGAATTGTTTACGGTTACCCACGGCCGATTACAGCGTGAAGATGCAACGTAGATGCTACCTCGAAAGAGCCTTAGCAAATAACAACAGTTTGTAGAGGTTCGCATCTCCATTTTGTCTATACATACTTGGTATTCCACTTTTAAAGAACGCTCCATCAAAGAACGATGTGGCATTGTTGAATATTTTGTTGGCCATTGGCAAAAAAAATTCTTGTTGAAAGTAATAATTGTGGCGAGACTGGGGGTATAAATGAAATAGTCAGAATCATATTGTGTCATAAACTCACACACACTACTATTTCTTAAACACAAGCTGCAACTCCTCAGCTGCTCCATAAGGTACAAACACCAGTCTTCCAAAAAAAGAAGTTATGGACAGGAAAAATAGAGACCAACTCTGAAAATATTTCTTCTAGAATATCCTTTGCGAACACTTACATTCTTCTTTGGAAGCCTATTTGACTCAACGTCAAAGTTATTATGCAAATTGCAAAATATGCACGGGCACGCTTCGGTCACCTAAATCTCGCGGTCTTCATGACAGCAACATATAGCAGCACCTGTTGCATATTCTAACAATTTATTGGCATTTGGTAAGCAGCACGGACATGACGGAATCATCGTACAAATTTTTAAAATGAAGCTTTTTTTGCCTACGCTCACCGGTGTCGCGTGCTAGTGGGTTGGTCACTGTATCGGCGGATAAATAAATATATATATATATATCGTAAATGCACTTAGTAGTCACCAGTACTTAGGCCAACCGTCAGAGCAGGGCACGCACTCTCAGCACGAGCGGCGCCCTGCTGGCACAAGCGATGGAGAGGATGGCCCACTAAGCGTTCCTCTTCGTGGCTACAATATATATATATATATTTATATATATATATATATATATATATATATATATGTATTGTTACGGGGTTAAAAAGACTCAGACGTATATTTACAGGATATTCACAAACAATTGTAGGGGCTGACAAGATGGTAGACAGCGCGCGAAGTCCACAGCGCCGTCTTCTTCCGACCAAGATGAAAACATCTTCGTCGGCGTGTCACATGACCCCCGGCGGCTGAAGTGCCGACTCGGTGCTGGTTAAAAGGCGGGCGAATGGTACAACTTAAGACGCGCGACGTAGACCACGTCGGGCGATGCTGAGCCACGATTGGCTCAAGAGGGGCGATTTCGTACGTGACGTCAGTTACTTGAGGCAAGTCACGGTAAGGGCCAGAGTAGCGTGAAAGTAACTTCTCCGAGAGGCCAACGCGTCGGGCCGGCGACCAAAGGATAACCAGGGCGCCCGGCGTGTAATGGACGTCACGATGGTGGGCGTCATATTAGCGCCGCTGATTGTCCTGCGACTCCACAAGTCGACGTCGGGCAATATTGCGTGCGTCGTGTGCTTCCAGAGTGGCTTCACGGGCGTTCTCAGATGTGGAATTCAGACTAGCAGGCAGGATGGTGTTGAAAGATAGCGCAGGATCGCGGCCAAATACGAGGAAGAATGTAGAGAAGCCTGTGGTATCATGACGAGATGAATTATAGGCGAAAAGAACGAACGGCAGCGCAACGTCCCAGTTGCGATGGTCATCGGAGACATACATGGACAGCATGTCAGTAAGGGTGCGGTTAAGACGCTCGGTTAGGCCGTTCGTTTGTGGATGGTAAGCAGTAGCAAGTTTGTGTTTAGTCGCGCACGAGTGTAGAATGTCAATGACAACTTTAGAAAGAAAGCAGCGGCCTCCGTCGGTGAGGACCTGTCCAAGGGCGCCGTTGTGAAGGATGAAGTTCTCTAGGAGGAAGTCAGCGACATAGGTGGCACATCTTGTCGGAAGAGCTCGCGTGATTGCATATCGGGTGGCGCAGTCTGTTGCTACAGCAATCCGCTTGTTTCCCGAATCAGACGTAGGAAAAGGTCCTAAAAGATCAACACCTACACGGGAGAATGGTTCTGATGGTACGTCAAGCGGATGAAGGTGACCAGCAGGGAGTGTGGTGGGCTTTGTGCGTCGTTCACAGAGGTCAAATGTAGCGACATAACGGCAGACGTCACGGTATAGACCAGGCCAAAAGAAGCGCCGACGAACGCGGTCATAAGTCCGTGACACGCTAAGGTGACCGGTAGCCGGTGGATCATGAAGCTGGGCGACAACAGTCTGACGCAGATGCTCAGGCACAACGAAAAGTCGGGAAGGGCCGTCCGGGAGCATGTTAGAGCGGTACAATATGCCATCTTGAAGTTCAAGCATGCGATGGGAAGGATCGGGCGTCGTTGAATAAGGTCTTGTAAAGAGGCGTCCCGACATTGTTCGGCTCCAATATCGCGAAAAGCAGTCAGAGAGAGAACGGTGACGGGTATGCGGGCCGCATAAACGTCAGGAGGGTCGACAGGCTGGCGCGACAAGCAGTCCGCATCTTGATGTAACTGGCCAGTCTTGTATACAACTGAATAGTTGTATTCACGAAGGCGCAGAGCCCAGCGGCCAAGGCGCCCTGAAGGATCTTTGAGGGACGAAAGCGAACACAAAGCGTGACCATCAGTGATGACTGAATTGGCGGCAGTACGAATAGGGGCGGAATTTACCCACTGTCCAAACGAGAGCCAGGCACTCGCGCTCGGTGATAGAATAATTGCGCTCAACAGAAGAAAGAAGTCGGTTGGCGTAGGCAATAACACGTTCTCACCCTTGCTGTTTCTGTGCCAAGATCGCTCCAATACCATGGCCACTGGCATCGGTACGGACTTCTGTTGGAGCTGACGCATCAAAGTGAGCAAGAATGGCTGGGGACGTAAGCAGCTCAATCAGCTCGCTGAAAGCACCAGCTTGCTCAGGTCCCCAAATGAATGCAGCGGCTTTCTTGAGGAGCTGATTGAGAGGGCGCGCAAACTTCGCAAAATTTCGGACATACCGACGGAAGTAGGAGCAAAGGCACAAGAAGCTGCGAACATCCTTGGCACATGTTGGTAAGGGAAAGTCTTTCACTGCCCGTATTTTATCGTGATGAGGGCGTACACCAGAAGAATCGATGAGATGCCCGAGCACAGAAATTTCACGACGACCGAAGTGGCACTTGGACGAATTTAGTAGTTGTAGCCCCACCTGACAGAAAACAGATAGGATCGTCGATAGGCGTTCGAGGTGTGTCGCGAAATGCGGAGAAAGAATGACCACGTCGTCCAGGTAACAGAGGCAGATGGACACTTTGAACGAATGATGGACGCCCTCCTACATGGTTTCAAATGTGGCAGGGGCATTACATAAACCGAAAGGCATCACTTTGAACTCATACAGGCGATCGGGAGTAATGAAAGCTGTCTTCTCACGGCCCATGTCATCGACGGCAATGTGCCAGTAGCCGGAACGAAGGTCGATGGACGAAAAATATTCTGCTCCATGCAGGCGATCCAGCGCATCGTCAATGCGTGGTAGCGGATAGACGTCCCTCTTTGTTACCTTGTTGAAGTGTCAATAACCCACGCAAAATCGCCAACTGTTGTCCTTATTAACTAGTACAACAGGGGATGCCCATGGGCTGCAAGAAGGTTCGATGATGTCTCGGGAAAGCAAATTGTCAACTTCATGTTGGATGATGTTTCGCTCAGTAGGCGAGACGCGGTAGGGTCGTCAATGGATCGGGCTCGCGTCACCGGTGTTTATTCGATGTTTAACGACAGATGTTTGTCCTAAAGGGCGCTCTCCAAGATAGAATATGTCCCAGTATGAGGCAAAGCGACAACGTAGTTCATGAGCACGCTTGGGCAGAAGGTCCGGAGCAATCATTTTGGTTAGGGCATTCAAGTCTGAAGGGACACGCGGCGGAGGAAGAGTTGAACACGAGGAGCTGTTGCAAGTTAAAGCCGATATGTGGTAGTCTCTGGTCGGCGTTATTTGCGCCAGGGATATTCCGCGTGGGAGCACTTGTGTACAAAGTCCAAAGTTCACAAGTGGAAGGCAGGGCTTCTTGTCCGAAATGGTAATGATGGTGTGAGGAAAAGCGGCGCTTTGCGAGAACAGGACACCCGTATTAGTGGATACGATGTATTCACCGTCTGATACAGGTGGAACGGGGGAGACACCTATGAATGTAACGGCACGGTGAGGGAGTGGAATATGCTCTGTGGAACATAGCCGTATCGGAGCACAACCGGGAGGGTCAATGGCAGCAGGTAGAGCGAGTTGCACAACACCAGCCCAACATCCTATCAAAGCGGAATGTATAGAAAGAAAGGCAAGGCCCAGGATGAGGTTGTGAGGGCGAGTACCCTAGAACATAAAATAAAACAGAAGTATGATGTCCGGCGACACTCAAGCGAGTCGGACGCTTGGGCAGAAGGTCCGGAACAATCATTTTGGTTAGGGCATTCAAGTCTGAAGGGACACGGGGCGGAGGAAGAGTTGAACACGAGGAGCTTTTGCAAGTTAAAGCCGAAATGTGGTAGTCTCTGGTCGACTTTATTTGCGCCAGGGATATTCCGCGTGGGAGTACTTGTGTACAAAGTCCAAAGTTCACAAGTGGAAGGCAGGGCGTGTTGTCCGAAATGGTAATGACGGTGTGAGGAAAAGCGACGTTTTGCGAGAACAGGACTCCCGGATTAGGGGATACGATGTAGTCTCCGTCTGATACAGGTAGAACGGGGGAGGCACCTATGTATGTAACGGCACGGTGAGGGAGTGGAATATGCTCTGTGGAACATAGCCGTAACGGAGCACTACCGGCTGGTGTTCCGCCATCGGTGACTTCGACCACAGGTGACGGGGCAGGAGTGAGTACCTGCTTTAGACGAATCCGAAGCTGAGCATTCATCACAGATACGTGCGCGTCAGTGTCAATCAGAGCCGTAACAAGTACACCATCCACGTTCACTTTAATGAGGTTCCGATGGGTGGGCAAAGTCAGAAGAGGATTTTTGCGTCTGGTCGGTTTGGCAGAATGACCTCCAGGTGCTGCACCCTTTAGTTTTCGAGAAGGGTGCGCCTAGAGGAGCTAAGGGACGGTGATCGAAGAGATGGGGGCGATCGGAAGAAGCGGCGACGTGGCAAAGAAGAGCGGCTAAGCGGGTAGGCAGAGAACTGTCGCCAGAATTTACTGGCTGCGTTCGCGGGGGGAACCGAAGAGCAGCATGAGGACCGTGGAATGGGAGGTAGAGCCAAGTGGTCGAATTCCACGAAGGCCGGCAGTGACGTGAAACAAGGTGTATATGGCCACATGTGAAGCATATAGGATTGTCATCTGGAGTGCGCCATTCGGTCGGGTTGGGATACCGCGTTGGGGCATTCAGGCTACGGGTGCGTATGACAGTGCTGGATGGAGTGTAGTCAGGTCGAGTAACTGAGCAGGCGTTGGTCCATCCAAAGTTGGCCAATTCTTGGCGCACGACAGACTGCATCAATGAGACCGTCGCCTGGCAATTGTCGGGGCCTTGGGTTGGGGTTGTGATAGGAGATGCGTCTTCTAATTCACGTCTAATGATATGTAGGATGCCATCAGAGCGATTGGCCGTGGGCAGACTGTGGAGGTGTTCGCAGGAGGACGTAGCAGCCGTGTTGGGAAGCGGGGGGAATGGCTGGGCGATGCGGCGACTCTTAACTTCATCAAACCGCCGGCATTCGGTAATAATGGCTTGCACAGTGGAAGAATTCTTGGAAACAAGGAGTGCACGTCTGGACACGCGAAGGTAGGTCTTTTTGGGCTGCGAGCTGACGTCCAAAAAGCTTGCCAAACAGATTCTTGAGCTCCTGTTTACAAATGTCCTAGCTGGTAAGTTCCTCCTCATGGGTCTGAAACCACACGCGTGCCGTGCCTACGAGGTAAAATATCAAATTAGCGAGCATGATGGTCTGGTCCCAAAGTTTGCTGGCGCTCACCCGCTCATATAATTGAAGCCAGTCTTCAGCATCAGTGTCATCGGTGCCAGGAAAGGTTCCTAGGTGGCGGGGTTGTGATAGAATCACGGTGGGCATGGGTGCCGACGGGCCCGAAGCATCCTCGCCTTGAGCTGGCATTGTAGATGCAGCCAAGGAGCGCCCGCTGCGTACATCCGTCTTGGTAATGATCCCGCAAGCTCTACCAAAAATGTTACGGGGTTGAAAACAGTGAGACGTATATTTACAAGATATTTACAAAACATGTAGCAGCTGACAAGATGGTAGACAGCGCGCGAAGTCCAGAGCGTCGTCTTCTTCCGACCAAGCTGAAAAAATCTTCGTCAGCATGTCACACTATATATGAAGGTTACATGTGCGCTAAATAAGAGGACCCGCGCACCCACCAATTAGCACTAAAGTAGTGCAAGTGAGCACAACTCTGTTCTGCGTACCAAAAAAAAAATAATCCCTACATAAATACTGCACAAATGTCGGTTCTTCGGTATAGCTAAAGAACGTCGAGCTGTTACTGGGATAGTGTACTTTATTTACCGGAATTTTTCAATTAGTTTGTTTCCTACGATTTAGCCATTCACTACAGGTGACGAAGTGTGTGCTCCCGTTCTTGGCCACTCCCCGAAAATAGACATGCGCCACTGCAGCACAAGTTGCGTAGGATCCATGATTGTGGATAGATTGGAGTCGTATTATAAAGTGCACATGCCAGCCCGCTGGTATGATGGTCCCAGTCATTCTCCTGGCAACAAGCATCTAAACTGGCGTCGCAAACACACTGTGCATCCACCTGATTTGCAGTATGTATTTTGATATAGCTGATGAAGGCTGCAGTGCATAAAATTAAAATGGCATGACAATATGGTTCTGGTCTTTGTGGCGGATAAACAACTTGTGAATTATATTGCACTTTCCATATGATAAAAGTACACAAAATTCTAAGCGTAGCCATTACCCCTGAAGAATTTAAATTACAACTTCTGAAGCTTCGCTTCACGTAGCTCTCCCCTTCGCAGTATGAGCTGCTTTTCTTTAAAAATTTTTTTTCGCCCTTCAAGCTTTCTGCGCTAGCGCTCTTCACATTGCACATAACTAATAAACATCTGTCTGTTGCGGTGTAACATAGTAGTGGGACGTAACCACATTCTTCTACTTCGAACCAACATTTTCATATGGTATTGCTGCATGTTTTCTTTTCTCCTAGTCAGCACAACAGAATAGCTCTCAGTTACTACCGAAAGCACAACAGATAGAAAGAGGTATGACTTACAAAATTATTACTTACGGCCGTCGTTGTTGTAAGGTATTTTCGAAACCAGACAGTTTTCGTAGTTCGTGTATGTGTATTGTGCAGTGTACACCTGGTTACCTCCTGAAAGAAATACAAAAACAGTTTGTTTATTTAAAGGGGACACAGTTAGCAAAACTGCAGTTTCCTACCTGACTAGTGCCAATGGGAAGTCCTCAAAATAAGTAAGTAGGTCATTTGCCTCGCCAGGGAGAGTAAGTATAAGACGAAGGGGAGTCATCAAAATCAACATGACAGCAGCCGAGATGGCGGTAAATTGCATGTTAGGCATTCCAACAAGATTTGCGAACTTTTAGAAGGATAGCAAGCAGTCAGCAAAGAAAATCTGTAGGATGACGCAAAGGGCAGTACCCTGTTATTTCATTTTTTTAAAGTACAACGAAAAGGCGACAGGGCGATGAAAGATGGGACAATGCGCTTACTCGCAAATGAGGCATTCATTGAGAAAACGCCGCGTATATACGAATGAAAGTGACCACGCAGGTGGAGCAAAGCAGGGGTAAAAAATAAAAATATCAATACCTAACCGCAAACAAAAACCAAAGTTAAAGCCAGAAGTGTTCATGCACTAACAATCGAGAAAATCAAGTTTCTTTCAGTGTGGAAAGACAGAAGGATGGCTGACGCGAGCGTCTACTTTAGCTTTAATATAGAAGACTTTTGTTGTTTAAATATGTATAACAGGTGCTGCCAATTCTCGCGCGGTCTTGTTATTGCTTTTGAAAACTACTACTGTTTCATTAAACCCGGAATAGCACGCGCATTTTCCGCACGGGACGGCCTGATTCAACGGCCCAGATGATTTTCGCGACGCTTGATGCTTCCTCACACGTGTGTAGATAGAATGTCCTGTATTACCGTTATACACTTTGCAACTGTTACATGACATCACATATTCAATGCCTGAAATATATTCCACGAAGCCTTGTGTCAAATGGTACACTCAGAGAACTTTCTATCAACAAGGGAGTGAATACGTTTCATTATTTCTTTATGAAAACATGAAATTAGGTTTATATCGTGTAGCTTCGTGCTTTAAGCTCATGAGCGGTCCGGCGTAGGCACAGAATAACGGTACATATGTTCTCAAGATATTCTCTATGACAGTGCATTCACTCGATGGCTTTAATTATTCATTTAAATATAACAAGAACCGAGGAAATAACAGTTATTAGATGTCAAGCCTCTTACAACTTCATCTGACCTTGGAAATTTGGATCGATTAGGCTCTCACACGATTTTCTCAAACCATAGCCCAAACTAGCTTTAACAATTCTACTTGCCACTCCTGATTGCCCCCGACCTGTAACATTACTTTGGTTTGTGCTGTTGACCCTTAGCATAAATTGATTCGAGATCCACTTCTACATCAAAACTTCTGCAGTAATTTAGAAGAACTTGCTGGGCTAGTTGGTGAAGTTTTTTGTCGCAAAGATTCCCAGAGTATCGTCACGCAAAATTTCCTACTACCTGGCTCTTGTTTAAGTTTCTCAATCTGCGGAGACAGCCATGCATACCAAGGTAAGATACTGTGATTGATTTCAGAGAAGGACGCACTCTGAGCACAAAATTCGTGCCTCACCCTGAGGGAAGAGGACACATATCGGGAAATTAAGAGTAGAATGACCCATCGTGTTTGCTTAGCGGCTACGGTGCTAGGCGGCCAGGCACGTGGAAGTGGGATCCAACCTCGTCCGTGACAACCAAATTTCGATGAAGGCAAAACGCAGAAACGCCCGTGTTCAGTGTGTTGGGTGCACCCTAATGAACATCAGCTGGTTAAAATTATTCCGGAGTACCGCACTACAGAGGACCTAATATTGAGGTCGTGCTTTTGGCATGGCAAACCGAAGAATTATATTTAATTTAAGAGGAGATTAAGAAACTAGCCGGATAATTTTTATGCGCAACAAGCACATTAGGATGTGTATACAGAATCTCACTGCGACAGACACTTCGGCGGTGGTTTTAAAGAATACAAATGAAAACAGTTATTTTAAGAAACGTCACTGACACCTCTGAAAGTTCCCAAAGCCAAATAATTCTCGGCGCCTCCACGATACAGAATAATGCCACTTCTGTATACTGTCGCGAAGACGCCTACGCGGACCTACTGAGCTTCACATCCCATTAAGCACCATCCCTCACATATTGCCCGCGTCGACATCCTACCACCTTCCACTCTTTCCCAAAGGCTCCACACCACCATCTCAAAGCTTCAAAAATTTGCCGGCGCATGCAACCAGGCAACTAAATTATTTTAACTCCTATGCCTCCGGTGGCCTGCGCGCTCACCACCTTAACGGACCATTCTTTTTAAAATACAAACACAGGCTGCCTATGAATCTACGGTTTCTGTCCAGTTCTCTGAAGGCTTCCCAACATTTCCGGGCCGCAACACCCCGGCGCACCCTCTTCCTTTTTATTTTCACCTGTCGCCTCACCTCGCCCTCCCCCCCCCCCCCGCTCTCTTAACCTTGTCTACAAACTCTGGCCTTCCCCCAACGATGCCTAGAAACGGCAAATACCAGCGCTTATTTTTAGCCTCTTTCCTTACAGCCAGCCACCGCTGGCAACCACCGCATATGCCATCACCCTACGAATTCCTTAAAACTATATTGCCGATGAAGACGCGACTGCCTGTGACATAAATAGGTGTCCCTATCGAAACTTTGGCCAGCATTTCTCAGGCACTTTATCCCTGTTATAGAACTTCTATACCGCGTTATTCATGTTATAGGCACTCGAGGCTGTTATATTGATGACCGAGTATTTCAGTTGACCCACGAATATTTTACGAGGCGGTTCCTTTGTACAGTCAATGGTGACACCAGTGGCTAATAACCGCTCGAAGACACCCACGAGGGCGACGTATTTAGCCCCACTTAGTCCTGCGTTGATTGGCCTTGCTGAACGATGTAGATCGTATATAATATCGGGTCCCCCCTTTTTTTTTTACTACACATACTTTATTAAAAACCCATGAGCGTAACGACCGTTGCATTTTTGCAAAGTCTTTAGGCGAGGCGGACACACTTTGATGTGAATAACGTGCCATCTAGCAGGCTGAATAACAATTTTTCAATTACGTTTCTTTACTGGAGTCTTGAGGACACTTGTTTACACGACGGCATTGGGGCAGTCACATAATGCTGCACTCCACTTTTAGAGACGTTGAAAAGGGCATCTAATTCGAAATATTCGTCATCGATCTTGCCCGCTCCATTCAGGCAATATCCAAATTGGGAGCGCTCCTCTGCTACCTCCGACAGAAATGCTCCGTAACTAATTGTAAGAAGCATTATTATTGACATGTCGCTGAAGAGAGCCAGTAGGACACGTCACGGCAGGTGCTTGCCAGACAACACGTTCCATATCAGTAGCTGCAGAGATATCATTTTGACACATCGCGCTCTTCGTCACAGCGTGCTTCCGTCCGACATGAAAGCGGGGCTGCCATTCCTGCGCTTCCGCCGCTTTCGGCATTGCCTGAATTGAACGTGAAAATTTGTTGATTATTTCGAATGAACACTGATTTTCAAAAGTTTTATCATGTACGGGTGTAAACAAATGCGACTTCCTCGGAGTTTACAATAGAAACAACGGCCTTGAAATTCAAATTAAAAAGAACATTGACCGCCCCTCCACTACTGTGATGAAAGATGCAAGCGAAGCTCGGTATACATGGCTCTTCGTTGTCATAACGCCTCGGCTTCGCGCTCCCTCACGGGGAGGTCGGCATGTCGACGACGAGCCCTTTCTCGAGCGAGTTACCAGCGGGGTTCATGAAACGCCGCCTGTTCCTAGGCCGAACGCATGACGTGCGGCCCGCTCCGGCTGCCATTCTTTCAGCGCAGCCTGCTCTTCGACAGAACGAACCAAACACACGGTAACAACTTTTATGCTGCACGATTCTCCCATAAAGGAACCTGGGAAGTCTTCACGACTCTGTAAAGAATAAACGCCGCGAGAGTTCCTTGCTTGCTCACACCCGTTCGCAAAGTGGTTTGAACATTCCGACATTTGGCGCCTTTATTTGGCACCTTCTTTGTAATCTTGCATAACCAACTCGCCCACCAGCACGTGCCCTAAATACTCGCATCCAAGATTTGGCGTTACGTTGAAGCAACAGTTGTAATTGCATCATCCCCTCTGCCGTTCAACTTCAGAGTGACATCTAAGGCTTTTACAAGAGCCTACTTTTACCTCAGTAATCACAGACGCAGCTATGTGTGACTTCTGCAGATGAGAAGAAAAACTTGGAAGATGCTTAAGCTTTGCCTTCAAGAGTGGAACGCGATAGCATTATCGCCCCCCGTTCGCTCCGCCCAATCATTCGCTCGGCATGCTCTTCAGTCACACAAAGACTAAACGTGCGCCTGAGCAAGCGGAACGAACCAAAGAACTCGGTGTCCCGGAGGGAGATACGATCTATGCCAGCCAAACGTCGTGATCGGCACGGACAGCCGGGCCGCGACGCGCCATGAAGGCGGACGCCATCATAAGGCTGACACCTCGATGGGATCGTCCTCTATCTCGCTTGGGAGCACCACGCTCACGCATGACTCCTCGCCGGCAGCATGGCACGCATGGCAGGGTACGCTTTCCCACCAGACGCGCTATGGCGCAGCGATCACGTCAGAGGCGTCCCGCATCGGACGCTGCACCTAGGAATCGCGCTGTGACCGGAAAGAGGAGCCGCGTCGCCTGAACATGAGGGTTCGAGTGATGCACGCTGGAAGTTGGAAGGGGAGAGAGCGAGAAAATGTATTAAAGGCAAGGGTATTGGGGCATCCTCGCACCGGTCCCCGCACGTCCCCAAGGCGCTCAAACGAGACAAAGGGGAGAAGCGGGCGAGTGGCGCGCCACCTGTCGGTGCAGCACCGTACGTTGCGAGGACGGCGTCTTCTGTGTTTGCCGCAAGATGGCTCTGCGTGTGCGCCCAGCGCAGAAGAAATGTAGCGGAAACGTACTTCGCTACGCGTTTAACTATGACTTCTGTAATTTACATGCTCATAATTACCGATATAAACCGGAGCATAACTTTCAACAGCACGTTTCTAAGGCAACACCGCACTCAATAGAGGCTGTTTTGTCCAACTTTGGACCATCGAACGCATGGCTGAGTGGTAGCGCCTCCGTCTCACACTTCGGAGACCCTGGTTTGATTCCCACCCAACCCATCTTACAAGTTGTTTTTATTTGTGAATGGCCTTCCGCCATTTTTCGCCACGGCCGACGCTGCCGACGCCGACGCCGCCTCGGAATGACTGATAGTAGCGGCAGCGAAGAGAGAGTCGAACATATCCTCTGTCATTGTCCTCCCTTCAGCTCCCAGAGACAGTCGCTCGTGACAGCGTTTGAACACCTCGGTGACCGGCCGTTTTATGAGCAGAGAATGCTGCAGTGCTGGCTGATTGGACCTTCACACCATGAGGCTGTGAAGGCGCTACTGAGGTTCCTCTGGTCAAGCGACGTTCTTGAACGACTGACCCTCCTGCGTTCCTTTGTGTATGTGCGCTTCTAATTTTTTTCTTTGCCGTCTCCCAGTCTTCTCATGTGTGTGCATTTCTTAAAGATCTTTCTGTCTCCCCTTATCCCTTCTCCTGTCCAAGATACCAAACTGGATATCTATCTTCCGGTTAACCACCTTGCCTGTCTTTTGCACTTGCGTACGTGTTTGCTCGCCTGCATTTAACATTATTACCCCCCCCCCCGTTTGATCAACATTGTGGATCCAAATGTGGTACTCACCTCCTTCGACAGTGAAATTAAGCAGGTCCGGAGCGCTTCCCGGTGTGACGTTAAAGTTGACCACCTTTACGACACTGCAAAGGAGCGAAACACGCACACAGACACAATTACTGCTCTCCAAGGAGTGTACAGAAGTACAGGAGAACCCATAAATATTTGCAGGAGTAAATGCTGCGTAAATGATTCATGCCTTAAATGGCTGTTAAATCACGCTGCATGTGAATACTTTCTTTATTGTTTGTTATATCTTGATATGACCTGCTAACACATGTCTGCTAATATTACGACTGAACCAGTGATGCCTCTCTATAACTAACGCTTGCCGACTGCTAAGCCCATGGGCGCGGAATGGAATTTTGGCGGCGCCAGCCCTATTTCGATGGTGGTGAAGCGCAAACACGTCCGGGTACCCTTGTGCGCATTCTGTCCACAGTAAGGAACTCCTGGTGGTTAAAATCAATTTGGAGTCCCACACTATGGCGTGCCTCGTAACCATATTGTGGTTTTGACACGTAAAACCCCCGAATGCTTCACCGCTTCGCGACTGTTTTTGCTATGACATCTGCTCATTGTTTCCATAGGCTTACTGATTCATGTGTGTCTCCAGCATGCCTAATTGGTACTTCATGATTTGACCAGTCAAGAGAACCTGTCGCACTTTCTTCCACAGCAAAATTTTTTGTGCCTTCAACTTTTTGATATTGCTTTCGCTGACAACACGGGGCGATTGCAGACATGTGCCTAAGTAGCACTTACCGAGCGCGTTTCGGGATGGTTCGCGATAGATAGTGACCGTCGGGCGTGGGTAATGCGAAGTACACTTACGTTTCCGCACACCCGTAAATATGCGGCTACCACAGGCAGGAGTACAGCACAGAAAATTGGGCTTTGGACCAAGGCTCCGTATTCATAATTCCACGCCCGAAACTTCCCGTGGTTTTGTAGCTTCATCATTAGGCAAGCGCGCGAATATGAATGCAGCATGAATATGGTTCCTTTATTTAAAGAAACAGCTCATTGACTGTAATACCGGCCACAACAATGTATGCCCGAACCAAAAGCTTATCAGTGTAGCCAACACAACATGTAGGAAAACAAACCAAGATTTCTCATCAGGAACTGTTTCATTTGTGAGGTGACACACATGAAAATCGTGGGCAAGTAGGCCTGTTGTTAAGTGAGAACACACAAACGTAGACAAGAGGAAAAGCGACCAAGAAAGAAAATGCTGCATAAATTCACAGAATCGTCTAGTTTTGCTCAATCATTTTTAGGCTGAGCTGCTACTACGCTTTAGCTTACTTATTTAGCTAGCTTAAGCATGTCTACCCATCGCTACCAATAATCTCATATTACACTATTATAACGATTACCTTGGTTAACATGGCCAATTATGCATGTATATTGCATCAGAAGCCGGAGCGCCGTCACAACCGCGTTTATTTCTGCAGCGGTACAGTTATTTTTTCTTATTTTGCCTTTTTTGTTACAACCTTGACGAGGCGAAGAGACGTTACCAGTTTTTGTTTCTAACGCTACCAATCATTTAGTACTAAACTACTATAACAAATAATGCGTGATATTCTTGATTTTCATTTTTCTCATAATATTGACGCGGCGATAGCGAAGTAACCAATTTTTTTCTAACATTGGCTATCATCTATTTCTCTGTTAAAACGACTACGTATGTTAACTTCTTAAATTTTCTTTTTTTTTTGCTACTTTGACGCGGCGACACGACGCAACCATTTTTTGCGAGTGCCTCGCACAGACATCTCCCTACCACGCTGTGGTGCATGGTTCGAATCTGGATCAGAGGCTTTCTTTTTCTAACGCTACCAATCATATACTATTTCACTTAAAACAATTACAGGTGTTAACTTGACAAATTGGGTGTTTTACAGATATCAGGAGCCACGGGACAAGCAGATTTTGCTGGGGTACTCGTGAAGGAATTTCTATGCGTTAAAAACTTTTTTTTTCTTTAATGTTGGTGCTTCACTAGTGCACGTCGGTCTGAGCTGTAGACAACACCAGAATAATAAACGTACACCAACTATCACGATTCATTGCTCAGTCGCATGTTTGACAGGCGAGTCTGTAGCCTAACAGAAGCTGGCACGTGTGCGTGTGCTCGCTCCCCCGTGCTACGTGACGAGCCGCGCTTTCCGGACGTCTGACGGCTTGCTCGAGTTCGAGTATTCGTAATAATAATAATAATAATATTTGGGGCTTTACGTGCCAAAACCACTTTTTGATTATGAGGCACGTCGTGGTGGAGGACTCCGGAAATTTTGACCACCTGGGGTTCTTTAACGTGCACCTAGATCTAAGCACACGGGTGTTTTCGCATTTCGCCCCCATCGAAATGCGGCCGCCGTGGCCGGGATTCGATCCCGCGACCTCGTGCTCAGCAGCCCAACACCATAGCCACTGAGCAACCACGGCGGGTGGAGTATTCGTGTGATCGTGGCCTAGTATTGAGCTATACTACTGAAGAAACACCCGCGATCCCCACAACTCCACTATCTAATAACACCATGTGAGAAAACGTGTATTATGCCTAAGCATTATTTGGCAAGTAGCCCAGCATGTCACGCGAAAAGGCAATGCCTCCTATCTGCAGAAAAAATACGTAATTAGGAATATTTAGACACTGAATTGTTATATTAGTGTAAATGTGGATGGTTAGCAGCTTTATAGCGATGAGGAATGATTTATATTGCCAAAAAGCAGGTCAGAGAGAGAGCGAGCAAAGAGAGGAAAGGCAGGGAGGTGAACCAGACGAGCATCGGGTTTGCTACTTTCACTGGGGGAAGGAAAAGGAGAACAGAAAGAGGAAAGCGGGATAGAGGGAACACTATGTGTGCATGTAGTAAAGCGCCTGGAAATCAGTCAATCCTAGCAAGTGCTCCACCGATACGTTAGGCTGCCGTCATTCTGCTGTCTGAAGCTAATTCTGGTGATTTCCCATAGCTCGTGATGCACGTTGAAGTCACCAGTGAAGACCAAGTAGCAGGTGGGCGTTAGTACGTTGCAGTGCGTGGCAGTATATTGGTAAGATAAACACCAGGCTTTTTGACTTCAGTGCGAATAGAATGCTGCAGGTGAGATATGATGCTTACTCAAGGGTTCCAAGTACTGAATTGAGAGCATCCAGAACTTATATTTCACTTCGCGCTAACGGAGTATGCAGGTTATTCAAGAGCATTCGAATAGTATTCGTCAGAGACCGGAGCATCATAACCACTTGCCGCTCTTTTTCGGGCAATTTGTGAGGAACCCCGCGCTGTGCACTCTACAGCCGTGCGTAGCTGCATCACTTGACATGGCTGAGGCTGTGGCATCAGCTGTGGCATCGGCTGTGGCATCGGCTGTGGCATCGGCTGTGGCATCGGCTGTTGTTTCAGTAGTGCCGACCAAGTTGTATTTTTTTTCCGCATGACCTTGTCAGATTTAGATTGAATTGCGCAAGGCCTAGGGGGCAGAGGAGGAAATATTGCCGGATGGGGCACACTCTTCACGGAGGCATCAACGTTACTTGAAGTTCTACGGCGTCGAGAACGTCGCTTTCTAACGGCCGCAACAGCTTCCCGACGAGACGAATCGTCTCTCGGTATCTGCTTCAACATAGCCTTTTCCTTCTTCATTTGGGGCAGTCCTTCGAAGAAGCATCATGGGACTCAAGGCAATCGGTGCATTGGAGAACCGTGGCTGCACAATAGTTTCCAGCGTGGGGCTCGCTGCAGCATGAGTGAACTCGTGTTCTAGCACACGGCGCTAACGTGTCCCAGCCTCATACAATTGTGGCATTGCAGTGGCCTTGGGATGAACGGTCGCACAGGGTGTCTAAAGTAGGCTAACTTTGACGTGCAAAGGGAGAGTCTCTCCTTGAAAATAATGTGTTTGAAACACATGTGGTATGGTAACATCATCAACGGTAGGCTTCACTAGAATCGGCAAGGCAGCGCTGGAGATGAAGACGTCCACGTCGTAGATCACATCAGTACTGGAACCACTGTTCAGGGGGATGCACGAGTGGAGATTAACGCCACCTAGCTTTTTAACTTTAGTCAAATTTCACAGCACACTCTCATGTGTGACATCGATTGCAAACACATTTTTTCGTGCATTGACTCCATCGTTTGTTACCTCATTTGGCACCACCGCTTGAAGTTTCACCGAGGCAGACTGTCTGTTGAGTCACCTCAGTTTGTCGGTAGCGGTATTCTGAGTTGGTCCTACCGTTGGCGTGCTCGAAGACGTGGATGTCCTGGTGGTGTGTCTTCGTTTCGCCTTGTGGCGACGCACAAGCTTAAAGGCATCATCGGAGAAGTCTTCACTGCTGAGCGAGTAGACGCTGGTGTCATCGCCATCGGTGTCTCCCTGGAGGCGGGTCCGCTTCCTAGACGCAACCGCCGCTGAAGTCGACATTCCCGGCAGAGGCACGGGGGCGTCAGCATGCATCCGCGCCATAAACCATGCCGGCTCTTCAAAGATGTATGCAGAAGTAACGAGAAAACAGCTGAGCTAGAGGAATAGCGTCGTGGCTCGCAGACACCTTACAGAATGCATAGGGCTCCACAGAAAATGCATGGAGAAGCGTATATATATATATATATATATATATATATATATATATATATATATATATATATATATATATATATATATATATATATATATATATATATATAATAGGGGTGGGCCAATTTAGCTTAGGGCATGGACCCGTTTCAAAGTTGGGGGTGAATCAACTTTACTTTAGGGATCGGTCAACTTGATATGTGGGCTTGGGCCAAGTTGTAATTTGGGAATATGCTTATGCAAACTTGGACAACTCCAGTGGAGCTCCTGTACACTCTTGCATGTGGCTCCATATCTTTCATACCAGATTATTTACCTGCCGCGATCTCTAATAAAAGTTTGCACCCTTTGGGTTGTATATGTGCCACACAACGATAATCGTCACCGGCCTTGATGCTTTTTCTTTCTTTAACGGTGGGAGCCCGGTAATTTCCAGTAATGAACGGCATGCGCGTTATCAGCATGACATAGCATTCCGGACAGGAAAATAGCGGGCGCGGCATTTTCAAGAAAGGAAACGCATCAAGGCAGATGACGATCATTGTGTGGCAGATATACACCCCAAGGGGTGCAAACTTTTTTTAGAGTGTGGTTGCTTAGTGGCTGTAGCTGCGCTGCTAAGCACGAGTTCGCGGGTTCAAATCCCGGCTACAGCGGCCGCATTTCGATGAAGACGAAATGCAAAAAGACACCTGTAGTTAGATATAGATGTACGATAAAGAACCCCAGGCAATTCAAATTTATCCGCAGCACCCCCACTCGGGCGTGCCTCATAATTAAATCGTCGTTTTGGAACGTAAAACTACGAATTTATTTTTTAAAATCGGAATATTGGATAGCGTAGTTATGGTGCATTTGGGATTTTTCGGTAGGGCATTAAGAACAGAGCATACGAGGCTGACAAGCACAGAAAGAGAGCGAATGAAATTTGCCGCCACTTCAACCTCGACGTGAAAGTTGTCCGGCCACCGGGGACAGCAATGGCCACGACTTACTGATTAGGTACCTTGTGACTTTTACTGGAGCACCGACGCCCCAAGCCGATTTTCACTCCTGCTATAGCTTCTGTGGCGGACGAGGCCCCGAACGTGCACCCTGGCAGACTAGGGCTTCATTCTGGTTCCGGCAGATACTAACGCCGACATTGACATTGGCGCCGGGGGAGGGGGGGCAGCCATGTTGGAGAAATGGCGGATTACGGTCACTGGTACACCGGCGCTGTCTCCGACTTTGAAGTGCTGTCCATGAATGGCCAAAAATCCCAATGGGATTGAAACTGACTCGAAGGTATCGATGTTGATGGAAAATACAACAAAAGGGAGGATTAAAAACAAAAGATGCAAATTTACGGCCAGGGTACACAACCCAGGCCAAACAGGCCGACCACTGTAGCCCCAGCTATCAGTGACTGCTATCTTATCTTAACTAAAACGTCGAAAAACTGGCTGTAGATGTATTCTTCTTTGTCTAATTTCCTGTTTTCTGCATTTATCACAATACGCAAGATTCCAGCAGAACCTATCTCACGATGAATTTCGACGTTAAAGGCCAACTGCAACGGAATTTTTCATCGTGTTACAAGCCCAGTTCCACAGTTTAAGACAGATTAATTATGCGCGTAAAATGGTACAGGGTGCCTCACGAAACTCACGGTAATCGACGTTTTTGAGACCAAAACTAAAGAAAAATTATTACATGGAGTGTACAGAACCCGTACCCATCTCGCCTGCTTCTCTTTCTTCTACCTTTCACGTGTGTATCAGCGAACAGTTCGGGCACATCTGCTAGCCACAGAGTTATTATACTCGGCTAGCTCCTTCGTGTGCCATGCCAACGCAGTTGCGCACAGCCGAGGCTCTTTTAATGTGAACCTTTGTTCTCCCAGTGAAGCCGGTTTTCTGTATCTGCTTGTATACGTTCAATGAGCCGAGTCTTGATGTATTCCGTCTTCGCTCGGAAATCAAGAGTGCATTGGCGCGACCAAGCCATTGGCGCAACCATGCTAATGGCGCGGGTGTAGTTCGGCGTAAAGTAGGCACTATCCACGCAGAGCGCTGCTACGCAATGTGGACGAAATTTCCGCGCTCTGCAAATTAGTGTGGCTGGCGCTGCATAGCAGCTCTGTCCATGTCAAGCCAGAACCGCCAGAACCGCGGGAGCAGAGTGCCTCACAGGCTAGCTTGGCTTACCGACAGCATGCCGGACTACATTTCGGTTTCACTGACGCGAGCGTGCTGACACTGCGCCTTCGGCAAACAATAAAGCGTTCGCTCATCGCGCACTTGCGCTGCTGCAACTGATCACCGTGCGCTGATATGCAGAAAGCAAAATTAAGCATTTTTAGCGTCGCCGGCATCACGTACCCCTATTCGCCAGCCGCTGCCTGGCGCACTGGCAATTCCAGACTATATCCGTGCCCTTAAACTTAGCGACCCTTGGTCGACCGAGCAGGCAGCTACCGTGTTATCTAGTAAACGTAGGGAAACATCTGGAGATAGGTGTAAATAGCACGTCAAGACACCGTCGCACATTGGCCGTGCAAAAGTTTCGCCCGTTTCGTTCTAGCCTCGTCGTATTGCGGTATCGTTTGCCGCCGCGTCGCGTTCTCATTCGTGAAGAAATGCAGCATGCAGTTCCTACCGACCGTGATCATGGCGCTGTCTCAGAAGGCCTTTCGTTCGTGTACGTCGATGCATCCGATGTAGAGACGCGCGGTGTACTAGATGCACCACAGAAATTGTTCACTTCAGAATACCGCCCCTGAAAGCAACTTACAGCAACTGCCTGGCAAGCAGATCTTCCACGGGTAAGCGACTGTGCTCACTAAATGTAATCCGCGCAGCTTTGTCAGGTCCACTTTACAAGCTTCGTGAGCTATGGATGCTTCGCGTCACACTTGCCTGCTGCGGTGCGGTGCGCGCTTGTGCCCTGAAAGCTTGTACAAAAAAGGTGTGTTCTGCCTTCCTTTGCGCAGCCTTATGTAATGCGAAGCTATCGCTCGTAGTCGGGTATGTGTTCCAGAACCCCACGGCGACGCAACGCGCCGGCATTCTTCGAACTGTTCAAATCACGTGCGCAACGAGAAAGCATGCCGTGAGAGAGACACACACGTCAACTTGCCAAAGCTGAGCGAATGATATGCCTGGGCGCCTAGGTGTACCTGAAGGATAAGCAGCCGTATACTGGTCTCGGACTTAGCCCGTATCCGCATCATTACCGCATACCACCAAGTTCACGCGTCGTCTGCTTAGGTGCTATTGAAAGGCTGCTAATATGAAAATTAGACGATTGTCAGCTCTACGGCATTGCAAAAATTACTTTAATAGTATGTATTATGCGGTTATAGCCAGTTTAGTACAATGTGATTGTCGTGGCAATTGACCTTGATTGCACTTATCGTTGAAACAATGAAGCAGTCCACCGTACAGACAACGCCAAAACGCGTATGCAGACGCAGTCCTCCTTATTACTTTCCACTGCACACGCTGTGCCAACTCCACGCGGCAGACCGCGGGTTCAATGCGGCCAAGCACCGGAGAAACCTTAAAGGATATTTTCTTTTGTTATTGAAGAGTGGCGCACACACAGCAGCATGCACCAGTATTACACAAGTCGGCGTCAAATCATGCTACACATACAGCAAGGCAGTCATACAAAGAACTTTAACGAGCTCCTGAGAAGCGCCACACTTAGAGGGGCCGCGCGGGCCGATATAGAGAAAGATAAATTGATTTACAGAAAGGCAGAGAGGTCCGCCTGAGCTATAACTTGCTCTGGCCTGCTAAACTGTACAGGGGAAAAGGGACAGAGAGGAAACAGGCTGATCAATGATGATGACATCAGGGGGAGGAGGTGCGCGTATACAAGTTCACATGGTTATCGCATCTTTGAAGCCGTGCGTCCAGACCAGTAGCATCCAGAAAGGTTGTATCGGCACTTGTAATCACGATTGCGCTGTTTGCATTAGGCCAAGGAACTAAAATACCGGTTCCTGTCTTAGTTGCGCGTACGCGATAGAAACGGAAAATATATGATAGTGCTTCTAGTAACTGATAGTATTCACAATTTGGGCTAGTATCACTGCAATCTATCAGTTGTGTATAACGCTGGGTGAATGCGACACGAAGGCGAATCTGATGCACCATGCCTGTGTTTGGCTTCTTTTTAGCTGGTAAAGCATATAAAATTTAATTTCTGGGTCATATTTATGCGCACAAATGCCCTACTCCGTTGCGTAATACACAAATGTACGTAGAAGCACTAGACGCAACCACATCGAAGACAAAGGCGTCAAATGTGTCACACATGTGTCAAATGGCATCAAAGTGGCTCACGAAAGAGCGTTACACACTCCTGCCACACACCCAGTGACGTAAATTGGTACGACAGCTCGTTTCGAGCTCTTTTTCCTCAGTACAGCAGGCCGATGTTATAACGGAGGGACGATAGTCAACCTACCCAGTGACAGTAGTTGGCAAGCAATATTGACGCGCGCGCGCACAGACATACGCACACACGCACACTCGGGGAGACAGATAAACAAATATATAGAGAAATAGACGATACTCTACTTATTAGACCACAGGCTGCCGACCCACTGACAGAAGTTGGTGGGAAAACGTTTAGAGAGAGCAACAGAGAGTTAGTGACAGTGCACCAGGACTTTATGAATTATCCCAGAAATAATAATCTTATGCTTTAAGGAGTTGAAATGCTATTCCCCAGTCCGAAACTTGAAATGTTAACGGGATGAGCAAGGTTCGATACTTGCGCATATTCCGAGAGCTGAGGACACAGGATTCGAACCCAACCATATGACCAATTTGTAATATTGGGTATGTGGCGCTGAGTAGATGTATGCCTCGCTCCGACGAACCACTTTCACGCTTACGTCAGTCACAGAGGATACTAGACTACGTATGTACCGCTCTTCTAATAATCTGACTGGCGCAGTCTTTCAGCACTGGGCGTCTTTAACTTGTTCTGTGCTGCTTTTCAATGAACATATTCGGTGCCAACTCCGGTCACTAGGTATATGCCAGTAGGTTTGCCACCATCACATCATTACGCATCAGTAGCAGCCCGTTTTTATGTCCCATGAAAGGCCTCTCCCAGCGATCTCCAATTACCCATCTCTTGCGCTAACTGAGTGGGTATGCACCACTCTTTGGAAAGTAGGCACGTGCCACTGAGATGCGCCGCACTTGCGGGAAGAAAAGACCCTTTTCATTTCTCCGGTGCTCGACGGAATAGAAACTGCCCCAAATGCGGACTTTGCAGCGGTGGCTCTAGATGCCGCATCATGTGTATTAGTAAGCTCAGGACAGGAGCCCGGGTGTAGGTTCCCAAGGCGAATATACTCTTAGAAAACCGTTAAACGCTATCCCGTTCTGCGCATAATCACACGCCTATTACGCAGGCCCCTCAGGGACAGCAACCAGACGCAACCAGCAAGGTACGCCACATACGCACTTGGTATGTGTCGCTTTTCAATGTACCTCTCGCCAGGATAGGATGGATAGCCACGTTGCTCATCTTTATAGAAGCTAAAACGTCACTGCTAAACAGATGGGAAGGACAGAACCTCAAGCGAAGGCTTCGAAAAAAGATCGCGGAGCTAACAAAACAAAGCAAGGTACGCCACATATGCACTTGGTATGTGTCGCTTTTCAATGTACCTCTCGCCAGGATAGGATGAATAGCCACCTTGCTCATCTTTATAGCAGCTAAAACGTGACTGTTAAACAGATGGAAAGGACAGAAGCTCAATCCAAGGCTCCGAAAAAAGATCGCGGAGCTAACAAAACAAAGCAACGTACGCCACATATGCACTTGGTATGTGCCGCTTTTCAATGTACCTCTCGCCAGGATAGGATGGATAGCCACATTGCTCAACTTTATAGAAGCTAAAACATCACTGCTAAACATATGGGAAGGACAGAAGCTCAACCTAAGGCTCCGAAAAAAGATCGCGGGGCTAACAAAACAAAGCAAGGTACGCCACATATGCACTTGGTATGTGCCGCTTTTCAATGCACCTCTCGCCAGGATAGGATGAATAGCCACCTTGCTCAACTTTATAGAAGCTAAAACGTCACTGCTAAACAGATGGGAAGGACAGAATCTCAACCGAAGGCTTCGAAAAAAGATCGCGGAGCTAACAAAATAAAGTAAGGTACGCCACATATGCACTTGGTATGTGCCGCTTTTCAATGTGCCTCTCGCCAGGATAGGATGGATAGCCACCTTGCTCAACTTTATAAAAGCTAAAACGTGACTGCTAAACAAATGGGAAGGACAGAACCTCAACCGAAGGCTTCGAAAAAAGATCGCGGAGCTAACAAAACAAAGCAAGGTACGCCACATATGCACTTGGTATGTGTCGCTTTTCAATGTACCTCTCGCCAGGATAGGATGAATAGCCACCTTGCTCATCTTTATAGCAGCTAAAACATGACTGTTAAACAGATGGAAAGGACAGAAGCTCAATCCAAGGCTCCGAAAAAAGATCGCGGAGCTAACAAAACAAAGCAACGTACGCCACATATGCACTTGGTATGTGCCGCTTTTCAATGTACCTCTCGCCAGGATAGGATGGATAGCCACATTGCTCAACTTTATAGAAGCTAAAACGTCACTGCTAAACATATGGGAAGGACAGAAGCTCAACCTAAGGCTCCGAAAAAAGATCGCGGAGCTAACAAAACAAAGCAAGGTACGCCACATATGCACTTGGTATGTGCCGCTTTTCAATGCACCTCTCGCCAGGATAGGATGAATAGCCACCTTGCTCAACTTTATAGAAGCTAAAACGTCACTGCTAAACAGATGGGAAGGACAGAATCTCAACCGAAGGCTTCGAAAAAAGATCGCGGAGCTAACAAAATAAAGTAAGGTACGCCACATATGCACTTGGTATGTGCCGCTTTTCAATGTGCCTCTCGCCAGGATAGGATGGATAGCCACCTTGCTCAACTTTATAAAAGCTAAAACGTGACTGCTAAACAGATGGGAAGGACAGAACCTCAACCGAAGGCTTCGAAAAAAGATCGCGGAGCTAACAAAATAAAGTAAGGTACGCCACATATGCACTTGGTATGTGCCGCTTTTCAATGTGCCTCTCGCCAGGATAGGATGGATAGCCACCTTGCTCAACTTTATAGAAGCTAAAACGTCACTGCTAAACAGATGGGAAGGACAGAACCTCAACCGAAGGCTTCGAAAAAAGATCGCGGAGCTAACAAAATAAAGTAAGGTACGCCACATATGCACTTGGTATGTGCCGCTTTTCAATGTACCTCTCGCCAGGATAGGATGGATAGCCACATTGCTCAACTTTATAGAAGCTAAAACGTGACTGCTAAACAGATGGGAAGGACAGAACCTCAACCGAAGGCTTCGAAAAAAGATCGCGGAGCTAACTAAACAAAGCAAGGTACGCCACATATGACTTGGTATGTGCCGCTTTTCAATGTACCTCTCGCCAGGATAGGATGAATGGCCACCTTGCTCAACTTTAGAGAAGCTAAAACGTCACTGCTAAACAGATGGGAAGGACAGAACCTCAACCGAAGGCTTCGAAAAAAGATCGCGGAGCTAACAAAATAAAGTAAGGTACGCCACATATGCACTTGGTATGTGCCGCTTTTCAATGTGCCTCTCGCCAGGATAGGATGGATAGCCACCTTGCTCAACTTTATAGAAGCTAAAACGTCACTGCTAAACAGATGGGAAGGACAGAACCTCAACCGAAGGCTTCGAAAAAAGATCGCGGAGCTAACAAAATAAAGTAAGGTACGCCACATATGCACTTGCTATGTGCCGCTTTTCAATGTACCTCTCGCCAGGATAGGATGAATAGCCACCTTGCTCAACTTTATAGAAGCTAAAACGTCACTGCTAAACAGATGGGAAGGACAGAACCTCAACCTAAGGCTCCGAAAAAAGATCGCGGAGCTAACAAAACAAAGCAAGGTACGCCACATATGCACTTGGTATGTGCCGCTTTTCAATGTACCTCTCGCCAGGATAGGATGAATAGCCACCTTGCTCATCTTTATAGAAGCTAAAACGTGACTGCTAAACAGATGGAAAGGACAGAACCTCAACCTAAGGCTCCGAAAAAAGATCGCGGAGCTAACTAAACAAAGCAAGGTACGCAACATATGCACTTGGTATGTGCCGCTTTTCAATGTGCCTGTCGCCAGGATAGGATGGATAGCCACCTTGCTCAACTTTATAGAAGCTAAAACGTCACTGCTAAACAGATGGGAAGGACAGAACCTCAACCGAAGGCTTCGAAAAAAGATCGCGGAGCTAACAAAATAAAGTAAGGTACGCCACATATGCACTTGGTATGTGCCGCTTTTCAATGTGCCGCTCGCCAGGATAAGATGGATAGCCACCTTGCTCAACTTTATAGAAGCTAAAACGTCACTGCTAAACAGATGGGAAGGACAGAACCTCAACCGAAGGCTTCGAAAAAAGATCGCGGAGCTAACAAAATAAAGTAAGGTACGCCACATATGCACTTGGTATGTGCCGCTTTTCAATGTACCTCTCGCCAGGATAGGATGGATAGCCACATTGCTCAACTTTATAGAAGCTAAAACGTGACTGCTAAACAGATGGGAAGGACAGAACCTCAACCGAAGGCTTCGAAAAAAGATCGCGGAGCTAACAAAATAAAGGAAGGTACGCCACATATGCACTTGGTATGTGTCGCTTTTCAATGTACCTCTCGCCAGGATAGGATGAATAGCCACCTTGCTCATCTTTATAGCAGCTAAAACGTGACTGTTAAACAGATGGAAAGGACAGAAGCTCAATCCAAGGCTCCGAAAAAAGATCGCGGAGCTAACAAAACAAAGCAACGTACGCCACATATGCACTTGGTATGTGCCGCTTTTCAATGTACCTCTCGCCAGGATAGGATGGATAGCCACATTGCTCAACTTTATAGAAGCTAAAACGTCACTGCTAAACATATGGGAAGGACAGAAGCTCAACGTAAGGCTCCGAAAAAAGATCGCGGAGCTAACAAAACAAAGCAAGGTACGCCACATATGCACTTGGTATGTGCCGCTTTTCAATGCACCTCTCGCCAGGATAGGATGAATAGCCACCTTGCTCAACTTTATAGAAGCTAAAACGTCACTGCTAAACAGATGGGAAGGACAGAATCTCAACCGAAGGCTTCGAAAAAAGATCGCGGAGCTAACAAAATAAAGTAAGGTACGCCACATATGCACTTGGTATGTGCCGCTTTTCAATGTGCCTCTCGCCAGGATAGGATGGATAGCCACCTTGCTCAACTTTATAAAAGCTAAAACGTGACTGCTAAACAGATGGGAAGGACAGAACCTCAACCGAAGGCTTCGAAAAAAGATCGCGGAGCTAACAAAATAAAGTAAGGTACGCCACATATGCACTTGGTATGTGCCGCTTTTCAATGTGCCTCTCGCCAGGATAGGATGGATAGCCACCTTACTCAACTTTATAGAAGCTAAAACGTCACTGCTAAACAGATGGGAAGGACAGAACCTCAACCGAAGGCTTCGAAAAAAGATCGCGGAGCTAACAAAATAAAGTAAGGTACGCCACATATGCACTTGGTATGTGCCGCTTTTCAATGTGCCGCTCGCCAGGATAAGATGGATAGCCACCTTGCTCAACTTTATAGAAGCTAAAACGTCACTGCTAAACAGATGGGAAGGACAGAACCTCAACCGAAAGCTTCGAAAAAAGATCGCGGAGCTAACAAAACAAAGCAAGGTACGCCACATATGCACTTGGTATGTGTCGCTTTTCAATGTACCTCTCGCCAGGATAGGATGAATAGCCACCTTGCTCATCTTTATAGCAGCTAAAACGTGACTGTTAAACAGATGGAAAGGACAGAAGCTCAATCCAAGGCTCCGAAAAAAGATCGTGGAGCTAACAAAACAAAGCAACGTACGCCACATATGCACTTGGTATGTGCCGCTTTTCAATGTACCTCTCGCCAGGATAGGATGGATAGCCACATTGCTCAACTTTATAGAAGCTAAAACGTCACTGCTAAACATATGGGAAGGACAGAAGCTCAACCTAAGGCTCCGAAAAAAGATCGCGGAGCTAACAAAACAAAGCAAGGTACGCCACATATGCACTTGGTATGTGCCGCTTTTCAATGCACCTCTCGCCAGGATAGGATGAATAGCCACCTTGCTCAACTTTATAGAAGCTAAAACGTCACTGCTAAACAGATGGGAAGGACAGAATCTCAACCGAAGGCTTCGAAAAAAGATCGCGGAGCTAACAAAATAAAGTAAGGTACGCCACATATGCACTTGGTATGTGCCGCTTTTCAATGTGCCTCTCGCCAGGATAGGATGGATAGCCACCTTGCTCAACTTTATAAAAGCTAAAACGTGACTGCTAAACAGATGGGAAGGGCAGAACCTCAACCGAAGGCTTCGAAAAAAGATCGCGGAGCTAACAAAACAAAGCAAGGTACGCCACATATGCACTTGGTATGTGTCGCTTTTCAATGTACCTCTCGCCAGGATAGGATGAATAGCCACCTTGCTCATCTTTATAGCAGCTAAAACTTGACTGTTAAACAGATGGAAAGGACAGAAGCTCAATCCAAGGCTCCGAAAAAAGATCGCGGAGCTAACAAAACAAAGCAACGTACCCCACATATGCACTTGGTATGTGCCGCTTTTCAATGTACCTCTCGCCAGGATAGGATGGATAGCCACATTGCTCAACTTTATAGAAGCTAAAACGTCACTGCTAAACATATGGGAAGGACAGAAGCTCAACCTAAGGCTCTGAAAAAAGATCGCGGAGCTAACAAAACAAAGCAAGGTACGCCACATATGCACTTGGTATGTGCCGCTTTTCAATGCACCTCTCGCCAGGATAGGATGAATAGCCACCTTGCTCAACTTTATAGAAGCTAAAACGTCACTGCTAAACAGATGGGAAGGACAGAATCTCAACCGAAGGCTTCGAAAAAAGATCGCGGAGCTAACAAAATAAAGTAAGGTACGCCACATATGCACTTGGTATGTGCCGCTTTTCAATGTGCCTCTCGCCAGGATAGGATGGATAGCCACCTTGCTCAACTTTATAAAAGCTAAAACGTGACTGCTAAACAGATGGGAAGGACAGAACCTCAACCGAAGGCTTCGAAAAAAGATCGCGGAGCTAACAAAATAAAGTAAGGTACGCCACATATGCACTTGGTATGTGCCGCTTTTCAATGTGCCTCTCGCCAGGATAGGATGGATAGCCACCTTGCTCAACTTTATAGAAGCTAAAACGTCACTGCTAAACAGATGGGAAGGACAGAACCTCAACCGAAGGCTTCGAAAAAAGATCGCGGAGCTAACAAAATAAAGTAAGGTACGCCACATATGCACTTGGTATGTGCCGCTTTTCAATGTACCTCTCGCCAGGATAGGATGGATAGCCACATTGCTCAACTTTATAGAAGCTATAACGTGAATGCTAAACAGATGAGAAGGACAGAACCTCAACCGAAGGCTTCGAAAAAAGATCGCGGAGCTAACTAAACAAAGCAAGGTACGCCACATATGACTTGGTATGTGCCGCTTTTCAATGTACCTCTCGCCAGGATAGGATGAATGGCCACCTTGCTCAACATTATAGAAGCTAAAACGTCACTGCTAAACAGATGGGAAGGACAGAACCTCAACCGAAGGCTTCGAAAAAAGATCGCGGAGCTAACAAAATAAAGTAAGGTACGCCACATATGCACTTGGTATGTGCCGCTTTTCAATGTGCCTCTCGCCAGGATAGGATGGATAGCCACCTTGCTCAACTTTATAGAAGCTAAAACGTCACTGCTAAACAGATGGGAAGGACAGAACCTCAACCGAAGGCTTCGAAAAAAGATCGCGGAGCTAACAAAATAAAGTAAGGTACGCCACATATGCACTTGCTATGTGCCGCTTTTCAATGTACCTCTCGCCAGGATATGATGAATAGCCACCTTGCTCAACTTTATAGAAGCTAAAACGTCACTGCTAAACAGATGGGAAGGACAGAACCTCGACCTAAGGCTCCGAAAAAAGATCGCGGAGCTAACAAAACAAAGCAAGGTACGCCACATATGCACTTGGTATGTGCCGCTTTTCAATGTACCTCTCGCCAGGATAGGATGAATAGCCACCTTGCTCATCTTTATAGAAGCTAAAACGTGACTGCTAAACAGATGGAAAGGACAGAACCTCAACCTAAGGCTCCGAAAAAAGATCGCGGAGCTAACTAAACAAAGCAAGGTACGCAACATATGCACTTGGTATGTGCCGCTTTTCAATGTGCCTGTCGCCAGGATAGGATGGATAGCCACCTTGCTCAACTTTATAGAAGCTAAAACGTCACTGCTAAACACATGGGAAGGACAGAACCTCAACCGAAGGCTTCGAAAAAAGATCGCGGAGCTAACAAAATAAAGTAAGGTACGCCACATATACACTTGGTATGTGCCGCTTTTCAATGTGCCGCTCGCCAGGATAAGATGGATAGCCACCTTGCTCAACTTTATAGAAGCTAAAACGTCACTGCTAAACAGATGGGAAGGACAGAACATCAACCGAAGGCTTCGAAAAAAGATCGCGGAGCTAACAAAATAAAGTAAGGTACGCCACATATGCACTTGGTATGTGCCGCTTTTCAATGTACCTCTCGCCAGGATAGGATGGATAGCCACATTGCTCAACTTTATAGAAGCTAAAACGTGACTGCTAAACAGATGGGAAGGACAGAACCTCAACCGAAGGCTTCGAAAAAAGATCGCGGAGCTAACAAAATAAAGCAAGGTACGCCACATATGCACTTGGTATGTGCCGCTTTTCATTGTACCTCTCGCCCGGATAGGATGAATAGCCACTTTGCTAATTTTTATAGAAGCTAAAACGTCACTGTGAAACAAATTGGAAGGACAGAACCTCTACCGAAGGCTCGGAAAAAAGATCGCGGAGCTCAACAAAACTATGGAAGATCACTGCCAAACCCTGAGCAGACCACAGTGGGATGAGGTCTGCAATCCCGCGGATGGCCAGATGAGAGTTGGAGCTAAACGGAACCTACTCAAGCATCTGCTCGATGATACAAACACCAAGTTAAACCAAAGACAAGTGAGAGCGTAGGCTCTACACGAGGCATCACAATCAGAGGAAGTAAAGACCATCCTCGAAAGGCTCGCTCGCAAATATCTGCCGCTGGGCAACTGGAGCGACAAAGACTATCCGCCCTACAAAGGCTCACCTTGCCCCGAGCTAGATAACCCCTTTAAGTCATGCGAAGTAAGGGAAGCCCTCCAGAATCTAAATGGCAGGTCGGCCCCTGGTCCTGATGGCATGCCCAAACGGGCCCTCAGAGACCTGAACGATGGCTCCATAGAATGGTGGACAGAGATCAATGGAATATGGTAACGAGCGGATGTCCAGGAATCCTGGAAAATGGCCTCGGCCATCCTTATTCTAAAGCCTGGAAGACCCTCCCCCGAGTCTCTCAAACCTCAGACCCATTTCACTCACGTCCTGCGTGGGGAAGCTGGCGGAACACGTCATACACAATCGTATTTCCGGGCACATCGAGAAGCAATGGTTGTTTCTCGACCTGCTTTGAAATGCACTCCAGGGTTCTCGAGTTTCGGCACACGCCGACTACTTTCCACGAAATTACTAAGCAATATCACCTGGGTTGGAGGACTTATCCTCCCTCTCATACCAAACTGGCTAGACCTCTGGTGTCCACTTTACGCATGCTTCAGACTATGTCCTATCCAAACCTGGCCTTTTTTCACACGATCACTCTAAAGGCTTTAGCTCTACTTGCCCCGACTGTGGGGCTGTTAGCAAATCGCACACATGCTCTGGTGATGCCCCTCGTTACAGGGACCCAATCGCATCACGGAACAATAATAGAGCTCTGCCATCCAGAGCTCACAACATTCACTGCAAGTTTGGGCTGTCCAGAGAGCCCACGATGCGGCGGTAACGCTCGGCCTACCATTCCCCACGTGGGAGCTCTGTCCTAGAGCAAAGCTTCTCGGGACCTGGTAAATAAAGTCCTTTGTGTCCCTAACTTGAGTCACGTAGTATGGGCCACTGGGTGTGCATCCTGCAAGGTAAGAATTCCGAGCGTTCACGCACTCCGGCGCGCCACGTTTTCAACCGAAGCCACGCGAGGACTTTTTCTGAACCGCTACTAGATGGCCCACGCTATCTAGAAAGAAGTGCAATTGGGGGAGCCGAGCGGTTGTATTATGAGTTTCGATGCGTTTGTACGCACCTGCGCGCAGTGCAGTTCGGAGGCGACGCGCGGGCACCGCCAGATGGCTGAAAGTGTTCATAGAGAATGGGTTGCCTCGATAGCATGCTCGGCTTATACCAAGTACGGTGGCGCTACTGTCAACGTACCCTGATAGGGAAGCGTGGCATAGGGGTGCCGCTGCAATAGACGCACAATAAATAATGCGCTTCGACTATGCAATTAGGTGAAGCATTTGTATTGGTTCAATGCTAAACGCAGTACCGTTGAGAGCCATAGGGAGATGGGTGCTGCTGCATTTCTTCATTCATCTTTTAAGCAAATATTTTGCCGCATGCAATTCCTGGTGAAAAGAATTAGACGGAGGCGTACAGCTTCCAATCTCTCAAGTTCGGCCGCATTTATTCATGCCTACATCTAAACCCTTTCTTCGTTCCTTGCCATTTTCTCGTCTTAGCATAAGATGGGCACAGCACCATTTTTAGTGTGTTAGCATTTCTCAAGTATTTCACGCGCTTTTCGGCAGTTATGTTGCTATCTATGTACGGTTCTGGCTATCCGTTTTCGGCCTATCTGGGTCGTTACATAGTCAGTGGCCGAATGGGTAGCACATAGGTCTGCTGTGCTGAGGTAACAAGGCTTGAAATCAAGCATAGGGCCAACTCGTTTCACTGAGCATGTGGAAATGTGCACATATGCGTCGCTCTTCAACGAACCTCTTTTAGGCCAAGATGGGTCGCTATAGACGCGTAAATGGCTACGTACTGGTGTAGAAAGAAACTCTTTGAAGCCGACATGAAGTATTATGTATGTGCCACTCTGTCTGTGGTGGTTTCCACTGAACCTCTTGGATGACAACTTGGGTCGCTGGTTATTTGACCATAGGGTAGGCGCCGTGCTTATCGTATCGGATGCCACACGCGGTCATATGAGCGGTGTGAGTAGATGGTACAGCGTGTGCAGTAACAAATGCGAGAGGGAAGTCCAGTTCCTGTATGACGAGTTTCTCAACGCTCGCACACACCAGAGTGATGCATTTCGGAGTCCTTGTGCTGGCTTCGCGGTGGCAGCTATATATGGCCCCGAGTGTTCTCAGGCGCGAAAGTGGGGTCCCGCCGCAGTACATGCCTCATGTATAACTCATTTTGGCGGTGCCAATGCACATTGTTGCTATGCTGATTCGATGCCAACGTATTACGGCCGGCAGTCATCTTAGGAAGAGCGGAGTTTCAGTTTCTTTATTGAAGAGATGCGAAACAATGCGATAGCTGTCTTGTCTACCCAAGTGGCACTGAAGCATGCGATCTCAGGTGACTTTTAATGAAAAGCCGTATTTGCCTCTTCCCCCCCCCCTTTTCGAGTACCGGGCCATGGGTGTGGCTGTGTTGCTAATGATACAACTGAGGGCAGCTAGGTTTACGACACTGGGTATATGTCGGGTACTGGCTGCTCTCTTGCACTGTTGCTGTCTAGGGTATAAGATGGACCGATATAAAATATAGCTCAAATCGAGGGGACCCCACGCGGCAGACTAAAGCACCGATGTGAGCTCAAGTAGGTTTGTCACGTCATCACTGTCGTTGTTTCGCCGTCAGTTCAGCGCCTGCATTCCCAGCGTCGTCGACACGTTTCGTCGACATTCCTTCATTACCAGGCCACCGTGAGTTTACCGTCGTTCCTACGGTGCCGTCGTCACTTGATCACAGTTTTCCCACCATCGTCATGTTGTGGCATTATTTCCTTGTCGCCATTCGTGCATCACATGGCGTTTTCTTACGCCATTGTAATGGTCTTCGCCTCGCCGAGCAGTCGTCATTCCGCCGTAATTATTCAGTCGTATTTATGCAGCTCTCCTCCTTCCAACAACGTCAAGCCACGATCCTGAAGCCGTCATGGAGCCAACGCCATTCTTCTGTCGTCGTCACTGTCTTCTACAAACAATCGTCATTTCCCCGTTGACACAATACCATGGTTGGGACGCCTTCATCCTTACCTTATCTTCGCACCATTATCATGTTGTCGTGAGACCGTCGTAATCAAACGGTCCTCGGCATGCCGTAATCGTCATACATCGGTTGCCAGTCCGTCATGGCTCCATCATAATCATTCCGTCATCGTCCTTAGACAATTGACATATGATTACCGTCATACCGTCGTCACGATATTACTCCAATACCGTCGGAATCACTGCAAATAATTGTGTCCAACTTGACCACACACTCTGGCTTCTGTCATTTCGCATAAGTACCAGAAGCCCGTTACCTACCAGGGGCTTGAAGTAAAGAATAAGTCGGTAATTGAGATGTAGACATGAAGTCGACAGCATGACCAAATCATTTTCAGTAGTGGATAAAAGCCTGAATAACAAGCAAGCAAGGAAGCAGCCCCCTATGCGACCAAAGCGTGGTTTGAGCGTCGAGGCGAAGGTTGCCTGAAAGAAAGGCAGCGAGTACTACAAAAATATATTGGCCTTGCTACGAACCATGGCGCAGAAAGCGAATAGTTTGCCTCGGAAACGATAAAGGGAGCAACGACGAGCGGCGGCCGTGAACAACAGGAATGTGACATACGCTGAAGTTAGAAGTGCTGCGCAGAACGACGAAGTTTGGTGGGCATGAGCACCGAGAAGCGTGAAGAACATTACATTATTACGCAAGAATCGCTGAAGGAAAGGATCGACGCATCTCAGCTTTGAAGTGTTCCCTCCACAGTGTCAGTGGCTTGTCCGAGGCACTTGCGTCATTCCTGCAGCACGTTCCCGCCATGAGCCCCCCCCCCCCCCCGCCTTCAATTAGGTTAACATATTTGCTTTACATTTGTGCTATCAAGAAAAGCTCCGCTTATCACTGGCTGTCATGTTAACATGGGATCCACCACTTTTATTTTCAGCAAGTCAAAATAAATATTAGATACCGGGTGTACTTGATAAATTTATTTATTTACCCTCAGGGCCCAATGGACATTACAGAGGGGGTGGGTATATGGGTGCTGGTGAGTACATGGGTAACTGTTGGGTGTGACTACCCTGAACTTTACAGTGGCTTTTGAGGGAAGCCGTATTGGAGGGCTCCGGAATACTTTCGACCACCTGGGGCTGTTTAACGTGAATCCAATGCACGACAAACTTCCATTTTGGCATTCCGCTTCCATTTCATTCCGCTTCCGCACCTCGTGCTTGAAGTCGTGACTAGGATCACACGACCTCATTATCAGTAGTGCAGCAACGCCAGTGCGAATGCGCAAACGTTGCGGTGGCCCGAAATAAACTCACGACGGGTACATCGGAGGTGATAGTTGCTTCAATACCACTATGTTTGCTTTTGTATTTATTGCTTTTACTGTATTCACGGTACGTACGTTCGGTGGTCAATCGGGCTCTTCAGGTACCAGGAGTAGGTGCCCTCTTTCTTAGTTTCGTCGATACTCGTCAACGAAGCGGTCATGCATCGGTAAGCTGGATCAGAGCTGGATGTATATGCTGCAGCCATGTACGGTACGGAAGCCACCATCTGCATGAAGGTAGTTGTCCGTCAAATTTTCAAGATACAAGAGCATTTTCTGGTATGCTTATTTCGTTAACTCTAGCAAGAGACATACGATGAAGCCCGTTGACGCCGTGCCACTTCCTTCGTCTGCGTAGCCGTCTTAATCAGTTACATTTTTTTTTATGTTCCTTGCGCTATTACGTATCAAAAGCCGAATTCAGGAAGCTTTTTCTTCATATTGGCTGTTAGCCATTGAACAGCCACCTGCTCTAATAAGTCCTGTGTCACAATTGGCTGCGACCTATTCCTACGAGCATTCTAGCTGACGATATTTTTGTAATTACGAGCCTAATTTTCGATATGTACACATAAAATTTATGAGAAAAAAAAAGAATGACTTTTTGCGCTAACCTTACATGCATCTATTAGTAAGTACCACTTCCAGGTCGCATACCAGGCATGACGGCGCATGTTCAGAGCGAGCTGAAGTTGTCCCGATGCGCTGTACAGTTATCAGTCCGAAACGTTACTGTATATAAAAAACCATGTAGTCAAACTTTTGCGCAGTGTTGCCCCATGAGTCAAGCTTCTTGATGGAAGTGTTCATGCTATTTCTGCGTAAGGCAAGCTTATTGATGCTGACTTCTCAAACAAGTTTAGATAAGAAACGAGTGCGTAGTTTTTCGGACGCGAAGTCAACGCCATGGTGACACGCCACAATACAAATAAAAAACTACTAACAGCAGGGTGTACAATACAAGGTACTTAGGCATCGAATAGACGGGAGCTTACATTGAAATTCCATTTCTAGAAGGATTTGAATGAACTATTATACGACTGAGAGCCGCTACATGAGGCAGATGGATTGCTGCGACGAGGCTCTGGAGCCTTTACCGAGTATTCCAAGTGGGCCCTTTCCTGTAGATTTTATTCCTTTCATATATGCTTTAATATATTGACATAGGTTAATATATTAGATTGACTTATTGCTCTAACGGTCATATTCTTAAAAGTTCTTTATCTCTGCACTTTTTGCCATGAATATCATTTTGTGCAATGCGCCAATGGCTTCATTAAATTCGCTTATCTAGGGGTAAAATACCTCGAAAAGAAAACATTCAACTTGCCGAAATCGTTCTAAATGCCTTAAGATATAGTGTTGAGCTCATTCAAATAATTCAGGATCAGTACGGCTTTTATAAGTGGGAGGTCAGATTCTGTATTCCTCGATCGCCGAATAAAGAAAACCACGAAGTAAGCGGTCATCAGCTTATAGCTCTGCAGCGCACCACAACACATTGCATCCACGTTTGTAATTGCGCTAGCTGAGGCCTTCCATTAAACACACTCGTATAGTGATGTCGGCAGATGAGTGAGCAGTTTTAATTTTATTATACTGAATATTTCTTCCACAGCGCCGTTCCATACCACTTCACGCCATCTCGGCTTTTTGCGTAAAGTACAGTTGTTGATAGACCACCCCCTCAGATGAAGTGCACGCATTGTAAGAGTCTCCAGCAAGTCGTGCCTTTGAATGCGTAAAAAAGCGTTTATGGCAAGATTTTAAATTTGCTTAAATAAAGCAAATTGACTCGTCAAGCCGGCCCTGCGAAAGTATGTCCAACGAAGCTGTTCAAAACCACCACTACAACTGGTGACGGCGGGACGCGGGGGGGGGGGGGGGGGGTGGCGCAATGCTTTACTGCTTTAGAGTAATGGCAGTAACAGTAATTTAGTGTAGCGGGATTAATGGTCATGTTGAAAGCATGCCGCCGCTGGTCCTACTGGAGTTCTTTTTTCAGTCTGCCGCTCCTAGTATTCACGCTTTTGCCCCCCCCCCCTAGAGTCATAACTTTGCGTTGCCTACCCATAGCGGTGCTGCAGCAATGAAATCAGTTGCTGGGGTGGTGTTCTTTTATATACGAAAGGCTAGAAACGTAACTCCCCACGTCGCAAGCTGCCGTCGCCGCAGCAGCTTGCGCAACAGTAATCATCACTGGGAAACGTGTGCGCAGAGAGCTACTGGCTTCGAATTGTTATCAGGTGCGCCTTGTCAATTATGGGGTTCGGATGCTTGTTTGCACTGATTCTTTATGAAGCGAATGATGTTCTATGCGCGGTTCCAGATAATTAATGCGCGGTTAGCTTCACTTTGGCAAGAGCTTGAAGCCTGCTTGACCTCCGCCGCCGGTCCGCCTGGTATTGCACAACCTTCTGGATCGGCCCACATTTTTCCCCACGGACATCGACACTAAAAATGCCGACCAACGAGAAGCTAACAGCTTCTCTGTAAAGGACAGCTCAACAGCGGTTGACGTTAAATCTTGAGCACGTTGGTGTACTATGTGGTTTGTTTAGACTGTGCTACTTGTGGTATCAGCACCACCTCCGCGATTGCCCCGTAGTTTTCTTTGAGTAAACCACACTTCCGGTTCCGGTTGGAGGTGCGCACCATTTAAATGAGCACATGTGGGTTTTCTTTCAGCATTCATTGCGCTAATTAGGCACTATTACGGTCAGAACCACAGACCGCACAACAATAAATTCAGCTGTAGTCACCGAAGAAGTCAAGAATACTGGAGCTGTGGCTACACGCATCGTCTGCACCAAAAAGATGTCTTTATTTATATATAATGGCTTCAAGAACAGCCACAGTGCATTTCTTGAAGCGCACCGGGCTAAGTTGTGGTTTGTACTCATCCTGTGCATTTTCCCGCGTGTACGCAGTGCAGAATTCCTTTTTCTTTCTGTTCGTTTTCCTAGTCTTCGATAGCAAAACGGATGTTCGTTTGTGTGACCAGCCTCTGTTTCGTCACCATGATTTCTCTGTTTCTCTCTCCTAGCAGGGTGAAGAGAAAGACGCTGCATTATTTAGAGCCTGCCTAGCCGAGAACGCAAAACGAACGTTGTAAGGCACTCAGGAATGTTACTAAATCATTCATAGAGTATGGGGCTTGCACGATTTATTTTGTCGTGACGGTAGTGCCTGGACGTCTGGAATGTGTTGACATGCGTCTCGAGAAGTGTGGCAGTAAGCTTACCTTTATTACTCTGTAGGCGTCGACGGGAACATGGGTGCTTTTGGTTTTTTTCCAAAAATGGCAGTTGGCCATTTCAGCAACTAGCAAGCACAGGCAGATCTTCGGTAAAACCTTGCTGACGAGCATCGACATGATTTCAAGCGTGCGTAGTACTGTGCAGGTGTGTCGGTGCCACCTTGTTTACTGGCCAGAGTGTGACCGGCGTGTTTCAGCCACAGGACGTCACGGACCGCTCGCTCCTTTCCTGAAAGGTTAATAAGAGTACTTAAAAAACGCTGATTTAACAACGTCAAACAGGAAACTGTCAGTGGAATGGTGATGCGTGAAGTCATCACAGGCACAACATTCACCGGAAGCGAACAAGGCGCGTTTTTATGTGGTTATTTGTCATTTTCGGTTTCCGGCATGCAGAACCCAAAAGTGCCAAGAAGAAAAGTCTCCTTGCTGCACGTGGCTCGGCACATAAAGTACAGAAGGGGAACAGAAACAAACATGATGTATGTATGGTATAAAGGTTATAAACAGGAATGAAGTTCCTCAGAAAGGCGGGCCTTTCTGAGGCACCTTATCCCCGTTTATAACCTTTATACCACAGTGTGCTATTCCATCTGTCAGCCCCTTTTTTATTTTGGATGATGTATATAGAACACTTTAACATGCGGTTTTATCCATAACACATGCGAATGCATCACATAGCTAACGCATCATCAACATTTTGAATGCATCATCAATGCCTAATTCTATGCATATAAAGCAAGTTCATGAAGAGAAGTGAAGTAAAGATGATGTCTGGTGTACATTTTGACATTACGTTTTATGCACCAATCCTACGAATGCATCACCTAGCATCAAATAACTATGCAGCAACAGTCTACGACACTATGAAACATAAATACCTAATACAGTTAAAATGTGGCCAATGCTCATTCTTTGTTCATAATTTAGAAAAATATAATGCGTTCCAATTACAGCAGAACCCATTTCACGAAGGCACTGTCGACAGTAATGCAATTAGCATCGAAGCAATGCAGTGGCACAACGTAGCAGCCACTGCGATTTTACTTTCTCTCTCACGTGCAACACATTTCAGCAAAATCCGCACAGTGGTTATCTCAGCAAAGCGTTTATGCGTTTTACACGTGTTTTAATAGGCCGCATGGAGGCTGGGCCCGAGCTAAATCTCCCTCTTATGCCCGGGCAGGGTTCCCGAAATCCACTTTCTTCGGCCGTGTACGAAACCGGAGAAATGCCTCATGCTTGAGGCGTCTGCTGCAGCCGGGTTGCTTTCTCACGTTTTCCTGTGGGCGTGCTGCACCATCTAGCAGTGCTGCCCCATCTAGCAGTGCTGCCCCATCTAGCAGTGCTGCACCATCTAGCAGTGCTGCACCACCTAGCGGTGCTGCACCATCTAGCAGTGCAGTCCACGGAAAAACTAGGATGTGCGTTGCGCGCAAAGGTTGGCAACTGCAGTTGCAATCTTTGACTTTGGGACCCTCGTCTGTATATGGTATCTTACCAATGCATTGTATTTAAAGAATAAAAAACTGAAACTGTTCCCTCGCGGGACGCATAGGTAGCGGCATATATACAGCGATGCAGGTTGGCGTGGCGGAGGTCCATCGAAGAGCGGCATATCTCTAGTGCAATTGTGGCGCAGCTCTCTAAACCATTCAGCCGCTGTGCTTAAGGAACCCCTGTTACGTTCGTTGGGCAGCGGTTAGTCGGAAATATTTTAAAGGGTCTTTTTTTTTGTTGGAGAGCTCGGAGAACAGTTAGCAATCCAGATAGCCACAGAGCTAAAGTGGGATGATGTAGCCCATAATCCTAATTACAATAAAACACACATGCAGAACAAATCCGCTGTAAAGGTTTGGTGACCTGTAACAGTGGTGTCACACAAATTTTGAACACTTTCACGAGTGTCGATTCTTATAAAGCAAACTTGTGCTCTACAAATTGATTGTAAACAATTACATAAATGGAACGACGATTGCGATAGTTTCGTAATTGAAAATTTCGTTCACTCTGTAAGGCTCAGTTACGTTCAATTACTTTTTATTAACCAATTACTTATAGCAAGTTACTTTATTCATAAAATAAACAAGCAGGAAATGTATTTTAAGCACTTAAAAATGGAGAGATTGAAAACGCTCCTAGAAATCAGGTGAGGATAAGAACAAGTATCTCAGTTACCTCCTTTCCACAATTAGCCTCCTGCGGCTACGCCCTGGTCACCGGAGGATAGCCGGCTAGCCGATTGGCACACGTGTCTTGGAAGCGCTTTTACTCGGCCTTCATAGGCGGCTCATGCTGGAACTTCTACTTAGAGAAGTCAGACTTCTGATATGAAGAGCAGCGCATGCCCGTTAGACTTACATATTTCTTACTGTAGGATGCAACTTATTTTGCAAATTTTACACATGAACAGTATGTGTAAGGCTCAATAATATGCAACTTTCATAAATGCTATACCTATTTTGAAGTGTTTTCTAGGAACGGGAGCAACGGCAGGTGTCCGTTACCGTTCCTAGTTTAATTCTAAAGCTCTGACGCGTGAAGGGCGCCGGTGCTCAAGTTGTACCAGTAGTCGGCCCACGAACTAAAACGGGCTTCTATAGGTCGACAAGCATAATAAATTTGGATGCTGATGCCAAAACTTCAACAGTGAAGTATTTTTCAGTCTTTATTAGGTGATTTATGCCTCCCGTACCATCAACAACAAAGCGCTACGCTTTATGGAGGCCCCAGACGCGGCATTGAGAAACCACTACCTTCTGTTCAAGGCGTTCTTGCCTTACAACACCGTTCATCCCTGCAGCTCCCATGTTGAGCGAGTTTTCAATGTCACTGCCATCACTAGAAAACGAGAGCAGCTAACCAACGAAAATTGTGAAAATAATTGTTAGTGACGATGAACAACATCAGAATGGCAGCTATGGATGCGCAAAAAGAGCAAGACCAACTCGTTGCATTTATTGTGAGAATTGTAGTCGCCGTTCATGTTCTTCATCGCATATATTGATGATCATGGCCAGCGTCATTCGCTTCTGCGCGCCGCACTGCTCAATAAAGCAGCCGACGTACAACTGCTGCATCGCAAGTGGTGGAGGCTGCTCTCGATCCATTGGTCCTCGGCGACTTCGAGTTTATCCTGAGCTTTGTTAAGGTGGCCGCTTACTGCGACTTTCCACCGCCACGCCCCAGGAAGTGGCACCATGAGCTTCCGGCGTCACCCTCTTGGCCCAACCGGCCGCTCCCCCATGGACCGTCAGCACTCGACAGCGCAACCCAACCATGGTGGCTGGCCTTCGTGGTGACGGTGGTAAAGACTGACTGGACAACAATGGCCGTGTGAGTGAGTTTAACCACTGGGATAATTTTAACAAGCTTTGACGCGTCCCCTTCGCCTTCACTGACGTTGCCAACACTTGGCTTCTTATCCAGACAGCACGTTGCCCGAACGGGTGACGTTCCCACACCAGCTGAGGCAGATTTTCGGCACGACAAATATACACTACGAGATGACCAGGAAAATCTTCGTGAACGCATGCAATTTCCCCTGGAATCTTAGAGTTCTTATATCGAAGGCATCCTCGTCCTTCGTGTCCGTGTTGACACCACCTTAAGGGAATCATTCCTAAATGGTATTTCCCACCATGAGTGAATCGCATCGTTGTCGCCGTGTTGACGGTACCATGAGGGAATCCATCCTGAAGTGTTCGTCCCATCCTAAAGGGTATTTGGCACGTTCCGTTCAGCCCACTGGCGATTAAGCATCTGAGAATCTGACGATTTCATCGGGACTTGGAAACATCTGGAGGCACTGCACGGCAGGCCAAACGTTTACTTCCTAACGCATCTGACATGTCCGTCCTCGGATATGTACCTGCGTATGCTAATTTGGGCTCTCATAACCGAAGATCTCCAAGCGCAGGGCCTGTTCGGTCCTTCCATTATTCAACCTCAATCTTGGGTTCTTGGCCTGCGCGACAACATCCGAACGGAGCCGTCCACGGTAAGCTGCACTGCGAGCTGTGCCCCTCCAACACCGTCGGCCTCGTATACCCAGGTTGTTGCTCTGCAAGCAGCCTTCGTTCAGACAACGCCTCCTGCCCCTGCTCACAACCAGCTGGCGTCGTGGCACGCCGTGCCCCTGGATTTCACACTACCTGGCGTTCGCTCAGCCTAATTTCTCATTGCGGCATTCGCGGGCATATATCTCGGTTTTCTCGAAAACGCGTCCACGGTGAATGGCATGGCTAGGTTGTTGATGAAAGCGACCCGTTGCTTCCTCTGAGTCAGCAGTAGCGCCGGCCTGCAGCATGCTCCTTTGCCTCCCAATTCTATTGTTGCAATCTATTGTTGATATTTAGAAAGTTAATTACCGCAAGTTCGCTAATTACGGCCGCAATTGCGGTAATCTCTCTGCATCTAGAGGCTGATAATCCGTACACTCGAATGGTGGACATAACTTTACCGAGATTTCTACCGTCCAATATTTCAAAAATTTGGTGCAGCTAAATAGGGACACCCTGTATAGGTAATAATATTATTACTATTATTATTGTTATTATTCAAACGCACAGATAACAAATACAGTTCTAGACCGTGTGATTATTTATTATTCTTATATTAAATAGTCACGTCTGCTAGTACCGCCGCATGGCAAACAGGAATTCTACAATATTTCCAACTTCACTGAACTACGTAATTAAGAAAACAAGATGAAACTGAGAGTCGTCTCACCGGCCAATTGTCATACATTTTGTTTTGCGATAGTTTTGATAAAACGACAGGTGTAGCCGTTGTCTGTGACCAAACTCCCTCCCTACACAGCCATGTATTGACAGGAGGCGGGGATTCTGTAACCTACACAGCTGCACTGTGATCTAACTAATTATGACTAGCAAACAAAACTCGGCGTAAGGACAGAGGTGTTTTAGCGGCTAATTTTAGTATAATGCGTTTCGGGGCATTATTTTTTTTTTTGCAAAACTAGAGTTATGGTCGCATTCTGTAACCATACTCCCCCCGCAGACATCCATATATTGACAGCAGACGGTGAATTCTGTAGCGTTTACAACTTCACTGTTACCCAGCTAATCAATACAAGGAAATGAAACTCGCGTCATGACAGAGCCGTCGTAGCGGGCAGTTTAAGTATAATTCTTTTCAAGATTGCTTAGATCAGATTAAGTGCTACAGAGCCTTCACGAGAAACGGGAGACGGAGACTACGACACGGACGGACATCGGCCACAGCCGAAGCGTAGCTATATACAGCTTCGCTGCAAAATGATCAACGCCATAGTTTCGTGGGCGAAGTAATAGCAACAGGAAACGGTCATCGGAGCAAATGGAATAAGCATATTTAAGGTAACATACCTGTGTGAAAAGAAGGCAGTGCAGGGTCGTTTATAAGTTGCTGCTGCCCCGCCCACTGAAGAAAGAACGCGCTGCCGGCGCCTTTAAACCCGAAAGTGCAGGCGTCACACGGCTGCGCAGCTCGGAACTTGGAAGATCGTTCGTGACGTCACCAAGGTGAGCGTCATGCCCATTTTCTGTCGGCAGCATTCCGACATACAGTGCGACGAGCGAGCCGAGATAACAATCCACCGGTGATACAAGTGGTGTTTTTTTTTTTCACAAATGATTTGAATTGTGCGCGTGCACTATAGCAGTCGAAGGTGTGGCATCATGAACTTAGCAAAACGCATCTGCGCGGAACCCTCGCTCAAGACCGAACCACCAAGGCAGACGAGACGCTGCGTGGAAAGAAGACGGGCGAGCATCGTGTATACGTGGCCGCTGCCTCGCCCACTGCGCGATCGGCGAGACCACAAGGCGCACGAAACTGTCAGCCTTCGGCGCAACTGCACTTTGTCCCCATGGCAGATCGCCTACAATGTAAAGCCCTTGCGGCCCCGCTCAGCCGCATCATACGCTGCTGCCGCCACAGAAGAGCGGCTCCCCTTCGGCGCACACCCGTTGCCTTGTGCGCTCGACATCGAGCCACTATTCAAGGTTCAGCCATAGAGTAACATAGTCAACGACAAGAATGGACACTCCAGTCATTTCGCAGCTGAGCTATGAAGCTTCGCCGATTCCGCTAGGTGGCAGAGCACATCAATAAAAATGCGGCCGTGGCTGCGGCTGCGGCTAGCAGCTTGATAGGCGGCACGACCACTGGGCACGACCCAACACGTGCAAAACCTAGTCAGGCCGCGGCGCGGAGCTCTTTCTGTAAAATGCACCTGAGGATCGTTCTTGGGCTCTTCTGCCAGCATCCGCTTCATCGCCGTTTCATGGTAAGGCCACAGCAAGTTCTTTTGTGCGTTGTTAGCGACTTATTCTCTCCGCATTTCGTTATGTCACTGTTAGCCGCATGAGCGAGTGACGGCGGCCTTGCAGCCATGAACAGCTGCTGCCCATTTACTAGGCTGATTTTCATTTCGCATTCTTTTTTTTTATGCGCTGCAATGAGCGGTGATGCTAGCGATAACAGCGACTCAGCAGCGTCCGAGCTGCGAGCCACGTTCGACACAATGACGAAGTTAGAAAATAAAATGGTTCGTAAACAATTGCGGCCTATGAACACAGGCCTTTCAGGGCAGAGATTTATGTTACGCGCAGCGACTGCTGAAAAAGTATGCTGCTCTACTTTTGCAAAAGAAGTGTATCTTTCTAAAGCGGTACACGTGCAATAGTTGCAGCATGGCAATAATGCGCGCTCTCTCAATCTCTGTAGCATGCTATGTGCGCTCGAGCATAGTTGGCTGTTCCGCGTTGGACTGAATATACGTGTTTTCATGTTTTAATTATGTATGGAGTCGTTACCGTAGAAAGTTCCTCGTTTCTTAGCATTTTTAACAGTGCTTCCTTAAGCGAAAAATGCGCATTACATGAAGGAACGCAGCATCTCCATTATAAAGCTTTGCAATGCGAAGTGTGGCAAGTCAGTTGTTTCAATCTTATCTGTCTGGGCCAACGAAGTGCGTTGCAACGGACAAATAGCCCTCTTCCTATAGGGAAATTAAATTAGGCATGCAACAGGTAGCGTTTTGAGCCCACTTTCGATTATTATCTATGTAAACAATATTGCTTAAATTGAGAGTGATGCATCCATTGTACTATGAGCTGGTGATATGTGCCTGTTCGTTAGGATCATGGCCAGAGACAATCCATTATAGAGATCTTACAGCATCCTTTGGAATTTCTCGGGTTGGTCTCATAATAAGGCTTTAACAATTATTAGCTCCAAATCAAAGCTATATAATTAAAGGCGAGAGGCAGCCAGTCCTATTTAAATCAAGAATTGTTTTTGGATGGTGCGCCCGTGGAAACTTCGACCAAATACAAAGTACTAGGCGTTAGGCTTTCAGAAACTATGAACTGACCATGTCACACTGAACTATTTATGAAATCACTGTACTCTTCCGCAGGTGTATTCTCCAGTTGCCGCTATTTTCTTTCCGGAGAAAAAAAAACTGGAGCTATAATATGCGCTGTCTGGATCGCATCTGAAATATCTTGCGCTTGTGGGCTACCACCACGAAACGTAATCTTCATGCACTTCTTCAACTTCAAAAATCAGGATTTAGACATGTGGCCAATGTACAGCCACGTCCACGTCTGTGTAGAGCGCGCGAGCAGACGGCCTTGCTCTGCAGGGCGACACCATGCGGCAGTAGCGGGACCTGACGCACTGCGCCCAGGAGCATGCGCGGCCTAATATACATGCAGACCTGCATTGCACGAGCGGTAACGTTGAAGAGGGTCGTTGTTTAACCGAATATGCGCGCTTCCTCAGGGCGCTCTCGGTATCTCCATGCCAAAAGATTATGCGTTTCAGCTCATTATACGCGCCCGACTCTCGCAACAAACTATGCGCGCTTTCTGGCCGTTCCGATTAGGCGGTGATACTAAAGAATGATAACGCCTACAACGGCGTAAAAAGAAAATCGAGGCGTTAATTTTTAATGCCGTCTTCTGCCTGCCCTTGACGCTTATAGATAATGTGTTATTTTGTATTTTGGCTCAACATTATTTATTACAGGACGTGGTGTGTTCAGCCATTGCCGAAGAAAAGCTTCAGCAAGGGGGAACCTCAGGAAGGAGGCAAAGTTTCGATCACAAGGCCCCTTGTGGAAACGTTGTCCGTAGGCCTCGATTTTCTTCAAGGCGAATCGTACCCCAGCTATGTAGACACTGCCAGCTTGTGCCATCGTTTTCTCAGACGTGATAGCCATGGTAGTACTTGTTCGTGCAGGATTTCTGCAGCGAAGCACCATGCCCCTCACATCGCGCAAACATGTTGTGAGAAAGCCAGCCGAGCGGATCCTGTGAAACGCTAATCGCAGTTAAGCAAGGCTGTCCAGAGTGCGGGCCAACCCCACTCCGTGGTCCAGACGCAGACGCAGCGTTGCTGCTGCGTGTGCAGCGCACGCTGCGTCTCAACGCCAGAAGTGCCCAGACGCGGCGTGGCGGGAACGGAAGGCCGACGCGAAGTAACCACGCCGACTGAACACTGCGGCGGAAAAACGCGAGGCGGACGCACGTCGTGCTCGCCATGAGCATGCCGCAGTACGGAAACGTGATGCCGAAGCAAGGCGACGACACCGACCAGGCCCTGTAGCTCCATCCGACGCTGCTTTCGGGCAATCGCGTTCTTTCTGTCGCGCCGTGTGTCGGCGCACGTCATACCACGCGTGATTACTTAGCCAGTCTGTTTACTGCAACACATACAGTCTATACGGCTACGAGCCTTACTTCGTGTAATATCCTCAAATATTGCTATCGCCTTCATTGTGTCGTCCTGACAGCAAAACTGTAATCAATAAAAAAATGACTCAATAAAGTTATCCACTAGCCGGATTCGAGCAACGTACCTCTAGCAAAGAAGCCGGAGAAAGTGACCATTACGCGACTGCCGCTTCCTCCCCATAACGGCATGTCGAATATTCGGACTGTAGTTTTGACGTGTTAGATCCTTAATTTTATTTAAAATATTCACCACGCCATCGTACGTCAAAATGTAGGCCGGGCTCGAATGTAGCTCAATAAAAGAAACGAATACGACGCTCGTCCTACTCCCGTCACCCGAGCAATGAAGCGCTAATGTGCAGTGCCACCGCCCCTACCTCACCCCGAATTCGCCGAGTCATGGTCTTCAAGTGGAGGTTCAATCGCCTTCCAATTTTTTGTTGAATTTTCACTCGTTTCAGTCAGGATTCGTAGAATGTAACTGCATGCTGATATCGCTATTAGCGCTCACTCATACGTTTATGAATAACTGACGCAAAGTTCTGTTTAGGTGTTTCGAAATGGAGGAACAGCTCTTTATAGGAACAGCGGACAAGCATGTGTCTTAAATTTCGGCAACATACGTATGAGCAGAGGTAGACAAAATTTATTTGCGCTTCTGAAGGCTCTCTTTTCGCAAGCGCCATTACAGTGATTGACCAATATATGCCAATATTTCTTGAAGAGCTTCTTGCGCTCACACTGGTGTAGATATCCGACTGCGAATTATCCGAATACCCACTCCCACAATACATCTACTGAGGGCAGGTAGTGATCGCGGATCCGGATCATCAGAGCGAAATATTCAGAAGAATAAGAATGGGCTGGGGTGCGTTTGGCAGGCATTCTCAGATCATGAACAGCACATTGCCATTATCCCTCAAAGGAAAAGGGCATAACCGCTGTTTCTTACCAGTACTCACCTACGGGGCAGAAACCTGGAGGCTTACGAAGAGGGTTCTACTTAAATTGAGGACGACGCAACAAGCTATGGAAAGACGAATGATGGGTGTAACGTTAAGGGATAAGAAAAGATGAGATTCGGTAAGGGAACAAACGCGAGTTATTGACATCTTCGTGGAAATCAAGAAAAAGAAATGGGCATGGCCACGACATGTAATAAGGAGGGAAGACAACCGATGGTCATTAAGGGTTACGGACTGGATTTCAAGAGAAGGGAAGCGTAGAAGGGGACGGCAGAAAGTTAGGTGGTCGGAGGAGATTAAGAAGTTTGCAAGGACAACATGGCCGCAATCAGCCCATGACCGAGGTAGTTGGAGGAGTATGGCAGAGGCCTTTGCCCTGCAGTGGGTGTAGCCAGTATGATGATGATGATGAAATATAAGCCTACTAGGATTTATGTAATCCTTCTCTTGCATACCAGCTGTTGCACTAAAACTTTGCCGAAACACCGTGTACTTCCCAGCATTCATGACGCATGTGACGCTGTCTTTAGCGGACTGTGGGATATAACGCCTGTGGTACAACATATTCCTAATAGATAGGCGATGATCTGTGGAGGCTTATTATTCAGCTTCAGCAACATTCCACTTAACAGCAATCATTCATCATCATCATCAGTCTATTTTCTGTTCACTGTAGGACGAAGGCCTCTCCCTGCGATCTCCAATCACTACTGTCCTGCGCCCACTGATTCCAACTAGCGCTAGCGAATTTGTTAATTTTTTCACCCTACGTATTCTTCTGCCGTCCTCGACTGCGCTTCACTTAGCTTGGCACCCATTTCATGACCCTAATTGTCCACCGGTTATTTAACCTACTCATTACATAGCCGATGCAGCTCCATTATTTTTCCTTAATGTCAATTACAAGACCGCTTATTACCGCCTATACTCTCTGATGATCCACAGCGCTCTCTTACTGTGTCTTAACGTTACGCCTAGCATGGTTCGTTCGATCGCTCTTTACGCGGTCCTTAACTTGTTCTCAAGCTTCTTTGTCAACCTGCAAGTTCTGCCCCATATGTCGTCATCGATAGAATGCATTGATTGTAGACCTTTCTTTTCAGTGATAATGCTAAGCTTCCAGTCAGGATCTGACAATGTCTGCCGTATGCGCTCCAGCCCATTTTTATTCTTCTCGTCATTTTCTTCTCCTAATCCGCGTCCCCTCTGAGCAATTGACCTTTCTTAAGCGTACCCCTCCAAAGACTCCAAAGGCTGACTGGCGATCCTGAACTCTTGTTGCCTAGCACGGCTATTGACCTTTGTACCTGCGGATTACTCTTCAACCCCCACTGTTACGCTCTTCCTGTTAAGGTCCTCAATCATTTGTTGTAACTCATCTCCAGTGTTGCTGCACAGGGTAATGTCATCTGCAAATAGATGGTTGCTGAGATATTTGCCGTTGATACTCACTCCTAAGGTTTCCCAGTTTAATAGATTGAATAGCTTGAATACTTTTTCCAAGCACGCAGTGAGTAGCATTGGAGAGATTGTGTCTACTTGTCTGACCCCTTTCTTTATATAGATCTTCCTACTTTTCTTGTTGAGAATTGAGCTAGCTGTGGAATTTCTGTAGTTTCTTCCAAGATATTTGCGCAAGCGTCCCGTACTCTATGAATGCCTAATGCCTCTATAACTGCTGGTATCTCTACTAAATCAAATGCCTTTTCTTAATCTATAAAAGCCATATGGACATGCTGATTGTACTCTGCAGATTTCTCGATTACCTGATTGATTGAGTACATGGATGTAATCCATTGCAGAGTATCCCTTCCTGAAAGCAACCTGATCTCTTGGTTGACTGCGGTCTCGTGTTGCCCCTATAATTTTGGATAAGATCTGGGTAAATATTTTATATAATACTGGAAGTGAGCTAATGCGCCTATTGTTTTTCAATTCTTTAACGGCTCCCTTTTGATGGATTAGTATAGTGTTGGCATTTTTCATTTCTCTGGCACCCTTGAAGTCGATAGACAATTCGTGTAAAAGGCAGCCAGTCTTTCAAGCATTATGTCTCCATCATCTTTGAATAAATCGAGTGTTATTTCATCCTCTCCTGCCGGCTTTTCCCGTTTCATTTCTTGCAAGACCCTTCTGACTTCATCGCTACTTATAGAAGAAACTTCTATAACCTGTTCATTACTGCTTCGAATGGAGGTATCGTGGCTGCTGTCGGTACCATACAGGTCATTATAGAATTCTTCAGCTGCTTTTACTTTCTTCGAGATTGCTCGTGATACTTCCCTGCTTGAAGAGTGAACGCCCTACGGTAAACAAGAAGCAGTGAACATTTAGTAATGCACTTACCTCTGATTTACAAGAAACGAGGTATTCACCGCAGTCGCAAATGCAATTCAAGAATCAATATTCTTGTCTTCGGTACGGGTAGAGGTAGCAATTGCACTCATCAAAATTTTCAGTGGTTTAACTATGAATAGCGAGAGCTAGCTCCCGCCTTTCTGTGCTACTACAACAACGCGATAGGTGCGAACGAGACACGGACAAAGGCCAGAACCAACATCTTTGCATACATAGTTTGGGAAGCTTCAATACCAGTCTCTGCCTGAAACGCAATAGGTCATTGCCCACAGCAAGTGGGGCAAATGCGAAGGAGGAAGTTGTGCAACTCGGCATTACTGGACAGTAAGAGGTTTGTCTTTTCTGATCTCTTTTTTAGTGAGCTCCGAGCCACTTGCTAGGTCATTGAACTTAATAGAAATATCTGCGCACGCAGCATTTCGACAGGCACCCCGCGGAATCTTTGCGCTATGTACGACGTAAAGTGAAACATAATGAGGTTTTAGGAATATAAACAGAGCTGATGCAACCTCTCTCAAACGATATCGCGACGTGACGCAAAAGCCCATTGCAACGTCAACTGGTTGTCTTGTGCGTGAGCTACTCTTTCGATACAGCAAGTGTGTTTATTTACGCTTGGAAACAAATGTTATATGATGACTATCACGTCCCAGCCGGAGAATTTCTGTGCAAAACGACCGCAGTGTAACTGCGGGGACGAAATTAGATTCTTCTGTGCCCATTTCCTGTATCAACAATCAACGGTGCCCGGCATCCCGGAAAGTGCATAGTACCCCACATACCTAGATGCAGTTCTTTTTTAAATCCTGTCTTCCGTAAAAGTCCACAAAATAGTGCTGATAATCAGCCGAGACTCGGGCCCATGCGCTGCCATAAGGAATCAACTGCAGCTATCGAGCTTAGTATCATAGGGTTCCTTTAGTAGAACCATATGTAAATACTTCGGTGCGATTTCTTCAACGAGAACCCGTTGCACGAGGTAGGCACTTAATTATTTCGGAAAATATATTTGGGTACCTTACAGCATAGGGTAAATAATTCAATTCTTTATGCATGTATTGACAAATATTGAGAATTAAGTATCGCGGATTACAAGTGCAACACGTTTCCAGAATGGATCGTTAACATCCCTGAACCCAGCAATCTTCCCCCCAAATATCTCAATTCTGTGCGCTGCTTTCTTGATTACTCGGCAGGATGAGCGCGTGGCGAACTATAATTTTTTTGATAGAACTGATAAAAGTAATATTGTTACATGGATAACTATGCTGTTTCAATGTATATAAACTGCACGGCACCGCACTTTTAGCACATAGATGGTGTTGCTCTTAACAAAATATCTATGTGTCAAGCGTGTATATGAAATCGTATGACGCGCAAGCAATAACTCACAAAATCAATCTTTTTATTTGTCAATAATTCTAAGTTTCAACATTGACTTTATCAATTGCAAATTACCTGGTGGCCTGGCGTCCTGTCCCGTTGCCGTTTCTACATTCTTCTGAGCCCCAACAAAGACGCACTTGGATAGTGAGCTACTTTCCTACACACACAGTACCTTTTAGAGGCAGCTATTATTGCCACCCTCTCACTTTCGAACTCGAAAAACAATTTCAGAACGCTTAAGGTTCGCCTTTGAGAGTGGAGCGCGTTAGCATTCAAAGATTTCGGACTGCTCCTCACGCTTCCAGGCAACTACAGCTTACATAACCGGACCGTTTACCGGGAAATGCTGGCGGTGAACGCTATACCCCCAGACTAGGACGAAACTTTATTTGCAGAAAGGACTTCGTTTCCCCTAAAACGCAGTAACGCCGTGTGGTCGGGCCCCTATTCCAAGGCACCGCTGGCCCTCGCCATCCTTTCTGCCCTCCGGACCAGCCTGAGCTGTTTCCCGAAGGTGGAACTTGATAGCAATGCCTCCCACGTCACTCTCCTGTTATTCTCTTCTTGCTCTTCGGTGTGAGCCGTACATTTCCATGCGATGTGGTAGAGTGTCGGTGTGCTCCCGCTCCGCGGGCATATATGCTTGCAAGCTTTCGGGTAGTCCAATGTGTGGAGGTTTATATACATGTCTGTTTGGAGCCTGCGTAACGTCACTGAGTCCACAGCTCAGAGGTTCCTATTCGGCGCTGGGTAGAGCCTTCTCAATTCCCTGTAGTATTGCAAGATTGCTTTATAACTTGGATCGATGGGTGGCGTGTGGCAATTAGTGAAGCCTCGCGCCGCCTCATCTACATGGAGGCTCTCAGTAACACCCTTTGTGTCCTGGGGCCCATGTTATTGTTTGGGTAAACCTGGCGTTGAGTTCTCTTATAATTCGGTTAGTATCGTGTCTGCTTTCGCGCCGATTTGTCCCTCTGTTAGTTCCTACATGCGGTCTGAGAATCTGTGGTTATTGTCATTGGAGTATTGCGCTCTATGCCTTCTCTTATAGCTAAGGCGACGGATGCCGCTTCGGCTTCTATAAAGGCTGCTCGGGAAACCGAAGCACATGCCGTGATTTTACATACTGAAATAATTTTGCGCCAAAAAACAACACACACAAGAAAGACAACGACACCACGGGTGTGTGTGTTGTTTTTCTGGCGCAAAATCATTTCAGTATGCAAGATCACCAACTAGCGCAGCAGTTAACTCTTCTAACGTGATTTTACCTTTACGGTTTATGGCAACTGACACCATATTATTTGCGTTGGCCCGATATCATGAAGCATCCGTGAATCTTGCAGTGTCCAAGTACTTTGTCGTATTGTCTATGTATTGTGCTCTAGCCTTTCTCCTTCCTGCGAGTAATATCGGGTCATGTTTTGTGGTATTGGTGATACCCCATACAAATTTGTAATATGGCAGGGTAGACCCTTGGCGTTTTGGTATACTTGTATGCATTCTCCAAAGCCGAATCTTTGATGGAGAGCTATGCGGGCTGTCGTTTGCGCCAATCGACTCCCCTGCGCTAACAGTTGGGCCTCACCCAGCTCATGAAATGCATTATGGAGGGCGAGGGCTAGAACCTTCTCATTTGAAGTGTAGCGGGGCAGCCTCAGGTCTGTCTTATGTGCATCCTTATTACTTAATCAGCCATTTCTTCTTCCCCATTCATGGTATCGTAACGTAGGGCATACATTAGTCCGCTAATGACCAGGCCTTTCACCAGTCTGAGGGTGTCTTGTTCCCCCCAGATTGGGTGAGGGCACAAACGCGTGGTAATGACGTCTTAGTTGAAATCAAGAAAAAGAAATGGGGGCATGGGCAGGGCGTTTAATAAGGAGGGAAGATAACCGATGGTCATTAAGGGTTGTGGACTGGGTTCCAATAGAAGGGAAGCGTAGCAGGGGTGGAAGAAAGTTAGGTTTGGAAGAAGAAGAGAAAAAAGTTTGGAGGGACAACATGGCCACAATTAGCACATGACCGGGGTAGTTGGAGAAGTGTGGGAGAGACCTTTGCCCTGCAGTTGGCATAACCAGGCTAATGATGATGATGATGATGTTTCCCCATCCCTGTCTGATTATGAGCCACACGGGCTATCATCCGGTAAATTTGTTGGGTTGTTTTCCTGATCGGTTTAAAGTGTGGAGACATCTGACATTCGATTGCACCCACATCCCCAACACTCTTATTATTGACCTCTCATGAATAATTGTCCCTTCCAGCATGATCTCGAGTTTGAGTCTCGGATCAATTCTTTGTTTGTTCGTTTTTTGTAGGGCGAATGAGTTCTGATTTCTCCGCCGAGCACTGGAGTCCTCTTTGTTGGGTATAGTTTTCTATTATATTGGCTGCCCCTTGAAGCTTCTCCTTCTCTCCCAAGTTGCCCTTGGTTATCCATATCGTTATAGCATCCATGTATAGGGAATGTTGATGTCGGTAATTTTGTTGGAGTTCTTTAGCTAGTCCAATCATGGCTTCTTTGAACGGGCATGACACCGCAACGACAGTGGTAACAAAAATCGCTTTCTTGAGGCAGGTTTTTCGTCCTGTGGTTCGCATTGGGGGTCGCTTCGGTTGAGCTTCCGCGGCAGCCACAGGTTTCTGGCTTATCACCAAAGCGAACCCACCCAGAAGGTACCTATGGCCCCGAAGAATTCTTCGCAGGTCACTTCACACAAGTCGTTCCTTGCCGCAGTCCGGTTTTTCGTCTGGAAACATCGAGCAACTATGTGCGAGGGACAGCCGCATCGACTACATAGTGCACCACCCGACTGGGGCGAGTTGGGGCACGCCACCGCCATGACCGTGGACACAGAAATCCCCTTGACGCAGGTTTTCGTCCTGTGGTCAGTATTGTCGCTTCGGCTGAGTTTCCACCACAGCCACACGTTTCTGGCTTATCACCAAAGCGCACGTGTATTGATGCTACCCATGGCCCTGAACGATTCTTCGAAAGTCAGCTCACACAACGTTCGTTGCCACAGTCCGGTTTTTCCTCCGGTAACATCGAGGAACTATGTGCGAGGGGCAGCCGCATCGACTACATATTGCACCACCGGACTGGGGCGAGTTGGGGCACGCCACCGCAACGACAGTGGTCATGAAAATCGCCTTCTTGACGCAGGTCCGTTGGCTTCCGAACGCGGCTTGTGTCCCCTCTGGAAACTGCTGTTTTCTGGCAGTGTAGTGCCCCCCTTGTGTTATTGGAACTGGTTGTGGGCTATTGTGTGGAATGTTATCTCTATACATCAATGCTAAAACAATTATTCTGCCCCTATTGCTCTCGGCAGATGTAGAATTAAACCCAGGACCAAATGACGTTTCACCGCCGTCCAATAAAACTATTGCAAAGGCCATAACTCGCGTAGAGACATCCCGAAGCTCTGTTATGTGCGAACTTTCTTTAATCCGAGAATCACAAAATAACATTGACCATCAAGAAATTGCTCAAGCTTTTGACAGTGTAGAACATGTCGTTTTAATAAAAGCACTTAAGAATGCAGGCTTACCAAGGAATTTTATAGCGCCGATGTATGCATTCTTAAGCGGCACAAAATTTTACTGCTCTCACTACGGATTTTCATGTTTAAAGTATAATAAAGTTAGAAGCCTCCCCCAAGCTTAGGTCCTATCACCAGTGATGTTTAATCTCTTATTCGGCTCTGTCCTACCTGAACAGGAAGTGCAGATCCGTGTTTACGCCAATGACGTCGCAAATTTTTCTGCATCATTGGAAACACGAACGCTCTACCAAGTGACACAATGCGATATGAGTAACCTTGAAAAGTGGCTTAATGTCAGCAAAGGTTCGATCCTTGTTTTTACCGAAACCATCCCTGTAAACATTTCGCTGCTGTACCGACATGAGGTTATCCAACCAGTGGAGTCACTTAAATATTTGGGAGTTGCGTACAACCACCAAACGAACTGTAGCCCACACATAGAACGCATTGCATCCACGGAGCACGTGGAGCAGACAAGCTCTGTAGAAAACAGTCGCCACGGAATGCGCAGGGATGTCCTTGTAATGAATTATTGCATGCTTGTTTACCAACGAGTGAGTTCGGCTGCATTTTGTTCTTGGGCAGACCTGCTTAATGAATTCAGCTTCGTGTCATTTTAGAACCAGACGCATTGCGTTTGTGTCTTTGTTTCCCTCAGTTTCTGGCGATTAATATCTTATATTAAGAAACGCGCGTGCATTCTGTACTCTTTGGGTTTCACATCCTATCAGTGCAAACCAATTCCAAAGATATGCGCATCCCCACAGTGGTGATCTTATTACGCTTTCACAAATAAATCGGACTCAATTCTTTATAATCAGTGCCCTCTCTTTTACGGTGCCATAAAGTTGTTTTTGTACAAACACTATCAGAAACTTTTACAAGTTCACCTTTGCACGATAGACGTGTTAAGCACCTGTGCCCCAACAGCTACGACTGAATTCGATGATATATTCTCCAAATAATATTAAACATTTGCCCTATGAATTCGTAAATGCTCATTTAGAAGATCATCTTGCACAACCAGAAATAAAACTGTGAAAGCGACTGATGCTTCCAACTGTAAAGAGAAGGCAGGTTTGGACGTTGTATGGGAGTCTCTTAATCGCTCCTTTTAATCCGGCTATCTCCTTCACACCTACTTTTCAGGCTGACATATTTGCAATTCTTATACCTCTACATAAGTTTCATCTTTGCCAGCACGCGTAATTTTCACAGATTGTCTCCCTGCTTATATTTCCCTAACTTCTATTATATAAAACGCTTTGCAAGCATTAATTTTTTTCGTCGCAAGATACCTGCGCCTCGTATGTTTGATGGAGGTAGGTGCCGGGACACAAAGGGCTAATACTAAATGAATCTGCTGATGATCTCTAAGTCGTATACCCGGTAGTCCCTCTTTTACCATTATCTCATTTTGTAACAGCGGTGCGATTGAGAAAAATTGCCATTGAGGATAACTTTGACAAATGCACCATGTCCGCCGCTATTTTTTTTCCTGGAAGAATAGATGATGCTTCACTGAAAGGCTGAAGTGTCGGTTATCAGACTTCGTTGTCAAGTCCCTTACTAACCATTTACCGTCACACGTCTGGTCTGGCAAAATAACCATTATGTCATTGTTGCAATGAAAGTGTATCTCTAGAACATTTCGTTTTAGCATTTCGACGTTTTAAGGTTCCAGGAAAAAGATTATTGCAGCAACAACTATGCAAATTTCACTTCACATTGAATCGATCGCTTCTGTCTTTCAGTGATGCCGAGCTGTATTTTAGCCAAAGGAACATTTATTATTTACTTCGCAATTTTCTGGATCAGACGAAGAGAATCCAATGCTAAAATTTTCCGTTTTAGTTTTCTTTTGAAGATGTAATTTTGTGCACTGCATAATGTAGCTACAATACAGTTAAAAGCTATATGACAGAAATTTAAGTCACAAAATTTCAAGTCACAGGTTTTTATTGTTATCTTATTCCTCAAAACTATTATTTTTCGTTTAGCTTGCACCGCCCGATTCATGGCCGATAATTTGGGACCCTCATCAACAATACATAACAGATAAATTAGAGCGCATTCTGCGAATGGCGGTTAGGTTTATTTTTTCTGATTATGACAAAACGCACTCAGTAACCTCCATGCTCACCATGGCTGGTCTCACTACGGTGGCTGTGCGCAGGAAAATCGCACGTGGTATGTTTTTATATCAACTCTATCACAATAAGCTAAACCTCAATTCCAGTTTGTATTTGAAGCCTCCAGGAAGGGTTTCACCACGAACGAACCACAATTACGCTATAATGCCTTATGCTCTAAGAGTTGATGTCTTTAAGCACTTTTTCATTCTCAAGACAATTGTTGAGTGGAATAACTTGAATTCTGGCGTGTTTCCGAGCAATAACATGGCTGTCTCTTTTGAAGAAAACTTGACTGCGTTCTTTGCGTGAACTTTGTGCTCTGTATTCCCACCCTGTAAGAGCCCAGCAGGGCTCACAGTATTGGAAATAATAAAATAACAAATAATAATACCGCACAGTTGGTTAAGTCAGGTCATTAGGGAACAATAGTAACTACTATACACCGCTTTTCACTCGTAGTACTGTAGTGCGAGGCGCAGTTCCACCGGGTCAAGCACGTCATGTCTTGCGACTAACACGTTTTAATGAATAATGAAACCCGCTTTCTCAAGATGGTGCCCTATGACGGCTGAAAGACGTGTTCGTCGCCCAAATCTGCAACGCATGTCTTGTCGTATGGTCTTATTTTGCCTTGCTGGCTTACGAAGGCTTCGCATACACTGAAGCTCATAGTACGAGGGATCTGCATAACAATTTCTTTTAATCTGTAACTCGCCTACACATCCTCGGCTGGGCATTCCAGTGCTCCTCAACCTACAGATGAAACATGGAAAGCTATATTTTGCAGAGGTTGTACCGAGCTGATAGTAGAAGCAATGTTTGAACTCTGCACTACGAAGCAATACAGTGGACGAGGACATGAAAAACCTTCACTGTTTATGCTTCTCCCGTCGTTGCCAATAAACAATTCATAGTCTTTATAGCTTGTGTTCTAGTGTCCTAGTGCATGACGTTCATGTCCGTACTATTGTTCGCAATGCATTGTTCTAGCCTGTCAAAACTAACTGGCCAAACACGACATATCATGAAGGGATCGTGACGTAAGTGGCGCTAATGCCCATGGGTTAAAGTGTGGTGATCCGTGCTCAGGCAGGCCGGTTTTTGGGGTTCAGGTTACCCATCATTCCGCGGTCATAATGAATAATAATTGCTGACGTGGGCGCTCACGGTTCGACACAACCTGGACCGTCATAGGCTAGCCTCAAGTTTGTCTTGATGGCATCATGCCGAAGGATGACGTGAATTGCACAAGCGAAGCATGGGTCAGCGATACGATAGTTTGATAAGCTAGTAGACTCTAGGCGCAGAACTATGAGGCAGCGCTGAGAGCAGCTCTTCCCCTTCCCAATCAGTTTCTTTCTCTGGGGGCGCTGGATGGAGTATTCTGTATAGTTTTGTGCATAACAACGCGCATTGGCGGGTTATGCACTGCAACTTGTATCGTTCTAGCAAGGATCCTGCTACAGTGAAAAGACAAGCCTACTGACAACTCGCAACTCTATTTTGCAATCCCACGATATTTGTGACAGGTGCCACAGGCCTAGAAACAAAAAAATGATATATTTTTAAAACCGACACAATAAAAATACTTCGTTTGAGCTATCATTATTGTCAGAAAATATGTCTATGGCCACAATAGAGCGCCAGAAATGAAGCAGCTGTTACTATTTCATACCAATGACAGTAATAGTGAATTCTATATGTGACTGCAGGATATAGAAGGCAATAACAACTAAGAGGAGCACGTTACCATTGTAGGAAACGAAGCAGTGTGCTGATTCACGACACGTAGCTGAAACATATTTGATAACGTACCCCAGTTTACAATGTCTGAGGTCAATCACCACTAGTAAATCGCAGACCATCACTGTGAAACTTAGCGAACAAGAGTGTGAACCGTGCAAAGTGAGCGCGCCCCATGTGTCGTTATCGTCTTATCGATCCAGGAGTCACACCCAAAGATAACCTCTTGCTACGGGGTTTATAGCTAAGTTACACCGTACAAGAATATGCTTTAGAACACTGTAGCCCAGTAAGGAAGCCACAAGTTGCTGAGGAAGCGATGCAGGCGTCTTCCTTGGCAAATTCCCCTCTACGATGCCCAGGCGTAGTTTGGAAGACGTTGGCGTTGCAGAGCGTGATTTTCGAATCTTCTTTCAAACGAGCCGATGTATGGTGGTTCAAGAGTACAATGTCTTCGTCACATTCATAGTCGTCGCGCTATGAAATCCATGTGAGGTCAGTCTGGAGAGGTTGAGTCAGTTGAATTGAGACTCAGTGGAATCCACGTGCACGCGAGAAAGTATGGTCGTTGCCGCTGAAATGAGGAATTGCGCTAGTAAATTCGAATCTATAAGCAGTATGTAAAAGCTGACGGAGAGTATAACAGGGGCTGTTTGAATTGACAGCGTATGTGAAGGGCCTATAAAGTGAGTATGCGCAAAGTGAAGACATCTAAGTAGCCGTGGAAGTGCTTCAAATAGAGTTATAGACCCAGCAACTCCTGGCTGAATGTGACCTAGCGCTTCCCTGCGGTGTCATCTTATGAACGCCTGTCATGCGCCGGCGACGAACTGTCGCCCGCGCAAATCCGCATTACAGATCATGAGAAAAGTGGGAGTCTCATTTATAAAATTGGATAAGAGCGTCAACCTGGCGAATGCTGCGTTGATGTCTTTGAAAGCTTGAGTGTCAATATTATGGCGACCAGAGCATCCATAATTGAGAAATTGAGGCAAATGCAGGACAATATTAGACTCCTCAGGGACATTCAAGTAGATGCCCAATGACAAAAGCACTCCTCAGTGAAATTCTGTCGTTAGTATTCCACCACGCGTTACAGAAAACATCCTTGTATTTTATTATAAGACGAAATAAAATTCTACTTTGCAAGTCTATGTTATTTTTAGAAAAAGAACTCCTTGAAATCACCATTGACAACAACACGGGCGGTCGAAAGGTTTCGTTTTCGCTGGACTCCGCACCGCCCACGCCATCGCGTTCAAGTAGTTTGGTTATGGCGTATTGCTGCGCTTGTTTTTCTGGCTCGGGAGACTCGCACAAACTGCATGTAGCAGAGAATGCAAATTCCATGTCACGTCGCGGGATGCCCGAACGGTTTACGCCACTTGACCAAAAAGCAGTTGCAGTGGCGAATTGACCGCTCTGTCTTGGCTCGCTACCGCCATCTGTCGGGCGCCGTTTTACTCACCGACGGCAGCAAAGGGTGATGATTCGGACCCTTCAGATGCCATTTTCTCGCAAACTAAGCCTTTTCTTGGCACGACACAAAAGTTGCGAGGTTTCAGGAACTGTCCATTTGGCAGCAGCAGTGGCGGCGAACGGACACTCGTCTAATCGAGGATTTTCTACTGTCGTTACAGTGCGCAGTCGTCACATCGTGTAGAAGTTATCAGCTGCCCGGATCTCCACTACACCGCACACTGCACGTGTGCAGATTGGATTTCGAGCACAACAAGGCCCGCCCCACCTACTGATCCTGCTGCCGGTATCTGCTCACCGGAGATAGCCACGTCACGACAACGGAAGGGAAAGGCGCCACCGTCGTCTACAAATACGGGCGTCACTGCAATGACCTCCTCATTTGGCAGCAGCAGTGGCGGCGAACGGACACTCGTCTAATCGAGGATTTTCTACTGTCGTTACAGGTTGGTGATTGCCGTCCCTGTTTTAGTTAGCCGACTAAGGATAGTCTGCCACTGCTGCTGCCCGTTGTTTTAGTTTTTCTGTCTATATTGTTCACTTGTTACCGCATCACTTGAACCAACCTCCCTCGAGTACGCTCGTCAGAATGTCTAATTCTGTTTGTGATGAATGTGACGTGGCCATTAAGGCAAATGATGAGTATCTGCTTTGCTGCGAATGCTCGGGACATTTTCACATCAGTCATAATTGTTCGGGAATAACCAAGAAAAAATTTCGGTCCAATGATGTTGAATTTAGGAAGTCCTGGCGCTGCCCTTCGTGCCGCAGTAGTAAGGCCAGCTCCGCCGTTTGTAAGGGGCAGGATGCCTCGATCGCCACCATGCTCCTGGAAATTAACAAAAAACTTGATGAGCTGCTCCCACTCAAGCAAACTGTTAGTGTAATCGAGGCATCAGTAAAGCTGCTATCGGAAAAGTACGATGATGTCCTTGTGAACCTTGCCAAGCATGATGGCGAAATAAAGACGCTCGCTTCCAAAGTGACTAAAATTGAGGCATCGTGCGCAAGCATTGAAGTGCAGGCCTTCCGCGCCGCGGTTAACGACCTGGAATATCATAGTCGTAAGCTTAACCTCGAAATTCATGGCATCAAGCAAGAGAAAGACGAATCGCTCATGGACAAGCTAAACGTCATAGCGTCTAAACTGGAACTAGCTCCGCTAACTGAGGAAACTGTCTCCGCCATCCATAGACTAAAATCAAGAAACACGACCCCGGGCATAATCATTCGCTTTACTCGCCAGTCAACTAAAGACAAATGGCTTGCCAAAAAGAAACAGCTTCCAGGTATTGTGCCTGATGCATTCATGCTGGAAAATCTGACGACACAGGACCGAATGCTTCTGAAGACGGCGAAGGAATGGGCGCATGTCAATAAATTCCGCTTCGCATGGTACCGTAATGGCAAAGTCCTCGTGAGGAAAGAAGAGGGTCAGAATGCTTGCCTAATAAAGTGCGCGGCAGACCTTGATAGGCTGGTCTTTTAGGTCCAAGCAACACTTTTTCCTTCTTTCATATCATAATGGCATCCTTATGTGAACCTTACGTTTTTCCTTCCGAATTAAAGACGTTCATAGGACCTGGGCACAAAGGATCTGTTCGTTGTATTCATGTAAACTGTCAGTCGGCGAAAAACAAAACAGCTGAACTTGACGCCATGTTTAGCAGCCTGGATCTGAAGTTTGATTTTATTATGCTGTCAGAGACGTGGTACCACCATAGCTCGTTTCCCTGGCAGCTCCCGAACTATGATTGTTTTATTCGATCCAGAACTGCTTCACGTGGCGGTGGTGTCTGCATGCTAGTGCGAAACAGCCTCAACGTGAAGTGTGTTGAGGAATTTTCTTGCGTCACTAATGATTATGAAGTGCTGTCAATCCTTCACGCGTGTACAATTTACTCTGTATTTTATCGTCCACCGAATGGAAATTCCGATTGTTTTTTGCTATTCCTTCAAAGGCTTCTTGAACACACTTCCGATTTCCAGTATAATATCATCATTGGTGGTGACTTTAATATTGATCTTTGTGTTAACACTGTCCTGAGGCGTGACTTTGAGCTATTGTTGCACTCTTTTGCCTGCCGTAATGTCATACGTTCCCCTACTAGAGTCGCTTCTGATACTTCAACATGCCTTGATTTGTTCATCACGAATTGCGGTCAGGCTGATATCAAATCTGGTGTTCTTTCATACCACATCAGCGACCACATGCCAATTTTTCTTAGCTGGAAACGTAAATCAAAAAATAAAAATAAATGTATTCCTATATTTCAAACCATCACCAGCGATAACCTTGACCGTTTTCGAGAAGAACTGTGTAAAGTTGACTGGAGTTGTGTTTATTATTCTCAATGTGCTGACACCGCGTATGAGCTGTTCATTGACACCTTTAGCAAGTGCTATCAGAAACATTTTCCGTTCCGTCCACGAAAGCCTCGCGCTTCCCGAATTCGCAAACCGTGGGTCACGAATGACCTATTTATAAAAATTAAAGAGAAAAATAGGCTCTTTAACCAGTTTATTATTTCCAAAGATCCTGGTGATTTGAAAACATTTAGGTCCTTCCGTAACCGGCTTACAAAACAGCTACGTACTGCTCGTACCTCATATTTTGAACATAACTTTTTAAGATGCCAAAATGATGGCCGTAAGATCTGGCATAAGTTAAACATATTAACAAACAGAGAACCGTATCATACACCCGAGATGCACATTGTCATTAACGGTGAGGAAATCTGTAGTGATGAGCTTCCTGGTTGTTTTAATGATCATTTCACCAGTACATGTCACCAAACTGCCAGCCTGAGTGCCTGTCAATTTATAGATACTCATTGCACGGAATCAATATTTTTGAACCCTACTAATGAACATGAAATAACACTGCTTTTCCGTAACCTGAGTAATAGTAGTGCCTGTGATGTTGATGGCCTGCAAATCAGGCCTGTCAGCTACGTGCTTGATATTATTTCACCTGTTCTTGCTCATATCTACAATATCTGTCTCTCACAAGGCCAATTCCCAAAAAGAATGCAGGTGGCAAAGGTGCTTCCGATTTTTAAAAAAGGTGATAAAACACTTATTTCGAACTACAGACCCATCTCCATACTTCCGATTTTTTCCAAAGGACTAGAGAAGATAATATTTTGTAGGTTATCCTGTTTTCTTGACAAACATAACTTATTAACCCCACATCAACACGCTTTCCGCAGGTTCATGTCGACTGAACTAGCACTCCTTAAGCAGAAAGAACTAATCCTTGGAAATTTTGAGGCACGTTTATTAACGTTAGGCGTTTTTGTCGACCTATCTAAAGCCTTCGATTCTATTGATCATAAACTTCTGGTTCATAAACTAACTTATTATGGCATCCGTGGCATTGCTCTCAGCTTACTTGAATCTTACTTGAATCACAGAAAGCAATTTGTGCATGTAAATGGATTATCATCCAGTGTCCTTCCTGTTCATGTGGGTGTCCCACAAGGAAGCATCTTAGGCCCTCTCTTGTTCAATATTTTCGTAAATGACTTTATTAACATTGATTCCGCCACAACGTACATTATGTATGCCGATGACACCACACTTCTTTTTTCATCCAAATGTCTGGATGACCTGGTCTTACGTGCTAACAGCGTGCTCTCGAAAGTACACCAGTGGTCCCTTGAAAATGGTCTCACAATCAACTCCGCAAAAACCAAAGCCTTGCTCTTTCATCCAAGAAATATGAATGTCGTGCTACCTGGAGATATTGTCCTTAACTCCAGTACTATTGAAGTTGTCCAATCAATCAAATGTCTGGGTGTTCACTTTGATCATGATATGACATGGCGCTCTCATGTAGATTTTCTCATAGGCAAACTGTCACAGGTTTTGGGTGTTGTCTATTCCTTTAGATACCTCCCGCAATCCGTTAAATTGCTGATTTACAACTCACTTTTTTTCAGTCATCTAAATTACGGCTGCCTCGTATGGGGGACAACTTCAGCCACAAATATTCAAAAGCTGTTTGTTATCCAGAAGAAATTTCTTCGTGTCATTTGTAATAAGCCTCGTGATTTTCATTCCGCTCCTCTTTTCAGCGCGCTTAAAACCCTTAAATTGCCTGCCCTAATAAACCTGCGCTTGTTGACAACCTACAGAAGATATGAGAAAAATATTGGTGCCCTCAGCTCTCTCGCTAATCTCACAAAACGAGAAACCCCCTACACAACTCGAGCTCCTGAGACTTGGTGTGTTCCTCAACTTCGTACTAATTATGGCCAGCAAATGTTATGCTACTGGCTGCCCAGTCTACTCAATGATCTTACCAGGTGCAATATCGATGTGTTGACTTGTTCCGCGAAAAATCTGCGTGATATGTTCCTCCAATCTTGACTGTGTACCGTTGTACTTAGTGATCTTTTGCCCTTAGTGCTTTTGCTCTTCTCTCTTTTCTTTCCTTCTCTTTTTTTCCCCTTACCGTTTCCCACCTGCCCTGCTGCTGCCATTGTAAACGGAACCTGGGGCCAGTCAAGCTGCTTCTCCGCAGCTTTTTTCCCCTTGTTTTTCCGCCACAACCATGTACCTCCTTGCTTGTGGAAACAAATAAATAAAAAAAAACATTTAAACAAATGGCATCGACTTAGTATTTGCCTTCAGTGTCCCCTTAGTAGCCTGGCAAGAGAACGATAATTTATAGTTGGCAGACAACCTATCTGATCTGTGCAAGACTACGTTTGTCTAAGCCAGTTACTCACCGGAGACCCTGGTCATGAGAAGGATATTTACTCTATAAAAATTTGCTGGAGCGCTTACACTGGGCTTGCGAAGTCATCACCGGTAGCTTACCGCTATGTTTCAAATGCAAAATGCGCCTTCATTACATTCTTCTGCTACTAGCATGTGGGACAGAAAGAGGTTTACAATGGAGATTGAGAACTTATCGTGAGCACAGCGCGCAATATGAGATGTTTTCTGAGTAATGGCTAATAATGAAAAGTTTCTGACTCGAATTTTGATATTGTTTTCACACCTTACATTCATAAGTTCCTATAGCGGAATTATCTCACATAACGGCGTTAGGTCCTTTCGCATTCGTCACACTATGTCCAGGCGTATCCATGCTATGCGACAGCACTATAATGCAAATGTGCCCCTTTCACATGTTCGCTAATTATGCGCCTAATGTTCGTGTACGAATACTTTTGCCCAGACAACACCCTTTCGGACTGCACCTAAATATTTCAGGTTACTTCAAAAAGGTTCCTTAAAGGGACACTAAATTTAAAAATGATTTCTTCTGCATCAGCAAATTACCATTCTGCAACACCAAAAACACCACTCTTACAACGATAAGACGTTTAGTAAGCCAGAAAAAGCGCAAGAGCGAAATACGAGTGGCGACGCCTACTTATGTTCCCGCACCTGGGGGCTGTGACGTCTTGGATTTTGATGCCAGTTTCTAGGGCCTACTTAATATATATAGAGGTACAGATTGATTACATTGTGTTCTAAAGGAACCAAATATTAAACATGGCAAGTTTCGGAAACCTTTATTCAGCCAACGCGGCCAAAATGCGAAAACATACTGTGGAATCCCTGACGTCACGCTAACGTACGGCGCTGGGGTTTCGGCGCGAAATTCAAATAGTACTGATATTTGGACCTTAATTTTCTCATTTAATAATCTAACTACCTTTTTGAAGTGACTCCCTGCAGGGTTCTCAAGCAATGCTTCAGTAGATTAAACAGATTTATTGTTTCGCTTTAGTGTCCCTTTAAGTTGGAACGCGTAGCTCAATTGAAAACTAAATTGCAGAAGTACAATGTCTTTATACGTGAAAAATTGCAAAACATATGCCTGTATTACCGATTTGTACCGTTCAGACCGTATTTATCTCGATGGTTTTCTTTGCGATATTTCATTTTTCGTCGCGCTGACTGCGAAGCTTATGAAATAAAAGTTAGGATCTTGTGAATGTCCCTAAGATACACTATTCATTTAAAATTTTATGTTTAGAGGGGGGAATTATTATAGTATTGTCACTGAGCAGTGCTCATCTAAAGACACGGAAGAATAATTCGAGCTCTTTTGATCGGTTTACCCTTCTGCAATGCCAAGAAATCTACCCGTACCGCGACCAGAGAATAACTAAAGCAGAAACGTCGCACACCATAGTGAAGCCGCTTTGAATTTTCCGCACAAGCTTGCCATGACATCATGCATTCTCGTGTTGCCGGCTAAGGCCTATTTAAGTTTAAAAGAGCTAACTGAACTTAATTACTTTCAGCAGAATTTACTTATTTATTTATTTATTTACTTATTTACAGTACCCTCAGGGCCCAGAAGGGCATTACAGAGGGGGTGGGTACAATAATAATAACAAAAAATGCAACACGTTCAAACAATTATTAGTATTTAGGTGATCAACTCAAAACAAAATCAGTGGTTCATAAAGGTTCATAAACATAAAGGTGGTTCCACTCGGCACTGGTGTTTGGCAGAAATGAATCAGAGAAAACATTTGTGCGACAGAAAGGAAGGAACATTTTAAACCGATAATTAGGACGCGACGAGATGTACGAAGGCTCTGAAATGAATTCTTGTTTAAGCGAATTATTTTAGCAAAAGATTATTTGAAAAAGGCAGAGGCGGGAAATTTTTCTTCGAAGCTGCAAATTTATAAGGCCAAGGTTTGACTTCATTAAAGAAACGCTAGCTGTGCGGGAATAATTTGACAGGATGAAGCGTGCTGACGTGTTCTGGACTGACTGAATGGTATCTGCTAATGTTTTTTGACCAGGGTCCCAGACAGATGATGCATACTCTAGCTTCGGTCTAATTAGTGTTTTCTAGAGCAGTAACTTCAAATGTGGTGTGTCTTCTGAAAAATTCCTGCGAATGTAGCCAAGAGATCTGTTTGCATTGTTCGGTATATGTTCGATGTGCGCATGCCACGAAAGGTTACTGTTTAGCTGGATTCCAAGATATATATAGGAAGTCACGTGCTCAAGGTTGGTTTCATTGATAACATGGCCGAAAGGAGTTGGTGAGTTTGAGCGACGCGAGAAAGACACAATTTTGCATTTAGTCGCATTTAAGAACATTAGATACTCTGCTATTGCTGGCCCAGATGAACCTAAAGATGAAAGAAAAGTACATACAAATTTCTACACGGCACTAACGTAGTAGGGGCTCGGTTTCGACGCCGATATAAAACAAATACAACATTGACCATCCTTTATTTTTTTCATAAACAACTGATTACTGCTAAATGACTACAAGTAGTGCCTTGAAGAAATGCCTTAATAATTTTAAACATACTTAGTGTTTCTCTCTAGGGTCCCTTAAAGAAAAGTTACACGTGAAGCAGCTAAAAATTTCGTTCATTCGCCGTTGTTGGATTCATTATTCGCAGACGTCGCTGTCGTAAGCCCTGTATTCTATCGGGCACGTCACATGATAGGGGTCAAGGCAGCTTTCAGGAATGTTATCAACAACATCCATAGCTACCCACAGTATGCAAACTGAAAAAGAGAGAAAGAAATATTAGTACGGTTTCAATAATGGTATCTGGTTCAATTGTGATCGGCAAATCACGAAATGTGGGAACTTGTGCAACGTAGGCTATCGAAATTTAAACGAGAACGCTCGCCTACTAATTTGAATACTAATTCACCGCAATTACAGCGCGTATGTTGCGGCAACAGCCATTTGAGACACATCGTCAGTAGGACAACTTACAGTTGAGGCTTATGCAACAAGCACACACACACAAAAAAAATATTTACACTGAAAAATTCGCAGTTTGACCATTTGAGCAGCACCTACCTCAGAGACAGCGAAACTGCATAAGCGAGCTCTCACAAACTTTGGAAGTGTGCACTGGTTTCCCTGAGCCATAGCCCTCGCGCTCTCCCAAACAGAGGTTAAAGTCATAGTGACCGACTCCCAAGAGGCGTGCCGCAACTTTGCTAGCGGCAGATATAATACGACTACGTTCCAGATCATCAATCAAAAGCCACCAACGAGATCAGTCATGATCATCTGGGTGCCAGCTCATCACGGCATTCCTGGCAACGAGGTCGCCAACCACGTGGCTCGAGATATGACCCACCGAGCCGACGCCAGGGAAACTGAACCCGAGCGCATGCTCGCTCTAGTCTCGTACCAAGACATCAGACAACACTACACGCTAACATACAGAAAATATACACCCCCACGCAATTCACTACCTAGAGGGCAAGAGCGATTCCAATCAGCTCTACATGTTAATACATTCCCCAACCAACCAGAAATCACCTCATAGCCCCTACACAATTATATCCGCAATGCCGTTTCAGTGCAGAGCCTGGGTCCCTCAGGTACATAGTAGGAAGTTGCAGAGCGGCACCATTAAATCCTCCGAGCCCTTACCACACCAACGAGCTTTGGGAGAGAGCCTTGGCCAGCTCCGACCTCGAGGATCAGCAATGTCTGATTGCGAGGGCCCAGGACATGGCCCGAGCTCAAGGCATTCTGGAATGAGGACGTCTCTCATAAGCTGCATTCACCTAATAAAAATGTTTATTCTCTCTCTCTCTCTCTTTCTCTCTCTCTGGTTTCCCTGAAATCTCCTAAACAGTTTCCAAACGCTTTACAGTATCCGGTGCAATCCCTTTTGCTGTTACCTTAGCTAGTTAAATGCTTCCCCATATTTGAGCCAAACACTTCTACATTCTCCTTTACATGCCATAATTCTTCCTCTTTAGTACTGTGGCGGCTGTCCTGACGCCGGTGTCGGGCTGAGCGTTCCGATGGCCTGATAGGCCTTCATTGTTGGATGTTCTAATAGCTCGTTACCCACACGGCTGTCCGGCCGTGCGTTCTCACCGATGTGCTGGTCATACCACCGCTTGCCGTTGCTCACCCTGCGTTGATATCTGTTCTTTCATTGGCATTCGATACGAACCACGCCGTCATCGTCGCTTTTCACCGCCGATGCCGCACGAAAACAGTTCCAGAACCCCCTCAAAACTTGCCGCCACTAAAGTCATGAACGAGCATCTAGCAAACAACTTAAAAAAGAAACAGCAAAAGCAGTTTCTTGGGCCTTCTATACATTCGCAAAATAAGTGAAGCTCGGTCGAACCTGCTATCGAAGCATATTGCAAAGGATATCGGATGGCTTTATTTACAAAATGATAGATGGTTAGCGTATCGCAAGGGACAGCGCGGTCATATGAGGTCGACAGGCTGCGGCTAGCTCCTCGCGCCCTTCTCTACTTTCTCTCCTTTCGGCTGCGCCGTGCAGCGTGACAAATTCTCCGGGAATGACGAACCTCCCCGAACCAGTTACACAGCCCTATGGTGGAGCAGTTTGAGTCGGGCGACGTGCATGAGTTGTGTTTTACGTGGCCGCCGGCTGTGCGAAGTTACTATTGAGATGGCGTATGTCACGTCACTCAAACATTTCAGCATGACGCATGGGGCGGTGTATTGTTACACAAATTTCGTGCACAGGCCCTTTTGCCGTACAAGCGTCCAAAGCGAAACATAATCCAAGGGTAAATGTGACGAGCATATGTCGAGCATCGTACCGAGCCTTGGCACCATCTTGACAGCAAAGGCTCCTGAAGCGCACCAGCCTAGACGCGCTTTTTCGGTACGACATAAAGTCCGGCCTATTGAAGAGTCATCTTGCGGGAACCACAGAAGGATGGTGCCGTTCAAGCTTTGGTTGTCTTGAGCATAGAGAAGAAAGGTGCATAGTCTGTGATTTAATGCTAGGCAGTATTGCAAGCGTACGTAAGAAATGGTAAAATAGAATCCCAATTTTCGTGTCCTGGGGAGACGTACATGTCAAGCTTGCTAGCCAGGGTCAATTCATACGCTATGCGAGGCCATTTGTTTGCGGGTGGTAAGGCGTCGTGCGTCGGTAACCAATTTGACCGATGTAGCAGTTCTTCAACGACGTCTGCACTAAACTGCCGTACACAATCACGAACCACAACGTGTGGATCAACGTGACAGAGAATGACGGAGTACCGCAGGCAAGACAAAACGTCGGCTGCTGTAGCGGAAGCGAGCACTGCCGTCTCAGTATGCTGGGCAACATAGGCCTTATCAATTTGAGAGCAACTTTTTCAAATGGCAAGGTCGGTGGCTTAACAGGACGCTTGCACCCGCAGGACGCGTCGTTGACTGCTTATGGTGTTGGCAAGTGGCACAGCTGGTAAAGTACTACTTCGCCGTCTTCCAGAACTTCGGCCAATAGAAACGCTGGCACAGTCGGTGGAGTATCCGAGCAAGACCAAAGTGGCTTGACGCAATGTCATTGCGCGTGCTGAGAAGGATAATAGGCCACAATGTCTGGGGAACCACGAGAAGAAGTGGAGCGCCATTAGCAGAATAATTCTTATACAATAAATCGTCAAAAATAATGTATGGTGAGCCATGTCCTGATGACCGAGTAGCGTCAAGAATAGTTCTAAAGGAAGGGTCATACTGTTGCACAGGCTTGAAGGTGGTGGCATCAGGGAGCTCTGTGGAGATAGCAACGAGGTATTCATGGCAGTCATCGTCCGTACCTCAACTGCTTCCTGACGGTGGCCCACATAAACACAACATCCTCAGTAAATGCTCAGTGGCGCCTACGCTGGCCCGCTGGCCCTTATAACTTGCGATGTGTCCCTGAGCCCGGCAGCTGTAGCACACAGGTGGGCTGCGATATTCTTTGAGGTTGGGCACAGATTTCTAAGGCGTATTGTAGACGGGAGGCCTACGTCAAGGATGTCTGTCCTTTCAACGTCCAAACTAATTTATTTTGGCTGGATCATGGTGCTCTAACCATGTGTGTTCTCTTATACGGGGCTGTCGCTCTAGGCAGGTGGTGGCCAAGCCGCCGGTGAGTGCAAGCAGCGCTCATCAACGAAGCATCCGTGGAATACGCAGTTGGCATAATTTCCTTGAAAATGAGTGATTTGATCTCCGATAACGCGTCTTAATTAAACAGCAAGGTCATTATAGGCAGATACGCCCACACTAGCTATTTTGGTTACGTTGTCAAGTCGACCAACCTTCGGAAGAATGCGGCGTGCTTTAAGAGTTTCAGCCTTATGGCAATGATGCGTTAAGTCGGACGGGGTAGTGAGGTCTTCCTTAGAAATGAAAAAATAGTGGAACACCTTCGCCAATTCCCTTGTGTAGTTGTCCGACCTTCTCCTCGTCCGACGTCCTTGCGTTCACAATTCAGCAAAGCTTCAAGTTGACTCAATGAAGAGAGTACACATCCCTCCCGCTAATTGTGCTTGCCGGGAAAGTGTCTTCTCAGCCTTTTTCTTTTGCGAAAGCGAATCACCTAAGCATTTCGTCAGCTCTTTGACGAGGCTGTCCCAAGTTGTGAGCGAGCCCTCGTTATTGTCGAACCATATAAGGGGAGTACAGGCTAGTAAAAAAACAACGTTCGAGAGCAGCGCAGATACGATCCATTCATTGTGGCGGCTCACTTTCTGGTAGTGTCTCAACCAGTCTTCGACGTGCTCATTCGTTTAACCTGGAAATGTGCGTGTTTTTCGATCAGGTGTCCAGTAACCAGCTTGCCTTGGACGGATGCTTTCTTCGGCGGTTATTTCACGAACGTCGCCTCGTCCGAATCGCTCATGTCAGCGTCTCCCGGCAGTGGCGCGGCCAACCGCTTGCTGCATCGAAAGGGTGTTAGAGCTAGGTCGTTCAGTGTGACGTACCCACAGCCTCCACCAAAATTGTAACGGATAGGATGGTTTTAATTGGAAAATGATAGATGGCAAGCGTTGCGCAAGGGACCGGGCGGTGATGCAAGGGCATCATGTAGCGACGAGCTCCTCACGCACTCCTCTGCTTTCTATTCCTTCTGCGGCGCCGCGCAGCGTGACAATATTTCTTGCCTTGTAATCACTCGGGCTCAATTTCCAGAAAGCTTTTCTCCGTCGAGGTTGCCCAGCCGCGGGTTTTGATCTGAGTCTGGGTAATTCTGAGAGACTCGAGTCATTATTTTCTGACGTAAGCCCCTTACTGCCTTATGCCCCTACCTTAAACGTGACAGCTCATGGAGCGAAGGAACTTGAACGGAGGGAAGCAGTGAATATAGTTAACGGCATTTTTTTCGTTGAATTCTTTTTGATTCATAGTATACGCTACTCACAACCCGCCGACAGTGCTGATAACGTGGGCAGAGTGCCACACCGACAACTGACGAAGTGTAAGGAGGAAAACGACTGGAATAGAATGCTTACATTAGCCAGACAGAAACATCGCACAGAGCAATTTAAAGGAAGGCGCTTGACGTCCCGTTAGGCGGCATAGAAAAGAACGTGTAAAGCAAGTATCGAGGCTAAAGAGGACAAATCGATCGGCATGTTTGTTCAAATGACAGTCACGTATTTGGTCTTCTTTCACGTTTATTATTCACTCAATTTATATCTTAATCACATCGCATCTCATGAGCAATTACGAAGATGGCAATGTTCTCTACTTGACCATCAGGCAGTATAGGATACGCTCGTCGTATTCTTCAGTACTCTGGACAACCATGCATGTTTGTTGGGCGACTCTCTTCCACTCAACATGCCCCAATCCCTACTCGATATCCTGCAGCTACTGCCGGTTGTGATATGAACCACGTAGTTGGGTGACAACTGGGCCTAGGACCATCGGCCGTTTTTCTTGGCATGGCTGGCAAGTGTTTAACACGCACCGGCACACTCATCGGCCCGTCGAACTCACCTGTCTCGGCGAGCTTGCGTTTCCTCTCTTCAGCGTTGACAGCTGTCTGTCGACGCAGCGAGGTGTTAACGTTAAGGCTTATTCGCACTAGGCCAACATGACACCGACGGTGACGAGATACCAAGACACCGACGCCAACCATCGACCGACTAGTGGACAGATTGTGGGGCTGAGTAGCGCTCTGTCACACTAGGCCGGCAATGCCGCCGACACCACTGACGATGCGAGTCGTAGCAGTGTGACAGGCTTTTGTGACGCTGACGCAGGCAAAACCAGTCTGTTGATCGTCGTCCTTGGTTCCTCGCGCTGACAACGCGATTTCCCAAGCAGCTACGCTTGTATACATGCTCAATCGCGCTCAAAATTTATGGAAACATGGTTTAGTTGAATGATCGGCAGTACGAGTCAACTGGCTGCAGTCAAGGACACTGCACGCGTTGGGCACCGACGCGCCGAAACGCGAAGGGCGTCGGCAGTAGCTTTGCCTCTTCCTTCAGTACGTTGCCTTGTTGGTGGTGCTACAATTTCTTGCTGTGATGCGGAAAATGGTCAGAACATGTAGATACGAGACGTATGCGTATCCAGCGTCTCTAACTTTCAGTGCCTGCGAGAGCTATTTGCCGCATCAGGTTTTCGTACACTCCGTGCGTCTTCCTTTGTTGCAGCAACGCCTCCTGCAGCCACGGAGACACCCAGCAAGTCCTTGGCTTTTTATTTCCTGCCGTTCTTCAAGGGCGTCTAAACACAATAGCGTTGCCGTAGTGTTGGCCGCGATTTGAACTAGGTCCACTCTCGTTGCGAACAAGGTAACAACGTTGCGAGAAATGTACAAATAAGGCACCGCATGTAGCCTGAAGTCTGCATCGCTGAACGTCGCGCAAGTGGTACAAGCTGCAGACTTCGTCCCGACACGACCTCTCCGCCGACGTGCCCCCGACACAGCCGTCAGCGGACCGTCGGCAGACTGCAGGCATCGATACAGTGCGACAGAGTCGTCGGCACGAAGTAAAAATCGCGGTCGCCGACAGTTGGCGGACCGAAATCGGCGTCGTTTTTTTGTTGTGAAGCGGCGCCACGGCAGTGGAGCCGAGGTGAGCCGGGACGACAAGAAATAGGTATGGACCATCAGGAACTAAACTACGACGATCTGACGTGTGATTTTGGAGTACAAGAATGTACAGTGGGATGTTTCACTTTGGGAACGCGAGGGAGGCGCAAGTGTATGAATGCTATAGTGCACACGACGCTACCGGTCCTCAGTGCGCCTAGACTGTCCGAATCCCCGATCGCGTTCAAGATAGGGCTCGCGCGGCCGCGCCATGTCCGATAGCCGCCGGAGTAGAACGCCCTCCCCACTTCCCTCTCCTCCCTTCGGTGACTCATGCGCGACGGAAAGCGGCACGCTTATACCCTTGCACACGGGATATTGAGCCGCCATCGTCGGCTTATCGTCGTAGGCTTTCGCAAGCACATACAGCATACGGCGCGCATAGATGACGTTATCACGAGACGAACCCAGTACGCGCGTACCACCCAGAGTACCCGTAGCGACTGCAAGAGCAGGTCAACGCAGGGCGCTTCTACGTACCCTCCTCCTTCGCAACAATTCCCTCAACCACACCTAGTCTTTCCTATAGTTTTGACCGTGCGGTCGTTGGGCTAGCGTTGCGCCGATTCCGTGGCGACTGGTGTCTGTATGGATTTACGTAGCAGCAGATTCGTCGATGTGAGCCAACACTGGTGGTCATGTCACTTGTTCAATCAGTTGTGAGAAGGAGCACGCTTCTACTGGATCACAGTAAAAATTCGCGTCGTCTTTAAGAATACTCTTTAGGAACCGTGCTATTCTCGCAAAGTCTTTCACAAACCACCCGAAATAAGAAAAAACGGCCAAAAAAGGGACGCACGTCCTGAGTAGAATGAAGTGTCGAAAACTTGGCAACGGTGCTAACTTTGGCAGGGTCAGGCCGTATACCAGTAGCATACAAAATATGGCCAAATATATCTACCTATCATTCGGCGGCCGAAGTGTCATTTGGCCAAGTTAAGTTGAAGACACAAAACGCGAAGGACGCGCAACATAGCCGAGAGACTCTGTGGGTGACTTGAGAACGTAGCCTAGAAAATGACGGCGTCATCGAGTTAGCACAGCCAAGTAGACCACTTGAAACCGCCAAGAATGAAGTGCATAATTCGTTCGAATGTAACTGGGACATTCTACAAGCCAAATGGCATAACCTTGAAATGGTAGAGCCCATTAGGTGTTATACAGGCGGTCTTCTCGCTTCCTCAGCGGCGATTTGCCAATAGGCGGACCGAAGGTCTATAGAAGCAATGTATTGTGTGCTGATACTTGTTTCGGGTCAAAATCTTCCGCAAACGCGTGGGAGCTAAGCTTTCAGTGCGGCTGCGTGCAGCGTCCAAAACGTAAATAGTAGCTTTATTGTACTCATAGCAATCGTAGTATGCTAAGAGCACACGGCTATTGAAAGGACACATTAGGGTAAAAATTCAGCACAGTGTATACGGTAGGGCGTGGCAAAAATATTACATTCGTCTTTAAAGAAACTGTAGCGTACTAGATGTCATCAAGTGTCCTTGATGCAGTGCCTCAAGCGTCAAGAATCAGGTGTCAATTTACTCAGATATCACAGATAAAAGCTTAGCCAGCTGCACTACCTTGCAGTTGCATTAAAGCAGAAAACCCTGAAGCTCCGTTTAAGAAGATGGTGCTGCAAGATCCTTGTGCAAAATTATCTCCATAGTGCATTTGTGTTGCCTGAAATGAGGTTGTGCTAAAGACGACGCGCATACCGGAATTCAGAGCTGGCAAGACGGCTACAGCGTTTTCGGAACGAGCCAACGCAAACGACTCACAATCGCAGCCGTGTTGGTGCCCGCTGCCACCCGCGCCATTCCCGCAGCCCTCCCACCATTATCATCATTACAAAAAAACGTGACGACTGCCTACAGGCGCTAGACATTATGGCCTATAGTGAGAGGAAAATTGTGAAGGTAGATCCTTCGCGGCAGCAATTGGATGGGGGGCTCCTAGCGTTATGTGCATTTGCTGAAGTTCTAAAGCACAATTTTCAATAGTGTTTTCTTTTTGTTCACTTATCATCAAAACGCGATTTATTACTCTTTAGGAACATAACTCTTGCTACGACAAATATAACTTACGATTGTCACCGTAGTATGGAATGATTGTTACAACGCAATTTTCGTAGTCAGTGTAGTTGAAGTACGCAGTGTAGAGGCCACACTGGTCTGAAAAAGCAACAATAATGACATGTTGTAACCTCCCGCAATAAAAACTGCAATGAAAAAGTTCGGCAGCATGTCATATTACTGTATCATATGAAGGCGAAAGCCTGCTGCACACGTGGTACTGCATCAAGTCAGACTTGCAGCCCATAACGAGCCGCAGTGTGAAATAAACGTATGGCGCTGAAGGTCGACCTCCTCATCGACACACTCGAGCACTTAACGCACTACTTAAAGGTTCTTTCGTTCTCTCTTTCTTCCCGTCTTTCTTTCATTCGTTCTTTTTTCTATTTCGTTCCTTCTTTCGTTTCTGCATTAATATTCACTCATCGCACCTTCGCTTCCTTACGCGGATATAAGCCATTCCTGACGATGACATTTTTTGTATCCCTCGTCTTTTGCGTCACTGAACTAGACGCCGTTTTTTTTCTGGCATGAGCCATTACAACGAGGCCCTTAAGGCTTTCGCCTTAACAATTCATATACGTCAGTCACCACAACAGAACCGAGGGAAGACCAGGCAGAGCTTATGCAAAAATTACTTGAGGTTACTTGAGCTCGAAACAACTTGCCAGCCACAAAGAAAAGCGCTTCGCGACGGCAACGGCTTATTGATCGTTTGGCTTGAGTAATTTATAACTGACACAAAATGCTTTTTCATGCATATATTATGCTATGACTGCTTCTTAGCATAAGCACACACATTAGTGTAACGCAGTAAATTTATTTCTCCCTCAATTTCTCTAGATGAAATCTTTGGTTCGAGTTAAAACACTTTGCATTCGGAGCAATAGTGCTTCTTTTTACCGAGAAGCTCATGCACAAATATTGATCCTTCTATTGTGGAAGTGACGGAAGTTGGCAAACATGAATGCTATTCAACATTAGTTTACGCCACTGTCATAGACGGAGGACGAAACGTTTCCTCGCGTGACTACCTACGCCACCGTACACAGATCGCGATAGACGGTGGTCGCGTCTAGGCGAGAAAATGAAGCGTAATACTATTAATAATAACCATCATTAGCCTATCTTATGCCTACTGCAGGGCGAAGGCCTCTCCCTGTGATCTCCAGTTATCCCTGTCCTGCGACAACCGATTCCAACTAGCGCCCGCGAGTTCCCTAGTTTCATCGCTCCACCTACCCTTCTGCCATCCTCGACCACGCTTCCCTTTTCTTGACACCCTATCTGTAACCACAAGGGAACACCGGTTATTTGGCCCACCTATTACATGACTTGCCCAGCTCCATATTCTTATCCTCAGAATGAATGTCGGCTATAATTATAATCAGAATGTCGGCTATACCCATGTGCTCTCTGATCCAGACCGCTCTCTTTTGGTCTCTTAACGTTGTGCAACGCATTCTTCGTTCCGCCGTTCTTTGCGCGGTCCTTAGCTTGTTCTCAAGCTTGAAAGAAAAAACCAGTCACAAGTGACAAAGGGCACGAAGGTATGTGCACACCACAACGACTGGACTATCCACTGAGCCTATTAGAAACGGCATAGTCCCAGCAAGGCCAGCACAGCATGCGCAACAGCAGCATCACTAATCACAGAACATTGAAAAGACATGATGTCACATCTATCGAGACCGACTTAAAGCAAATTCTTTTTCATGTAAGGGCTCCGAGGTTGTACTAATGCAGACGTCATCTAATAACCTGATGTAGTGCGCTTTCAGGATTTCTCGCTCTTCTTTGCCCTTGCCTCCACCGAGAATCGTTACATTGCTGAACAATGGGTAACAGCCACATTCATTGCAATGGCGAGGCAAGTTTGCACCGTCATAGTATCCCAGGGAGGAGTGGTGCTCACGCAGCCGGTCATTAATACATAGGCCAGTTTGTCCTATGTAAACTTTCTCGCATGTGAGAGGGAACTAATACACCACCCGGGCAACACATGCGATGAACCGGTTTTCGTGTTGCGTTGTGCAAACGTGGTTCCTTGCCCTGCCTGGAGAATTGAGAGAGTAGTCCAGTCATTGTGGTGTGAACGTCTCCTCTTGTCCTTTGTCGCTTGTGAGTGGTTTTGTCTTTCAACTATGTACCAACTTGCGCCGATGTCAACCCTTCTTCTGAAGCTTCTTTGTCAGTCTCCAGGTTTCTGGCCCATATATCAGCACCGGTAAAATCCACTGATTGTACACCATCCTTTTCGATGATAATGTCCTGTCCCCAGTCGGGAGCTGACAAAGTCTGCAATATGAGCTTCAACCCTTTTTTCTTCTCTAAATTTCGTTGTCATGATCAGGGTTCCCTGTGAGTAATTCAGCTAGGTAAACGTACTCCTTCCCAGACTCTAGAGAATGGGGATACTTAACTCTCGTTCTCTTGCCCGGCTATTCATCATTATCTTTGTCTTCTGCATAATTCAACCCCGCTGTTACACTCTCTCTGTTAAGGTCCTCAATTGTGTGTTTTAACTCGTCTCCAGTGTTTAGAGAAAATATACAATAGTGCCCTTTGTGTCAAACGTCAATAAAATTATGCAGAAAACCTTCTACATATCTATCTATCTATCTATCTATCTATCTATCTATCTATCTATCTATCTATCTATCTATCTATCTATCTATCTATCTATCTATCTATCTATATATCTATCTATCTATGTATCTATATATCTATCTATCTATATATCTATATATCTATCTATCTATATATCTATCTAACTATATATCAATCTATCTATCTATATATCAATCTATATATATATATGTATCTATATATATAATATACTGATGGTCTCGCTACCATTCAGACCCGCTCGACATTGTAAGCACTTCAACTATTCACTGGGATAACGTTTTCACTCATAATACAGTTGGATTGTGCTCTGAAAATTATTCCTCTATTTAAAATAAAGACCAGCAGCTGTCCGTGCAAGACTGCAAGCAGTACACGTTCTGTATTTTATTGCTCCACATAATGGAAGTGCACATATTGTTAAACGTCCATGTAAATAAATTCTCATTTTGAGCGGTGCAGCTGCTCTCAGGAAAATTCGACAGCAAGTTACACTCCTGTAACACGTGAAGGCGAAAGCCGGCTGCACACGTGGTAATGCATTAGGTTATACGATTGGAGGGGTCAGGCTCCTCGCAATACATAACGCGCCTCAGTCGTAAGTAAACGTACAGCGCTATTGGTCGACATCCTCAGCGACACGTACGAACACCTAATGCTCTACCTAAGGGTTTCTTCGTCTCTCTTTCGTTCTGTCTTTCTTCCGGACTTTATCGTGTTTCGTGATTTGTTCTTTTTTCTTTGTTCTTTCATTCGTTCTTCCTTTCTTTAGTTTGTGCATTCATATTCACCCATAGCCATGGCATCTTTTCTTGCTTACGGGTGTATGAGCCGTGACTGATGATCAAATTTTTTTGCATCACTGATTTTTTTCCATCCCTGAACGGCGTCGTGTCGTCCAAATGGGACGCTGCCCGAAGCAGCCCCAATCTTGAAGCACAGCTATGGGCTGTTCATCTGGCCCGCCACGCAGCATAGAGGCTCGGCATTTCTGTACCTAGGCAGGAGCGGCCTGCTACGTGCTGACGCTCGTTTAGAAGGACCAGAAACAATTTTACCACGCCTTACCACTCGCCGTTCTTCTCGGGTATGAGGCACTGGAACGAGCAAGTTAACGTTTTCGCCTTATTACGCTCTTCACATGTGCACAGCTTCAACTATACAAACTGAAAGTAAAGTTCTGGAAAATAGCCAACTTCCCTCACTCACCAGAGAGCAGTATGTGAGTACTCACCATTGTCTAGAAGAAAATCTACCTGATCTTGAGTCTCTCCAGGCGATATCTCGAAGGTGGACTCCTTTATAACACTGGAAAGAGCAGAGAGGTAGAGACCGAATAAATATGAAATATTTTCGTCCTATATTAAGGGTTGCAGCGACATTGTAGACGTTCAGGTATAGGCAAAATTATTTGAAAACAACTCAACTTCTCCGAAGTAAGTAGACCAAAAACACATCTGCTGAAAAATGTGCGTACATAATCCAAGTTAATGTTCGCAAATGTCCACGACATCCCTGAATCTTGAAGTATCCCGTTGAAGATATCCGCATGGAGTGACTAATAATTACACAAACGTTTTCACTGGTTGTATATTTTGTCAACTGAGTTTAGTTAGAGAGAGAGAGAAATTATGTGGGAAAAGCAGAGAGATTAGTCGCAGGAGTACACTGGGGTGAGTTGGTACGACAGTCAAATAAAAGAAACTACTTCAAAATGCATTTATCATTGTGTGATTTATTTCAATAAATTAAGGCTTTCTGCGTAACTGATGAGCTGTGGCGCATCGTCACCCGCCCCACGTGAGAAGTTTCCTTGTTTGGTCGCAGCACTGAAGAGAAGCAACTAATATGGCTAGGTCACGATACTTGCTTTTCGCTTTAGACTGAACACTCGCACAAGGAGTTAAGACGACATAAAGCCATTTTTACATAACATAACACCGCAAACACTGCACGGGCCGAGTGGACAACAAGAATGATGCAGTTATCATTCCCGTGAAATATTTCAAGGTGCAAGACATCGGCATGGTGCGCAAATTTAGCGTTTACGTGTTTTGTAGGTCATGAACAAGATTATTTATTGTAAAGAGCTCTTCACTGTTAAAGAGAACACCAAAATTCACAAAACCACTTCCATCACTTCCACGAGCGATCGCAATCTCCAGACACACGGATCCGATAAGATTTAATGGATGGATATCAATTTATGAAACATCAGTGCAGGCAAGTTACTGTTAAATGATGGGCAGCTATGGACGCTCAGATTCTAGTTAGGTGTAGCCTTTAACAATGAAATAAGCTGTACGGGAATGTGCTGACGCAATTAAGAAGCGTAAGGAAGCCATAAATGGCAAACAAATTCGGCAAACATCATAAAAACATACCTTGGATCTAGGGAAGCGATCCAAAAATAGAGACAAGGATGAAGTAAACAAGATAATTTTTTTCATAATCATTTGGAAACATTTCCAAAATCAATAAAAGCGAATACTGGTCTTGCGGTTTGTGCAAGGTGTGCGCGTTTTACGTAAGTACTAGCAAGAATGTATAGGCCTCTATAGGCATTGTCAAAAAAGTACGAGTAGTATTATGGCAACTACGAAAAAATGTGCATCAAGAATTAAAAAAATAAAAATTGGCAGACCCCGCGCATACGTCGGAGCAATCTTTGATTTTTGCACAATAAATATATGTAAATCTGCGAAAGAAACTATCAGTCAATGAAATAATTCTTCAAAAGGACTTTAAAGGGAATTCCTTTATATACTTCGCTGTAATGTGCTTCCTAACTCTATGACAATTTAATGTGTGACTCAAGCTAGTCAACCTATAAACTGGTGCAGATTAGCACTACAATAGCATTCAATGTGGTTACCAAAGAGTGTGCGGTGTAGCCTGTCGTCGGCTATTGCTCCACCTTCGCGCCGTCGCCGCCACCTGTTATCTGGGTATCGTTGGCGCAAACGCAAGTCAGGCCTGGATGGTAATACTGGTGTCGCACGCTCTCTCTCTACCGCGAGTTGGCCCGATCCGCATCTATAAAATCACGATCTGTGCATCATGATCGAGCTTCTTGTTCGCGATTGTGTGCTGATGACCATGTATGTAGAAGAGTTGCAGGCCAGCAAACGATGATAGCCTTACCGCAAGAAGGTAATGACAAAGAAAACTATATTTTCCAAGAAAAGTGGTTTTCTATTACGATTTCTGCAGCTCATTAGACAAATTTGATAAGTCCTTTAGACACACTAACGACAACTGGTGCGCTTGACCTCGGCCAAACTCAATCCTAATCGTTGGACCGTGCAGCAGCGATCACTCTTGATTACCTACAGGAAACCCGATCCCGATGGGGCTCCATCTTGATCAAACTTGACCATCAAACTCCGGTATCGGAAAGTCTAGAAAGACGCCGGACAAGCTCAATGCATTTGCCAAAAAAAAAAACGACGAATTCAAGTGCATGAACCTTGACGCTCCGCTCAATCGCCTCTGCTGCGGAGCCAATGCAGAATTTTCCTTTCCGCTGCTGACGTGGGCAGCGAGTGCCCAAACACTAGCGTTATCCGCAAATGCGTGCATACCGTACCGTGGTTATTTGTTGCTGCGTACAGGTGCCTGATCGAAACAAACAGTGCCCATCCGCCTACAAACGCTGAAGGTTTTGCTTCACTCTCAGCTCGTGCAAGCATTAAGGTACGACGCCTGCACCGCCACAGACAGCACTTCTCATAACGCCGTTGTTCAGAGATTCTGTGCTAGAAACTATTTCTCCACCCTTTTGAAAAACCCCGAGCCGTTCCGCTCTGTGAAGGTGAACGATCAGTGACGGTGTGTAGGAGGCGTCACCGACGTTTATATCTTTTTTATATACCTTCGCGTATACGACGGTACCATCGCCCCGAGAAGCCAGATGCATGCAGATACGCGTGACGTTTCGACGGGACCTCCACCACGGGAGAAAGGAAGGCAAAGAAACTAGATGCGCAAGCGCTTGCAGCGCCAACAAAAAGAGGGCGGTGCGAACGTCGACATGGCCGACGCGAACCATCGTTTATTATTTGTTCTTATCAGCTTATTATCTGGTATGGGTTGTATTTGGGCCCAAGATACGAAACCTATTTTTGCAAGTTGGCGGAGGGCCTGAGGCCTGCTTAACTTCCACCACTGGTCGGCCCAATATTAAACTATCTTCGGGATCGACCCATGGTTTTTGCTCGCGCAAAAAATACACGGGAATCTAGCCATAAACAGCTTCGCTGTAAAACTATTTTCATCAGCAAAGAAGAAGAGCTCTGTGTGCGAGCGATTGATGCGTGACGACAACGACGATGTGCACGGGCGACAGAAATAGAGCAGTAAGGCCAGCTAGGTCGAGGCACTGGAACCGTGGTAGCCCAAGTGTCATGATTGTGTCTGCCGCACTTGCACCTCGGCTACATCAACCTCCTGCCATTGCAACCTGAGTGCCACCTCGTGCTTGGGCCATCATCGGTTGCTGCGTCTTGCTCCGGCCTTCTATTCTAGAATGGATAGAGTGTGAGAAGGAAAGCGGAGGAAGCCACCTTGAAGCGCCACCGGATGGCGCTCACGTCCGCACATCGCCGAGACGGTGGCAGCGGCCGTTCGAGGGCAAGAAATAAGGCGTCCAGGTATAAGAACTTTGCCTCAATTAACTTCTTAACACCAAATGTCGTAGGTTCTATTTCCGCATAAACTCCAGGTTTCGAGTCCAACCGCAGGGCGTAGGTTCGACTGCCTGATTCGCTCTATCTCAATTCTCTTTTTTTTTTTGCATGATGAGCGCCATCGTAGCCAGTTGCGGAAGAAGACGACGCCGAACGCGCGATAAGTGGTACGAGCGTGTGTCTGCGCGAGGCATGCTCACATGACTTTCTATACCCCACGCCGCGTTTTACAGACCCCCGTATGCATGAGCCACTTCAGGCTTTTACCTTAAAAAGGACCAAAAAGCTCGCGTTAGCGCATAGTGTTCGCCGCAAGTGTTTTCCGGTAAGCACCGCGGTTGCATAAGCTCGAGTTGCCGGAAGCGGCAACTGTGTGGAGGGTCTATATATAGCGCCGCGCGTCGCGGCTCTGCCATTCGCTACGGTAATCGGTGCGATGCCTCAACATATCGAGAAATCTAAGCACGTATAGAACTGGGCTCTAGTTTTGCATCAGGCAGTGTCCTTATCGTTCATCAATTTTTATTTTTCACGTGTTCTTTGCATGCTTCTCAAATTGCGTCGATGTGCTCGTGCGTGTGTATGCGTCAATGAGCATTTTCAACAGTACAAAGGTGCGACCTTAAACTATCAAAACAGAGCCTTTGCTGGCGTATGATATCTTCAGCCGCGCAAGTCCATGCCTTTGACTTGGCGAGCCACCTTTGTGTTACTATATCGCCAGGTCCACATTCATGGCTAAGCCTTCATCATTCCATACTGACAACAAATATCAAGAAGACCGGCAAGCTAACGAACGAATTTTGCTGCCGAAGTGAGATGAAGGGAAGCGATAGCCTTCAACACCAGTCCTTACTGCTGCAGGTGACAGAGAGAGCAGAAATTGCTAGGCGTTTCCTGCGAAGCGGGTAGTCTGCGTAGACAAGCTGTACACCGTCATATCGGACCATATGTAGTTTCTGTTTCGTCCTGATATCGAAATTCTTTTAGAGGCGTAGCGATAAAAGCATCTGCGCTTAAACCAACAACCTGATAAAGTAAAAATGTTCACTATATATGTGCTATCTCCAAACAAAAGAAGAGAGAATGGTCCTTCGGCTGTGGCCATAGGTACTTAGGTCGTAGAAGCCATGGAAAGAAAAGCAATAACACGTCGTCTGTAGGCGCTCAAAAAGCACTGAAAGTAATACAAAGGTCCAGCGCTTGGCTGAAGCCGACTTAGGACACTATCCTGATGAGAAGTGCCACCGAAGGTGTTTCTGGTGTCGTACCTACACTATACGAGATGAGAGCCAGGCAAACTATGTGCGTTCGACAGCGCCCAAAGCAAGTATCAGGTGGATTTTTCTTGGTATTTATTGTCCGTTCCACTCAAGCCGGTGTATTCATCTTAGTGTGGTATCTATGGACCTACTCACCGAGAACGCCCATGCTTGTGCGTGCGACGCTCGTGTTAGCAGCGATGCCAATGCACTGCTCTCGCAGCCGATCCAGGCGAATAATGGGAGCGTGACGACGCATCCCACTGGCCTCGTCGCTTTTGCGGTCGAACCGACGGCGGGTGTCTAGAGTTCTGTAAACCTCCATGCGCGAGTCGCGCGAGCGTATCGATACTCTGGTATCAACGACAGTGGCGGTTGCGCCACCTCCCGCGGTGGCGCCGATGGTGCTACCTTGCCTCGAACTCCCCTATAATTCACACCGCGAGAAAATTTGTGTCATAGAATATCATCTAGCTCAATATATTACATTGGTAGAGTCGGTAATCATGTCAAATGCAGCTGGTAAACTAATTCTTGCCATTCTATTTGACTCAAAACGAAAGATTGTCCAAATACAGGGCAGCAGTTAAGCAACAGTTTTACATATGCCAACTTGTCAGCCTAGTGCACTAGCGTTGCTGTAATATTCTTTGAAACGTGCAGCGCAACCGATTCCTTGTCGTTGGATAGCTTCGGCTTGCCATTCTTTTACCGTGGTACCACTCCCAAGTTTCTTACGTGTGATGATCGACGGGGCTTTTGAAGTACCAAACGTAGGTGGCCTCCTTTGCTTCTTCATTCAAGTAGGTTAGCGTGCTGGTGAGACACCGGAATTCCGCGTCGTCGCTTGACGTGTACGCCATGGCAGCGTGGGGGAACGCGGCCATTGCCTGCGTTCACAAAAAGCAGCAAATTTCAAGGTTACCACACGTATGCAGTCTAGCGTTGTCCATGGAGAGCGCGCATCGGCACAGCGATACTGGAGCATTTTTATGAGGGCGTGGCAGTGCAATTCTTATTGTTGTCTCGGACTGCGAATATCCTGCATACGGCTACCCTAGGTTTGAAAATTGTTTTCCTGGCCTTGCTTGCACCCCAAAAATTGCTATCCTTCCTCAAGTCGTGGGACAGGAAACTGCCTTAAGGGCCGAAAGAATCTGTGAGAGATGCTGCAAGTAAAGAGCAAAAAGCGGTGAGAGACGGAGGGTACAACACATGCGTTAAAAGAAGCTGACAAATATATAACTAACAAACAGTAAAAAACAAAACATTATCGTGTTAAACTTACGTTTCTAACATGTCGAAACCACGATATGATTACAAGGCACACCCCAGCGGGGCCTACCAGAACAATTTTGACCTTCTGGGGTTTTTTAACGTGCATTCAATGCACGGCACATGGGCGTTTTTTTTATTATTATGGCCCATGGGAATGCGGCAGCCATGGCCAGGTAGGGTACGCAAGTCCTGAAGCTCAGCTGTACAACGGCATTACTGTGCAACGGCACTGTACAAGCTCTACAAGCTCAGCTGTACAACGGCACTGGGGTGGTTGTTTGAAGATTAGCTAATATCGTTTAATAAAACAGCGGCACACAAAACATAAACTTATTTGAAAACGTACATGATCCATTTTCGCATTGGCCCTCCAAGATTAGTGGAATAATTTGAGGGTCATGCCCACTTCTCCTGTCTCTCGGGAGACGTCACGAAAGTCACGTACACTCCCCATCTCAAGATAATGTGTGTACATTTATTTTTCACGATTAGGCCAACATAAGTAAAAGCATTCCTTTTGATTCTACGCCTTTGTCAACATTATCCTTCCGCTACAGGTATAAATGTTGTCGCACCACGCCTACATCGCCTATCTCCCCCGCGACGTCACCAAGCAGCGGGAACTCAACATGTACATGGGATGTCTACGCAGTAAACATGTATTGTGATTCAAAGATGTAAACGTCAGCTTCATGTAGAATAGCCGGAGATTAGGGGCAGTGGGGGTGCGTTTAGAAATAGATAAAAGAAGGCTGTCCGGCGATTTTAGTGGCATTTCTTAGGCGGCGCTGCCGGTAAGTATTGATTGTTTGCGTTTCATAAAATCTTTGCGCAGCAATATAACGTTGTCGAGGCCCTTCGGCACTTATACGACAACGCTTTGCCAACTCCTTATTACTGAACATCCGTTTTGGCAGCATCTCTTACACCCTGCTACACGCCTCCACAATTACCTAGGAGCCACTGCAAGGTTAGCAAGAGAAAATGCACCAATCGGAGACGTGGGTACCGGTATCCAAATCCGGTTTACTACTTTCACTGTGCTAGCTCGGCCCCACCGAAGCTCTCGCCTCTTTAGCGCACTCCTGGCTTCTTGTCCACCATTTATTTTGGCAATTTCTATCAAGGTAGTTGATGCTTCGAAAGCAAAGAAAAGTGATGGCCTTCCATAAACGAGCAGAGCACTTGATTTGGCATTTAAAATGATGCTGAAGGGTACGTTGTTGCGCTTACGTAAGTTTGACATCAGTAAATTGGAATAAAAAAAGAATCTGTAGTTTTACGTTATAGGGCACATGGGTCTTTTGCAAAGTTTTTAATATAATACTAACACATCGACAGTCGAGTTATGTATGCGCCGGTAACATTAATGTTTATTTACCTTTGGCGTCAATTTACACGTCTTATTTGTCGTGCATGCAGACGGCATGGAAAGTGGCTGTGATAATGTTCGCGATGGTAGACAACCAGGAATTTCGTCGCTCGTCAAATGCTGGCTCAGACAACTGGGCGCATCTATACCTGTAGGGCAGTGGGACTCATTGTGACGACTATGAGCACCAAATCAGCAGACAGTAACTTGCCGATGCTTGCTGCTCCACGGGATCTAGGGCAAGACTGCGACAAGTAATCTGGAATCGCACCGGTTCCCAAGCGCTTCTCCGAAGAAATATACTGCTTCTGCTCCGTACATGTCATGAGTAGATACGTCCTTCTCCCCTGAACCAGCCCTGAGTTTTATAACGATCTTCATAAGGCGATAGCAAACCATTTTCCTGCGAGGCAAGGGAGCTGCATTTCTTTTTCTCTGTATTAATCGGAGGCTCCGTAAATAATCCCATTTGTTAGCAACCATCAGAGCCTGTTTCCACCGTTGCTGCTACAAGAAACGCTGGCATTCTCTGGCGCGGTATGACTGGTGCGCCTGCCGTGGTAGGCCCGTGGCTATGGCGTTGGGCTGCTGCAGTCGAAGTCGCAGGTCTGATCCTGGCCATGCTGGTTTTATTTCCATTATGTCGAAATGCAAAAAAAAAATCACTCGTGGACTTCGATATTTGTGCAGGCTCGAAAACTCCAGGAGGTCAAAATTTATGTTAAGACTCCATCTATTGCGTGCGTAACAATCATATCGTGATTCTGGCACATGAACCCCAAGGATTTACTTTTAATAACATACGGAGCGTGAATAAAGTTGTGGGATTATCGTGTTCTCTCGACCCCGAGCAACGCAGTATCTACCGGGGTGCAATGCTTAGAAAACACGCAATATATAAGCGGAGCTAATGTTTCAAGATCGATAGTATCGCTAAAATTAAAATATCTTTGAAGTGTGGGCACGCCCGCCGAACTAAAGTGGTATAGTCCAGATTGGCACAATTGTCCAGTAAAAGCAAGAATCGCACGTTTATGCAGCCGTATTAGACAGAATTTTAATTCCCTGCTGATGCATTGGTCTGAAGTTTTTTGCTTCAGAGCGTATAACCATACCCCTAATTCGAGTCCTGCGCCAAGGCCACCCGGCACGGTGATTCAGCGACTCCAGCGCTCTAGTAGTGAGTACGAGCACGTTAGTTCAACTCCCAGCTGTGACGGCCACATCCAGATGATAGTGGCATAAAAAACATTCGTGTACTGTGCGTGGGTGTAACATACCCGCTAGGTCGTGACAATTATGAAGAAGACCTGCTCTGCGCCATTTGGCATAGTTCACTCTGCGGCTCCGAGACAATAAGCACCACAATATTTTAAATTTTTTTGCGAAGTGCCCAATTGCAAGAGAAACTTTACGACATAATATAAAACATCATGCGCCAGGATCGGGCCAGTGAGGAAGATGGACGTGAATCTTTGAAAACCAGGAAAAGCGCACTCGCAAAGTTTGTAATTGAATCACTCCACGCAATCTTAATTCTTCGTGGTTACAGTGCATTTCATTTTCGTCCATCTTCTAGCACAACTATGTATTTCTTTTCTTGTTCATGTCGCGGTCTCTTTTCTATTAGAGCCACGAATTCCATTATTCGATCTGTCGCTCCATGTTCTATCTTCGTGAGTGATCTACAAGGGTGCAGTGCTAAAGTCATCATCATCAGCCTGTTTTATGTCCACTGCAGCACGAAGGCCTCTACCTGCAATCTCCAATTACCCCTTTCCTGTGTCAACCGATTACAACTAGCGACATGTTGCAACAGCACTGCTTCTTGGCCTAGTTCGTGCTTGCTAAAAGACATGTTTTTTGCCGGAAGGTAAATCACACACAAGAGGAAGACACATAAACACAACACAGGCGTGTGTGTGGTTCGCGGACGTGTTGTCTTTATGTGTCTTCGTTTTGTGTGCGTTTTAACTTGCGACCAAAAATGCCTTCCAACTACCGCCCGTGAATATCCTAATTTTATCGCTCCACCTAATCTTCAGTCGTCGTCGATTGCTTTTTCCTTCTCTTGGTACCCACTTTGTAACCATAATGGTCCAACGGTTTTCTAACCTGCGCACTACATGACCTGCCCAGCTCCATTTTTTTCTCTTGATGTCAATAAGAATATCGTCTATACCCGTTTGCTCCCTAATCCAAACCACTCTCTTTGTGTCTCTTAATATTATGCCTAGCAATCTTCGTTTCATCCCTCTTTGCGCGGTCCTTAACTTGTTCTCAAGCTTCTCTGTCAGGCTCCAAGTTTCTGCCCCATAGGTCATCACTGGTAAACTGCACTCATTGTGCACCTTCCTTTTCAATGATAATGGTAAGCTTCCAGTCATGAGCTGGCAATATCTGCCGTATGCGATCCAACCTACTTTTATTCTGGGGATTTCCCTCTCATGATCAGGGTTCCCTGTGATTAATTGACCTAGGAAACCTACTCCTTCACAGACTCTAGAGGCGGACTGGCCGTCGTGAACTCTTGTTCCTATGCCCATCTATTTATGATTATCTTTGTCTTCTGCATATTAATCTTCAACCGCACTCATACACTCGCTCTGTTTAGGTCCTGAATCGTTTGTTGTAACTCGTCTGCATTGTTGCTGAATAGAACAATGCCATCGGCCAACCGAAGGTTGCTGAGATATTCGCCGTCGATCTTTACTCATAAGCCTTCCCAGTTTAATAGCTTGAATACTTCTTTGAAGCGCGCAATGCATAGCATTTGAAAGATTGTGCCTCCCTGTCTGACCCCTTTCTTTATAGGTATCTTCCTGCTTGTCTTCTGTACAATTAAGGTAGCTGTAGGACCTCGGTAGATACTTTACAAGATATTTACGTAAGCGTTCTGTACTTCTTGATTACCTAATGCCGCTATCACTGTTCGTATCTCTACTGAATCAAACGCCTTTTCGCGATCTATAAAAGCCATATATAGAGGCTTATTATACTATGTGGATTTCTTGATAACCTGAATAATGTAATGAATGTGATCCCTTGTAGAGTATCCCTACCTGAAGCCAGCTTGTTCCTTTGGTTGACTAAAGTCCAGTGTTGCCTGTATTGTATTGGATATTATTTTGGTAAATATTCTATACAACAGTGGGAGTAAGCTAATGGGCCTATATTATTTCAATTCTTTAACGTCTCCTTTTTAGTGGATTAGCATGATGTTTGCATTCTTCCAGTGTTCTGGGGCCCTTGCAGTCGATAGACACTTCATATAAATAGCCGCCAGTTTTTCAAGCATTATGTCTCCTCCATCTTTGATTAAACCGGCTATTATTCCATCTTCTCCTGCCGCTTTTCCTCGTTTCATGACTTGCAAGGCCCTTCTGACATCATCGCTAGCTATAGGTGAAATTTCTGCATTCTGTTCATTATTGTTTATAATTGAGGTATCCTTACTCCTCTTGGTAGTGTACACGTCAATATACAATTCTTCCGCTGCTTTTACTGTATCTTCGAGATTGCTGATGATATTACCCTGCTTATCTTTCAGTGCATTCACCTTCGTTTCTCTTATGCCAAGTTTCCTTCTCACTGATTGCAGGCTCCGTCTATTTTTACAGCTTCTTCAATCTTTCTCACGTTAGAGTTTCGAATATCAATTATTTCCACCTTGTTAATCATTTTCGACAGTTCCGAGAATTATATCTTATCTCTTTAGTTGGACTCTTTCATTTTTGTCGTTTCTTCTTTGTTACTTGGCAGAGCGTGCCTACTGGTTGCCTTGGTGCCTTACTCTCGCTTCAATTGCAGTCGCTGAAGCCAGCCATTTGCGGTTTCATTCATTAGCTGTATGTCATCATCATCTCTCCGTTCTAAGGCTGCATATTTGTTTGCAAGTATCAGCTCGATTTCGTCTCATTTTACACTTAGTGCATCTAGGTTGACCTGTTTCTTCTTGACCAATTTTGGTCTTTCTGTCTTCAAAATGAGGTGAATCCTAGCACTAACTAACCCGTGATCACTGAACCGTGATCCCCGTGATCACTTCGACATGCTGCATTAAACAGGTATCAGCAGAACGATGAAGTTAATTTCATTTTTTGTTTCACCATTAGGGCTTTCCAGGTCCAATTTTTGTTGGTACGCTTCCTGAAAAAGGCATTCATTATTCGAAGCTTATTCCTTTCGGCGAACTCTACCACCATCTTTCCTCTAGCGTTCCTAGAATCGACGCCGCAGTCGCCACTTGCTTGTTCACCAGCCTGCTTTCCCCCCACTTTTGCATTCATACCGCCCATTACTACAGTATAGTGAGTATCCACTTTTGTCGTCGCTAATTCAACATCTTCATAAAACTGATCTACTTCCTCATCATCGTGACTCAATGTTGGAGCGTAGGCTTGTACTACCTTTAATCTATACCTCTTATTAAGTTTGATTACAACTACAGCGACCCTCTCATTATTGCTGTAGTATTCGTCAATCTTGCCCGCTATGTCCTTATGGATTAGGAATCCTTCCCCGTATTGCTTCTTATCTAGGAGACCTCTATAGCAGAGGACATGCCCGTTATTCAGCAATATAATAGCCTCACCACTTCTAATCTTACTAAGTCCCATGAAATCCCAAACAATGTCTGATAGTTCCTCAAAGAGTCCTGCTAAGCTAGCCTCACTTGAGATGGTTCGGGTATTAAACGTTGCCAGGCTCAGTTTTCATTGGCGGCCTGTCCGGACCCAGAGATTCTTAGCACCCTCGACTATGCTACAGGTCTGACCGCCGCCTTGGTCAGGTGTTCCGCAGCTGCTGGGGACTGAGGGCCATTGGGTAATTGAGTGAGCCATAAGGGAGGGGGTGGCCGAATACTGCACCAGGGAGGCCAATTCCTGTTGTGGTGAGGGAGTGTCTTATTGAAGCTTAGTGGGCCTTCCTATTTTGGCTGTACCTGGATTAGTGTAGCACCACTCACTCTCGGCATCTTTTGCCGGTGATAGGCGTCACTCCAAGCCTGCAGATGTAGTGCACTTGCAGATGTTGTGCACTAGTGCTAAAGTACATGCGTGTTGTGCACAACTGGCGGCGAGCTTCATAACGGTGATGCAAAATCCAAATATTAGTAATCGCCAAGGCATATGTATTCCTGTGATCCGGTTATGACGCTGTGATGCAGCAATATATATAAATATACCCATGACAATAATTCCTTCTTTGTAAGCCCAGCATTTGATAGAGAAATATGTAAAGTGATAACCGGGCGAATAACCACAGGTCTGAGCCTAGTCGCCCACCTGCAAATGGGGATGTACAAAGGGCAACAATGATAAAGCGGAATCTAGAAGGCAGATTCAATGTGCAAAGCCAGAAAAAGTAGACTTAAGTATCCCATTCCAAAAATTGTGGTGTAAAGGTTATAAACAGGGAGGAGGTGCCTCAGAAAGGCTGGCCAACGTTTCGATAGAAGGACCTGCCGTCGTCAAAGACGGCCTGGTCATCCTCGGCATGTTAGTTTTGACGGGTTATCAGAGACGTCACGTGCGGTTGTTGTCGGTGGCGGCTGGTTGCAAAGCGAGACACTTCAAAGAGAATGCGCGCTGTCGCCTGATTTCCGTGAGCGTGGTTCCTAAGACGACGGAACAAGAGCGGGAGAGTGGGAAGGCGGAGAGAAAGAAAACTGAGAAAATAAGAGACCAAGAGAGAAGAAAAGAACAAGAAAAAAAAGAAGGACATAGGAACGTGTTGGGGAAACGAGAGGTTAGGGAGCATTGAGGGTGTCGTGGGCGGTATGTTCTTGTGACTTTAGAAGAACCGGACAGGCGGTCAGTGCGCGAGTAACAAAAAAGACCCAAAAATACATCAATTCAAGAATGACTTCACTAGCGTAGCAGCAATGCGTCGGGTAATCTTGAAGGAGCTAAGATGGCGACAGGGAGGCTGGGGTGCAATGCATGGGGTAGTTGGGAAGCAGTGGCATGGTCTTTCAAGACACCTTAGCCCCAGTAGCTCAATGTAGGTGTCGTCATGGCGGTATACAGAAGTGGTGACACGCAATGTGTCTGAGGCGCCGAAAAGGTATCGTGGCATCTTGGACTCTGGAATGTGTTGGTGGAAAAACCGAAACCGGAATAACAAATAGGAGGGTGACGTGATTAAAAGCGGGCGGGGGCAGGTAGGTGTATATGGTAAAATGGGTCGTACAGTTGTCACAAACGTAAAAACATGAACAAGTATATTAAATTGAGTAGTAAGCATAGGAAAACTGGAATTGGAGGAAGAAATGAGGTTAAAACATTATGGTTACCTGGTGGCAGAATGGGTTTTGTGCATTGGTTGATGACATGAGAATTTCAGATATAAGTTACAGTTTATAAAGATTCTAAGTTCCCACGTGCCGAATTTATTCCGGCCTGGTGTAGGCATTCAAAATTGCGTATTAGGTATGATTCCGTATATTTCCGCGGGCGAGGTAAACGGAAATTGGTTTGTAATATATAGAGCCTTGCTTTGTCGAACATGGGACCATGTTCATTGATGTGGCTGTCTACTGCTTTAGGCAAATCGTATTGTGTACCTGCGCGGTGACCATTGAGTCTTGTATGAATTGTTTGTGCAGTCTCACATATGGATTTTTTGCTACGAGCGACACATTTTAGAGAGTAGACTACGTTGCTTGATGTGCAGGTGGAACTCTAAGTTACCTTGTGTTAGTAATTCGACGTGGTCCTGTTTAGTGTAGTAGTAGATTGAATATGTTTGGATGTAGAGCACCTGGGGCTATTACAGGGACCTGTTCCTAACTTAGTCTTTCTCCTTAGTTTGCCAGGTACAGGAATATCCTCAAAATTAATGTTGCGTCTGTAGGCTGCTCTGGGCGGTTTGCGAAATATGTTGAGTTTCTGGTTGCTGGTGAGATTTGGGTAGTATTTACCGAGGGTGTTTTTCACGTTTGGGAGTGCGTTGGAAAATTTAGTACTAATGAGAGGTATTGTTGTTCTTGTAATCCAAGGGAGGCGCTTGAGGACCTCGGCTCGATCAACTTCAGTTGCGTGGGTGTAGGCTTTTGAAGGGCACTGTTTGGGTGGTTTCTGTTTGATAGGGTTTCTTTAAGATGATCAAGTCTTTCTATGTAGTCTTGATTTTCAACGCAAATGCAACATAGTCATGTGGCTTGGCCTTTAAAGATGCCTTGTTTGCAATGTCTGGGATGGTGGCTCATATATTCTAGGTACTACTGTTTGCCGAAACGGCTCCTATACAGCGCTATCTTTAGTGTCTCATTGTATATATATATATATATATATATTGTTATGTACAGAAAGTTTGTGCGCTCCATTGAAGATTCTGATTTAAATGGCATTGTTGGATGAAACTAATTTATAAATGCTACATATTTATCTAGACTGTCTCTACCATATCCCGATATTGTAAATATGTCGTCTATGTCGTTGGTATGTGTGGGGCTTGTCAGTGCAGCGCGACAGCAAATCTGTTTCTTGAATCCCCATCAAATTGTTCGCGTAGATTGGTGCCGAAGGCGTACCCATACTTGTGTCATGTATTTGTAGGTAGTAACTCACCTCAAATTCGAAGTAGTTATGTGTTCGGAGTAACTCGAGGAGTAGACTTCAATAGGATGTAGACTTCAATAAGCTGTCGTGCATTGTGTTTAGACAGCATTTATTGTATCTAAGATAAGCCATCGGGGATTGCAATGTGGATGTAAAGGGCTGTGACGTCTAGTGGGGCCAGAATTATGTTTTGGAGTAGTGTGCCTATTGTTTTAATGTCCGCCATAATTCTCAGTAGGGGGGCGGGCGTATCTTCTACAAATGATGGAACAGTTTTTGAAAAGTCAGCAAGGAAGTGGTTAAGGAATGTGGAGATGCTATCTGTCGGGATGTTGTTGTTTAATGCTATCAGATGCCCTGGGATATTAGCGGTGTATACTTCAGTGACTGCAATTTAATGAACTTTCGAAAGGAGGTAGAAGCGCCCGGCAGTTTTGTTGCTTGGTATAAGAAATTTGTATTCAGACAGTGTTATTAATCTATCAGCCAAAATCGCTTACAGCATGTTGGCAATTGTCAGTGCGTAGAATAATGTCGAATCGTTATCAAGTTTACGTTAATGTTCTGGCTTGTTTAGTTGTCCGTAAGCCTCGTGTTTGTATTTTTCTGCTGGCGAAATAAATACAGTTCCACTTTTGTCTGCTTCCCTCGTAACAATGTCATTCCTACAACTGAGATTTGAAATGACACTACTCTCCCACGCAGTTATGTTTTTAGGTCACTTATATGTCTTCGATTGACTTAATTTCTTTACTGACAGTTTTACGATATAGGTCAAGTTCTATCGGCTGTTCTGGTTCGGGATTTTAAGTGGATTGGGCTCTCAATGGTGTTGTCCCGATGTTGTCTGCGAAAAAGTGTCTAATAACCATTCGTCGGGAAAATTCTGAAAGGACCTTGTGAAGCTCGAATTCATTTGTTGTGTTGTTCTTGCGACAAAACGCCTAGGCCCATGCTGCACTGCCTATTTCTTTGTTACTTAATCTTTTGGAAATGTCTACAACATTAGACTGGTTTAATTTTATGGAAGCTTCCACCACGCCTGGTATTTCTAGACTCGAGGTCCCTCTTGTTGGTGTGAGGTGGCTATTTGCCTGGAAGGTTTTTGATGAAAATGTGCTTTGTTCCTTTGTTTTTGTACCACTTTCGTAGACTGCTTTTCGTCGTAATGCTCTAAACCTTTCTTCTCATCCGGTGTCAGAGTTATGTTCTGAAGTCGGTGTTCTGAAGTGAAAGCGAGGCATTCTTCAATGTTGTTTGCCAGTTTGCACGATAGCCTGGTGGGAGCGTTCCTAGCGCTAGTATAGCGTTTAGTGTATACCTTTAGAGATTTTAGTCTCTATGCAGACTGTGTACGTTTTTAGATGGGCGGTGCCGCTCGCACGTTCTTGGTAAGTTTTCTAGCCAGTGAGAATTCGCTGCTTTGTGCAAGAGAATAATTATTGACTGGCGATGGCTGTCATTTAATGCATTTTTGCGGGTTGATCTGCATGCGGTGTGCTAAGGTTTGAGAGGTTTCTTCCCGCATACCTCGCTTAATTGCAGCTTGATTTCTGATTGACGCTGGGCATCTGCAAGCAGGCGTGTGGGTTTCTGTGTGAACATTTGGGTAGTGGATTTTCTGTTGCCTGCTACAGTCATGTCTGTTTACACTGCCGTTGATGTCGTTGTTGGAGTGTGTCTTGTGGCTCGTTTTACGTCCCGCTGTCTGTGTTTCCAGTGTTCATACGGACCACTCATTCAGACGTTGGCCTGCCCACTTCGCTGAATTACACCGCTGAACACACCAGCATCAGTGTTACGCGAGCTCATGGAAGCTTTCATTGTAGGAGAGCCTTGCTGGGGGCCTTGGCCACCTAAAGATATGCGTTCTTCTGTCACATCAGGTGGCGGTGGCTGCGCTGCGGGAGCCTCTTGTTGAGGATGTGAAAGAGTAGATGGTCCATCCGATGAGCCATGGGGCCACACTGGTGACTGGAATCTGGATTGCCTTTCTAAAGTTTCGAATCAATTCATTGACCACAGCCTTCGGTGAAAACCGGTTGGTACTGTTCCTCGGTTGAGAGCAGATGCTGCATTTTCCTGCGCAGCTTGGTTTTGTCTTCCGTGACCACATTTTATGACTACGATTCTACTGCTGCTGTACTTGTGCCTTTGTTTTCCACCGCGGTCCTCGCGAAATCGTATGACGTCCCCTTTCTTCAAGATAGCGAGAAAAGAACCTCACTCTGGTTGGTTTCGCTTGCATACTTCTTGAGGACCATTCGCTGCAAAGTCCAACAACCGTGTTTTTAGGCGGTGGCCGATGGGGCGCTCACTCGGGCACGTTCCATCTTCAAGAGTAGCTCTCTAGTTTAACATGGTTAACCAAAATCACTCTTTTCGATTTTGATGTATTTTGTAGTAAGCGCTTATCAATTTGCACATCTTTCTCTGCCAGGTCAATTGACCGGCGGAATCGTGGGCGGGATGTTGTGGGATGAAATGTAAAGACATTGGTAAATTGGCTGAGTTCGCGGAAAGGGAGTTGGGGACCAGCCTCAGTGAGACTCCAATGACATGCCACGTCTGCTAAACATGCTGCTGAACACAAATTGCCGGGCATTACTGTTTCGCAGTCGTTCAGATTTTAGGAAGTTTCAGAATGTATCATACGCAACAAGGTAGCGCTGCCCACTGAAATGTCAGAAGTCTGCTCCCGCACGATCGCACGGTCGTGCTGGTGCTTCAAGAGGCAAAAAGAGCATGACCTGACTAAAGCTTCTACATCACTGGCCAAACCAGGGCTGAACTCCAGCGCCCGTGCTCTGGCACTTGTTGCACTTGATGACGCCCAAGTCACCTTCGCGAATCCGCTGCAGCATTTTCCGCCTCAATGCTAATGGAATCACCACTTTGGTGCCCTTAAACAGCAGTTAATTTATCTCAGACAGCTCTGCTTCAAACGCGTAGAAGGGGCCTTCTTTTGGATTAACTGCCTTCAAAGATTCCGCAACGTTTCGCAGCTACAGGTCATCTGGTGTAGCTTTGACCAATTGATGGGCTGCCTGCAAGCTGACGCGGCTGTGTTGGATGATAAAAGCGTGAATGTATCTGGCCCAGCACAGTCTTGAGATATCCCGTTACGCGGGAATCCCTTCAAGAGGGTGTGCGAAATTAAATATCTTTTCCATCAAAAACCGTTGCAGCCTTGGTGGCGCGTTTTCAATTGCTTTGGCAGAGATACAGACGAGTGGCTTATGATCAGTTTCTGCAATGACCCGACAACCATGTGTGAATTCACTAAATTTCACAAAGGCTCTTTCACAGCTCTTCCGTTTCAATCTGTGAGTAGCGTCCCTCAGTTTCCCACAGTACTCTGAGGCGTACGCTACCGGTCACCGTCCGTGAATATGGTTTTGCAGTAAACTGCTCCCAGCCATGTCATGATGCATCCGTTGACAACTGTGCATCTCTTGATCTGCCAAAATATGGCCAGGAGTAGTGCTTTATGCAGAAGTTGCTTGGGTTCCCGCCATTCTTGCTTGAAAGCATTTTACACCTGATATATACTGTCATTTTTAAACAGTGAGCGCAGTAATGCAGTCCTTGCAGACAAGTTTTGGGTGTACTTCGAAAAGAATTTATCAAGCCTTGAAATGTGGGAACAGCTGTTTTGCCTTTTAGCGGGAGAAAATCTCTCACCATCGCCACAAGCTTGTCACGTGGCCTTATGCCGTTTCTTAATAATGATGTTACCCACGACTACAATTTCTGAGAGCACGGACTGACACTTTTCAAGATTCAACATTGTCGCTCTTCACGTGAGCTAAAACAGTACGCAATCGCTCACCATGCTCTTGCTTAGTGCGTCCTCCCACGAATATGCCATCCCCATATACTTTTGTTCCCGCTAGGTCATCAAACATCTCACTGATGGTTTACTGAAATGCGTCAGGCGCCGAACTAATTCCGAAGGGCAACCGCGAGTACTGTACTGACCGAATGGCGTTGCGACTGTACATATCTTTGAAGTGGCCTCATCCAGCAGAATCTGTTGGAATCCAGAATTTGCGTCGAGTTTCGAAAAAGTAAGACGCGTCAGGCAATTGCACCTGAACTTCATCACATTTGGCCAGTTGGAAATGTTCAGGTTTCAAGTTAACACTGATGTGTCGAAGATCGAGAAACACTTTGGTTACTCATTCTATTATAGGCACCATGACAAGATCACTCACCCAATCAGTTGGTTCTTGAAGATGTCGCATAATCCCCACTGTAACTAGGCGGTACAGTTCCTCTTTACCCGCCGTGGTTGTTCAGTGGCTATGGTGTTAGGCTGCTGAGCACGAGGTCGCGGGATCGAATCCCGGCCATGGCGGCCACATTTTGATGAGGGCGAAATGCGAAAAAACACCCGTGTACTTAGATTTAGTTGCACGTTAAAGAACCCCAGGTGGTCGAAATTCCCACAGTCCTCCACTACGGCGTGCCTCATAATCAGAAAGTGGTTTTGGCACGTAAAACCCCATAATTTAATTTGCTTAACAGTTCCTCTAGTAATGGGTCTCTCAGTGGAAGAGGCACGCGTCTCGCTCCCTGCACTACGGGTTGTGCTCACTCACGCAGCAGCATTTTGTACTGTCATATTTCACACATCCATGTCCTTGAAACACCTCCAGAAATTTCGTCAGGAATGCTGCCATTAGCGATTGTGCTGTCGAAGCTTGCAATACCCTGTTCATGATACCAAGTTGTTGACAAGCGTGAAGGCCAAGTATTGCACTGTTGTGTTTCTTGATGACAAAGACTTTGTAGAGTGCCTTGTGTTCCTTCCTAATAGTGCTCACGTTTACTGTATCCACGTGTTTACTGCTGCTACCATTGTAACCCCGCAGGATTGCCGTGCTTGAGTTAATCATCGCAGTTATTAGGTTCCGACGAAGCCAATTTAGAGCAAGTAGAGTCGCTTGAGCTACCGTATCGACTTTGACGTGTGCAACTTTACCTGCGAGCCGCGGAGGTTAGATCCAGAACCGAAAAGCCCCAGCTCGCGTCTTGACATCCACTATTTCAAACTCCTCGACGACGGCTAGCTGCGCGTTCTCTTCCTTAGAAACTTCTCGCACTTGCCAACAGAGGTCACGAAATTATTCTCTTGCCACAGTTGCAGCATGTCTTTCCAAATATTGGGCATGGGTTGTTGTGGCGTGGTAGCTTGCAGCTGCTGCACAACTCGCTCACGCTCTTGCTCACAGGCAGACGCTGGCGTCCCTTGTCAATCCCACACGAGGCGCTGAAGTTCGTACCTCGAGGCGCACTTTGTCGTTCTTGTCAATCCTCGCCACTGTATTTCGCATTTCATCGAACCCTTCAACTTCATTTCGCGTCTCTTGCTGCATTTTGGCCACAGTTCTTTGCGTTTCCTTGAACATTTCATCCTGTTTCTTGGCCACTTCTCACGCTAGAAACATGCGAACCGCTTGTGCCAACGACAGATCTTGCTTCCGGAGCATTCACTGACGCAGTTTGCGGTCGGTGACGCCACAGACAATATGGCCCTGCAGGAGTGTGTCCTCTAGCGAGGAAAAATTCGCGAACAATTTGCCTTCCCTCTTCAACGTGCATGCGAAAAGGTAGCCTTCGCAGGTTTCGTTCTTTCTCAGCATGCGGTAATCTTCAAACTTTTTGACGATTGCGTCATACGTAGCTTCCGACCTGTCTTTAAATGTGTTCTACACATTCGGAGCTTCATGGCTAGCAACATGGAGAAGCAGGGCTGTCTTCTGAGTATCTGTGCGTCCCTCGCCACTTTGTGTCGCCTTGAGGAACAACTCAAATCGTTGGAGAAATCACCTCCAGTTCTACGCATTGTTGCCCGATAGTACGAGCGCAGCGAGAGGCTTCAGAAACTCCGTTCTGCGGGCTTGCCTTGTGTCCCGACTGCCGAAAAAAAAATCGCCACACCACTTCTCACACCATGCACCGACGCACGCAAAATGGCGAATGATCTTTATCGCCTTCCACGTCCGGGCTCGCATGAAACCACGGTTGCCAGCCGATAGCGGTGGATGCAGCTATGTGCAACTATATGTATACGATGCAATTACTCCTCTCTGCAAATGACAGAGGAACGGGAGGATGAGAAGCTGCGCAGCGCCTGGACATGACAGCGCGGGCTGCACCAGCGGCCAGCGAAAAATCACGACTTGATTATATGGGATCTGCGTTATATACGTTAACTACAAGGCGCCCGAGTGCTCTCTTAAGTTTCTATATGACATGCTGGTATTAAAACAAAATTGAAACAAACGAGATTGCTTCAACAGTGTATGTACACCTCATTTATAGTCAAATTGGCTGGAGGGAAATTTCGTTGTAGTTTTCCTTTAAACTTCTTCGACATCAGAAAGTTCAGCATTCTTATGGCGTTCCGCTTTGATGTGAGAAGTCATGGTCCGATAATAGCAAATGTAATGTATTCGTTAACAAAGACAATGTTCATTTGTGCACGTTTGTATACGTCCGTGGTTGTTTAGAGTTGGAGCTCAACCACGGGTGTCCATTTTCTGATTGTGCTCTGGTTTTGTTGATATGAGAGCCCTCCACGCACAATAAAGTAGGCCGGTGGCCCAATAAAACTAGTTGCAAGTTAGCGATCGTGTCTGTTTTTGTGTTTGTGTCTTCATCCCATTCGCCGTCATACAATGAAGTATGAGCCAACTATGACACATCACAATCTTACTCCGTGTCCCTCTGAGACCGTCCACCCCGCCAACTGAAGAGGTTGCAAGCAACAGGAACTGTTTTAAAGCGATCGAAATATTCCAAAAGATGTTTTCATAGCATAATTGTTATCAAAATTTAAGGGTATTACGTCTTCACACGCCATCGTGGCTAAGCGGCGTGTGAACGACTTCCGCAAATCGTTCCCACTGTCGCCATTCCCGGTCGCAGCAGGCACATTTTTATGCGATTGTGATGCGAAAATACTCGTGCTTACATTTAGGCACGCGTCAAAGATCCACAAGTGGTCAAAAATTAATCCGAAGTTTCACACTACGGCCTGCTTCAAAGTGAGGTCGTTGGTTTGACAAGTAAAACGCCACAATTAATGGAATTTTTCTTTTCGATTACGTGTTCTCGGTATCTCTGTAGTAGTGCGCTTCACGTTTTCAGAGCTTGAAAAAGGGAAAGAAATAAAAGCGTGCCCTATCAACGATGTGAACGCCAATATTGGTGATGTCCGATTTTAAAAGGTGCAGCATTGGATCTGCTACTGTTTATCGCAATTTTTTTCTCTTTGTTTGCCGTAATAACACATTGTCTTTTTTAACACAGTGTGGCGTGTTGTGCAAACTCCATGGCTATAGCGATAGAAAGTTTGAACGATTGGTAAATCGCCTAGAGAGGCAGCACATATTTACAACTGTCACCTACGTAATAAAGACTGTCACGCGCCACAAGGCCGAAGTTAAAACCACGCCATCGTCGTTTCATGACCTGCACAAAGCCCCGGGGTGACCGTCGTGCGACAATATTTTGTGAGCAGTACGGTAGGCTTTGCTCTGTGTTTGGAACGTCGGAGTAATGCAAGATTCGACGATTTGGTTCTCTATCAACGGCATGGTAAGACAGTTCACGCCATGTCGACCCAATATTTTCCCAAGAAGAAAGCGGTGCTATGAATAGGAGCGAAATTGGGCTGTGGCGCTCCCTGCGCGCTTTCAAAACAACTTATATTGATTTCTTGTTGCCTACTTCTGTTACTCATCCTGTATTGCACGATTAACTGAAAGCTTTTAGTGCCCTGTTTAGCGCAGCTGTAAACAATGTTGTCGAAGACGTCAAGGGCTACTCGCGCTTACCTTGAAGGCATCCACTGGGTCATTCACTTCCTCATGTTTCGATTTGAAGTGGCTGTGAGCCATGGAAGTGAGAAGCAACCAAGTTGAGATAGTGCTGATGTATCTCATTTTAGGTTGAGTGCTGTTATTCTAGGAAGCTAAAGCTACACTCTGTCGATGTGCCAGAAGCCCTAATCACGGACCCTCAGCTAACTTGATGCCTGTGCACTATCGACGAGAACGGAGAACCTCCGACAACAAAAAACCGTCGCAGGTGTTGTTTAATGGCTCCAATCAAGAACGGCCAAACGCTCTTTCCGGCCACAATTGAAGTCCGGAAGAGAAAAATTACACAAAGCACATGGGCGCTTGAATGATGGGCCCCGCGGACGCGATAATGCGATTATGCCTATTGCATTTCCACCTCTTTTCCTGCCGTATCAGAGGTGCGAGACTCACATTATTGCAACGGACGCATGCTCCAGAATAACAGATCCATTACATGCGCACTTTCCAGATCATATAGGGTGTAAGTGGCTTGGCGGAAGCTTAACCTGGTCGGGATAGACTTAATGCAGGAGACAAGGAACCACGTCACTTTTCTTGGCCTCCTTAAAGAAATGAAAAGATGTCTCGTCGAACGTGAGGCTGCACTTAACGTCACTTACGGTATAACTCGTAGAAATAAGGATACCATGAGCGTTGTAGTTCATCGTGAGTCTGTTTAGTTCCAGATAAAAGTGCTGTGAAAAGCCTCTCGCACACGATAAGCGTTGAGGTTAGCGATGGGACCGGTGTCATATATATCAGCCAATTTGATGTTTTTATTATGCAGGGCTGCTATGCAGGATGGGCCGAGTTTCTCGTTCACCCGACTTTTACCCGAGTTTGCTCGACGTAGTCAGTGAACGGAGATAGTGTGAAACGCGCGAAAGCGGCAGGCAAAAGAATGTGTGGACAAAAAGCCGCGTATGACAACATGAGCGTATACCCAGCGCGGCATGCTGCTTCCACGTTTCAAGCGCAGACGGCTGCACAACGAAACGCGCCAGCACCGCGTATTGTTATCAACGGATTATCGCAACTTAGCAATACCGTGACTGTCCCGCTGTCTGTCTGCACGCTTGCCGTGAGCCGCTTGCCACGCCTTTCCCGGGCGCGTCGAGGGCGTGCCTCCTCTTTCGGCAGCTATCTTTCTATCCTCCATCGAATGCGAATAGAGTACATGCGGCGCATTCTCGCACCTACACTTTCACTCAAACGAATACATTAAAATACAACAAATAAAGTAACAAACATTCTTATTTCTATAAATATCTGTTTTTCGCTTTGAATGCTATAAATTTCTGATGACCAACGGAGATGTGGCAAATTATTAAATTTTGCACTTCTTGCCGCGAGTGCTGACAGTGAGGCGAAAGCTTAGAAGCGGATACATTGAAGAAGTTCGCACGCACGAGGCAGTTCATACGGTGAGAAGTCGCCTAGGGGCGCTGCAGTACTATTCTCAGTAAAGTCAGTCATCACCACTCTTTCTCTATTAGGGGAATAGAAACGCAGCGCCGCGGCATCGCTGTTCATCGCAGGGGCTTCACTAGGCTATTAAGGCCCCCTAGATTTAGTATAACCAACTCTAGAGGAAAAGCTGGGCCGGAAAAGTGGGAACCTCTAGGTCGCCGCCCTGTTGCTACTGATCAATGTGGCCAGCGCAGTTGCTATTGAAAGAGCTGAAAGCAAGTACAAGCTACCTTATGCTTTGTCATTTAAAAACGCATATCTGATGGCTTTATGAAGGATGATGCGTTCATATTAAATTTACAGAAAGCGCTTGCTAAGTACGTGGCTTATGTAAATTATGATGTACGCACTCATGGAATAAAGGATGACGCGAGTTTCGATTTCGAATCCCTTTTGTTTGTGTTTTTGTGTGCCTGGTAGTTTCGTTTGGTACAGTTTAGGTTTGACGTGTGATCGCGCGACATCGTTTGACGCGATGGTACCTTCGTGTCTTTTGTGCAAGACGAAAGCCCTGAAAGGCTCTAGCATCTCTCTTCACATGTGAGTAAACGAGTTTATCTTCTTGATGAATACCACGCGAGTAGACAGCTCTATTGATGTATCGCAATCGTTTATATTTGAGAAGCATCGCAGTACAGCACTTTTTTCTTTCCTGTCGCTTTGTCTGCGAAGTACAAAAAAAAGACAATGAACATGCTGAGCGGCGTTTTTATTTGCAGGTTTCCTTTCAGTAATAGGGAATTGCTGAACAGGTGGATCACTGCAGCCGGTGTTGTACTTGCTAAGCTAAAAGGAAGTCATCGAATCTGTTCACTGCACTTTGAAGCATCATGCTTCTATAAAGGCCATAGTAGAAAGACATTGAAGCCTGATGCTGTGCCCAGTATTTCTGTGCCAGGAAGCAATCAACAGGCGAGTACCTAATATCGATGAGATCGAGTGCATGAACCCATGTATTAACGGCGTAGGCATTTTATTAACTGTGCAATATTTTCAACTCTTTCTTGTATGACATTTCACGTGAAATATGTTGTTCTGTCACAAAGGTGTGCAGCGAACCATTTGCTTGATCGACTCCGGCACTGTGGCACCGTTGACTTGCCATTCATGCCCAGTCTTTTGCATGTGCATCCATAAACTGGCACATCATATATCACTACGAGCATCTTCAAATTGTATTTTTTAGACAACATGCACATACGCAATACTGACAAACTAAAATACCACTAAATCAATAGCTGGGGCACAAATTTTGGATGGGCAGACTCACAGCTAAAATAAGTAGATCACGCAGGCAAATCCAGCTCCTTTCCCTTAGATCAGTCTACAAGGGGTATGAAGAAAGACTTTCCTCGCACACCAATTATTTTCCTGTCAAAGCAAGTGGACCCACCACATTAGTGTGTCAATATATGTGTTTTGCATCATACTAAAATTTGCTTTAATTTACCAAGTGGGATGAATTATTTTGTGGCTCATTCAGTGTAATCCAACTGCACGCTGCATTCATCAATCTTCTCTTGGATCTTTGCAAATGTTGAACGAAATATATTTCCCTGTTGTTATGGAGTTGACATACAGTGACAAGCCCTTCTGTGTGCGCCAAAGGTAAAATTTGAGCTCTAAATTAAAGACGTTTGTAGTCAGAAACCATAAGCAAAAACGGTGAATGTACAGTATCGGAGGTGCATGGTACTGAAATTACGAGAAGTATCCAATGATCGCGTTTAAAGAAAGAATGGTATTTCAATTAAAATTCAAGACTCTATAATGGAGGTCAAGCAAGTCATTTAGGTAGACTACATTGAGATTATGCGAGTGATGGGAATGTGCACAATGAGTCAGGAAATTTGTTTTTCTTCGAAATGAAAGTTGATGACTGTTGTGACATGAAGTCAATTTAACATCATGGGTGCTGCGTGATAAATTCAGAAAGAAACCAAAAATAAGCCGCGCATAAAAAATAACAATTTAATGACGCTCTCTCCACACTAGGGTGAACAAAGATATAGATCACATCTGTACATATCAGACACCTTGTGAACCAATAAAGGAAGAATTCAGTGTAAAGCTATAGCATGTGCCACATGGATGAGGGAGGCCATGCACGAATAGTGATGCAGAGAAGGATAATTGTTAATACTTTTGGCTACCACTTCAAGTGCTTCCACCAAGTGTTACAGTGCTGCACACAGCCATACCAAGGATCTCACTGCAGCACCTGCAGGCAAAATGCAAAAATCAGTTAGAGTGCTGGTGTATTCTTGAAAACCTTTAGGCAAGAACAGTGCAAGCATACTTAAAAACTGCATTTATTTCCACAGTTCCCCATTTTTATGCCCTTTTCTTCTCACTTAGACGATACCTACACCTCGCCACCACAGCTCCCTTCCGGACAGTCCACCAACAAGGACACCGCGCAGGCACATACAGGTAAGATGCAAGAAGCAATGGCACTGGCGATGACATTCACCCAATTTCCTTCTTTTGCTTATGCTTAGGCAGCAAGCACACCTCAAGCAACCGCCTTGGCTGCGGCTGTGTCACCCATGTCATCAAGGAAGCGCTTGAGGGTAAGCCACAGGCAATGAAAACAACCACTTCTCCATGTAAGCGATATTTCTGGCAGATGACTGCTATACCTCGCCGCGGCAGCTCCCTTGTAGAACGTCCACCAACAAGGACGCCGCACAGGCACATGCAGGTAAGAAGCAACAAGCAATGGCACTGGGGCTGACAGTGCTCGCTTTTTTTAATCTATTATGCTGCAACTATATGTGAAAATTTCACAGAACCTGCAGATAGGCTGCCGTTGATAATACTGTAGCTTTATGCAGTACTCTCATTACAACACATTCTCTGATGTGTAGTATTTATCCTTGTAACAGCAATTTAGCCTGTAATATTAGCTGTATAGTTCAAACACAATGTTAGATGTCCTATATCCGAACTGTTGCACCTATACCTATACTGGTGAAACCTCTTTCATTACAGAAAGAGGTTTCAGGAGGATGCAGCATCTTCTCAGCAGCTCTGAGGGAGGTATGATCACATGTATTCCACTTTGCAACCACCAAGGACAAAGCTTCTGGACACAAGCAAGACACTGTCTGAAACTAGACGAAAGCTGAAAAGAACAAAACATAACCTTAAAAAGAAGAGAGAGAAAATAGCGACCCTTAAGGGACTTATCAGTGAGATGAAAGGAAAGCAACTGATCTCTTCTGAAGGGGAGCTGGTACTGGAGTCATTTGGTGAGCTACCGAAGGAACTAATTAAAAATTGGAGCACCAACATCAGCCGAGCACGAGGTCGAAGGCGCTACAGTGAAAAACTTCGCAAGTTTGCAACAACGTTGTACTACCATTCACCCAGTGCCTACAATTACGTCTCAAGCATATTCTGCATGCCTAGCAAACAGACAATCCGTACATGGCTGATTGTAGTTGATGCTTGACCAGGGTTTACCCACGAAACCCTTGAACACTTGAAAATATCCTTCGAAGAAACGAGTGTGTGTGCGATGGTAGATGGCATGAGCACAAGAAAAAAGTGTGATGTTGACACTGCAAATGGCCGGCTGATAGGCTACGTTGACTTGGGCAATGGCCAGACCCCGATTGATACAGATGACACAAGCCTAGCTGGAGACGCACTTGTTTTGATAGCAGTGGGAGTTGCTTCCCCGTGGAAAATGCCATTTGCTTACTTTCGGAATAACAGACTCAGTGGAGAAGTGCTAAATAACGTTATTCTTGAGGCCGTTGTTCAGCTCACCGAATGTTCACTCGATGTAGTTGCCATCGTTTGTGATTACTTTGCTGCAAATGTTGTAATGGCAAAACTGCTGGGCTGCCGTGTCCATGAGACCAGCAGTAACTCCTTCAAGACATCCTTCACCCACCCTGTGGAGCCGTCAAAAGAAGTGTCAATTCTATTTGATGCAGCACATGGCCTCAAACTGCTCAGAAATCTTCTTGGAGACAAGAAAGTTCTGCAAAGCGCCAAATACGGGGTATGAATAATGTATCTGGTGAACTATTGTGAAGTCTAACATATAAATTCTTTTATACAGAAAATTGAATGGGGCAACATTGAAAAACTTCAAGACCTTCAAGAAGCTGAAGGCCTTCGGGCAGCCAACAAGCTCAGAAGGGCCCATATTGAATATTAACAGCAGATAATGAAGGTCCAGTTGGCTGCACGAACATTCAGTTGCTCGGTCAGCAGAAGCCTGGAGCTGGCATGACAACTAAACTTGTAGCAGTTTAAGGGGTCTGAGGGAACATCAAAGTTGGTTGCTGATGTCGATCGGTGAGTCATAATGCTAACCTATGCTACATTCAACTAACAATCTGCCTTTTCCAGATTATTTGATATCCCGAACTCCCAGAGACAAAGAGCATTGGGCTTCAAAGCTCCACTTCGAGCAACACCAATTCACCACCGAAAAAAAAACTATGCTAGATCTTTCCACCCATATGATGGCCTTGCGACTACCATCTAGACACCTAGCCTGTACATCCGGGAGACGAATGTCAATAATCAGTTGGGCATTCACCTCAAAGAGTGTAACTGAACTTGCAGACAGGCTTTTCAAGTCGGCACTGTGTAGGTAAGTCTGCACCTTCCAATTTTCCCTGAAGTAAATGGTCAGTACACAATCAGACATATGTTAGGAAATGAAATGTCACATATGTACACTATATATGCAGCAAGAACAAAGCACAGTTGATTAAATTTGGCTGCTCAAGTCATTGCGCTTGGTGACGCCACACCTGCAACCATAGGATTGATATAGTGCACCTGTTACCGCAATTTGTTAGGGATGGACGATTGATCAAATGACCTTCTAATTAATGGATTAATACTTTATGGACAAAATTTTAATTTCAATTAATCAGTCAAGCTCACACAACCAAAATCAAGCAAGCGCTGGCATTGACGTCCTCTCTCTCAACAGCAAAGAAAGATACTTGCCCCCATGACAGATTAGTCATACAGCTAGCCCTTCATCACTGGCATCTGCTGCCTAGCATAACAGCATCAGAAAAAAACTGAATAGAACAGAACAGCTGTGAGATATAGCCCCTGTTATTGCTGCAACATAAGTTATAATTTCCAGGTTATATTCATTTTATATAGTATAGGTCATGTATGTGAACTGTGACAATTAAGTACACATGGAAATTAAATTACTTTCAATGTGCAATAAAATTGTGATATTCTCTTTCTTGCAGCTACATTTGCACATACCGCCTGAGCCAAGATCACCTGGAAATGTTTTTTAGTTGTGTGCGCCATCGAGGAGGGTGGAACAATGATCCTTCTGCCATGCAGTTTCGATATGCTTGTCGCAGCCTGCTCATTCGTGCCGATGTAACGCCAGTGAAAACGGCAAATGTCGCTCCAGACCTTGAGGGCCTCATGACAGTGCCACATCAGAGGATGCAGCGGAGCCGGGACGATGAGATTGACGAACCCCTTCACCAGAGGCATCGATTATTCTTTAGGTAGCTGACCATGACTATGGAAACCTCAGCTATGGCCTTACAAATTTCAGTAGTGAGGTTGTGCAGTATGTTGGAGGCTTCATTGTCAGAGCAGTGGCAAAACGTGTAACATGCTCTACTTGCACTAATTTACTTGTCAACGACACCATCACTAGGGTACTGATCAGAAATAATGGGGGATTGGTCATGCCATCTGCTCTGGTGCACCATGTTCTTCACACTGCTGAACATGTCTTTCATAATAATTTGGCCAACGTTAGAAAAATGACAATACAGCAGCTGGTCCTACTATCATTCCGCCGGTTTTGTGACACGCATGAAAGGGCCTTATGAAGCCTTGAACATTACAGAGACAACTCTGAACATGTAATTGGATTAAGCTTATGCTAAGGACATACTGCATACTTCGCCTCAGAGAGCAGGCAAAAAGGGTGACAGAACACTCAAGGGGTACTTATGTGCGAGCACTGCTCACAAAGCAAATACTGTTCCAGCACCAGTAGATGCTATGCTCAGATACTACTAATAGTAACTTCAATGCAACTATAATCCGTTTTATACACAGCAGATAAAGTTCTGGAAGCTGCGCAAGTAGTGCAGCCATTGAAGTCTCGTTCTGCACGTTTGAAAGTAGCTCTGGATCTGCAATACTTTTCTAAATAATATTCTTCTTCATATGCTGCAATTGCAACTTGTTGAGATAAATTCATGCCAAATTCTGTATTATTTGTGAACCCTCTGTAGACATTTTCTAAGATATTTACGTAAGCGTCCTGTACTCCTTGATTACGCAATGCCTTGATGACGGCTGGTATCTCTACTGAATTAAATGCCTATTCGTAGTCTATGAAAGCCACATAGAGAGGCTGATTGTACTCTGCAGATTGCTCGATTACCTCATTGATGAGATGGATGTGATCCATTGTAGAGTATCCCTTCCTGAAACCAGCCTGTTCCCTTGGTTCACTGAAGACCAGTGTTGCCCTTATCCTATTGAAGATTATCTTGACGAATATTTTGTATATTACTGGAAGTAGGCGAATGGGCCTACTATTTTTCCATTCTTTAACTCCATTTCAGCTTATGACAACTGCAAATTCAGGGAGCCTGCGTCTGTCTCCTTATGATAATTATTTCATGGAAGAGATAACCCAGCAAGAGGAAAATAAAAATTGAAGATGCCACAAATTTCTTGCGTAACTTAAAAAGCAACTTTTTATCACTACTGTCCCTTTTTAAAGCATTACAGACCTCATTGAAACACTTGGCATATGACAAGCTAATGGTTGCTGCTGGTTTTTCGAGTAAGTGAGACTGAGAAAAATGGGGAAAATACATTAAGGAGCAACTTGAAGGAACGTCTGTAAATGTGCGTGTGAATAAAATCTATACATAATGAAAGTGTGAGAAAGCACCAGTGTAAAATTTTAAGGTAATGTGCATTGACTTCATAACTTAGAACTACAAATTTCAGTTCTAAAAGGGGAAAAGAAGAACCTTCAGTTGCATTTGCTTGTGAAAAGTACTGCACTGGTAATATAAAAAAGTACAAAATGCGCATGCTATTTTTCAGACTTACTGATGTGTATTATATGATTTCATCGTGCCTGATTTTTTACACTATATACGGTTTATGCGAGTGACCAGCACACCTACGACGTGATTTTTAGAGCAAGGTCGAAGTTCTTAGTATTTGCATTCACTATGCTTTTATTCAACTTTTCTCAGCGGAATGGGGAAAAAGAGCTTAGATTACGAATAAAAAATGGATGGGTACTCGCTTCGCTGTCTCTTATCATCTACAAAATTATGTTGTCTGTGCACTTTTACGGAAACACTAAACCTTATGGAGGAAGAAAAACAGCAACCTCAACAGATAATAATATTGAAGAACTTTTAAGAAATCCATAGCGTCCATGCTAAAAGTTGAGCTTGTTGGTCCTGTAACATGGAAAGCACTTCAGCGCATAAGTCGCGAATGCAGAAGGAGACAAAGGATACCATCCAGCGATATACCAATAAAAAATATGTGGTTTTATATGTCAATCATTTTTTTCTCGCCTGGTTCATGCTTATTAGCTTATTAGCCTGTACAAGTGTGACCTTTTTCAGCGGCAAGCTAATAGAGGGAACTGTGACATATTCAAATCCCGTTGTTGAGAAAAAGTTTGCTCTAATTGTTTTCTACATTACTTTGTCAGTGTGGTGTGAGAAAACTGTGAATCCAACAGATGTGCAGTGAGAATCATGGTGATGATTACAGAAAGTATGCCGTTCCAATAGTAGCTGGCATTATTGTTGTGCTCTCACAACGTAATGTATACACACCTGCTCATCAGCCAAAATGCACTTTTTTGCAAGTTGGGGAACTTCAATAAAATACACCCTCCGCAGAGGCAACAGGAAGCCCCTGTTCTCTCATACCAAAGACATAGGTGGTGCAGCAAGCAACCGAATGAAAAGAAATAGGACAATGCATTCCTTTTTGCCCACCTGTGCCTTGCCCTTATATTCTGGCATGGTTTCTATGTACAAGGCATACGACTTACTTTTCTAAGCGGTATAATATATGCCATTCAAATTGCCCTCTGATGAAGCATTCTTAAAGCATTGAAATGGCCTTGCTGGTCTGGGTGATGTATCGAGTGCAGTCACACAAATTATACACTCCCATTTAGCTTGGTGCATATTGGTTCAACTGCTATATTCAACGAATATGGTCACAAAGATATTATGTAAAGGAAATCTTTTAACAACGAAGCAAAAGTTTACATAATGTTAACACAAAACAGACTATGGTGAATGGAATGAGAATAATGGTGTGCAACAGTTCTTTTTTTACAGCGGCTAATCTCGTTGATTATAAATATACTGTATTTGATATATCTTTACTTCTTCAACGAGATGTTGGCGAGGAACTACTTAGTATTATCATATGCTTAGTTATTCATTTTTGCATGTTATATAAAGCATGTTACTTCTTTTATTTGTTCTACTTTACTATCATATTTATTTCGAACATACACTAAGCAATTTCGAATTATTATTATCATGTGTAGTGTTGCTGTAGTATATTTGCATGTTGTTCTACAACATAAATGATACGATACAAGTTATTCTGTAGTTGTGCTATACTACGCGTCCAGCTGAAGTGCAAGCACCATATGTTTGGTTGGCTAGCAGATTCTTGTTGTACACATGCTGATAATGAACTTGATAATAATCCTGATGGCAAATGGGACATTGATAGATTGCTTTTTTAACAATTAGGGTACATATATAGAGTATATGTTATACTTTGCAGCACAGAGCATATTTTCGAGCTTCCCTGTGTGTTTTTCACCTTTATTTATGTATCTGTTGCATAGCCCTCAAAGTCGCAATTTATGTTGGAACAGCTGCATTACGCACCGAATTAAGCTTGTGATATCCACATGTACAAAAGGCCAATGCTTTCCGGAGAAACAAAGAAATGATGTTTTACCTACATTTCTAAGTGTCGCAGGGAAAAAAATTCGATCTCGTCATGGAATTGTGTTCATTATGGTAATGTGTATGGCAGTTATTTTCATATTGACAAGGTGACAATTTCAACAGTTCAATCCGTCATGGGAAGGGATTATGTGCACATATTTATAAAGAAAACGGGGGGGGGGGGGTCGGATAGATATATTTCTGCTCTTGGCGACATAAACATAAACAATCTGCGCAGGGAGTTCTTTAAAAGGTGCCTGGAAACTTTCTTGAGCCAGTCTTTGACGTTCATCAGTTGATGCTACAGCTTACGGGCGGGAGCGTGCGCCATGTATGCGTCAAACGTCCGCAGAACCCGTGCCGAGCCTCGCGCGACGAAGCGCCATGCGCGACGGAGCGCCGTTGCGTGCGCGCCGTTTTACGGACTGATCAAAACTACAGAGCACCCGCAGGCGGAAAGTTCTCGGCGCATTTTGAACAGGTCAGAGACACTGTAATTTTCGCTAGAGAAAATCGTACGTGTTCTTTATATCAAGGAAGAGTTTTGTACCAACCCATTCCTGGAGACAGAGAGCGATCAGGGCCCGCAAGATGGCAGTCACACTGTAAAGAATTGACCGGCTCTACAAGCAATGTTTCGTTGGCGTTTGCCTTTAGCGGGGCGATACGAATTCGGAGGACTCGGATACCGAGTTGAATTTTCGAGGAGAAATTATTGTGTTTGCTGCAATAAAACCTGAAGCCATGAACGAGTAGAACTAGGTGACCAAACACCGTCTTATTTACCTTAGATTGGCTCGTGCATGGGCTAAATAGTTCCGCAGTAATTCGCTCATAAAAAAAAACTTTCATTGTCGCTTGAGGTTCGGTTTAAAACTTCCCTTTCATTCTTCGCAGGAAAATTGGTACTCGCTGGCGAGGAGCTATCGCAAGGGCGATAAGCAGGCAGCAACCCTTTATTCCAGCCGTAAGCGGGTACAGACTCTCGCTGTACCATTATAGTTAGTCTTTTCGGAGCAATAATGCATGCTTAGTACGTACTTGTAATGCCACTTGCCAGTGGCGAAAAAATTAAGAAAACTTGCTCCAGAAAATCCTCTGAAAAAGCGCAAACAATCACATCATTTGCTACTGCTCTGGATATTTCTGAAGGCTCAAACGAGGAGTGAACACACAACAGAGAAAATCCACGGCCACTTTGGCGTCTGTATGTGACTTGCTTTTTGCTAAAATCAAGCATGAACGGCACGTGTGGGGAGACTCAGCTGACGACGTTCTTTCAGTGAGATGAGCCTCGCGTATGCTATCACGCGAACCAAATAAGAAAACTCAGGAAACTGCCAAACTACAACATAAATAAAAGCGCGGTCGTTAGCACCACCGAACATCCCGTTTCTATTAGAATACAGCGCTTAGGCGTGCGTTCCTGCGGCGAGCGTCGGCGTTAACTGTAACCATCGAGTTTCATACAATAATTACATGAGGGAACACCGGGGCTGCTATCGTTGAGCCACCATTGGAATGATGGGAAGTGCATGGATTTCTTTGATCTTCGTTCCTTTGTATTCATACGTTTTTGTGGATTCGTTTATCACGCTTTGGTTGCCTCGCTCGTGGTAAATTTCGGAGCAATCTATATTTCTTTAAATGCAGAAGACGGTGCGTACGAGCACAATCACTATTATACTCGCGGACAGCTTTCTGTGGCAGTGAAGGGAAAGCTACGGAGGCAAAGCGCGCACAAGGTGAGCGCTCCTGGAAAGAGTCCCGTGTTTTCATGCACGTTAGTTTAAGCTCCAGAAAGGAAAATGTAAATGCATTATTAGCAGCAGTTAGATCGGGCAAAACGCACCAATGAACAAAAGTTTACTCATTTTGCGGCTTTTCCCTTCCGCGTCCGTGCAAACGCGAGACCGTCGCGCGTGGCAGCTGCGTCATTATGTGTCTGTTCCGAGCAACTAAAACACTGTCAAACTGGACTACTTGGCGCGGTAACACATTTACAGAAGCTCCGCCCCCGTAGTTTCGCCTCATTGCAACAGAAAGTTGCTCGCCAGTGTGTCTGTAACTTTTCAGCTTGTCGAGGTGGCCAAATCAAAATGCGGCAAGGGCAAGACAGTGGCTTGCCCGCAATAAATTCATAACGGTGTTACATGTCGCTTGTGGATGCATGCGTCCGTGGCGTAGTATATTCAATATGGGGCTTTCTTGCTAGTGTTCCTGTGTTCTAATTGTGCCGTCGGACAATTTCAATAATCTTCTTTAATTACTTATTACGCAGGACGTTGCTCAAAATGAAGAGTTTACAAAGTGACGAAGCCGCTTGAAGACAGAAGGACAAAGTAAGCAAATTCTTGTATGCCCTATAGTTATCATGCCGGTTCAACAGAATCCATTGCAGCTCCCGTGGGCACTATGGCCAGAGTTCCCTGTAGTAATTATTGTGTGAAACTCTATCGTTGTAAGCGAGCGAACAAGCACATCGAAAGATGGGAACGAATGCAGCGTGCTGCGTGGGATGGAAAAAGTGGTGAGAGCGAAGAGGTGCGGGAAGTGGAGAAGGGCATGGCGAAAGGGTGGGGAGAAAAGTGGGGTATTTGGGACGACCAGGCATGCGTCGAGCGCGGAAAGAAGGCGCTCGCGTATGCTGCTGCGGACCCACTGCCCATGGGCTACTTCTGCCTTCAGGGCCGACGCCGCTAGTGAATGCGCTCCGCGCAAGCCACGCGCTGCCGTGTTCACGCTTTCCTTCTGGACAACGAGCGAGGAAACCAGTGGAAATGCTTCGTCTGCCGCTGCTGCCAAACGGGCGTAGCAGTGGCTCAGTGCCGCGACCGGGAGCACTCTGTCGCTCAGAATGAAAGGCTCATCGTACATTATATCGCCATTTCAGAATACCGCAACAGCTGCGCTCAGAATTCGCATCATCATCATCATCATCAGTATATATATATATATATATATATATATATATATATATATATATATATATGACCAAGGCCGGACCCCGGCCGAAACATCAATAAACCACTTCATGCGCGCGTCTACTTCTCTGTGAATATTTACCCGGACCCAGAACTGCTATTTTCCTGGTATATATATATATATATATATATATATATATATATATATATATATATATATATATATATATATATATATATATATATATATATGTGTGTGTGTGTGTATAGAGAGAGAGAGAGAGGAAGAAACGAAAGTGCACAAATACGAAACTTGCATCTTTAATGTTTTTAACGTTTGGACCTTGGCACGGCCTTCTTCAGAATAAACTGAGGAAGGCCGTGCCACGGCCGGAGCGTTCAAAACATTAAAGATGCAATTTGCGTTTGTGTGCACCTTCGTTTCATCAACTATATGTGTGTGTGTGTGTGTGTGTGTGTGTGTGTGTGTGTGTGTGTGTGTGTGTGTGTGTGTGTGTGTGTGTGTGTGTGTGTGTGTGTGTGTGTGTGTGTCTGTGTGCGTGTGTGTGTAAGCGCTGGTATAATGCGAACTAGCCGCTGCCACGCCATACCTGCGGTGTAGAAGGCTAAGAAAGCATCTCTTAAAAAAGAAACAACACTTTACCATCAACCCTGTTAATAGGACTAGAAGCACTCAAAAACGTTATATGTCAGTTTTCACAGTTTCACAGCAGTCAGTTTTACAGCTTCTATAAAAATACCAAATCCCTCGCAAACTCCATATATTGCGGCAATTTGGGGATTACTGGGTAAAACATACAGGAAGGTTCTGCAATGTCTGGAATAATTAGGAGTGTAAATAAAATTGTTAAACCCGAGATTTCCGCCCCTTCGGAAGTTTTTTTTGAAACGAAAAAAAAAATTCCGTCGTCCCTGTGAGGAGCTTGAAAGGCAGAAATTTTGTAATTTTGGGAAATGGGGCCTCTCCATGGGTGACGTTTATTGAAAGTTTCAAGTGTCAATGGTAATTATGAGCCTTGAAAATAATTACTCAATGCTTGACTTCTTCCAATTTTTATACTTTACGCATGGCATGTGGTTCTATTCTCCGGCCTCCTTGTATGCTATTTGAGGCACAGCGCACGTATTTCGACAATGTTGGAAGCATGTTAACGAAAGATAAATATTTCATCTGCGTACTTGAGGTACAGTCTGCGTAAAGTTATTCAATCAAGCGTTGCAGAATGTTCTCCTTCCACGAATGGCTATATTCGAATTAGAGCTTCAAATTTCAATTAAAACTTAGAGAATGTTAACTGTAATGCGCTGCAAATTGTTTCTGCTTTAAATAAAGACGCTGCAAATAATTACTGAACCCTTGATTCCTTTTTTCTTATTTTCAGAAGTCGTGGCACGTACCAACTTCTGGTGTAGCTGTTTGTCGCCGACTTCCTTGATGCTTGCTTCTGGTGATTGGTAGTTGGCGTTGACGTCAATGGAATGGTAACTTCATTACGACGACGGAATGATCACGCAGGAACCACGACCGCCTGACAAGCGCGGCATGATGATTATGAAGTGAATCTAGTAGCATGATTGTGGCTTCATCCCGATGACTGTATGATTACGAAGTCGTCGCGACAGCATGTGAAAAAAGAGTGATGGTGAAGGTGTGATCAGACACCAGAATTATTCGGATGCCGACGGAATTGGTGATTGACACTTTTTGCAGGAATTTCCTCCCCATCGGAGATAAAAGCGTGGCCCCTTACATTCAAGGTGGAGCCTCTTGCCCGATGACCTCTACAATGCTCCAATTCTTAGAGATTAGGTCACAATGCTTGCGGGTGCAAATCAAACCGCTGTTGCCGGACAAGCGGTTGAGATCACACAAAAAGCGACTGCAATGCTCTAGGCTAGCGATGCTGCTTATGTGGCGGAAGATAATTCATCCCGCTAACTATTCAAATAGCTCTCCTCAGGGCCAATTATTACGGGCACCGGAAGTAATAGGCAATTTAAGTTGCTACAGGAGGGAGGCTATCAAAAGCGTGAAAGAAAGGACGCAATGACATGCTGGAGTTAAAGCTAGACAGCCAGCCCTAACTCACATATCTTTCACTGCAGACAGCAGTAAAGAAAGCAGTGGCTAATGATTTCGAGCGATTGGCAGTGAGTCTTGGTGATCCTATTTCCCAAGGTATTGATGCACAAAAAGCTAATGTTGTGCAAACTACTCGACTAGATGCTGTATCATCACAGTTGACAGGTTCTGACTTACAGACTGGTGAGGATAAGACACAAATGACGATGTCTAGTTATTCCGAGGCTCGAAATTCCCCTCATGTTACCATTGCGACAGACATTTCGGATATTCGATATTTGGAAATAGTTTATACACAGAACACCACTCGGGCACAGAAAATAACTTTTTCCACCATCAATATGGAATTGATCTCATCTTCTCATACTAATACCATGAAAAGCCAGACAAACTTCTACTTAAAAGAAAATAATGTAAAGAAGGCATTTCCGGCCGAGGCGCACTCCTCAAGATAGGTTTGTTGAGTGTTGTTCAGTGGAACTGCCATTCTATCTTTTCAGCTTTAGTAGACTTATGTTGTCCTATTATCTGGCCTAATCATGATATAATCACCTTATCAGATACATGGTTAAGAGCACAACACAATTTCAACTTAAAATATTACACATCATTTCGTCTAGACCATCCTACTAAAGCTGGAGGTTTATTAGTATTCCTTTCAATTAAAATTGGTCATTAGGCTAAAATTTTATTGCAAGTTGCGGCTCTGTAGAGCGAAATTCTAGCCACAGAAAAACCTACCTGGAGGCAACTCCATTAGCATTGTAGATGCGCACTTTCTTTCTGGTGTACAGGGCACGCACGCCCTTCATAAAGAATTTTCCAGTTGTACAGATGCCATAGTATGCGTTGGCAATTTGAATTGGGGGGGCTTCTTAGGACATATTCTTGTGGAACCATAATATGGGATTAGTCATTGGATAACAGCGTTTCTAGTGCCAGTTCAGATTGGTTACTTTTGTGCATGGCCGAATGCTACTGTAGACCTCATATTGTGTAGCTCAGCCCTCTCAGTTGTTGGCCAACTATTGATAGTGTTGCAAGTTGTGATCACTTCATAATATGTTTCGATGGCAGACGCTCTACAATCTGAAAAGGTGAACAGAAAAATTTTTGATTGATTACGATACGCTTAAAAAGTACTCCCGGAGTGTTCTCATGTCTCTCTCTGATGAATAATGTAGTGCACAAAAAGCAATATATTTATTTATTATTTATTTATTTACAGCACGTCTACGTCGCGATAATGTCAATACGTAGGTGACTGCAACACACAATCAGTACGAGCAGGAACGCATTTTGCACGAATATACCCATATCCGTGATAACCACTTTTCTCATAATAATAAACAGTTATTCATTAAATTAAGAGCACATAGTTGCTATTCAGGAGTGACACCACTACATGAAAAATAATAATTCATTATTATATACAGGGTGTCCCGACTATCATTCGACAAGATTTAAAGATATGCAAATGCCACGTAGCTACACGCAACCAAAGTATTGTTTGTCGTCGCTTGGAATACTGATATTATTTTTTGCATTCTACTTAATTGCATATGAATTCTTATTTATTAATCAACTTCTCAAATATTATGATTAGATGAAAAGTGTCAAATAGAAAATTGTAGAGCAACATGAAAAACTCCCGATGCAGCTTTCTGTTGCTCAATAGAAGCTGCATAAGGTGTTTTTCTGCGCGTGATTGAAGCCCACGTATACACGCAGTGCCCTGAGCTGGCAGTCACGCGGCAATTTTGCATGTATTCGCAGGCGTCTTTCACGCCCGAAAAAACACTTTTTTTGTATCATGTATTGAGCAATAGAAAACTGCATCGGGATTGACGACTGGGCGTGTTGGTATAGCATATTACAGGGTGGATTGCGCAGCATTTTGACGAGACAAACAGAAAAGAAGCACACACCACAGAGCGCTCGGTGTTCTGTGGTGTGTGTTTCTTTTCTGTGTGTCTCGTCAAAATGTTGCGAAATCCAACCTCTGCATCGGGAGTTTTTCATTACGCCCTACAATTTTATCATTGACACTTTTCATCGGATTATGATATTTGAGAAGTTAACTAAAAAATTACGACTAATTAAGTAATTAGGGAGGCTACAACAAGGACTAACGTTACCTTGGTTCTGTGCAGCTACGTGGCATTTGCATATCTGTAACTCTTAGTGCATGATGGTTGGGACGCTATAGTCACGAAATATTAGAAATTTCTTCATTTCTCTTATTGATTTGTTAAGAAAAGAGTTGTGAAATGTTTTTATTCTGTATTTTGAGGCTGGAATTTTTTTTTTTTTGCCACAGTGGGTGTATATGTAATCTGGTGCCAGAAGATAGTCGTAGCGATTAGTACCTGTCTGACTGCGCGAACGTAGAACATCCTATCCTAAAGCGGCTTCCATTTCTGAAAAGCTTGTGTACGAGCTATAGTCAGTACATACCAACCTTACTGCTTCATTCTGTAGTTTTTCGAGTCTATTAATGACATAATCTTGATACATAAATGCGCAAATTTGGATAATCTTCTTAAAAAAAACATGCGCAATTGCACCTCTTATTATTTCAATCCATGTTCAATTTTTCACACCTATTTGCAGTTTTATCTAAAGCCGTTTGCAAAGAAATTATTTCATATTCAGTAGTAATTTCTCAGAATATCACAAAGTCGTTGGCAAATAGTATTGTGGGTAGTGCAATGTTCGAGGAAAGGGTATGTATGGAGTTTAAAAACAACGGTCTTAGTACGCTTCCTTGTGGAACGCCCGCAGTCACAGTGATTGTGACTTCGGCCCTGCTTAACGTCTAAGAGCTTATGGGACACACTATTGAAAGCTTTTTTGAAAACCAATAAAAACCACGTCTACCTTACTGTTGTCGTCAGTGGCTTCGGATATGAAATGCTGGAATTCTATTCGTTGTGTCTTGCAGGAATAACCGTTTAGGAATCCATGGTGAGAGGGTGTAAAGAACACCTTGAAATGAAGGAATGCAAATATGTAACTGTGTAAAATGTGCTCGAATATTTCGCTGCATATCGACGTTAGTGAGATGGGCCAATACTTTTCTGTGAGTTTTCTACCCCTGATTTGAAAACGGGGGTCACGCTTGCCGTCTTCCAATCTCTGGGAGTGATGCCTGTTTCAAGATAAGGCTTGTAGATTATCGTTGTGCGGAGCAATGATGCTATGGCACTTTTTTGGACTAGAGGATATATTACATCTGGTCCAGTGGCTGTTGCCGCATCTAAATGGCTTAGTAAAGAATCGATGCCGCTGACATCGACTTCAGTGTCTGGCAATCATACTGATGTGATGGGTGCCACTTAAAAGTGAAGTCTGCCCAGCAGGTCCTTGCGAAAACTTGGATCTAAAATACTGGTTGAAGCGTTCCGCCCTCAGGTAGTCTGACGTCACGGTCAGACTTTATATATTTAGCAAATCGTTAAAATATTTGCCATTCTTAAAAATGAGAGTGACGGATATGCAATTGACATTATTTGACAAATAACACTGATCTTAAATTCTTCATCATCATCATCATCATCATCATCATCATCATCATCATCATCCTGTTTTATGTCCACTGCAGGACGATCTATGTCCCTGCGATCTCCGAATACCCCTGTCCTGCGCCAACCGATTCCAAGTAGCGCCCGCGAATTTCCTAATTTCATCGCTCCACCTACTCTTCGGTTGTCTTCGATTGCGTTGCCCTTCTCTTGGCACCTAGTTTGTAACCCTACTCGTCCAACGGTTATCTAACCTGCGCATTACATGACCTGCCCAGGTCCATTTTTTCTCTCGATGTTAATTAGAATATCGCCTATAGCTGTTTGCTTTAGGATATCTTAATTGAAAGAATATTGAATTACCGTCTTGTGAAATATGTTGAGGACAAAAATTTTCTCAGCCATATCAAATAGTACTCAGGCCAGGACATTCAATTTGGGCCCACTTGGATTTAGAAAATGCAATAAATTAGTACGTCCCCAAAGGCACGTTGCTGCTTTTGTTACCATAGATATTTTAAAAACTTAGGACAGTGTAGAACATAATATTTCCCTACAAATAGTATGAAATCCGAAGTGGCCAAATTATATTGTGGCGTGGATAGTCGAATTTTGAAACGGCAAGCAATTTTACTCTTTTTTCGGCGGCTCCTCGTCAAGCACTTACAAGCAGCGTATATATATATCTTTATATATATATATATATATATATATATATATATATAAAGATATATATATATATATATACATATATATATATATATATATATATATATATATATATATATATATATATATATATATATATATATATATATATATATATATATATATATATATATATAAGTAGGGGACAGAGCGTTCTTCGCATCAGAAATAATCACGCACTATATAACCGCTAGCAGACGTACTTGACCGGCATTGGGAAACCGTTAGGAAATATTACGCACTACATAAATGTTAAGTGTTCAGCTTTTCTTTTTTTTCTGCACACAATCTCGTGAACATTTCACTCATCTACTCCCTCAAACACATACCACAAGTATCAAGTCAAGTATCTGCGAGAAATTTATTACTTCTCTCTTAGTTGGCGTGGCAATGTTGATTATATAGCTGAAAAAGGAGTGTGGGCAGTTTGAATAATACGCTAACTTTGAAACACGTGAGCAGGAATTATAAGATACTTGCTCATTACGATTAAAGAAGCATACATGCCCTCTTTTAGAACTTGGATGTTTTTTTGTATCGGCAGCATCTTATAAATTTTGTCCTTTTGGAACATGAAGCTCTCCGGCTGAGCTGTGAATTACCAAAATTTGTTGGTAATAAGGGGCTGCACCAGAAAATAAGGTTACCATCTATGTTGTGCAGATTTCGTTCGCTAACGGTTCAGATAATCGTAAAATGTACGAAGGACCAATCAGAAGGTTAAAAGCCATTGTATTTCTCAGCCGGCGTAATGTTTTGCAGTTCATTGGCCACAATTTTATACGCGGCAGGTAGTCTTCGTAAACAACCTGTTTGAACCTTAGTGAGAGATTAGTGAGACGCATCAGTGAGATACGAATTATTCGCCACGCCCAAGAATAACAAGATGTAATTTTTCGTAATGTCTATCCGCCTAATGCTAAATATATTTCATACAGCGTTTTAGATCGGTTGTTACACCATCATTTGACAGGTCCAGCGATAAATACTCTCATTGCCACAGATGCATCAAAATGTGAAGAAAATTCGGGTATTCCTCAGTTTCCTCCAGCTCTTCAGTTGTCTTTCTCTCTTTTTCATTCTGATTTCATCCAAGTATTACTGTGTGAATTCCTGGCAGTAATATTAGCCCTCAGAAATATATGTGCCACACACTTATCAGTAGTCCTAATATCTTATTTTTTCTTCTGATCTTCATCAATCTCTCCTGATAGTGAATCTTACATCTTACATACATTCCATTCTCTTGTACCTGCCCCTTTAAAATAATAGGAACTTTTTTGCTTGCCAAGACATAATTAAGGGATTACTTATGAATGAAATGACAGACAGGCTGGCGAGAGCGGGTCTCAGTGGTCCAATTCTCTCGGTACATCCAGACTTAACAGTGTTACTACAGCTATATTAAGGTCATAAGCTATCATACCTTACTTTTTAAAGCAAGCTATAACTATTTTCGCAGAGTATCGATACTTACAATTCCCTTGGGGTAGAAATTTCTCTCATACTCATAATATTGAGGGACCCTTCACTTGATTACGGTATCGAATACCTTTCTTAAAATTTTACTTACCAAAGGCTGGTCTGGCGCCCTACTAGCCGTGTCCCTTTGGCAGCGAATATGATATAATTCATCATTTGTTATTCTGTAGATGAATTACGCACGAACGTAAAACAACTCAGAAACAACCTCTAGAACAGTTGGTGTAAATTTTACGTTTCCTAAAATTCTTTCACTGGGAACTTGATCTCTTCACGTTATTAATAAGGATACTTGTTCAGACGTTGAAGGAGGAGGAGGAAATAACTTTATTGAGTCCTGAAGGACCCCTCCCCAGCCGCTCTTGGTTTAGCGGTCGGCAGGGGCCGCGGGCCGCACCCACGTTGGGACGGGAAGCCCGTGAGCCTCCGCCCTTTCGTGAGCCCTCCGGACTGCCCGGAGCTGGGTCTGGTGGTCGTCGCTTCGCAGGGCGTTCACCCAATCTTCTTCTTTACTGAACACGGTTCCACGTAACGAAGAGCATTGCCAGAGCATGTGCGCTAGCGAGCAGTATGATTCGCCACAATCCGGACATTGCGGCTCTACCTCCGGTGAATAAAGGCTCAGTCTGCCTCTCGAGGGAAACGCCCCTATCTGAAGCATTCTGAATATCGGTGACTGTGGTCTAGTGAGCTTAGAGTGGGAGAGCGGCAAGATCCTCCTCCACAGCTGATAGTGCGCTGTTATTTCGTTGAAGGTGAGCAGCGGGTCTTGGTGCTCCCCTACCTCCTCGCCGCTTCGCTCGCCACGATCGCTGCGGTGCGTAAGTCCTCACGCGCGGCCGTGCGCCAGCTCGTTGGCGTTGGGAAAGTCAGGATGCACGTCTGTCCCCATGTGGGCCGGAAACCATTTGACGATGTGATGACCCGCGCCTCCCTTGTTGCCGAGGACGGCCGCCGCTTCCCGCGATATCGAGCCCGAGGCGAATGCTCTGGCCGCCGATCGCGAATCTGTGTACACGTGAGGGCGTTCGGGGTCCCTCATTGCCATGGCTATTGCCAGCTGCTCGGCCACTTCGGACGTTACCTCCTTAACCGATGGCGCGTTAATGATCGTCCCATGCCAGCGTATCGAGACGGCCGCGTACCGGCCGCTGCGTCTGTACTGGGCCACGTCTTCAAATGCCGCCAGTCCCGGGCAGTTGGCGGCCGGTTTCAGCAGTGCTCGGGCCCTCGTCTTTCGGCGCCGCTCGTTGAATTGCGGGTGGACGTTCCTCGGAAGCGGTTCTACCTTGAAAGTGCCTCTGACCGCCGCGCTGAGCGCGACCGAGCGCGTTGCACTCTGCCTCTGCATTTATGTGTGCTTCTTCTAGGATGCATTTGCCCGCCCTGGTGGTCGACAGCCGCACGACCTGTGCCTTGGCCTGTGCTTCGATGATTACTGCTAGCGAATTGTGGACCCCTAACCGATCGAGACGTTGAAGAGTTTATGGTACTTGCAAAAAGCTTATAAGTAAACGTATAATTATTAGCCTATTTTCTGATTTCTTATTCTCTCTTAACTATCTTAGTTGGGTTCACGCAATTGCTAATCGCCTCCTAATTTCACCGCCATACTGGTCAATTCCCAATGGTGGGTATGAGCCAGTGACAGAGGACAAACAAACAAACAAACAAACGGAATGATATTTGAGTGACGGCGATCATACGGCGCCGACTGAGTGACGACGACAAAGTTAGTGACAACGACAGATGGACGCAGGCGGAACAGTGACAATGGAACTACGACTACGGAATGGCTACAACTACATAACTATGAAAGTATGCTGATTAATGGCCCACTACGAAGTCGTTCCGACGGCATGTGCAGAAGGAGTTACGACGGACTAACACCGGAGTGGCGACAACTGAGCGACGACGATAGAATTACGCTGCGAAACGATGACGATGACAGAGTGATGGCGAAACGGTGGCGGTGATGGAAAGATGACGATGTAGCCACGAATGCTTGAGGACGACGGCTTGACCACGACAAGATGACGACAGCAGCATAACGTTGACGGCATGGGGACAGCTGCATGATTAATCAGGGCTGGCGGCTGCAGGACAATTTGAGGATGGAAGAATGAAAACAGTGTGACGACGACGAAGTGAAGAAAATGACATCTGAATAACGGTATCACAATGTCTAATAGCGCAATAAAACCTGTTCGGGCTCGCGCCATCAAACCTTTTTGCATCGTGTGGGGATATAGAATCACTGGACCATTTGCTGCTCCGTTGGCGAAAATATAATTCGGTGAGACCTACTTAGAGCAGCCCCAATCGGGTATGTTCCTTCCTCTATCGGTGATTAATGTTTTTTTTTGTGTAAGCACCCTTGGTACAGCGCGAAAGGAAATGTGAGATTGTGCATGAGTACATGATTGTTTCAGACTCTATGCTAAAAACCTTTTCCTCATCATTAACATTAGACCACATTTTTTTCATAATCAAGCTGCCTTGTGAAAAAATTGGCATGGACGCTTGTCAAAAAATAAAAAAATAAATATAAAAGAAGCAGTATTTACAATCTATATTTATCAAAGTACTGTGTACGGATAATCAAGATCACTTCAAGAATCTTAGATGCACTCCAAGCGAGTATACGCCAAGAATGCATTCACAAGCGCTTACAAATTTATTGGGGCACTTGTTTAGTGTTGGAAATTTAGCCACTGAATTGGTAGTCGCCATTCAAATTTCTTCCCTTGGTAAGCCCAATTTCGTGAAAGCATTGCACAAATTCTTCGAGAAGTCACGCAGCGTGCAGGTATGAGCAAGCGCTGCACTTTTCTAGTCCGTGAGCTCCGGCTTATCCACATTATTCTACGTTCTCAGAGCGTTGAGACGAGCGTCGATGTCCCAAGCGCGTTGAGGCGCGACGTCCTCTTCGCTTTCTTTTGGCTCCTCTTGAACGCGTGTAAGGCTCACTGCGTGCTGCGCTCGTAATATCTTCATTCTTTATCGGGCTTCGCCGAGATACGTCAGGGCGTCGGTGGCGCTTCACAACGCTTGCCTCGTCTTGGCGGTCGAACGTCCCGATGAGTGCGGCACGGGCTGTAGCATTGGGGCCGTGGCTGTAGGGCGAATCCAAGTTAGAATTGACGCTTGCACCTCGCCTGTCCCATCTGCGGTCCAGGTGCAGCACGGGCTCTGTCCATGGGCGCATGGCAGTCTCCCCGTCAGTCATGTCGCCCTTCCCTTGGCGGGCCCTCACGATCGTCACCAGAGCCCCAATCGCGCCGCCAAGGAGCACGCCCGCGACCACTATTGCCAAGAGGAAGAGCAGGCTGTAGCGCTGACGTTTGCTACCACTGACGTCATAGGGTCGAGTGGCGAAGATGTACCTGGTGGATTTGAACTGCCACTCAGGGTCCGGCCCCATGCGCCACGTAGGAGAGCCGTACGGAGTCGGGGTCATAAGAGGGCCCATCGGGGCGCCAGAGGGGAGCAGCAGTTGGCCTTGTGACGCCATGAAGAACGGGGAGATCTGGGTTGCCTGTAACCTGCAGAAGCTCGCACGGCTCACAAAAATCGCCTGTGATTTCTTTTTCTTCTTCCACCTTGTTCCACTGGAAAGCTATGTGTTTGAGAAACAGTGTGAAAACTAAACGGCGGCAAAAGTAAAAGGAAGCGACAAAAAGAAAAGTGGCAACGAAATAATGTGAGTAAACAAAGGGAGAGCTGTTTACAGCAATAGTATGAACTCGTTTAGGAAGAAATGTAAACACAAGTTTGTACGAGTAGATAGACATTATGAAGAAGATGATGTAACTTGCAAATCGGAATCCCCGCGAGTGGGTAAGCGCCAAACTCATCAAGGACATCATCATCATCATCAGAAAGAGAGGCACTACGTCTGTGCTTAGGCCTTCCAAAGTACGTTGAAAATGCCGTATTAAACCTGGAAGCAATAATCCCACCCATATTATGCGGATTTCACCTTCTGACCGTTCAGACCTTCTTAAGGCTATATGAATCACCCTTAAACCGTCCTCAAAATGCCGGTTCTTCGCTGATGATTGTATTGTGTACCACAACATTCAATCACCCCATGATCAGACTGCTATACAGGATTAGCTTAATGCAATCGATAATAGGTGTCAATCCTGGCGTATGAACTTAAATGCCTCGAAATGTACTCAAATGATGATTACAAGAAAGAAAGCACCATCAATTTGTACATATAAAATCAATAATGTAGCAATTAGGACGGTTGACAAACTTAAGTATCTGGGTGTAGTTATTGACTCGAAGTTAACCTGGAACGCTCATGTCCAATACGTCGTTTCGGCGTCGCTATGGAAGCTATGGATAATTAAACACCGGCTCAAACATTGCACTAGTAGGACTAAACTCGCTGCCTACACGACACTCATTAGACCACTGCTTGAATATGCCGATGCTGTCTGGGATCCCCACACAAAGACCGGTGTCAACAACATTGAAAGCGTGCAAAAGAAAGCCCTTAGATTTATTTATAATATTTATAATAGACGAGTCTCGATCACTGATCTCAGAACACGGTCTGGCCTCCCATCGCTAGAATTTCGGCGTAGACTGCATCGCCTACAAACTTTGTTTAATATCGTTAATAAACAAACAAAAGTGGGTCCCGACATATACATCAATTTTAATAAATCAAGAGAAACCAGACGCAAGCACAGCAAAACGATTGTGATGCCACCGACTAAAACTACTGCTTATCGCTTGTCGTTTTTTCCTCGAACTATAGCAGAGTGGAATGCTCTACCGCAAGAAGTCGCTTGTATGCCCTCGGTTGAATCATTTGTGTCTGCCGTACAATCTTTGCAATGAAGCGTGTTGGTTTTAGAATCGCAATTTTCCTATTTATGTAAATTTTGTACATGCTGCCTTTCCCGATGCAATAGTCTGTATATTTAAGCATTTTTTATGGTTCCTTGTAACCCATGTTTTTGTTATTTTGACTTGCAGTGCCGACTTTGTATACACTCACTCCTGCCTGGACTGCCAAGAGGCAGTTGGCAGTATCTAATAAATACATAAATAAATAAATAAATAAATAAATAAATAAATAAATAAATAAATAAATAAATAAATAAATAAATAAATAAATAAATAAATTATTTTCATCTCCGATCCAGAATTATTTTTTCCTGTTCATTGGCCCAGGTTTCATAGACCGCAGATTATATTTGTGCAAACATCACTTGAACCACTAAATGTGCAAATTCTTGATGTGCTTCCTAATAATACGCATTCAAATTACCCAGAGATCAGGTTCGATGACATTTTCCCAAACCACGCGAAACTACTCCCTTACGGCATTTTAAACACCATGTTGCAAAACAACCTAAGCACCCTAGATACAAACATTATCATTGCAACAGATGCCTCACATTGCGAGGAAAGAGCTGGCATTGGAATATTTTGTCCTGCACTTGACTGGTCTTGTTCTTTAAGATTGCCTGATTGTGTGCCTTTTTTTCTGGCTGAGTTGTTAGCAGTAATCCGAGCTTTACGTAAATTAGATCAAATGATTACAACAGCTGCTATTCTTACGGACTCCCTTTCTGTATGCTCTTGCCTTACCGCTACTAATGAGTCACCCATGCTAAAACTCTTCCACTTACTAGTTCCTGCCCATGTGCAATGTGTTCATTTGATTTGGGTGCCCGGTCATAAAGGTTCGTTTTTTAACGAACCTGCCGATTCACTGGCAAATGCATCACTATCCCGCCCTGTTCTTCCTATTCTACCAGTGACAGCACAGATCACGGCGGCAAGCTTTCGATTGCGATCAATTAGACTAGCCTTATCAAACCCAAATTTGACAGCTTCTCCAGAATATAAACACCTGGCATTTCCCTGGCATAGCGAATCTTGTTACACAAAGATGCTTGAGGTCTGCCTCACCAAATTACATTGCCGCATTCCCTCCCTAAATTTCTATTTACACAGGTCGTGTTTGGTTCCCTCCCCACTCTGTTCTTTTTGTGATGAGGAGGAGACGATGCAGCACTTTCTTCTATCTTGCCGCCGTTTTACTGCGTTAAGAAAAAAATTGTTGGCGATACCTTTTCGAAGAATTGGCCTGGACTTGAGAGAACCTGCAATTCTTTCGTTCGGGGCGTCCACTTTGGAATCCAGCCACAGGGATGCATGCTTCACTGTCCAAACATTCCTCACAGAATCTATACGAATGTCCAGCTAAATTTTTATTTCTTTTGTTTTTTTTTACTTTTAAATTAATTATTACTCATTACCACAAATGTTAGCCATTGGCTGATTGTCCATGTCGGTGCAAATGACTTCAATTAGAGCGTTTAGGCGAAAACGATGATTCAGCTTCATGCCACCGAGAAGTTGGCGCAGTAGTTCAGGTGGTGTCCAGAAAAGGAAGATGCGCTCATGAATTGGCTGGGTGCACGCACGGTTCTTTTTTCACCCGTGCTTGAATTTAAGCATCTCCGACGCATCACATTACGTAAACTATATCGTTACATATTTCTTGTACCGGAAATACTCGTGTCATTTCCCTGAATACTACAGTGTTGCGGAACCCACTGGAATGAAATGGATTGCTGGCGACGTTTTCTAGGTGGTGAAGGTAGCCCATGTCTCAAGTTAAAGGATGATGCTTCCGAGTCCTGTTCATGTTGCGAGCGTTTCGTAGACCTTCCGCTGAATTTGTAAATATAGACCAATTACTCGGTGGCTGCGGCAGTATCAAACGAACAGCTTTCTTGATTTCATAAAATTATTCTGTAATACATGCCGTTGCTCTCTAAAGGCAGTACGAGAACAGTTGACCTCTTCACAGAAAGAAAACGCCAGAAGAACAGCTCTGATGAGTCGAAGTGGGGCATGTCTGATAATACTGATATTTGAGCAACGCACTTGAATATGAGACGTCCACGTGCACCTGCTTCAATCTGACACGCGCTCGTGCTCTGGCTGCAGTGAGGGGTGAGCTAGACCCAGTGTAAAAAATAAAAGCAACGATGACATCTTGTTTTTGTTTTTTACTCTGCTTCTCGTTCACGCCTCGCTGCCGTCAGATCACGTGCGCATCTCAAAGGACACTACAAAAGGCGAGTCGTTCAGCAAAGAAACAGTAGTTTCAGCCCAGCATTCATGTATGTTCTTTTTTATGTATGTTTTAAAGTGCTAAGGTTAAGTGCGCTGCTTCAATATTATGGCTGACCAACTAGCCTATCGGTATTTCTAGAGTAATATAGGAATATATAGCAAAAGCCAGCTTAGAGGATACCGACTTCAGGCATGTTCTTTCTCGTATTGCTCCCCGGTGTAGGTAACACGACTTGATGAAGCGTGTTGCGTTTCGCCTGCGACACGTGGTTTTGCCGGCGCGACTGCGGCGGGGCGGCAGACATTTTGGCCCGATCGTCGTCGCCGCAACACTCATCGCCAGGTGTTTCCAGGCGCGTCTGCGGCGATGCGACCGCCTAGGGATCTCGTTCCAGTCATTGTGCCCGAAACAGGCGATGCCAAAGCAGGGATCTCATTCCAGTTATTGGGCCCGAAACAGGCGATGCCAAAGCAGGGATCTCGTTCCAGTCATTGTGCCCGAAACAGGCGATGCCAAAGCAGGGACCATCTTCTCGTTACAGTCATTGTGTCCGACCGGCAGCGCCACGACAGGGTGCTACGAGATCGTGCGCAGCGCCACGACGGGGTGCTACGAGATCGTGCGCAGCGCCACGACAGTGTGCGTCACCATTAGCCCATTGTACATTCACGTGCTCGTCTTTTGAGGGGTTCCTTCTTGCCCTCAACTGCGAGAGTATAAAAACAGCTGCCCCCGGACGCCAAAAAGGAGGGCTCCGATTTCTTCTGTTGAGTGAAGCGCTCTCCCGTCTCTCTACTTCGGTCAACCTGACCGCCAACTCTCTGCGATGTTAAAATAAACAAGTTGTTTCGTTGTTACCAGTCGACTCATGCTTTGCCGGGACCTTCGGATGCTTCCAGTTGTACCCCAGGCCGCCAGGCCAACGCTACCCTTGGGGCTTGCGACCCAGGTACAACCACGGGCGTCAGCGCCGAGTTCCCATCCGATCGCACCAAGTGTCGCGATCCAAACATCTGGTTGCCAGCGGTGAGATCGCCTACGACTTCAAACAACTGTCTGCCAGCGGCGAGATCGCGACAACGGAGGCCAGCAGCAAAGAGATGCAGTTGACGGTATGCTGAGCAGCTCAACGACGATCCGGGAGCAGTGCAACGAGCCCTGTGTGACGACTGGTTGCCTGCAGCGGAACGACTGCGCGGAATTCCTGCCTGCGAGGTTTGGTGAGTGCGGGACTTTCTTCTTCTGAGCTTTGCCAGGCTTTTGTTAGTGTTAGAAACAGAGCTGGTAATTGTGGTTGTCGTTGCTGCCGGGTTAGTTTGCGGCAAGACAATAGTAAGCAGTAGAGAAAGCAGCATTCAGAGCAGCCATGGATTTGAAGTCGTTGCGCAAACCGAAATTGTTGGAGCTTGCAAGAGAGTTGGGTCTGGATGTCTCAGACAAACTAAGAAAACCTGAACTGCTAAAGGCTATTCTTGAGTTAGAGGCTGAGGATGACGAGCTGTCGGAATGCCTTGAGACTATTGAAGAGAGGGAGACTGCAAAAGAAAAAGAAGAGCGTGAACGTAAAGAACAGAAAGAGCGAGAGCAACAAGAGCGTGACCGTCAACACGCTTTGGAAATGAAGCGTCTTGAGGTAGAGATGGAACGCGCTCGTAATGGAAGTCAGGCACACGGTGCAGGAGAACGCGTATTGTTCAAAATGACTGACCTGATGCGGCCGTTTAAGCTTGGAGAGGACATTGGTTTGTTCCTGGTTAACTTTGAGCGAACGTGCGAGAAGCAGGGGTTCTCTCGGGAAACGTGGCCACAGCGCTTGCTCACTTTGTTACCCGGCGAGGCGGCCGACGTAGTCGCTCGCTTGGATAGAGAGGAAGCAGAGGATTTCGACAAAGTAAAATCGAGTCTGCTAAAAAAGTACCGGCTGTCTGCGGAAGCGTTCCGTCGGAAGTTTCGGGAAAATGAGAAAGGCAAAAGTGAGTCATATACAGAGTTTGCGTATAGGCTTATGTCGAACATGCAGGAGTGGCTCAAAGAAGAGAAAGCGTTTGGTGACCACGATAAAGTTCTGCAGTGTTTCGGGCTAGAACAGTTTTATAGTCGGTTACCGGAGAACGTGCGATACTGGGTCTTGGATAGGCCAGACGTGAGTACGGTGGCTAGAGCCGCTGAGCTAGCCGAGGAGTTTGTGACGCGTCGAGCTCGCGGAGCTAAGGACGGTCAAAAGGGTGAATTTGGCTCCAAGTCTGAGAGGCCAAGGTTCACGCCCATGAGATTTAAGGGGGACACGCGTAGTGAGGATGCGAGTGAAAGCAATCCGACCAAACGTAAAGAGACGGCAGCCGAAGCCGAACGCAGAAAGCGGTTCGAGATGAGGCGAGCGGGCGTTTGTTATACGTGCCAGAAGCCGGGTCACTTTTCGGCGCAGTGTCCGGAAACAACACCAAAAGTTGTGTTTTTTTCAATAGGCAGCACTGACGAGAACATGAAGCTTCTTGAGCCTTACATGCGAGACCTCCTCGTAAACGGGAAAGAGTGCCGAGTGCTTCGCGATTCCGCAGCTACGATGGATGTAGTTCACCCGTCTTACGTAGAACCCCATATGTTCACGGGCGAGTGCGCGTGGATCAAGCAAGCCGTGGAAGCTCATAGCGTGTGTCTGCCGGTAGCAAAAGTGCTTATTGAAGGACCTTTCGGAGCGCTTGAGACGGAGGCGGCAGTGTCATCTATGCTGCCACCCCAGTACCCGTACCTATTTTCAAACAGGTCCGATCACCTCCTGCGCGAGAAGGGGCTTTTGTTTGGTGAAGCTAGTGTTCAGGCCTTAACCAGATCGAAGGTTCGGGAGCTCGCTGCAAAGGCGGTAGTTGCGGGGCCGACGTTATCAAACAACGAAAAAGGGTCAGAGGCGCAGCAAGCTGATATTCAGAGCACGCCCGAACAGAATAAAATTGAGTCTGTAGCGTTGAAGGCGCCAGATACTGGAGAGGAAAATCCCGACGCGGGAAAGTTAGAAGAGCTATCTACTGATTTGCTCATCGCGCCTACGTCAGACGGACTTGATAGGTTGCTAAAAGTCAGCCGGACGGCTTTGATAGCCGAGCAAAAAAAGGATGGCAGCCTGGAAAACGTGCGCTGCAATGTCAAAGAAGGTATCGCCAGGAAAACTGCGCGTTTTGTGGAAAGAGGTGGAGTCCTGTACCGGAAGTATCTAGACCGCCGAGGAGTGGAGTTCGATCAGCTGGTCGTGCCTCAATGCTATCGTCAGGATCTGTTGCGCTTGTCACATGGGGGTTCGTGGTCCGGACACCTAGGAGTTAAGAAAACTAAGGACCGTCTCTTGCAAGAGTACTATTGGCCAGGGTGTTTTCGGGACGCAGACCACTTCGTGAGGACATGTGACACTTGTCAGCGGGCGGGCAAACCAGGGGACAAATCGAGGGCGCCGTTGAAATTGGTACCTATCATTACGGAGCCTTTTAGACGGCTCGTTATTGATACTGTGGGACCTCTGCCGGTAACAGCCACGGGGTACAGACACATTTTGACTGTGATCTGCCCAGCGACAAAGTTCCCTGAAGCAGTGCCGCTTAAAGAACTCAGTTCAGTTGAGATAGTTAATGCACTACTGTCCATATTTGCGCGAGTTGGTTTTCCTGCGGAAATCCAATCAGATCAGGGCACAGTGTTTACTAGCGCTTTGACGACAACTTTTCTCGAAAGGTGTGGGGTAAAGCTGCTACACAGCTCAGTGTACCACCCACAGTCGAATTCCGTTGAGAAGCTCCACTCCGTCATGAAGCGCGTGTTGAGAGCCTTGTGTTTTGAACATCAAACTGACTGGGAGCTGTGTCTGCCTGGGGTGATGTTTGCGTTAAGAACCGCGCCGCATGCGGCTACGGGGTTTTCGCCAGCTGAACTGGTGTACGGTCGCTCGCTTCGATCTCCGCTTCGCATGCTTCGAGAATCATGGGAAGGTAGGGGCGACGACCCAGTCGTGGTGGAGTACGTGCTTAAGCTCCTCGAACGCTTAAGAAGGGCACAGGAGTTGTCAGGTGAAGCAATGACAAAGGCCCAGCAGAGGGCCAAGGTTTATTATGATCGGACAGCCAGGGCCCGTCGTTTTGAGGTTGGCGATGAGGTCATGATATTGCGCACATCGCTAAACAACAAACTAGACGTGCAGTGGGAGGGCCCAGCGCGAATTGTTCAGAAACTGTCGGACGTTAACTACGTGGTAAGTCTGCCAGGAAAGCGGAAAGCACAGCAAGTTTACCACTGTAATCTGCTCAAACCTTATAGACAAAGGGAAGCAGTGGTGTGCATGATGGTAAACGTTCCTGAAGAGCTTCCGGTCGAGCTTCCGGGACTAGGCTCAGTGACGAACAGGGAAGACACCGGTCAAGTCATTAGTGACCTTATCAGTAAAGCACCGCTGTCGCCTGAGCAGAAAACCGAACTACACCAGCTATTACAAGAGTTTCAAGGTCTGTTCTCTGAGAGGCCTGGTAGGACTTCTGTACTTACTCATGATATAGAACTTACCTCCACAGAGCCAGTACGATCCAAGGCGTATCGGGTGTCACCCCGCCAGAGCGATATTATGGAGGCTGAGGTAAAGAAAATGCTACAGCTCGGTGTTATTGAGGCAGGTGAGAGTGATTATACCTCCCCTTTGATTTTAGTTGAGGTACCGGGCAAGGAACCTCGTCCTTGCGTCGACTACCGCAGGCTTAATTCCATCACTAAGGATCAAATTTATCCGATCCCTAACATCGAGGAGCGCCTTGAGAAAGTTAGTAGCGCTCAGTTTATTTCCACCCTAGATCTTGTCAGGGGTTATTGGCAGGTTCCACTTACAGAAGAGGCTAGTAGGTATGCGGCGTTCATTTCACCAATGGGAACATTCCGTCCTAAAGTGTTGAGTTTTGGTTTGAAGAACGCGCCATACTGTTTTTCAAGTCTCATGGATAAAGTGTTGCGGGGACAGCAAGAATTCGCTTTACCGTATCTAGACGACGTAGCGATATTCTCCGCATCCTGGTCTGAGCATATGGCACACTTGCGGGCAGTGCTAACCCGCCTGCGCGAAGCGGGCTTGACAGTCAAGGCTCCTAAGTGCCAGTTAGCACAGGCCGAAGTTGTCTACCTCGGTCACGTGATTGGTCAGGGTCGTCGCCGCCCCTCTGAAATAAAAGTGGCCGCTGTGCGAGACTTTCCGCAACCGCGCACCAAGACCGATATTCGGTCGTTCTTAGGTGTCGCCGGCTACTATCAGAGGTACATCCCTAGGTACTCTGATATCGCGGCTCCCCTGACGGATGCTCTAAGAAAGACAGAGCCTCAAACAGTCGTCTGGGACGAGACCAAGGAAAGAGCCTTTAGCGCCCTAAAGAGTGCCCTAACAAGCCAGCCTGTGCTACGATCGCCAGACTATACAAAAGGGTTCATTGTTCAGTGCGATGCTAGTGAGCGAGGCATGGGCGTTGTACTGTGCCAACGGGAAAATGGAGAAGTAGAACACCCCGTCCTGTATGCTAGTCGTAAGCTGACCAGTCGTGAGCAGGCGTATAGCGCCACCGAGAAAGAGTGTGCGTGTCTCGTGTGGGCCGTTCAGAAATTGTCATGCTATCTAGCCGGCTCGAGGTTTATCATTGAGACGGATCACTGCCCTCTCCAATGGCTGCAGACCATCTCTCCCAAAAATGGCCGCCTCCTGCGCTGGAGCCTCGCTTTACAACAATATTCCTTTGAGGTGCGTTACAAAAAGGGGAGTCTCAACGGTAACGCCGATGGCTTAAGTCGAAGCCCCTAACGTAGGAATCAGCCTCAAAATTGTTTGTTACTGATGTTTTTCTTCCTGAGGCAGGATTTTTTTTAACATATTGCTTTTGTTTAGTGTTTCAAAGTGATGATATGCTTTCTAGTGCAATTTTTCAATTTGTGGACGCGTTCTGAGTGATGCTAGACTACTGTAAGGAACTAGGCAGTGGTATAAAAAGGGGAAAGAGCCTGGCAGGGCTTAGTGAGGGTTGTGCCGTGCTTGCTGACTGAGCGGTTGAGTTTTCAGCGTAGTTCTAACGCTTGCCGGGAACGAGAACAAAAATGTGAACTCTCCCGAAGTCACTTTGCAGTGTCCCGTGCGAACCTGAACGAGAGAACGAGGCCTTCTCTGTGCGCTGCGCTCAAGAAACGTCAAGGGACGCCCGACTTCGGTTATGAGCATCATCGAGCGACATCCCTCCGGACAGCGGATGCAGTCCCCTGTCCATCGGGATCTCCTTCCCCCGGCGGGGCGGTCTGTTGCGTTTCGCCTGCGACACGTGGTTTTGCCGGCGCGACTGCGGCGGGGCGGCAGACATTTTGGCCCGATCGTCGTCGCCGCAACACTCATCGCCAGGTGTTTCCAGGCGCGTCTGCGGCGATGCGACCGCCTAGGGATCTCGTTCCAGTCATTGTGCCCGAAACAGGCGATGCCAAAGCAGGGATCTCATTCCAGTTATTGGGCCCGAAACAGGCGATGCCAAAGCAGGGATCTCGTTCCAGTCATTGTGCCCGAAACAGGCGATGCCAAAGCAGGGACCATCTTCTCGTTACAGTCATTGTGTCCGACCGGCAGCGCCACGACAGGGTGCTACGAGATCGTGCGCAGCGCCACGACGGGGTGCTACGAGATCGTGCGCAGCGCCACGACAGTGTGCGTCACCATTAGCCCATTGTACATTCACGTGCTCGTCTTTTGAGGGGTTCCTTCTTGCCCTCAACTGCGAGAGTATAAAAACAGCTGCCCCCGGACGCCAAAAAGGAGGGCTCCGATTTCTTCTGTTGAGTGAAGCGCTCTCCCGTCTCTCTACTTCGGTCAACCTGACCGCCAACTCTTTGCGATGTTAAAATAAACAAGTTGTTTCGTTGTTACCAGTCGACTCATGCTTTGCCGGGACCTTCGGATGCTTCCAGTTGTACCCCAGGCCGCCAGGCCAACGCTACCCTTGGGGCTTGCGACCCAGGTACAACCACGGGCGTCAGCGCCGAGTTCCCATCCGATCGCACCAAGTGTCGCGATCCAAACAAGCGAGATTGTCCAAGAGCAGAAGCGCTATGGTACGTGGCGTGGTGCCTAGCAAAAGAGGGCAAAGGGAGATATGTTTACCATCATGTGCAATGCTGGAGTTGCTGTGTGCTGCAGCAATGGGGCGTAAGAAAAGCATTGTGGGACTGCCAAAAAAGCAGTTACATATAAAAAATGCATGCATACTCAACTCCAGCTGACATTTACGAACATGTCGTTACAGGTATTCGTTGTTGTGGTAAGCATTGACCCAGCTTTGCGTCAAAGAGCGGCGCGCACCCAGTCGCACATACCCAAGTTTCTGTCACAAGCGTGTAGGAAAGCAGCACATAGCTTCTGTCATGTACTCAGGGGGGCACAGAACACATGGAGTTTAAGAGGCTTGGTCGAAGAGCGACACATGCCCAGTGTTGTGTACGCAGTGGCCAAAGAGGTACTACGGCCACGTACCGAGTAGCGAACACTAAACTTGGAGTCAAGGAACTTTCGTCGAAGAGCGCCATATACCCAACGGTGCATACTTAGTGGCACGTAACCATTGGCGAACACAAAACTTGGAATCAAAAATAGAGATAAATCTTTATTGTGTCCTTGATGGGATCAGCGGGTGGCGGGGATTACTAGACTAACCTTCAGTCCTCCCTTCCTAAAACCGCAGCCAGTCCTTGCTTTCTGGCGGCATCTTCGGCAGTCCGGACGGCCTAGAGCTGCTCTTCTGGGTCCAAGCTGAGCAGCAAAGTCTCCCACTGCTCGGCCGTGGTTGCAATGCGTGTAGTGTTAGTGCGGTGGGTGTTGGTGGGTGAGGTTTTAGTGCATGCCCAGAAAATGGTATCGAGCTCAGCACGGGCCCCGCATGCTTTGTAATTATGCACCAGGGTAATGAAGTGCTAGCGAACTAACATGACGCGCGCACTTGCCCATATAATCAAACTATGCAACCCGTAATCTCTTGTTTATGGACGGAACAGGTCAGAGTTTCAGTGTCATGCAATGTTTACGCAATGCATGGCTCGCAAGCTACGCTGAAATTCCTATGCAAGTTTATGCAAATGCACGCTGTGCAACGCTGATGCAATGCTGTCACGAGAACGGAGGTGATTTTGGATATTCTAAGGCGAATGATGGAGAGGAGAGATGTATGCAGAGGGAAGTATTGACGGAAAGAGTGGTAAAGGCTGCTTCACATGTTGCTACTGGAACGACGAAAATCGGTGGAGTCGCACTCGTCGCAATGCGATATTTAGAAGGTCCATTTCATATGAATGTGATTTCAACAATGCGACTACTGCGCCGCCCAGGGTTGCTTGCTGCCATGTTTTGTTGCACACGGCGCATAATTCTTTTAATGTAACCAAGAAAACGTGTACAAAATTATTTATCTGTCTTTCTTGAGAGGGAATAATACGCGTCTATTGCAATTTAAAAACATTTTGAAGTTTAAATTTCCTAGGAACGCGCATTGGTGCTTTCTCAAGTTCAGTGCGAAGAGACAAATCGTTCGCAAACAGCTGCTAACAGTAGGCTGGGTTGTTCAGCGCTGCATGTTGTATCATGTGCCTTAATAAGTCCGCGTTGTTCTGCTTTCGCTAAAACAAATTGCAAGATGACGTATCCGCACGTCCATATAGCTAACCTCACCGCATGCGTATTTGGAATTCAGCTGCAGTGAAGTCGTCGTGTCAGCCCTAGGATGTCCTTGCGCTATCCACGCTCAGCGTTAACTTCTGGAAAGATGACTTGTGTATATATTGCTAGTGATTGCCACTATGCGGTGCATGCTCCTCGCCATATTTTTGCACCAAACACAGCAGCAATCACGAACGCGCAAGCCCACGTCTCCCTCTGAATGAAGTCGCAAATGATCTATGTGTGATTACTGAGGTTGGAATCGAAATTGTGAAATTCAACCCCTTAGCGCTAGCCTGCTTCATCCACCGCTGCGCATGCGCTGTAATATATATGTGCATATATATATATATATATATATATATATATATATATATATATATATATATATATATATATACATATATATATAGGCGCAAAAGCCGACACATCGAGTTTATTCAGCAGTTACCGACGCTACTGTACACACCTGTACGTGGCATCATAGCATTCTAAATGAGACGTCTGTCGTCCACGTTGTTGTCCTGTCCTTCACATCGATGTAGAGGAAGAATCTAGCGTTCTGTACAGGTATGCCTATCAGCTGCCTAGAGAAATTATCAAAGCTGCAAATCTAAACAAATTGCCGCCCGAGCAGTTCGCGCAGATCGTTAACCAGTTAAGTTGAAACGTGCGGCCCCGGTGTTTATCACTGGATAATCCCAACGATTCATTAAACGACAGCTTGATAAGCTGCTGGATCATCGGTACCAGTTGCTGCTTGCGCTCAGCTGCACGAGCATGTTCTTGTGCCCATGCTGCAGCGTCGGCACGGCGTAAACAAGCTCGTTGTGGGTTCTGCTCACGGCGTTGCTGATCGAAAGCCGCCTGCTCCTAAACAGTACGTATGACGCATGACCTACCCATTTCGGAGCAGGATAAAAACTGCTGCGTGTGCGCTCGGCTGCGACAGAGAGCAACGACGTCACTACTGGCGCAGCTAAGCCAACGCCACATAGATAGTAGAATGTCTTTTCACTCAGATCCTGGACGTCATGTTAGCTGACCGGCTGCCATAGAATCTAAGATCGATGCTCCCGAGCAGACAACAGTGATTTTGATGTCACCGCTATCATAACACCATCAATGCAAATTTCTGGCAAGGTAGCATGACATCACGGATCGGAATAAACAGGTCTTGTGCTCTCTAGGTGGTGTTGGCTAATCAAGCGCATCTGTTTCTCTCCTTTTCGTGCGTGTGTGGTTGCGCCGGAAGAGTTTTTGGCGTACAGGTGACCGACAGACGGAGAGACGAATCGGCTAGCCATATACAGCATCGCTGTGAAACGCTGGCAGTATTTTGTGTCAGCATGTCCTCCGTTACAGATGGATACGTTTCCTGTAGGGAAACACACGTCAGTTTTGGTGTGTTCTTTTTGTGTACGTTCGGTTTATTGCTTGTCAGCCAGCATGTACTCCGCGTGTTCATTCAATTTTCAGTTGTTAGATCATCTCTGTCTTCTTCTTTTTGCTATATGTGCTCTGGTGCCCTTTGCGACCAGCTATTGTTTATTTTTAGACATGACAAGTTACTTTCCTGGCCCTTAAGATGCTTATATGTAAGTTGTAAAAGTTTTTGATTGGGTAGTGTTGCAAAGCATATAGTGTAAAACAGCAAGAAAAGGGTACGCAAACTTCTAATTAAAAGGTTGGTTGGGAAAATGCAGTAGTTTATGAGAGCTACCAGGAAGTCGCACAGCAAGAAATTTAAATAAAACTAAAGGTTGATGAAACGAAACAGCCAAACACAGGAAAGAGAGAAAATACAAATAAATATACAAGTCCAGAGGACAAAGAAAACCCACTGCGCATACAACTACCTTCCAAAAAAGCCAAGTTTTTTGCCCATGGCATGCAACAGGAGGAGTGTGCTGCAATACGCAAGCTGTCTGTATGTTTATTACAAAAAGAACCGTATTTCTTTAAAGGCGCAGGCATGAGTGATAGGCAATTGTTTTGATTGTTCTTTTTCCCGTCACTTGTCTTTTTTTATCTATTTTCTTTCTGCAACGTTTTTCTTTAGCTTTGGTTGCATCAAGCATCAATCGTTGCCTGGCCTTCTTGCTGTATTTTTTGGGGGTAAACTGTATCAATCACCTAATTTTCATAGTAAACCCTAGTTGGAAGTTAGCCTTAATCTCTACCTGCCGTCATCCTGTTCATACTGATTCATGCTATGCACCCTTCCAAGATTTATGTGTGTGTGTCTACATTAATTTAGATGTGAAATTGGGCCCTTGTGTGCATGCATTGTGATTCTCCTGTGCATCATCATGAATTCGTTAACTACAGAGCAACCAAATGACAATAGACAAGCGCGCAAGGAAAGCACAGAGCGTATTTGCTGCACTGTAGTTAATAATAAATAGACACCAACTCGTCCAGTTCTTTGTTATGTCGTGCTCATGACTTGTGTCCTTGAACACCTGCATGGCTATGTATCTCGCAATTTAATTTCTTGGTCATGTGCTTGCAAGTCATGTGTCAGTCTCCCTATTTCCCTGGCAATCTTGAGTGATGTGCAGGCCATGACAGTTTCTGGTGAATACATACAGGAACGCGGGATGTTGTATTGTGCAAATTTGCACTGCAAGCGATGCTTTCAGTTCACATTCTCTGGGTGTAGAATGTACTGGAATGGTCCCCACTTGTATGGTATTTTATTTTGTGTAGGGCCATTTTACTGTTACTTTCATTGTCACATTAGTGTACTATATGTGCGTAATGTTTGCGTCTTCTTGATTAGCCACCTCCTCTGTGTGTTTGGCAGTTGCATATAGTCTCGGCCTAATAATTTACCCCCATATTGCATAGTATGGGCCTGTTTCTGAAGGGAGGGGTATTCATCTTTGCAGCCCCTATGCTACCTGGCATAGCATCTTGCGACCACGTGCCGAGCTCTTGAGGCTGAGAATTTGTATCGCAGGCTGCAACTCTACTCTATCCAGGTGCTTGTCCATTTGCGCTTTCTCGAAGAGATCTTCAAGCATGGTGAAGTTGGAAGTCCTGTCAGTACCCGACGCCTGTATTCAATGAGTTGTGTTTTTTTATGCGCTGTGGGTAATTCATACCGTACGATACCTTATACTCAAGTACAGCATTTGTGATTTTTCATAGTATGCTCTCGTCCAACCCTACGATTTTGGGATTATTATTTTCACCAGATGCAGAATTTATGTTCAGGCATGGCATAATTGTTTCAATCACGTGCTGGCTCTACCGTTTGGTCTTACACTAGCCGATGACTTGGGGATGCTGACATGCGGTATATTTGTCCAGCTACGTCAAGTAAAATGTGCAATCTGGGGTAGGCCTTGTTTCTAGTCTTATTTCCAACGTCCATGTAAGGTGACTCATTAGAAAACAAAAGGCCAGACTGTCTAAGAAAGCTGGCAATGTTGTCGAGAGCTTGTTGCATTATTCTTGATTTCTGTTGTGGGGTTCTCACACCCGCTCTTGGGACAAAGGAACGACAACACCGTGGTGCAAACAATCAGAAGGGCATTTATTGCACCTTTCATAGATCAATGCCTGCTATCCGAGTTGCTATCCCCAAAACATGCCGATGAGCGCGCGACAAATCTAGAAGTCCGACTCACCGCGATCGGGTAGCGAGCGAATATGTTCGCCCCATGTTCGATCCCAACGCCTGGTCGTTCGCGTGTACAGTCACGCGAAGGCGGCCGCGCGAGACGGTCTCGCAGAAGCTTGGATCGGCGCACGCGCGGCACAGCACGTCCTCACTGCTTGCTGTTCCAAACCAAGAGAGCAAGCGCCTTGTCTTTCGGCGCCCAAGTAACCCCGCCTGTCGGCGGCGTTAGCAGCGCAACACTCGCGCCATCTCTCGTAGTGCGCCTCAACCACTCCGACCGCCGCGGGCGCCAGGCCACGCCGCGAAGCCGGATTACAGGAGACGCGCTATGCGGGAAAAACATATCAGGGGACGCGCGAGAGTCGCGCCTCCCCACATCCCCCAACCTTAAATCACTACATATTCCAGCGAAACATGTCCCACGGTCTAACATCAACGCGTGCTTCGCGAACAAGGTAGTACATGCAACAGTGGCCGCGCTGAGGAAATGTCCACACGCTGTCCATAGCATGCGAGCCGACATTGTCCTTGGGTACACCGCTGGCGTCCGCCGGTCACAGCAGCAGCTTTGCAGACTCGACTGCACGATTCCAGGCCAGGACTCCGGAAACGACGACGCAGTAGTCGGTACGAGCAAGCCTCGCTCGCACCGACGCGCCCTGTTGGCAAGAGCCGCCGTAGCTGTCGGTGACCGCCGGCTCTTTTCTCCGCCGCCGAGGGTTGTATGCTGGATACAGGAGGCCGCCGAAGTCGCTGCGCCGAAATGGCCGCAGCATCATCATTGCCCGGTGGATCGATCGTAGTCCGGGACAGCCGCGCAGACGATGTGCAGGTGACGGCGAACCAGGGGTGACTCCAATCACGCTGCGTACGCTCAACACACTCGGCAAACGCTAAAGTAGTGCAAGGGAGAGGAATTCTGCATGCACATCGCCCACGTGGTACGATGTTCAATTCGGCTAGCAAAAGATGGGGCAGCTACTCGGATGCTAAGTTCACGTGAACGAAGCTCGCTTCCTTGAGTAGAACAAGTAATTTCAATTCGTGCGAGGCTAAATAGAATGAGGGAAGCAAATTGCAACACCTCAACGCCACAGTCTACCAGGTTGTGTCCCTCCATGTGCGACAGGCGGCTTCGTAAAGCCTTAGGCCTAAAGCGTCGCTACCCTGACAACAACCGGCATCCAAAAACAACACCCAAAATGAGCGCAAAACAGGCAGCCGCGAGGAGACGTCAGCTCTGTGAGGTGGTCCTACTCCGCTCGGTGCACACAGCATCCGAGTTGACGGCGCCCACCGTCCCAGACGGTGTCGGAGCGCCCGGTGCCAGGCCGCAATACCAGTCAGCCCGTAGTGGCACCCGTGGCCCGCGGCCACCCGGCTCCCAGAGCCGCGACTTCATCAGAGTCAAAGAGATAGGAGAAGCTATTTACATGAGAAATTCGGACCAACCACGAGGCTTCCGTACTAACTCGCTTCAGGCTTGCCAATGCTCCGCGGGCGCTGAGCTTCACTCTCCCAGGAGGCAGACCACGAGGCTCTCGTACCGACGAATGTCATTAAAAAAACACTTGCGAAAAAGCTTAGCATGTTGACATGTTCAGACACACTACAGCCACCGTCGCCTCGTTCAAGAAAGCACGCCGCCAACGCTAGGGATCGAAATCCACGCTAGCCCTACGCTTCGGTTCAAACAAAGGTCTCGAACGAAGCAAAACTGTTAAATCTATCGTCCGATGCTCCAAGAGCCCACGTTGGGCAGCCAGATGTGGGGTTCTCACACCCACTCCTGGGTTCCGGACAGCAAGCAGTGCGGACGTGCCGTGCTGCGCGTGCGCCGATCCATGCTACTGCGAGACCGTCTCGCATGGCCGCCTACCAACGCTCCACCGTTCGCGTGACCGTACACGCGAACGACCAGGCGTTGGGATCCAGCATGGGGCGAACATATTCGCTGGCTATCCGGTCGCGGAGAGTCGGACTTCTGGATTTGTCGCGTGCCTATCGGCATGTTTTGTGGATAGCAGCTCGGCTAGCAGGCATTGATCTACGAAAGATGCAATAAATGCCCTTATGACTGTTTTCACTATTGTGTTATCGTTCCTTTGTCCCAAGAGTACGGGAGGAGAACCCCACACTGTATAAGATAGCTTTCCAATCGACTGTAGTACTTCTTGTAGTATGCCTGTATTGTTGGTGTGGGTGGGCCAAATGTACCTGCAACTCTGACTTCGAATTTTCGATCTTTCAAAAAGTCACGGTAGAAGTTAAGTTCTCCACCACACTTTTTCTTGCTCATCGTTCTTCCTATTAGAGTAGTATGAGTTACCGGATTAAATGCCTCTTCACGCTCTTCCTTCTTTCATAGGTGGTATTACACAACGCCCTCTAATAAAGTTTCTGCTGATTACCCCCCCCACTTATATCTACCAGAAGGATCAACTCTTGAATAGGCCTTTTTTGTGTTTGTGCATGAGAAATCATGGTCGTTTGGCATCTATACATATGCAGAAATGGCTACCTGATAGAGTGCTTACCATGCCGATCAAACTCATTTGAGCAGTGCTGTTCAACAATACATATTGGTGCAATGTATGTTTACACATTCTAAATATCAGGAACGATGCTTGTTTTACAATAGTGCCTTTTGCTTTCGATAGGTATTAGTATTGCTTGTTACATTCTGCATAAGCATGCCCGCTTTATGCTGTAGCTTTTGGAAGACTAAAGTTTCAATAAATGATGATGAACTAAAGCTCAGTGCAAGACCTCCTTTTTTTACCTGTGACTCCCATCAGAATTCAACCGCTATGGCTCGCAATTCAATTCCTCCCCTTGTGTTAGCTGCAGAAAGCTTTAGCCACAATTGCAGGTGAATAAAGTGAAAAATAAATTTCGTTGTCGACAGGTTAGTTTTCTTTGTCATTGTACGTTGGTAAAACTTCCAATAAATGACTGTGTCATTGCAAAAGAGCAGTTTCTGGCTCTTTATTCAATGAACTGGATGTTGTGTATAGTTGAAATGCCAAGATTTCTTTTAAAGTCCCATGGTGAAATGTTCTTGCAAGTAGCATGGTATTTCATTACTTATAAGGGTAGTAATCGCAGAGGATATCGTCATATGGGCTTGCGCACCAATAAGTCTCATCACAAAATTATTAGAAACGCTTATTAGAAACATCTAAGACATTGATGTTGCTGCACACTTGATTATCTGTGGACGTGCAAGAACCGTTTATACTTCAACGATTCAAAGATTCACAGGAATGCTTGGAACTGGCTGACCGCACTGCACAGTTTTGAATTACTTTTCTTTATCGTGTCGTCTTCAGGCGTTTTATCTGCATAAGAACCAGCTATTTGCCTAATTTCCGCATCGTCAGGAGTTTTACATGATGGTGCAGGAGGGTACGTTGTCACTGTGTGAATAATTCACTAACTGTATTGTTAATTACAGTTCAAGATACATAGGGAAATTCAAGCTTGAAAACCGACAAAATAGTACTTCAGCTAAACGGTCCCGCCTACAGCAGAACTTTGAAACTTCGAGTAGCTTGCTTTCTTGTTATTTGCCATTGCCGAGGTTTAAATCATTTAAACTGCTTCGTACGTGCAATTTTTACATGCTATTAAACAAAATCAAATTGTGACGACCCGAAAAGGCCATGTCGTCTGGTAAGGAACGAACACCTCGTAGTACTGACAACTCGCAAAGGTGTACGAAACAAACGTTGAAATGCGCGTCATTTGCTACGCAGCTTGTCAACGAACCGGAGAATGGAATCTGCGGTATAATTTTTTTTTCACTCTCCGTTGGAGTACGCACCGAAATCGGCTCTCCCCGTGTCCACGCATTGCACTTGTTGAGCAAGACGCCATTTCCCAAAACAAACCGCGAAATAGCTCTAGGTGCAATTTTGACGGAAGATCGCACCGATCGCTGCGACAGTGTGACTGTGCGGCCAACCGGTCGGTCGCAAATGAAAACGGAAAGGGGTGGGGGTCGGCACTGCGATTTTCGTCGCATCCCTCCGAAATCGCACTTCCGGTGCGATGAGAGTCGCACAATATGAAACAGGCTTAAGGTTCACAATAGGCGAGTAAAAGTTGGTTAGTCCCCCCCCCCATTGCTTATTCCAATACTAAGATATTTAACTAGCCCTAGAAAGACGCACGTCGATAGCCAGAAGCACACCGGACCGTGGGGTTTGGTCATTTTGGTTCGCTTCATTTTTCAAGGCGACATTGCTTTTCAATTCGTAGCGTTTCCATTGCCGCCATGGTTTCCAGGAAGTCAATGTAACAGCCACGCGACGAGTTTTAATTATAATTTTGTAGCAATAACTTTTCCGGGCCCTTAACTCCATAGGTTGTGACTGAAGTCCTCGCCATTGATGATATATCTCGTAACCGGATAGGAGACAGAGCGCGTTTTTGTACTGCCTACCCCCATCAGTGTACTCACTCGCCTACGTTTAAGTAGGCCGTAAATGTCAAAATCAATCAACCTAGAATTGTGAGAGACCACTTGGGGGATCTGTGATTCCCGAGTCTTCTAATTAACGTAGATTTTCATGATGACATCATATGTGCGAAAATAAATGTTCGAAAGAATTTACCGACAATTACGAAGCTCCCTAATGAGAAATTGGAGGGCAGTTCTATACGTGTTTTCAGTTAGCGATATGCTAACGCGATAGCGTTAAGGACCTCGTGATGCAGAAAATCAGGTGTCGGTGTCCTGGGAGTTGTCCGGGAGCGCAAATTTCTGTATACATTTAGGTTTATGCAAACACCGCTCCTTGCTATATGGAATGCGGTATACGCGGTTTATAGAGCCACACCTTTGTATCGTTAAAGTTGCTCATACCTTGTCCTACATTAGTGACAAAGTTATTTCTCGGGATTTTCAGAATGACAGCCTACAAACAATTGCCATGACACAAAACACAAACAGCCCATGCCTTCTTTGTTAAAACTTCTGAGACTTAAATATTAGAAGTGCGAAACAGTAACAGAAACCTGAAAATGATGTAATTTTTTTGGCGCGGCTTTGGGGGAGGAGGGGGGACTCCTTCCAAGATCGGCCCACGCAAGAGGCCGCGTTTCTACCGGCAAGCTCGCCTTTGTTCATAGCGTTCGACGCCAGCGTGTCCCGGTAAACATGGAGTATATATAAGCTGCAATTTCCGGGAAGCGTGAGAAGCAGTCAGGGATGTTTGAATGCTACCACGTCAGAATCCTAAAAGCGAAGGTTAAGCTTCCTCCAAGTTTTTTAGACAAAATTAAATTATGGGGTTTTACGTGCCAAAACCACTTTGTCCTTATGAGGCATGACATAGCGGAGGACTCCGGAAATATGGACCACCTGGGCTTCTTTAACGTGCGCCCAAACAGTACAAGGGTGTTTTCACATTTCGTCGCCATCGAAATTCGACCGCCGTGGACGGGATTAGATTCCGCGATGTCACGCTCAGCAGCCCAACTCCAAGTTTTTAGCTGGCGCAGACTATCTGTCTCATGCGGCACGTTACAAACGGTGCAAAGTGTGGAGCTACTGCGTCGCTAATCTTGAGATCGCGAGAGCCAGCGCATGGGCACGATTCCCATTTACCGCGCCCTCACCGGCCGTCTCCGTTTTCCCATTGGACTACCGCTGTCACGTGACAGGTTTTTTTTTTTCATCGGTGAAGAACGCGTACCTTTTCAGACGTTTCTCCGGCTACATCTTCGATGCAATGAATGAATACGCGCCATAGTGCACGTTGTTTGTCGTTTATATGGTGACGGTACCTTACGTCGCGAATAGCGCTCTTCCTTGGCACTCTTTCTACTCTTCGTCATGACTTGCTGCCGTAATTGCTTCAGGCAAGCTTTTTACTCTGCCGTTCGGCAAGCATGATGTTGAGCGAAGAAAGATATAGATGCACGGGATCGCTCGCACAAATTTCGACGGGCCGCCGTCCGTGCGTTTTTGTGAGGTGAGTAGGAAATTCCTAAATAACAGAGAGTGTACGATCCACCAAAAACACGGGGAAGGCGGGAGATGGAAATTCAAGGCCATGAGCGAAACGAGAACAAGGTAAAAACGGGAGCCAACGTTCCCACAAGTAGACTTTTCGAAATGTTGGCCTTGAAAAAATCAAGTCCACCTGTCTAAACGTTGGCTCACGCACTTACCTTGTTATCGTTTTGCTCAGAGTGTATACGGGATATTTATTTCCAAGCTTTTACACAGTGTGATGTTATCGCGGATGTCGTGCGCTCATTGGTTGTGCATCTTGTCGAGGCAGTTTTTCTTCCTTGAGCAGTAGTGCGCAATATATTTATGCGTAAGCGTTTTTGGCGAAAATAAGAAAAATTGTCCTTGACGCGAAAAGTATTAAGCCTTTCATCTGCATAAAAAAGGGGAATTTCCTAAGTGAAGTAATTTACCAATTTAGAAGTGTAAATGTAGATGAGTGTAGCTTTACAAACGGTAAGGAACAACTCAGAAAAAAAAAGTAATGAAAATGATCAGAGTGAGCACCAATTGGATGCGCAGGGCTCCATAGAAGACGCATGGTGAATATAAGACTAGGGTCGGCCAATTTGAATTCTGGGAATGGGCCAAATAGAAATTTCGGGGTGGGACCGCTTAAATTTGGGGATGGACTAACTTAAATTTTGGGGTATGCTTATGAATACTTTGATGACTCCAGTGAAATCTCTGCATGTTTTTGATGTAAGAAATTACGGAGCGGTACACTAAGCCTACAACTTGCCTTTTAAAGGAGGTATGTTTATCCGTGAAAAAAAATACAGCTTCAATTAAACTGTTAGAATACTCAATAAGCAAATCAGGGTTGCACGCGATAATACTTTAACAAAAAGAAATGATGTTTAAGCTTTGAAAATTCGTTACAACCGCCGAAACAACTGAACTACCTGAACGCCCGGCAATAACGGCAGTTATTGGGGCACCCCTCCAGCGCTTCTCTTCTCCTAGACGAGGGTGGGGGGAGGGTGAGCCCTTTAGCAACAATTGTCATCTTCCCCGGTCGCCTTTTCTATGTGGCGCGCTCCGGCATGTGTGTCTCGTGCCTCGTACTGCGAGCTTCGAAAGTAGAAGGATGTGGAAGGGAAAAAAAACAGCTTCTTCAGCTGCTGCCTTTGGTCCGAATGGTTCTCAGGTATTTTTCTCACAGACTCACGCACTGTTGCAGCGGACATAATCTCGCTCCCTATAGCTAATACGGCAGTAGAGCTATTTGGCAATACAGCAGTAGTGCTAAGACGGCAGTCATTGTCAGGAAAGTCTAGGAGCACTCGCCAAGCAAGCTTTCCTTTAAAACGTGTCTGACTTAACAGTTGCCTTGAATGTGGACGTAGGTCCACATGTGTGCAAGGCAGTTGTTGCTATAGGCGCTGACAAATTGTGGCTGCAGAGGAGAATAAGTTACCCAAGTTAATAAGAATGCCTTTACTTGCGAAAGCAAATTACTTTCGCTCATTTTAATGATGTCTTGGCACAGGCGAGCTTCTTTCAATATCTGGGTCTTTCACGCACTGCATTTTGGTGCACGGAAGCAAAATTTCCGCATTCAGCGTAATCTTGGGAACAGAGCTTGTGTATAGAGGTGTTGGGCAGCCACCGAGCTAAGCTATTTTGTCGCAAAGGATACAATAGTGCATGGAAGTGAAATATTTCAATCGGTACAGGTGGTAGTCTTTAAAGCGACGAAAGTCTGAGGGCTGCGGCAGGCACATTGACGTATTATACAGCGGTGAGCAAACGTTGCTGTCTGTCTCGTGACCACCTTGCCCTAGTCCGAAGAGGGCACATCAGGGAGACTGGCGCGCTGTCTACATGCGGTCTGCTCCTTTGCGATCTGTTCTACGCGAAACTTAGTTGTAGTTTTGACAGTTATTCGCGAATTCTATTCTTGAGTCAGCGGCACGCGCACGTGCTCTGGCCCTCTTCTTTCTAGGAAACTGTTGCTATGTGACATGACCCCCGTGTCTATCGTCTCAAGGCTCTCGTTGGCGTCGACATGATAGAAGTGTGCATAAAATATTGGGTCACTGACTAAGTGAAAACAACAGAAACTTTGACGTATCCGGTTCCGTACGTAACCATTTTTCACTGTAGAATGAGAAGCCGAAACGTCAGAAGCTTTCTGTTTTGACTGGTTCACCGACAGATTGTTTTATTTAGGCTTTTACCTGAACATAGCTTTTTTTTTGTCAGAGCATCGAGTGATGGGTGCACCTGCGACGTGCGGGCTATAGCGTAGATTTTTTTTTTTTTTTGTGCTGGGATACCGCGGCTCGATACCACGATGGGAAACGTAGCCAGAGCGAGGCAGAAAAACAGCCACCACAGGGTACCTTGTATAAGGCAAAGAATGCTTCCGATATTTGTTACAAATAAAACATGCACATGTTCTACTGGAGTAGCTTGTAGTACATACGTACCTGGCAAGCTGCTATCACGTGGCACAAACACCACGAATGTGGTTAACGAGAAAAAAATTTACCGAATCCCACGCACTGTGGTAATCGAAGCAAGTGAAGTTTTCAGTTGCGTTTGCTTTGATTGACGATAATTAGTGGTGGTGTTGACGGCAAATGTTTAATTTCTTGAGTATTTAGTGCAACACGAGAGTGCTAAGTTGATGTGAACTTTTAACCTGCGTGCACGACTGCTTTCGCTCAGCATAGTACACAGAACACACAGACAGACGTGTTTGCTTCAGGCGTCGTTGTGCGCCGTTGTTTATAACCTCCGAGAAGGTTAACATTCTCATTACCTCGCGCGATACATCGCATTCTGGCAGAAGCAGAAGCTATTATTCAAATATGAGGTTCTGCGTGTCAAAACTACAACCTGATTATGAGGTACCCCGTAGCGGCGGACTACGGATTAATTTGACCCCCTGGGTTTCTTCAGCGCGCGCCTAAATCTAAGTATGCGGGCAATTTTGTGTTTCAACTACATCGAAATGCGGCTCCCGCAGTCTGCATCGAACGCGCGACATTGAGCCCCGCCTTAACCGCAAAGGTAGCGCAGCGGGTACAGTACTTCTGATTTGACATGCGGCCGCTTCCGTTATGTAGCCTAGACGCTTCGGTGCTTTCATGCAGCTTTACATCTGCACGCCATGCATAAATTGTCCGCTTGAGAAATTTGCTTACTTTTTGTTTACTTTTCAGAAGGAGCATGAACGTAACGTACCGTACCTTGAACCTAAATTTATCCAACTAATCAACAACCGCTGTTGTTTCAAGTAATAGCGTTTCCTTGCCTTCTTGCATCGCCTTTTCCCTATCCAACCCTCACCCCATGTATGCGAGCTGCGAGTGAAGAGTAGCAAGGGTGTTATTCACTCGTTTCGTGACAGCATTGGTTCTACCCATTCTCTATCACCTCTGGCTACCTCTTCTCCACCTGTCTATCTACCTCCCTTCTGGACAGTTCCATGTTAGCACAAAGGTAAGCGCTGCAGTCTACCACCTGTCCACCGGAACGGGCAGCGGCGTGCGCTCAGACACACGTATGACGCAAGCACTCATACCTAGTCGCACCACCTGAGTAGCGTCGCACCGCTGCAACTCAAAGAACTAAGGCGCACCGAGGACTCCCATTGGAGAGCGAGCGATTGCGCTGGCATTGGAAAAATAGAGGAGGCGATGGTCTGCCTTACACTCTTAAAAAAAAGGTAGTCGCAAGCGACTCTTTTCGGGGTGTATCTGCTCGTAGCACATATGGTGACTTTTGGGTGGTAACACGTACTCTCTTGGAAACACAGTGCGGGCGACTCCCTCACAGTACCGGTGACTCTCTCCCGCAAGACCTACTGAGGTGTATGTATTACTCCCAAAGCAGGAGTTGATGCGAGTACCTCAGTGGTCCATGCAAGTACCCCTTGGTAGTCAGCGGTACCCCTTTGGAATGGCAACAATGACCCTTTCTATGGTAGTCATCTGAAGACTCACAATGGTGGTGTACATGACTACCATGGCAAGAGTTGGTGAAACTACCTTTTGGGTGGTAAGACGTACTCTCTTGGAAATACAGTGTGGGCGACTCCCTCAGCACCGGTGACTCTCTCCCGCGAGACCTACTGAGGTGTATGTATTACTCCCAAAGCAGGAGTTGATGTGACTACCTCAGTGGTTCATGCAAGTACCCCTTGGTAGTCAGCGGTACCCCTTTGGAATGGCAACAATGACCCTTCCAAGGGTAGTCATCTGAAGACTGACAATGGTGGTGTACATGACTACCATGGCAAGAGTTAGTGAAACTACCTCCTGGTACTTAACCGAACCCTTTGCAGCAACTGCTGTGACCTCTGCCTGGGTAGTCAATAAACTATCTTTACACTAAGATGGAATCTCACAACATAATAGATTTTAGTCTGCACGTGCAAGTAATGCCTAGATATTCTACAGCTCTTAGCCACCATTATATGTTATGATAAACTGTAATACCATAAACAACTACAAAAAACACTGAGCACATAACACTACAGTGAGTGAAACACCAAGAGCAAAAATTTCACTACTATAACTGTGTTAACCTCTAACGCATCAATGCACTATACCTGGCAAAAACAGAAGACAGCAGTCTGATTTGCTCAACTGGAATCAATGGCCAACCTTAAGAAACACTATGCTTCAGTTTAGAAGGCACACTGAACAGCTGCAAGATGTCCAAGGTTATCAGGTATTGTAGCATTTCAGGCATTTGAGCAAGAATTTAATTCTTTGCCATGACAAAGGGCCCATTTATTTCAATATGCCATGGAGGCATATGTAGACAGAAGAATTAAATTTCAATATCGATATTGAATGACCAATTTACAATCTCACCAAATCAAAGCACTCATACAGCATCGATGCCAACGGAAGAAATATGCCTAAAGACCAGATAAATGCAAAGCACGGCATGACAAATAGTGGCAGTTTAATATACCTGTGCTGCCTGCATAGTAGGTACATCCCATAATGTTTCAAAAGTGCAATTTCTTGGCCATCCTTTCATCCAAATTGTCAAAAAAGACTGTTGTCTCACCTCCTAAATGTTTCCGTTTGCAATGCCACCATGTTTGCATCAAATTCTGTCTGCTCCAGTAAACATCTGAAAGAACAGCACAACTGTTAAAAACTTGTAAAAATTTTATTCAATAAAAGATATGCACACATCACAGTAACCTTTAGCAAGAGCACATATAGTGATCACAAGGAGCACTTCATTCTTGTAAGCAGAGCACCCAGTTTAGAGGAGAACAGGAAGAGCCTGAGAATAGCTATACTGCATCCGTTAATGTTCTCGTGGAATGAACCACAAATGGCCTTGCCACCATGGTATATCGTAAGTCCACACATGTAAAAATACCTAAATTTCCTTTCTGCAAACCTTCATCATCATCAGCAGCAGCAGCAGCCTGGTTACGGCCACTGCAGGGCAAAGGCCTCTCCCATACTTCTCCAACTACCCGGTCATGTGCTTATTGTGGCCATGTTGTCCCTGCAAATTTCTTAATCACATCCTCCCACCTAACTTTCTGCCGCCGCCTGCTACGCTTCCCTTCCCTTGGAATCCGTTACACCCATCATTCTTCTTTCCATAGCTCGTTGCATCGTCCTCAATTTAAGTAGAACGCTTTTCGTAAGCCTCCAGGTTCCTGCCCCGTATGCAAGTACTGGCAAGACGCAGCTGTTTTACACTCTTCTCTTGAGGGATAATGGCAACCTGCTGTTCACGATCTGAGAATGCCTGCCAAACGCACCCCAGCCCATTCTTATTCTTCTGATTATTTCAGTCTCATGATCCGAATCCGCGGTCACTACATGCCCTAAGCAGATGTATTCCCTTACCACTTCCAGTGCCTCGCTACCTATCATAGACTGCCGTTCACTTCCGAGACTGTTAAACATTACTTTAGTTTTCTGCAGATTAATTTTTAGACCCACCCTTCTACTTTGCCTCTCCAGGTCAGTGAGCATGCATTGCAGTCGGTCCCCCGAGTTGCTAAGCAAGGCAATATGATGAGCGAATTGCAAGTTACGAAGGTATTCTCTGTTACCTCTTATCCCTAATTCTTCCCAATCCTGATCTGTAAATACCTCCTGTAAACACGTTGTGAATAGCATTGTAGATATCGTATTTTCCTGCCTGATGCCCTTCTTTATTGGGATTTTGTTGCTTTGCTTATGGAGGACAACGGTGGCTGTGGAGCCGCTGCAGATGTCTTTCAGTATTTTTATAAACGGCTCAACTACACCCCGATTCCGTAATGCCTCCATGACTGCTAAGGTTTCGACTGAATCAAATGCTTTCTCGTAATTAATGAAAGCTATATATAAGGGTTGGTTATATTCCGCAGATTTCTCTATCACCTGAGTGATAGTGTGAATATGGTCTATTGTTGAGTAGCCTTTACGGAATCCTGCCTGGTCCTTTGGTTGACAAAAGTCTAAGGTGTTCCTGATTCTATTTGCGATTACCTTAGTAAATACTTTGTAGGCAATGGACAGTAAGCTGATCGGTCCATAATTTTTGAAGACTTTGGCGTCCCCTTTCTTATGGACTAGGATTAGGTTAGCGTCCTTCCAAGATTCTGTAAACCTCAAGGACCACCAAATGCTCGGTCGCCTCATCGCTAGGAACCTTGCTTTTCCATCTTCGGTCGAGCCCTAAAGGCAGAAAGCAGAGTTGATCTTGGCGCAAAATGACATGGCAAGTAATGGCCAGCTTCTGTAACTGCTAAATGAGCAAGAATGTTAGGCCTTAGCGCCCATCCGCCAAGTTGTGGCAAAGAAAAGCAAGCGTGCTACCATCCTGTATGCAGGTGGCATGAGCGGCACTTTTACGAGAGTGTTGAATGACTGCAGTGTTTGTGTGGCGCATGTCCTTTCCAGCAAGCTAAGTGATGAAATGGTGCACGTGAAGAACTTCCTTGGTGTCGTGTATAAATTCCTATGCAAAAAAATGAGATTCACTGTACACTGGCAAATCTGAAAACTTCGAAAAGTGCCTAAAGCAGCATCAGCACGAAGTTGCCAAATGCAACCCTCTTTCCAAGACATATTTATTTATTTATTTAACCATACTGCAGGCCAATTCTTTGGCCCTAGAAGGAGGGGCATTTTCGGAATGACAGACAATAAATAACAGTAATAAATTAAAAACAAGCAAAAGTAACGCTAACACAATGGATAAGCAATTTTCAACAAAACAAAAAAAAGGAACAAGAACAGAACTAAAACCGGCAGAAGATACATACGTTTATACAATTGCAAGAATCTATAGCTCACAAAAGCAATGTTCCGCTTCTGCTGAAAAGTCACTGGCCTTGATAATACTCCAAACACCAGGAGAAGATAGGTAATTCTATAGACTAAGACTAGGCATTCGTTATAGCTACTGCATTACCAACGCAACTACTACTAATATCACTGCATCTTCAGATGATACGCTAAGCGATAGAAGTGACACGATAGCCTGCTTGACATCTATGCATGCGCTCTGCGTCACCTCACCTGCACAGAACCAAGCCACTGCCTCTCCTGTCATTTGCAAACAAGGGACCCATACTGGCTCTGAAATAATTTTATTTATATAAAAAATATAATTGGTGAGTATTTGCTTTATGTCACCATAATAAAAACTAACTATGAAAAACATTAAAACAAGAAAAATTTTTAGGTTTGGCTGGCTACTGCACTCCTCAGCTGTATAATTCCAAGGCTAAGATCAGCCAAACAGCCTGACTGTTAAAAAAGAAAAAAAAGAGAGGCTACGTGGATACAGCGAGGTGTATCCCAAGAACACTCAGACCTTGGTGACTTGGTGAGCTTTCTCAGCCTGCTCAACAGCTTGTTCAACACTGGCTGCTGTTTTTTTAGTTGCTGCGGCTGACCGTGCTTTCAATGCTGTTAGCACTTTAAGTGCTTTGGTGCCTAGCATTGTTGTTTTTGTTCTGATTTGCATCATGTGCTCTAGCAATGAGAGCGTCTGCTTTGCAGAGCTGACGTATTCGATGTTGAACGCCCAGTACATAGAAAATAACACTACTACACCAGAAGTGAAGTCCAGTACATCAACGCATACGTCCTCACACTTCACACACATGGCCTCGGAAGACATGGGGCTGTCGCCAGTGTACAGCAATGTGGGGTGGGCAAACTCCTGTCCTGGTGTCTGCAAATCAAACATATAAAGAACATAAATTCTTGGGGCACAAAAACAAATGGGGTTGCTTAGTGACATATTAAAAAACTGACTTTTATTTTAGTGAAGGGTTGTCCAAATGAAAACTTAAGCAGTGCAAAAGATCAAAAGTGTAAGTTTTTGTCTGAGGTAGGGAGAAATGGTTTGTTATACCGCATTTACTTGCATAATGATTGCACGTTCTTGCCAAAAAAATTGATGTAAATTCAGGAGTGTGATCATTACGCCGGTTAAATTTCCTGCGAAAAGAAAACATTTTTTTTTCATCCCGCATTTGCTGCGGGATGACAACAGGTCAACAAATCACTGTAACAGTGCGGGACACCAAAACAAAAATGGTGGCTGGCGGAGCAAGCCAGATGCGCTGAATGCGATTTTTTCTTCTTCTCGTGAGTACATTATGCGCATTGACACAGTTTCTTCTGTATCAGTAATGCATAATGTTACTATCGGCAAGTTTGTGGCAATAATGTAGCCATGACCACTTTGTAGGGACAGAAACAGAGATGGGAGCGCTTAGCTGCCAGTGACAGAAACACATGGTCGGCACGCTGCGGAAACTGCGGCATTTGTCTTCACTAATATCTTGATACGGCATGCTTCCAATATGGGTAGGCGAATATGTTAGCTGTGTTACAAGCATCGGCATATGAATAGGGTACACTTCTAACGTATCAGCGTAAACGTGGCTACTATCATTGCCACTCGTGATTTGTTGCGTGCCCACGAGTGCAGGTGAGAAGAATTGAAAAGTACCTTTTTTGTTGTTGTCGACCACAACCATTATAAAGCCTATAAATAATAAAGCCAAGGTGAGCTTGGTTGTAGCTTTTTTTTCATGCAAGTGCGGAAAGTGATGAAAGGAACGAAATGAGGCATCTGCTTAAGAATGTTCGGGCTTGCAGACTGCTTGGTATGTCTTGAAGAGTTGTTAGCATAGCATTCGACAGCATTCGACAGATGTTAAGCGCGATCATCATTAGCTGGACTTGGCACATGACATACGACTGCTTTAAGTTCGGGTTGCGATCATTACATAGGAAAGGAACAAAATCGAACTTTGAGAACAAAATTCATGGCTGCGATTATTATGGAAGTGGATCATTATGCAAGTAAAATACGGTATTACAAGAAATTAGGACAGAACAGTTCTAAGCATTTACTTCAAAAGCCGAAGTGCCTATATTAGTGTGCTACAAAATATGCAATATGCTGGAGTTCAATTTTTATAACTTAATTTTGCAAGATCATATGTGTATCCATGGATGATTGCACAACAAGATATAATTCCTTTGATAATGTCTATTAGGTAGAGAGCATGAATGGTTTCCCTTGTTACTTTCAATGTTTTCAAAGCCCAGCAAAAGGTCACCCTAATAATCCGAGTACATAGAATGGCATAGATAAAGTGCCTGTGCACGAGGATAAATTACGTGATACTTCTTATGCCTTAATGATTGTGTTAACATAATTAGGCAATTTCAATTTAAGGCTATACTTCAATTGTTTATCTTAGTGGTTTTCTAGCTCCCAAATTTCCCCACAGTTCTACATCATTTTTATGGCCCCGTGTGGATATTATGTACTTATCGTGCTGACAGCTCAAAGTTCTAACCATTTTTGTGAACATGTCGTCCCCTCGCTCATTGACAAGGAATGGTAGAACCATCAGAGCGCCCACGCCTCTTGCATCCGAAGAGAAAAATGACACGAGTGAAAGTGCTGCAGTTGCTGACCAATTTCGCTGCTTGTGATTATTCAGTAAATTAGCAAGTGCAACAAAACTGCAAGCACTAACAGTTTATAAGATTCGTACAGTCATACAGCAGTACACTTCAGGAATCTCGGTGGCACAATCCAGTACTAAATGGTCAGTGAACAAATAGTGACTGCATATAGCTGTCTACAATAAGGATATTTGCAAGATGTGTTGTTTAGCCATTTGATGTATGAGACTTACTTCTGGAAGTGTACTGCAAGTGGTTCAAACATAAATAAGGGGAACGAAGGGGCCAGACTTTGTTAATCAAGACTGTATAAAGCCAACGAATATCTAGACCAAGGAAAGCACAGGGAAAATTAAATATGACTTTATTGAAATGCACAACTAATTAAGAAAATGGAAAAGTAGACAAAAAAACTATTTGCCACGTAACCTGCCTTACACATGTGATGCTACATCAATTAAGCTACGATGGAGGCTATTTTCTCCTATTCACCTCGCTCAGCATTTATGTACGTTTATTAGATATGACCTTGGGAGTTTTAACTAGCACCACCCTTGGAAATGGTTGACTGTGAAACATGTATGTTCAACCATAGGCTTTCTATGGTTGGATCGAACATGAAAACCTTCCCTATTCATTTCCTATTGCTCTTTGTTTTTCTTGTTTTAGGCAAACTTTAGCAATAACTATGTATTTCAAAGGCATAAAATACAGACACTGATTCAAATTACCATACTTTTTATAGTCATATCATAAGAAGCCAACAAACACTGACACCAAGGACAACATAGGGGAAATTACTTGTGCTTAATAAATGAAGATAAAGAAACGATGAATTAATGGAAATTAAAGTGGATGAAAAAACAACTTGCCGCAGGTGGGAACTGAACCCACAACCTTCGCATTTCGCGTGCGATGCTCTACCAATTGAGCTACCGCGGCGTCGTTTTCCCATCCACTTTCTTGGGTATTTATGTGTCCTAGTAGAACCCTGGGAGTGTTAGCCAGAGCCACCACTCAGACCTTAGCGGCGGACGTGGAACGTCCTTTCTGCCGCAGGTGTCACGAGAACGTGATCTTTTCTTGGGTGAAAGCAACAGGTCAATAAACCCACATATGCTACCTGAAGGCATCAATGTTGCCAGATTCGAGACCCTCGTTATGTAATCAACGAAAAGAAAGGGGGTTAACTGAGGGGCCCGATTTTTATTAGTCGTATAAGAAGCCAACAAACACTGACACCAAGGACAACATAGGGGAAATTACTTGTGCTTAATAAATAAAAATAAAGAAACGATGAATTAATGGAAATTAATGTGGATGAAAAAACAACTTGCCGCAGGTGGGAAGTGAGCCCACAACCTTCGCATTTCGCGAAGGTTGTTCTATTTGTTCAATTGGTTCATTCATTCAATTGGTAACTATTTGTTCAATTGGTAGAGCATCGCACGCGAAATGCGAAGGTTGTGGGTTCGGTGCCCGCCTGTGGCAAGTTGTTTTTTCATCCACTTTAATTTCCATTAATTCATCGTTTCTTTATTTTCATTTATTAGGCACAAGTAATTTCCCCTATGTTGTCCTTGGTGTCAGTGTTTGTTGGCTTCTTATGACACGACTAATAAAAATCGGGCCCCTCGGTTAACCCCCCTTTCTTCTCGTTCATAGTTTTCATAGAAATATGTAATGCTAACTTTAGAAAGCTTAAGGATAGGGCTAGTTCATACGAACACATCTGCTAGTTTTTTACTCCTATTCAGGCAGACACAGCATTAAGGACATGGATTATGTGAGAACGCATAGAAAAAATGTTACATCACAATGTGTAATTTTCTTGTGTGCCTTCAATTTGAGTCCTTAGCACTGTTCCTACCAATACGGGGCTAGTTTGTTATACATGTTGAAGTGAAATGCATTATTAAGCTACAATAACAAACAATGAAAGGTATCATGTCAGTCCTTTCTGCCATGCTTCCTCGTTACTCAGTAGTGCGTTTCACTTTAATGCTATGTAAGCAAGCAATTGAGAGTGAATCTTATGCTGCGTACCATACTGCAGCTATAATGCTCTCCACGGTTCCTTAGCAGTCAGCAGAAGCTATTCAATGGAAATAGGTTTTATGTTCAAATAACTTTGTGGCTTCCTTAAATAAAGCTGAAATATAGCTCATGAGCAACACATAACTTTATCCCTTCAGCCATGACAGTGTGTGGTGTGTGACAGTGACAACTGCTACGTCACAAGTGGTGGAGTATGCTTTTCGGTCCTCCGTCCTCTGACTCCCCGCTCAACCTCCTGGAGCTTCGATCGGGTCGCCGATTGTGCCAGCTGTCCGCCAGCATGTCGCAGGACGAGCCAACAGGCACTTCTACTTCCACCATCTCAGCCTCTGCTACCCCGCACCTCCACCACTTGTGACGTAGCAGTTGTCACTACGTTTATTCCGACTCAAAGATACGGCGAAGCGATCACGCCCACAGCACGGATCACACTCGAGAGCCAGCCCCACAAGCAATGATGAAGAAGAACCCCATATGAGCCCCACATGATGATGATCATGTACAGATGACAAAGAATAGCTTATATCTGGCTACAATATGCACAAAATTTTCTGCAAACACAAAGCAAACTCAGAAGAAATCTCAGACTGTAGGATGATATTTAAGTGACGTCACGCCAGTCATCACCGTTACACAAAAAGTTGAATGTCAAATTTATTAGTTTAGATGCATTACTTCACGAAAATAAATTGAAATTGTTAGTGAAGTAGGTGACACTGTTATTGATCTAAGGTCCTTCTAATGAAAACAAAAACACTAAATAACAGCGATGATACAGAGCAACACTTCTGCCTTTTTGTGAAACATGGTGTTATGTTTTTAAGATACTGTTGTTTGGCATTATTTGCCTTAGTGATTATCCGTTTAGCATTAGTAGAAGCTTACATTCATAATCAGTACCATATTCAATATTTGTAACTTAGTTGTTATCCGGATATTTAAGAGCTGCATCTTCATAAGACAGCATTATGACTGAAAGGGTTATTGCCAGTGAACACTGCTAGCCGAACTTTATATGGCACAGCAATTAACAGTGTCATAGGAGGCGAAATGTGCTCAATCTGACTATGCACCTACATTATGAGGTGTGCTGATGCAGGAAAATTTTAATATGGTACACATATCCCTGAACTCCTCAAACTTCTATTTTCCAAAGCTGATTATAAACAGTGGCAATGCACTAACTGCAATACACTGCAGGAAAAGAATTTGTGTGCTTGGCCCCCTAGAAGAATGCATTACCTTGAGCCTTAAAGACTTACAGTTTCTCGCAATTCTGTTCTCCACAGCCATTTCTGCCAGCACAGTGCACAGAGTTGACTGCGCTGCTCGCTTGAGCCTTGCTGCATTTAGAATATGGTCGCTGTAATCGTTCAGTGCTTTCAGCAATGCGTTGTCAGGTGGTACACCGGTTAGGCGACAGCATTCATTGCAGATCTGTAACAATTAAAGCATAGCTTGAAACCAGTTCATGGAAACAACGTGAAGCATGGTCAATAGTACCAAGGTACTGTCAGTTTGCAGATATCAGTGCTAAGACAATGTGATTATTTGTGGTCACAATAAGTGAAGCACAGTCTTGCAGAAGAGTAAAGGACAGTTGTTGAGAAATGTGAAGTTTCTGTCTGGCTCCTCTGCATAACAAATCATCAAAAGCTGAACATCAAGAAATGTAACTTTGATAACTTGACATTCCATGAAGATTAAAAAAAGAAATGCTGGATACTGTGAGTGGTGACACAACTGTTACAATAGTTAGTGTCACAAAGCTCTTTAATTCGATTGAAGGAGCTTCGCTGGAGCAGGAGCATGCAGTTATTTGCTGTTACTTCATGGTATGTAAGTGAACGCCATTCAGGCACGCTTGTAACACTAATAACTTGTCATATTTACTGTTTGAGGGCTACAGCATGCACAGCAAATTGGAAACTAGAGAAGAGAGTTGGGTTAGTTGGTACTGTGTCTTTTGTAGCGAAATAATTATAAGTGTGAGAACAATTTCTATAAGAGAGGGGATAGGACAGTGCACGGGACTTTTAACTGAGAAATCTTAATGAATCAAGGACCAGCAAGGATGCCTGTGTGTAAGCATGAACAAATGAGCAAACAAGCCAATGATAAAGCCAATGAAACGAGCCATGATAAACCACTACGGATCATTGATGCAAATGTTCATATCAAGACATGTGACTAATTTCCTTGTGAGTGCCAAAGACGGTGTGCTTACGCATCTATTACCTGTTTTTAGTACGCAAGAAAGCTTCAAACACTTTCCTATAAATTTGACCACTGAGCCGCCTTAGAACACATGCATTATCAAAGCATGGGGAGCATTTGTGTTTATGGCACTGATCAGCTAAGTGACTAGCTGCAGCTAGGGTGATGACAATGGTTCGGTGCTCCCTTGTGAGGTCCTTCAGACATCTCCCTGTCTGGCCTATACAGCATTTTCCACATGAAAGTGGAATATTGTATACCACCTCAACAACCTTGCAATCCACTAAGTGCATGGCATGCTCCTTTGTGCAGGCACCTTTACCTCTTTTATGGGCTCTCAGTTACAGGCACCAAAGTGTCTTCCAGATAGCCAGCACTACGCAAATGCTTTGGCTTTTGCTCCACGCTGCAGGGTACTTAGTGCTCACAGGATTTTACAAGAGCAGCTCTGAGGCAGTTGACTGCTATGTAGCAGCAAGAGCAAAAAACAGTGCAGTTTAAATAAATTAGGAGATTTAAGCTGCCACAAGACAGCAAAATGGGAAGAGTAGACAGCAATGGTGACAATTTCTTGGGTCGAGCTGTGATCACATACAGTAACCCAGCAAGGAACATAGTGAGAATCATAGTTTGTGCCAGCAGTTTCTTAATTTAGACGTTTGCATTTCTCAATGTGCTTTATCATTATGGTATAGTGCGAAGAAGCCTTGTGTACTGTATTAGAATTAATTATTTTTAGACAGATAACCTCAAGATAAAAAATATGTTTGGATATGTTTCTTGGTGTTGACTTTTGCTTAGTGAAGGCTCAGGTAATGGTTCCCCAGAAGGACTAAAGCTATTATTAAGGTAGTTGAACTAACCAGCTATGATAATGCAAGATAAAAATTGCCAATGAGGCAACTGAAGAAATTTCACAATAAAAATTATAAAATGCTGAACAATTAGGTACGCTCACCTCCTTTTCTAGCTTTAAAGCTGGATAGAGGTCTAGAAGAGCGGCAAGACTCATGCCCTCTTGTTCTATGTTTGCTCTCCTAGCAGGTGTGGTCCTGTTCATGGCGTCCTCTATTTTGTCCATGTCGGGGTTTCCCTTCTTGAGTTCTTTTTTCATAAAATTTGTTGTCTCGGAGATGAAGACCTCATCTACTTCAAATGCTGGCTTCACAGCAGTCTGAAAGTACGAGATAACAGAGACAGTATAACAAAGTTTGGTTTCATAACATTGGGAAAATTAAAGGCAAGGAGAAAAAGATTTACCATACTTATGCATGAGCAACACATACACTGCATGTTATCATTTAAAAGGCCTTCCTATACTTCTAGAACGTGAGTAAGCTCACCCAGTCATTTTTTACTACTACTGTAAATGCACAAGAAAAATAGTAATCCTCTGCATAAAACAGGAAACTTAAGGGTTTTTCTAAGCATTTGTCTATTATCACACCCAAAGGCCTCTATGGGTGCTACAGAGGTGATGGGTAAATGACTTGCAAACAATCATTTATGAAAAGAAAAGCAAGAAAAAGACAAAGAAATAACAGAAGCCCAGCATATTCACACAAAATCAAGCAACAATTGACAACACCAACACTGGGTTAGTGTGGATACGCAGTAGGCAGAACACATTTAAATGTACATGGCTTCACTTCGCTGTAATTTGAGACAACTGTCTCCCAATAATGAGGCTCACTACTGTGAACTTATAGCATAATGCCCTGCAATGTCACATTTTCACATGAAATCTGCAGAATGTTCCTGTTATACATGAATGAAATGCAAGCTGTGATTCTATGGGGGAATGGCACTGAGCTACTGCCTACTAAACAATCTGCGTAAGTGTAAGTGACAGCATCATTAACAGGACTACCCTGCTGCTTTGCAGGGAGTCACTTCATCTCAGTAACATGAAAAGCGAGTTGCGCGCTTGACAGAGATAAGACAAAGTTCTAAATAAGGGCCAGAATTAAGTAGTATTCTTTATTGATCAAATAATGGCCACTATCTTCTGTCAAGTTAACAATGTCACACAAGATAGCGAATTACAGTGGCCGCAGGCAACTTAGTGTTGTGACATACCACATCTAGCGACTGCCTCATAACACATGATCCTTACGTAATACTTGCACTTTCCTTTTGCAGCAAGCAATTATAGTACTGAAGTACTGCAACGCACTTGCAAAGCAGAAATATTTCTTTATAGTAGGATCAAGACCACATAATAAAAAGGACACCACAGCCACAGCGTCGATGAAGTGCATCCCGCGGTATCGTATAAGTGCTGAAGGCTCCTTCTTGGCACTGTAGAGTGATTTTCATTCTACCTAGTTCCTGTTTCGTGGGCTCACAAAGACTGTGGAATGATCAACACATTGCAACAAGAGTCGCTAAAATTATACATTCACATTCACTGGAAGCACTTCATTTGTTTAACCCTTTAATGACTGCACATATAAATACAAAACAAATTATTTTATACCTAAATGTGCAAAAGACATTGAGAATAAGTATAATCAACAAAAAGAAATAATATTTTGCAGAAATTCCTTTAGCAATATGGGGAAATAGAACTGGAAGTGGGCTTCTCCCCAAGCCACATATGGCTGGCTGCGTTTGGAATTTGTAGAGAGAGCTCTTTGCATATGTGTACTATAGGTGTACATTTCTTCACATTGTGTGTCTGACATCACTACAGCCGGAGATCTCATACCGGTCTGTCTCCTCTGACCGTGCTTTCAAAAGAAAGCGAGTCGCATGTCTACCTTCCTTCCCATCCTGTGTTCCTGCTCTAAACCAACAAATGACACTTGCTGTCAGTCATACAGTGTTGGCTCAAGACATTTAACCAGAAACTTCTTACTCAATGCCAAAAATCAGCAAGAAATATATTTTTTGGTATGCTGTATAAATAAAGGGTTAAAACAACTCAAGTGTCAGAGTAGCATAGCCACCCACCTTTCACAACATCTTAGCATCTATATCAATATATATTACAGTAAGATGCTGTATTACTGGTCTAGAAATGCTTCTACCACTACATCTTGAACCAATGTTTCACTCTAGGTTCAAGGTGGCAATGCGATATGATATTTTGCTCCTTTAATCACCTATAAAATCTAACAGCATTGCAGATATAGCTGCTACAGCCTGATTGCATATTTGCATTTGTTAAAGAAAAAATGCAAATCATATGAACAAGTACATCAAAAGAAGCAACTAAATTTTTCAACTAAGCCACATAACGAAGGGAGAGTCAGTTAATCTAATGAATAAAATATGCATGCAAACGTGCAGCTTATCACCTGTCTTCGAAATCCAGATGTTGAGCATGTACCAGAACTTTCGCCTGCCTTTCTTGCCTTCGCTTTTGCTTTTTCCGCATCGACTTCAGGGCATCCTGGGGGCATTCGCTTTCGCATATTTTTGTATTTGTTCCTGAGGCTCATATACCACGTGAACTGGAATTAAATGAGAGCAATTGACTTTACATGCCTAAACAACAGTTCAATGACTTCCAGTTTTCAGGTTATGAAAGAAACTGCAAAGACAGTACACAATCAAGCATGGAGTTGCCCTAATCTTAGCTTGCTTTTTGCACTATTTCCTTCATGTTCCAATATGTGCCAACTGAGCTATTTTAGCACACCTTTAAACAAAATAGCTGATAATTTCTTTCAGTATTGGTGTTGGTGAAAACTTTAATGCATGAAAACGGCTACAGGTACAAAAATATATTATTTAACCAAATATATATTTAGCTGAGCATGCAATTTGCATACCAAATGCAGAGGTGCTGTTGGCACCTTCATATTTAATTAAGCTGCAAAGCTTTAAAACCACCCCATCTCTACTCAATCACAAGCACACAGACCTGGACAGCCGCAAGCAAGGATGGTCATAAACATTACAAAGTACTAAATTAAATTATGGGATTTTACGTGCCAAAACCACATTCTGATTATGAGGCACGCCGTAGTGGAGGGCTCCGGAAATTCTGACCACCTGGGGATCTTTTAACGTGCACCTAAATCGAAGTACACGGGTATTTTCGCATTTCGCCCCCATCGAAATGCGGCCGCCGAGGCCGGGATTTGATCCTGCGATCTCGTGCTCAGCAGTCCAACACCATAGCCACTGAGCAACCATGGTGGGTCGTTACAAAGTACTAAGAAAGGCTTTCGTAGCACGCTTAACATAACGAAAAAAATTCTGCGGTTTTATGTGCCATTACCATTGTCTAAATAAAAGGCATGCCGTAGTGGGGGACTCCGGAAATTTGGACAACCTGGGGATCTTCAATGTGCACCTAAATCTAAGTAAGCAGGTGTTTTTGCATTACACCTTCATGAAAATGCGGCCGCCGTGACTGGGATATGCTTAACATATAAAAGTGCAAAAGAAATCAAAATGAAGGAAAGTTATGAGAAAATGCTCTTACATGGCCAAAGTCCGATGTGTCCATCAGTGCTGGGTACTGGTTGACGAGGCTCCTTGCAGCAACGTTGTACAGTTTATTTGGGTACCTGATGTTTACAAAAACATGCATCAACTTTCTACATAAAACAATACACAAAAAATAAAAGATGCAACAGCACTGTAGCGCAATCATTCCCATGAAATAATATCAAACAGTTGAACTGTGATTCATAAGACGGGAGAACTTAAGTAAACTGCACCATGAAAGCATTAGGTGCGTGATGAGAACGAGGTTAGAGCATTGATCAGATGGATTTGACAAAGGACAGGGGTAACATTTAATCCCTTTGTCCTGCAATAGCCAAGATACACTGATAATCATGACCAGAGTATGTTTAAATTAATATATCAAATGAGCTATTACTAAAACATGCACAAAAGGGAAAATCAGCCATGAATACAAGCTTGAAAGAGCATCTCCTATAAGAATTTAGCAGGGCAGCTTATTGAGCTACTTGTTAATCCATTATCCTGCGTGTACAGTGCAAAGGTTAAATGAGGGCGTAGACACAAGCACTGACTACCAATGGAGGTTTTATTGCCGAATTTACACAAAATAGTCATACAGCTATGAGAAAAATAATTACTAAAAAGGTGAACAAAGCAGACCATTAAGGAACACACGAAGAAATGTAGTTGTATAAAAAATGCTGGCCATAGGTTTCACTTCTCAGAAACGTGAACTCTTTTCCTGGTGTGGCAATGAATGGCTTACTGATGCATGCACTCTGTTCCCACACCAATTGTGCTACTTCAACTATGATATGGGTACGACCATCCCTGTGCTTGTGAATAACTGACATTCTTTTGAACCGAGTGCAGCCACACATGCTAGTATGATGTGCCAAAAAGCCTACTCTGCCATTGGGCACATTATATGCATGTTCACAAAACCTCTAATGAAGGCATCTGGCAGTCTGCCCCATGTGACAAGCACCGCATGAAATAAATTTCGTACGCAACCTCTTATGTGGAGTCAAGACACCAAATATTAAGCCTGATCTGCAAGGTCAGGCTTATCAGGCCCTATCAGAAAAAGAGCTAAAGTTTTTCTGGTTAACCTCCCTGCCTTTCCTTCTCCACTTTTTCCTTCCTTCCTTTTCTGGAAGTCACACGTATGGCCGGCATTTGTGATGCAACCTTAAATTTTTTTGTTAACCTCTATTTTCTGCATTGTTCACCATTTTTTGCCCACTAGTCTGTTTTTCTTGCTTCTATCTCCAGAAGTTTTTCAGTAGCTGTTTCACTCGCTCGTGTAAATTCGGCGCATAGGATAATAGCATCTCAGTTGACAGTCGGCACTTCTGTCTATTGGATTGGAAAAACTTTGATAAAAGTCCTGCAGGACGCACGTCTGCATACTCGTTTACTTTTGTGCTGTACACTACCTACAAGAACTGTAACCAGCAGCTAAGGAAGTTTTAGCCAATGCATCATTCTAGCCCCCTCACTAACCCAAGACTCATGACAAAGAAACCATGGAGGATATTGCTATATTGAAGCACAACATTAATTAGGACTGAGTGTTAACCTTTCTGTAGTTTCCGTGACTGTTTTTTGTGGATAAAGAGGAATGTATGTAGAATAAATGCTGCTGATGGTATCCAAACCCGCAAATTTCACATGACACACGCAGCGCTGTACGAATTCAGCTAGCCACAACTGTCTTACCATCCAATTCACTTGGTGTTTGTATACATGCATCAAATGTAGTGCTGGAAATGTTAGGGTTCGTATTGTTAACTGGAATAAAAAAAATGGCGCAGGGCTGCTATGTCAACAAAGCCACTGAATATTTAAATTTCGCGGGTTAGAAAATGAGTGAACTATAATTCAAGACTAGTCAACAAATTATCAGCGATAAAAACATTTTCTACCATCAATGCCGTACACACTGCTGCACGCTTAAAAGGCACTAGACAATTTGGATATTGCTCACTGCGCCAATGCAAAGCTTTAAGGAAACAATTTTTTCCCCTCACTTATCGAGAGTTCGCAAGGGGAACTGTGTAGCTACTAAGTTATAATCATCAATTAGACAACAAAAACTTGTTTTGATTACAGACACCTCCCACTTGTCTTAGTGACGTAACCACATGAGCATGGAGGGCAATACCCTTTCTAATTAACATTGTGCTTAACTTTCATGTTACAATATGAGGTTGAGAAAAACATGTGACCAAACATAATTATGAGACATTTACTGTGGAATGAATTCTCATTAAGTACATTCAATCCCAACTTTATTTACATCTGGGCATAGGTCGGCAAACTGACTCACAAGTCGGCTCGCTCAGACTGATCTCTGAATGTGAGTCTCTACGAGTCCGGCTGAGTCAAATTTCGGTGAGTCTTAGCCCGAATGAGCCTGGCTGAGTACAATTTTGGGGAGTGTAAGTGAGTTCTCATTATTTTGCTGACCTATGCATCCAGGTAAGTGTTGTAACTTACATTGTCTGAGATGACAAATGGCAGGCAATCCACTCAATTATTTTCTTTCGGAGATTGTCAGGCACATCTCCTGCTGTGACAGTTCGGATGTGTGCAGCAATTTCAATGGGCATCGGAGGCAGTGTATATGTTGATTCGTCGTACTGTCCTTTGAGTGCATTCTTCCTATGTTCGACTTCACTACCAGACAGCCTTAAAAAGAGAAGTATTCATTGAAATCAACAATACAGAGCTAGAAAAACGAAACATATGGTATCACAGACTATCACTCCACACGCTCAAATTTACCTACTATAGTTAGTGACAATCCAAATATGGGCACATCTGCCAGTGGCAAATGGAGACCGTTGCTGTTCCGTGATAATAATGTACAAACAGCAAAAATCATGGACTGTGACAACCAAGACTGATTACAGAATGGATGGGTTGTTAAACAAAATTTGGAGAGGAATTTTACCGTCCCTTATATAAATACCTCCTTACCAACACACCGTGACCCCTCTCCCAGTTTTCGTATTGGTACCATGCACAAGGAAGGCGCATTACTGGTCCCTTCACAAACACGGGTATCATGAGCAAAAAGCTCCCCCACCAAGGTGAAAAAAGCAACCGGAATGATGCACCTACAAACATTCCTTTTGAGGGAAACTTGTTGCTAGCTACATTGTCGACCTATAAGTGACTACAGAGGTACTGCTTTGTGAAGGACAAAAACTGGGTCATAATGTGCCAAGTCCATACTAGCATTAAGTCTTCGGAACATAAAGAGAGAACAAAAGTAAGTGAGATAAAGACCAAGGATGATATGATGGAACAAAAATATACTTCAACATTCTGGTTCTCGAATACACAAACTAGACTGCTTGTGTTTATCCAAACATTAACTCCCTATCGCATTTCTGGTGGCTAACGAATGAATACTACAATCAATGTATTTTTTCTGATAACTTCTTGGTGCCTTTGCAAGTTCATGTTATCTATTACAAGTTTCTTTTTTGCGAAACATGGCCACTATTTCAAACAGGAAGATGACTTTTCCCTCAGCATTACATAAATATGAGCTACTGAGATAGATACAAACATTAAGGTCGCGGGTAAGACTTTGAAAGGTGGTATGGAACGACTGAGGAGTCACGAACATGATTGTGCTTCTTAAGCTCTTCATATAGCATGTTATATTTGGGCTGTCTAGACCGCACAAAATTTTAAAAAAATGTATTGCAGCTTTTTGTTTTTATGTTTTCACAAATACACCTCATTTGTCATATCTATTAGTAGCAGAGCATTCCAATTTTGATCAAGGACAGTGGTATGCTGCCCAAGTGGAACTAGGACTACATAAATACATAAAATATTAGGGGAAAAAGCTTTGGTTTTTACATACTAGAATTGCCCCTATGGCATGCATTTATTTGTTTACTAAATTCCCATGAGCATATTCCCTGAAGTTAAGATGCAACCAAGGGCAGAAAAAAAGCTTTAGGGCAGGGATGAGTGTCACTTGCTACTACATTATTAAAAGCAGATGGCATCATATTTATAGGTGAAGGTGGCCATGTGCGCACATATGTTTACACACAATACTCAAACAAGCTTGCATCATTATCCGATCATACGGTGCAGAAACTGCCGTTCAGTGCTATGTAAAGCCACAGATGTATCGATGACACAGACGTCATGTTTCATGTTGATGAAACAGGCCTCCATTAATTCCCATGCCAGAGAATCTGCTTTTACCAAGAATGTGGGTATGGAAAAGATCTGGCTCACACGTGCGGGTATCGTGGCGCAAAGGCAATAGTGTATTAATCTTATTCTTGACAGACAGCTCATGTTCCCTTGCCAAATCGTTATGCAGCGTCCTGTCTGGCCAATATGCACCCAGCTGTGATTAGGTGGAATTTCGTACACCACACCGACCGTGCAAGTCACATGTGGCCTTGTATAATTTTTACCATAAATAGTCAGCTTCTGTGGGTCTCAGATGCATGGGCACAGGCCAGTAAGCTTCTGTGGGGCAAAAAAAAAAATGGTACTTTGTACCTGCTGGCCACTTTCATTAAATCATGGGCCACTTTGTGCATGTATGGAACAACATGCGGCCTTTTCTCCACTAGTGGCTTGGCAAGTGACAGCCAAGTGTTCTTTCTGGCGGTGACGCTCGCCTCCTGAAATCATGGGTTCGTGGCACTGCAATAAGCTATTAATGAACCAGTTTGAAAATTTTTGCAGTAGAACGCTCCCAAGAGGGCACGTAACTTCCAGCATATAACCAAATTGCCTACGTTGCTGGGTGAGGGGCCCTTAAATGTATTGCTCAAATACTGGCATTTTAGCCTTCCGACGTACGACAGATTTTAATGTTGCACAGAGCTAATGCATGAATACAGATTGGATAAGACAGGGTGCATACGGCTTTCTTGGTGCCTCTGATGCTTCGGAGTTGCTTGGGGAGACAACCAAGTTAATCAGTGCTCCATCATGCACTGTGGTGCTTTCATCCATGTCGACATAGCATTGAAACCGGTCGTTGAAGATCTGAAAGCAAAGCCAGATGGTTTATCGATAGTTTTGCACATTAAGTGTGAAGCAGTAGACACTGAACAGGCATAAATTAATTAAACAGCTTTTTTCTGTGGTCGCTGTACTGTCCCAAACAGGTTTGTTATTTAGAGCCATCACAGCACAGCACGACACTAATCCTGCTGCCCATATGTGAGCTAACTACAGGACGCATTAAGCATGCAAGGCTGAGCTTATTTACCAATGTCAGCAACCATCAGTGTATAAGAACATATGATTTCACAGATAGAACCATATTGCTGATTGCACAAGGTTTTCAGAGTCCTATTGCTGAAAATGCCAACGATTTTTTTTTTCCTCAGTGGGTTCCACTTAACTTCATTGCTGCGTGATTGCTGCAGCACACAAATGACAACAGACAAGGATTGAATAGGCACACAACAAGTCTGTTTTCCTCGTCTTTTCTGTTTACAGGATAAACGCTGCAGAAATTTGCAGAATATGGCATATTATGACCGGTTACGCTAACTAAAGCACCATTACCTTGACTGAAGCTGTTAGTACTTCACTTTCCCAAACCAAATAGGGTAGCGATTGCACACCTGACCTCAATATCAGTAGTAAACCAACCGCGCAAGTTTTCAGAGGATGGAAGCCGTGAAAACGACTAGTTTTCTTGAGGATTTTCGACACGGCAATAATTATAATTGAGCAACGTTGTGTTCGTACGGGCATGTATGCACTGCACGTCAATTTAAGGTCAAGTGCACTGGCTGTGACGAAACAAAAATATTAGTAGTTGGCAGCACAGTGAAGTGACACAGAGCAATTTTGTAACACTCGATCTGTCAGTTCAATGCGCGGCAACCCAACAGTTACGAATCGTGCTCGACATTTCCGCTACGCATACTGTTGCTATTTTGCCCATATGAATCAAACAGTGACCAAATACTCTTTGAGCTCCATAACGCGCAGAACATTCACGCTCACCTGTATAAGAAGATCGCCGCCCTTCATCAGGTGCGCGAACCCACCCGTCCGCAGGCTTTCGTGAAGGTCGGCGAGTTTCCGGGCGCCTGCGAGCTTCACCACTTTCTTTGACAGCCCGTGCGAAACGAGGCAAACCGCTTCTTCTGCATCAGTCGGCGAGCAGTTTGCTGATGGCGGATCGAACGACATGCTGCCGCTGCTGTCAGGTTTCGCAGAAGAATGCCCCTCGCGTTTCGATAGCCGTTTGTCGCCGTGGTTTGCGATTCCAAGGAGCCGTTGCCGCGCTTTTCACAGTTGTGAATCCGAAGTCGAAGTAAATACGGAAGCCGTAAGTCAGCCACTGTACAGCTAGGGTCCCGAATATTTCGCTATGCGTATTAGAAAAAAGATTTTGCACTCATCGCTGCACTGTTCTCACTCAAATTTTGCAGAACGATCGCATTTTGGCTACGACTTTGTTTAGTAGTTTAGGCACAGTTAATTGCCTTGTTTTTAAGAAAAAAATGCAAATTTGCCAGCGCTCATGAGATGCGAGCTGCTGCGGCGACGGGGCAAGCATAAACTTGTGTCGCCGCCTGCCGTCAGCTGCAGAAAGCTGTATTTTATTGACGGCTGCCGCGTGTTGCCCGCTCCTGTAGGAAACTCTATGCCTGGATTAGCCGACTGCCCTCCTTGAGACGCTACTTTCTGCAGCTGACGGCAGGCGGTGTAACAAGTTTATATTTGCGCCGTCGCGGTAGCTACTTGCATGCCCGTGGGCGCTGGCAAATTTGCAAATTCGCACTAGTCGTGATTACTATCAGACGACGCAAAGGGCTGCGCCTTTGTGCTCGGGTACGCTTCAGTGAGTGATGAGTTCCGTCTGTAACTTTAGGTGCCCGCGATGCCCATTTTTTGCACAGAAATTCACACGTGTGATTTGGCATCTAGGTGAAGTACACGCGTCGGACCCAGACTTCAAGATAACTTGTGGCATTGAAGGCTGCCAAAACACTTACAAAATCGTTGGAAGCTTTCGAAAGCACGTCTACCGTCAACACCAGCAATGGCTTTCAACATGTGACGGTGATTCAGCAACGGAAGCTTCAGAAGAATTGTGTGATCCCAATGATGCCTCTGATTTAGCTGCCAGAGCTTGTCCGGACGACGGAGATAGTGACGGCCGCTCTTCCCCTGGTCAGCAAAGTGAGCCACCTCCGCAACCTGGGACGTCTGACCGAGAATTGGATCCGCCAACATTCCAGTGCTTCGCGACGGCTTTATTGCGAAGCCTGGCAAAGATGTTCTTTAAGATATCCGAGAGCCGAAAAGTACCATATTCAGTCTGTGACAGCTTGTTTCAGGAAGTGCAATCTCTGGTGCACTCACTCTTGCAAAATTTTGCCGGGTACATAAAACAGGCACTCATTGAATGTGGCTGTTTTGTGCCAGAAAGTTTGACACAGGTTCTCGACTGCAACTTTCTTGTTGGCTTGTTTGATGACATTCGATCTCAGTACCAACGATTCCGCTACGCCAAAGCCAACTTTCCATATACAGAGGCACAGCAGCTCGCCTATGCAGGTGATGACCGAGCCTCATATCAGTACATTTCAGTTGGCAGTGTCATACGTCAGTTTGTACAGTGTGAACATGTTTTTGAACACCTTATGAGGACTGAAGTTGATGGAAGTGCTACACTTCGCTCTTTTCGGGATGGTTCAGCTTATAAACAGCAGCTGAACAGTGTGCTCCGCTGCACAAATGCTAAGATACTTCACATACTTCTGTACATGGATGAAGTGGAAATAGCTAACCCAATCGGCTCTGCCAGGGGTGTGCACAAGCTTCTGGCTGTGTACTATACACTTCTGAATGTAAACCCGAAATACCGTTCTCAATTGAAATTTATGCATCTTGCCATTCTTGGGAAGTATGCTGATGTACAGAAATACGGCTTGGAGGCTGTTCTGCGACCATTGCTTCGTGAACTAAAGGAGCTGCAAGAGAGAGGCATAATGGTTCAAATAGGGAAATATGAAGTGTCCTTGACGGTTTTAGTTCTAGCATGCTGTGGAGATAACCTTTCCATGAACAGGCTTGGGGGCTTTACTTGCTCATTTTCACGAGGTGCAGTTTGTCGCTTTTGCATGGCACAGATGAGGAATATTGCATCTCTTACAAGGGAACAATTGTGTCAAATAAGAACAAAACAGCTCCATGAAAGCCACCTCGCAGCCGTTAAACTAAATCCACTTCTGTACAAGAAACTTTATGGCGTAAACGAGATGTCAGCGATGGACTGCCTTCCAAACTTTGATGTCACATCACAGCTTCCACCTGACATTATGCATGATATCTTTGAAGGTGCATTCCCATTTGTGATGCAGCATGTACTCAAAGGGCTGCTCCAAGACAACGTTCTTGAACTATCGGACTTAGACGAAGTTTGCACATTCCACTATGGCCGCAATGATCGTACAAACAAACCACCACAACCCACGGAAGCCTTCGTACGAGGCAACGCCCCGCTAAAGGGCACTGCTTCACAGAAGTGGTGCCTTTTGAGACTTCTGCCTCAGATTTTAGCTTCTAAAATTCCAGAGGGAAACGAAGATTGGGAGGTTTACCTCTTATTCAGAGAAGTTGTGGATATGCTTTTGACTGATGAGCTTCCTTCACAGTCTCTTGTGTATATGGAGATGAAAATTCAGGAATTTCTCCGTTCATTCGTTACCCGCTACCCAGGAGCCCGCATAATCCCAAAGTTACATTACCTTGTGCACTACCCACGTATGATATCTCTTTTCGGACCACTCAAACAAGTGTGGTGTATGAGGTTCGAGGCTAAACACCAGTACTTTAAGAATGTGGCATAAAAGACGAAAAACTTCAAAAACATATGCAAAACACTTGCAGAGCGTCACCAACTTTTGCAAAGCTATGAATTTAGTGAGATTGTCTTCAACCGACGCCACACCATGTCAGGCCTGAAATCTGTGCAAAGATCTGTTTTACATACATGCATTGAGGAACGTCTGCCTGCAGGTAATGTATGGCAAGCAAAGTCAGTCACTGTTGAGCATATGGCATACCATTTAGGAGACGTGCTTGTAATGGCCAAGGGAGACGACCCGCAATTTGCACAGATTGTCGGTATTTTTACTGCTCAGGACGAGGTTCGGTTCTTGTTAGACAAGATGGGACTTGTTGAATTCAGGAGACATCGATATGCATTTAAGGTATCTAAAGGAAATGTAGTCTGTGCGGCGCGACCAGGAGATGAGGTATTGCCAGAGTGCCTGGATCTTTATCTGACAGGGGGGTGGTCCCCAGATGTGAATTGGTGTTATTTGATTAAATATAGTAATATTTGCTTAGCCTTATGTCATGATGACTCTACGAAGTGCACTTCCCAGTTTGTGTTCTATTGACATTGTGTGTATATTCGTGTTATATTTTAATTTCTTTTTGTTCTATTCTGTGCATGTTCAATGAATATTTATGTACTCCCTCCCCCCTTGAAGATATTTTTATATACCAAATATATATTCATGTACAGCGTGTTGTATATAAATACCATCCAGTGTTCTCACTTTTGGAGTTTGGTGTTGTACCATCCTGCTTCTATTACTTTTAACTGACTAATGAAAAAAACAATTTGTATTTCTTGCTATGCTGATTACTCAGCAATGCAGCACTGCATGAAACACATTTTACTTTTTTGCGGCTATATAGTTGAACACGGGTAGTTAAATATTATGCTGTTTTCTTTGCTTTAGTCATTCAGTTATATGATTGAGTGAACAAATTAATCCACATTATTTGCAACCTATAACATCACATATGCCTTTCACTGACTCCCTTCAAGCAGCATGGGAGTCATCAATTTCATGCGTTAGCCCTGGCTTCGTTTTGCGACTCTCATTGGAGAAAAAGGTAGTCATTGACTGAAAAAAGAGAGTCGAGGTAGTCGTGACTCTCTTTTGACCCTCTTTTTTTTAAGAGTGTAGGGTCAACGCAGAGATCCCAAACGCGAGAAATAGCGTGTGTTTCCAAGCCGCCTTTGGTGGCGGCTCGCTCGGGCGACGAGCAGTCGCGTGATAGACAAGCCGCAGCCGTGATTCGAGCCGCAGCCAACCAGAGCTCGGGTCGCTCAGTCAAGTTATGGCGCCAAGCATGACGGGCCACAAATCTTCGTATGCGCAGTCGCGTTTCGCTGTACCTTATACCCGTGTCACACGGGCACATTTGGAAGGCCTTCCAGTCGACGGCCTTCGAAACGCCAGAACTCTATCGACTCAAAGGAGTTGTCGCACTGCTACACGACACTTTTGAAAGGCCATTGAGTAGTTCCGTCGTTTCTCGCCAAATTGTGTGGCGCTGCGTATCTCTATTTTCGTTTTCATGTCACAAAAAGTTAAACAGCATTAAAACCAATTGAAAGCACTATAATTTCTTTTGTGTTTGTTTATACATTAAAACAATTGTTTATGCATTGCCTTACATATATGTTTATTTTTGAAGTTGTTGAGTAGCGAAACTGCGGCAACGTTTGCGTCGCTGCACGTCGCTGTTGTCGAGAGTGTGTGTAGTTCGCGTGTATCAAGTGGCAAAAATACTTTATGGAATAACTGATAGCACTCATATATAGTATTTTTAGAGTATTTTAGTTTAGAACATTGCGCATTAATTACTTAGATTCTGTGTTTCATCGTTGTGTTAATAGCGCTCGCCAGTATCTACAAAAGGGATACCCAAATTCTGGAAGGTTTCCCGTCACTACAGTTTCTTGTCAGCCTGTGCATTTCATTCACTGTTGCGCGCCCGCGGACCAAACGCCGCAGTTATCTAGAATGGGCTTCGTGGACCGGCGTTCGTGAGAAAATAACAAAACACGAGCGAGTTCTTAGCAGCAGACACTTCAAAATCTTCCTGCGAGCCTTTTAACTGACGAACGCCTTCCTCTGTTTTGCTTTTTATGGCTTTTCCGTTCAACCTGCGCCTTCACGCACAAAGTTTGGAGGCTTGTAACGCAGAATTAAAGCTACGCTTTAGTGTGTTTACTTTGAGTTACAGTTAATACTACCCGCAACTAAGCAAAGCCGTGCAAGAAGTTCACAACGACTGGCACTGTTGTGCGTCATCATGGTTTTGAAGTTCTCCAGAATTTCAAAAGATTACTTGTGCCGTAAAGCGTAATTCTACACCTTGAGCTGCAATATTCAGAGGGGCGGACATTACCTTGCATTAGAAATCGAAACATATATTCAACTACTTAACAAAAAGTTCACTAATTATTTTCCAAATTATTTACTGTATTAAACATTGTAATTTCCGAATTCTAGCCGGTGTCACTGGAACGGGTATACATATGCAATGAATTTCCACAGTGGCACCAGTTCGGATATATGCACCATCAAACTCGACGCGAAAATCCCGTTTTTCCAGTTAGTCTGTTTCCAAAATGCGCTTTTATGCAATGAACCTCAAACATAACTGAACTGCCATTGTATTTCGTCCCACACTTCGGGAATAACTTTCCCGAAACTGCTGTCATCCTGTAGATTTCTTTCAAGTGGATGCTTATTGAAAACGCACCGGCTACAATACGTAAATTGCAATATGTTCCGTAAAGTCATTAAAAGTTATTTTGGGAATTTTCGGTAAATAGTTAAATATCTGTTTTGATTTCTCATTTCACTAATGTACGCCTGGTTGAATATTACAACCCAATGATGAATGATGAATGATGCTGTCAGCGACAGGGAATTTTTCATGGTTATGGAAAACAAAAACGATCAGCTCTGTATGATATCCGTTGAGGCCAACAACAGTTAGCGAATTTTGCCACAATGTTATCACATATTTCGTTTGCGATGTTATTCTTCTAGTTCTTGCTCATTTCTTGACGTTGATTCTGCTATGGTAGCTATTACTCGCTATTACTAGCCTAGGTGCATGCGGTACACACCCCCCCTTTCCAAAAAGAAGAAACGCCAACCCGGCCCGGCGAAAGTGGATGTCCAGAGAAGCTGTTGAAAACCCCCACAACAATTTCTGAGGAGGATATGCAATGCCTTACGGCTTTGGAGTAATGGTTGTGGTGCTATTTGAGAGTAATGGCAAGAATGGGAGTAATACTAATTTTGACAGCACGCTGCCGCCTCTAGCGATGCTGCAACAACATTGAAATCGGTTGCTAGGCTGGTAATTTATATACGAATGGCAAGGGACGTCACAGCCTACGTCGCAAGCTGGCGTCACCGCGCCAGCTCGCACAACGGTAATGTTTTCCGGGAAGGTTATGCGGGGAGCGCTTCATGCTTAGCATTGCTATCACGAGCGCCCTATCATCAATTATGTGGTTTGAATGCTTGTTTCTTTTTAGCCTGTTCTTTACTGAAACCTATGCTCTCATGTATGTTGTATGCGGGATTAGAAAGAATGTATGCACTGTTCGCTTCACTTTGCTGACTACTTGCAGCGTCTGCCTTGGTGACTTATGAACCATTCCATATATGCGCTTGCTTACGGAGCTATGAGCCATTGGTGACAATACTTATCATTCCTTACGGGGGTATGAGCCATTGATTATAATAGTTTTCTGTTGATGGGCAAGAAATAATCCTGGGACCCTAGCCATATACAGCTTCGCTGTAAAATTTAATGTCAAAGTAGTAACAGGGCTGCAACACTAGGCGCTGACAAGAAATCTCTTAGTATTGAACGAAAAAGCTTGTCCAGCAAGACTTGCGCTTTCATAAGAAAAAGTTAATGCTGGACAACAAATTTGTGTTATGAACTCTCATTTTTCTCCAGTTGCGCGACAGGTTGCTGAAGAAGCTGGCCACATACCGAAACGACATACCCCTTCGACGCGTGAGTGACGACGTGTACTTGCGTGGTCTTCCGGAGTTTCACCGGTGCACCTGGCCACCCTGGATAGGTGTAAAGTCGACGCAGTACCAGCATTGTTCATGCTGAAAATACCACCGTTGCTCAATAGAGTTGAAACGTGAAATATACATGACCTTTGCCCGTTACCGTATCTACTTCGTGACGTACAGTGTTACTTATAATTCCAAGCGTTTATTCAGTTCTTCCGGGCGCTTAGGCAGCAGTCTTGTATCGCATATTAGACTAAGAAAAATTGCATGCTTTAGAAGATTGTTTCATATTTCTCCGTGGCGAAGTCTCACTCACTCTCTTGGTATTACATGCTCTAGCACATTTTCTTGCCCTCCGTCTTACATCAAGAATTGTGACTGACTTGCACACGACAGGCCGATATCCGAGCCTCGGTGGTCACAAGTAATTTCAAAATGTTTCTCGACAGCTATTATGGACCCACATTTCTGCCGCAGTCAAACGCTAGTAACGTACCTCGCGACAGTGTTAACTCCGAAACACGCCGCAAATCAGATCTGCGGGATCGCTTGAGACAGAATTTCACCTTTGACAAAACCATTCTAACAGCTTGCGATGTGGCTGTTTTTGAATGTCTACAAACATGCACGCTGACTACGTGACGATGGAGCCGATGGGTGCACTGGTCGAGAAGTACCTCCCGGTGGGAAGCGGACAGCGAGCGCGGTCCCCCGATTCTTTCACCCGAGTAGGGCGGGTGAAAGAATCCCACCTTGGACGGGGATTTCGGGACCGGAAAGATCAGAATTGCGCTGCACGACCTCCATGGCAGATCGGGCCCCGGGCCTGACAGGATCACTAACTATAATAATAATAATAATAATCTTTATTTCTCTCTCCGCATAATACAGAATGAGAGCGGACGTAAGGGTAAAAGCCGCATGCAGCGGCTTGAAAAAAACCCCATTACGCCCCACATGACAGTATGACGAGAAACAGCTTAATCATGACAAACGCAGAGAATACTAGAAACATTGGAGTACATTGCAATATTTGTGAACGTACAAGGGCAAAAATACAGTAGGGATCAGTAAGAAAATATACGTACAAAATTGACAACAGCCTTAGTGCGTTTGTTAACATTGAATGATGTGAGAAACAATAGCGCGACATACAAAAACAGAATGAAACACCATACATTAGTGCAGGAGCGGAAAAACACTAATTAATTTATTTTTCGATATTTCTTCCAGTGAGATGTTATTACGTTCAAGTGTGTTAAGGTAACAGGGAAGTTTATAGGCTCTTGATTGAAAACGGTACACAGTCCGACAAAACGGTGTAGACCAAGCGGTGCAACGGCGTACATTGTACATGGGCACATGGCTTTGAAGGTTGAATAGTGTCAACATATCTGCGTTGTTAGTTCTAATAGCATTCTTGTACATAAGAATTATTCTGAAGGCATAAAGATTAGGCACTTCAATGATGTTAAACTCGGAATAATAGCTTTCTGTGTGGGCATACCATGGTATGTTAGCAATTAATCTTATCGCACGTTTCTGAGTAACAATAATCTTGGATAAATTATGCTTCGTACTTGTGCCCCAGACAGTGTGGCAGTGGTTAAGTATTGGAACTGAGAAAGCGTTGTAGATTAATAGTTTAATTCTTTTGATAGCACATACCGTTGACGACATAGCACCCCATTCACTTTATTCATTTTAGAGCGCAGCTCTTTGGCATCCGTTCCTGGGTTTCGCGTCGTCGTCGGCGTTGTCGTCGGCCTCGTAACCAGCTCCGCCCCCCTTTCATCCCCCCAGCGCTAGCAGCGACCGACTGATACCGCTGGATGCCGCTGTCGCCGCTAGAGAGTCAAGATAACGTGACTGCATAGAACACCGTCGCCGCCATGCAGAAAGAGGAGGAAAGGGTCCCCCCCCCCCTGTTCTTGTGTGGCGGATAGGGTGCTCTTCAGTTGCATCAGTCAGTCGCTGCTATCTCTTCCCTCCTCCCTTTATCGTGTTGTCCGCTTGCTGCGCGCGCTTCTGCCCCCATCGTTTGCCGCTGGGTGTACACGCCGCCCCCCTCCCCCCTCTTCCTGCGAGTCTCCGGTTGTCAAAGCGCCGGCTCGAACTTAATTCCTTTCTTCGCTCCTCCTCCAACGCAACCCCTGTGCGGTGGCAATCAGAGAGCCAGATCGGTGGCGGCGGATCTGTATATGTGCACCGCCCGAGCCGAAATTGCCGCTGCCGTTCGCCCTGTGCGGTGGCAATCAGAGAGCCAGATTGGTGGCGGCTTGACATAAAGACAAACAGCAATTTCCTAACACTTATGCGGGAGAACATCCCGTTCCTCTCGCTCGTAACGCGTCCACACGGCTGTGACAACCTCGCGAGGCACTTGTATAGATCTCGTCTTTGAGAATCAAGCATTGGTGTACCAAGTCGAACATATATCAGTCTATTTCTCCGACCACAAAGCTTCCTTCATGACTGTCAAGAACTGTTAGTGGAGTCTTTGTTAAAGGAATACGTGTGAAAAATAAAAAAAATTCTGTGATAGCGCATACATGTGTTGCTCGATTTCTTTGCCTCAATCTATCGAAAAGGTGAAACAGCTTATTTGCTGCGCTCAAATTTCGCATTAGGAAGTAACGTAATCGTCGGTAATTTTTGATCTGATGTTATTAATTTGGGCATCCCAATTAAGCGATTCCGAGAAGGTTACTGCCAGACATTTGATAATACGCACGATTTCAATATAGTTGTTCCCAAACCTAAGCATAACATCTTTTACAACTTTGTTTTTCGCTCGAAATACTATGGCTTTAGTTTTGCTTGTGTTCACCTTTAGGTAATTTTCCTGCGACCACTGACGCATGTATTGCAAAAACTCATGACCTCTAGAGGATAAGTCATTTTCTCTACTACCCGTAATGAGCACCGTAAGGTCATCAGCGTAGGCAGTAAGGTTCACCGGTAGCTTAGTGTAAAATATATCATTTAAGTAAACTAAAAACAACAAAGGGCCTAAGATGCTGCCTTGCGGCACGCCCGATTTTATGTATTGGCCATCGGACAGAGCATCATTGTGCGCTACAATTTGTTTACGATGTTGAAGGTAAGACCGTATCAGAGAATTAGGAATCCCTCTTATACCGTAGTGGATTAGTTTGTTTACTAACAAGTCATGATTGATTAAATCAAAGGCTTTCGAAAAGTCAATATAAATTCCGAGGACAAGGAGCTTGTCTTCAAAAGCATTTATGATGAGTTCCTTTTGCTTGAGCAGTGCCAACTCAGTGGATCTTTTTGGTCTGAACCCGAACAGATCATTCGACAAAACGGAATGCTTATCTAAAAAAGTAGTTATTCTCGTGTCAATAATTTTTTCTATGCCCTTAGAAATTACCGGTAGAATAGAAATTGGCCTATAATTTGACAATTCAGAGGTATCGCCTCCTTTGTGTATCACGATAACTTTTGCAATCGGCATCTGCTTAGGAAATACTCCATTACTCAGACAAAGGTTGAATATGTGGGTTAATATTCGGGCTAACAAATTAATTACATACTTTAGAGGTTTTATTTGAAAACCGTTGATATCTAAAGCCCTACTGTTTTTAAGATTTCTGAATACAGAAATTATTTCATTTTCGGTTGTAGGGGACATAAACATCGACATCGAGACTGCTGGTGCTTGGTGAATTGACGTGTTTGTTGAATTAATAGGAGAGCTTGCTGTATTTGTGATATTCACAAGGAAATCATTAAAAGCATTTGAGAGATCCTACCCTGTCAGCACAGAACCATCGCGCATAATGCAGACACTCCGAAACCTGGACAACGACTCGATAGAGTACTTGACCCAAACTGTAAACGACACGTGGCGAAGCAGCAAGGTCCCAGACCGTTGGAAGACGGCCAGCACGATACTCATCCCAAAATCGGGCAAGACACACGGTCTCGATAACGTACGCCCAATTTGCCTTACCTCATGCGTGGGAAAGGTAGCAGAGCATGGCATATTGAATCTCCTCTGCCGCTACTTGGACGAGCACGAAATCTACCCGCATGCGATGACCGGATTTAGGCCGAGCTTATCTACACAAGACGCCATGATTCTGCTAAAGCGCCACATAAGCGACTTCAAGACGACTGGCGCGAGGGCCGTCCTGGTCCTGGACATGGAAAAGGCCTTCGACAGCATCCTCCACTCTTTCGTGCTGAAAACGATATCAGTCTTCAACCTGGGAAAGCACTTCTACCACTACGTCCAATCTTTCCTGACCGGCAGAACGGCCACGCCTAAGGCCGGCACTCATACGGCCGAAACGACGAAGCTAGGCAACAGGGCACGCCGCAGGAAGCGGTCATCTCGCCGACTCTATTCAATCTCTCAATGAACGAGGTGTCCAAGAGGCTCGCCGAGATGGACGGCGTCGAGCACGCGATTTGCCCAGACTATGCCACAATCTGGTGCACAGTCGGCAGCGATGGGCACATAGAGCACGTATTTCAGCATGGACGTCACGGAGGAGTATCTCGTCCCCATGGGGCTCAGGTGCTCACCTAAGAAATCGGAATTCTTATTGTACAGACCAAAGAGAAAGGGACCCAAACCCGAGCCCAGGAAACCCCTCGAGGAAACCGACATCAGCCTGCGTACGAGGGACGGCAAAACCACCCGAGGGTGGGCTATATATGCGTCATCATGTGAACGATCGAAACCAGCGGTTCCAACAACCAAACGATAACGTTTCACCAAGAAGGCGGACAACGCCATTATGCTCATCAAGAGAGTCACCGACCGACAGAAAGACTTACGCTAACACAACGTCGTCTGATTGGTGCAAGCCTTCGTTCACTGTCACTTTGCGTACGTCGCTGCGATGCACGAATGCCAGAGAGTGGAGAGGGACAAACTCAACGCGCTCCTGAGAAAAGTGATTAGGAGAGCCCTGGGATTATCCATATATAGCAAGACCGAGAGGCTCATGCAGTTGGGCATGACACACCGTTCTAGACGAGATTGTTGAGGCGCACGAGAGAGCTGAATACATCACACTCTCCCCCACGCAGTGCAGAAGAGAAGTCATGAAGAGGGTAGGCATCTCTTCCGCCACGGTTGAAGATAAGCATAGTGAGATGCAAAGTAAGATGAGGAACTGCATCATGGCCATGTCCTTTCTGAGCAACATACACCTAGTACACAACGTGGGCAGAAGGCGAGCTAGAGTTAAAACCCTGCTTGCGAAATCCAAGGAACGAGTAGAAGAAAGCACTTTCGTCGATGCGCCGTTCGAATCCACCAGGAAACGTCACGAATTCCGCGTCTCATATACAACGCATCCAGAGACGGCTGAACAGGTAGCCATCCCCTTGGTACACTTGGATGGCAAGAAAAGCACAATAGACAGTGACTTGAGGGCGGCAGTGAGAGCTTTTGCCAAGGGCACCGTTTCCAGGCAGGTCATGGCGATCCTTCGCGGCAAGGACGTTAACACGCACAGGATCATCTGGTTTCCCGCACACATGGCAGACATTGACTCAGCCCAGACTAATATCAAAGAGTCGGCTCACGACGCTGAGCGAAAGCTTACAGACCGCGTAGCGCTAGGGCCGCCAGGCTTGGAAGTTACGTACAGTAGGGACCGTTTTCTCTCGTAAAACGAACTAACGAAACACTTTTATATGGCTCGCAGATCACATCCGCCTCCGCAGATGAAGCTAAGCAGACCGAAAGCTGACACCTTGAGGCTCTTGCAGACGGTGACCTATCCCGATCCCCTATTAGTAAGCAAAATATTTCCCGAAGCCTTGGCTACATAAACTTGCCCGCGATGCGGGCAAGTGTATATAGTGCATGTAGCAGACTTAGAACATAGGCTCTGGCGGTGCTTTGCGTTACGCAGCGACGACGACAACACCAAAGAGCGTTGGGACGCAGCTCTCCATAGCCCTGAACTAGAAGACCAGAGATGGACAGTGCATCAGGCTCGCGATGCGGCCGAGAGGCTAGTCCCTTCGGTCCGGACATGGGAGTGGCCCGCTTCGGGCTGGGAATCTAGCGCTACCTGAAGGAACTGAATAGTTTTTCATACCATACCACATCGTTTTTGTTCCGAAAATCAAGTACACATTTTCGTCGTTTCCATAGGCTTTCATTGCTAAATATTTGTCCGCTCTCGGAACAAAATTCTAGCTTGCCACAGCGTGATCACTGCCTTTGGCTCGTGTGGATTGTCTTCTTGAACATGTCTGTCACCTGCCTTTTTGAATAATCGACCTGCAGATAAAATTTTTCACCAGAAACCAGCTCGTCCTATTGAAAACGCGCGAGCTTCGTGCCACGGCTACTTGGGGCGCTTGTTGGTACGTGTCAAGAAAAGCTGGATGTGCTCCTGGGAGACCGCGCTGACCAACTCAGACCCGCAAGAGCAGCGACGAATGATCCGGCGAGCACGAGCTGCGGCGGGAGCCAATGGGGCCCTTAAATAAGGGCTCCACCCTACGAGGAAGTCTCCCCACCTCATTAGAAATAAATGTTTTCCCTCTCTGTCTCTCTCTCTCTCTCATTCACTTCTCTTAGGTCGTCGTAATGGGTAGGCCCAGTTCACGAGGGCATGACCCATTCCTTAAAGGGAAGCTGAAACGGTTTTCAATGTCTATGAATTGCTGTGGTTGGGAAGAACAGAGCTATTAATTTACGGTTCTGAAATTTTTTGTTTGTGTTGTAAATATAAGAGGCAGAAATGCTCTCTAAATCCCTCCCGCGGACATGCCCCCGTCGCTTTCCGGAGCGCCGGGTGAGGAGGCAGCCGTAGGAGAGCACTGGCGAGAGTGGCGTCATTCCCGGAGACCGTACGGCCGGACTGGCGTGCTGGCATGTGCTGGCATGTTTCTTTCCATCCTGCGCTTTACTAAACGACGCTACGAGAGATCTGCCACCACTCACGTTTGTTTTCTTTTGCGATTTTCGTGAACTGTGCTTCCTTTCTGTGCTGCGTGAGTGCCTACAACCAAGGGCGCCCAACGTGCCCTTGTTCTGTGCAGCATCGGGCTGTGCGAACACAGGCGGGCGAGACGATGTGGTGTTTCACATGTTCCCGAAGGTCAAGAAACTTGCAGCGCAGTGGGTCCGTGCGGTGAGGAGAGATAATTTCTTGCCGACGAAATCAACTGTGCTGTGTTCGGACCATTTCCGCGACAGTGATTATCATCGGAGCTTGACAACGATGCGGGCAATCGGTATCCCAATCGGCGCGACTGAAGGCCGGCGTCGTTCCGTCTATATTCTCCAAGAGAAACACCCCACCACTTCCAAGAGCGGCCTTCGCCAAGAGGAGACAGGGTGAGGTAAGGGTTTTAATGTGCACACGGGCAATTTTTTAAAGGGATGATCACCTGAGTGTCGAACAAATGGCCTTACAGCGGCCTATGACGAAGCGAGGTGGAGGCACAGCCGGGAATATGCACATGCGTGCATAGTGCATGCTGTTTTCATCCTGTTTTTCCACTCCGCTTTTTCACGGAACACTCTACTACGGCTGTTTTTTCGGCGCTGTTTTGGTACGGTGAGATAACTGGCCGGGGGTACGCTTGCGCATTCAGTGATATTTGCTATTCGTCCAAGCACGCGGTGCCCGCAGGTTGAGCTGTTCAGCATTCGTGTTCAAATCGCACGTCATAAGGCGTTACGGTAACATTTTCATGCTCGCGTTAGAGTAGTTGAACTGGTCGTGTAAAAACTTCGTTCCCTAGATTTCGCACTCACAGCTTGCTACCAGCAGTGAAATGCCGCAAAAACGAGCGTAGGCACAGACGCGCCCGTGGCAAGCCGAACGGTCTCAAATAATGTAGTAACGTTGTGAGGTATTGAACTTGTCAGCGTTCGACGTGTTGTAGCCCAATACAGGCATCGCTGCTGGACAAAAAATGTTTTCTTGCCTTTAACATTTCATGCCCTCCCCCCCTCATGTACCTCCACCACACCTCACGACACTACCAACGTTCTGGCGCCGTACACACAGCACTGGTGCATATATAACGCAATTAATACATTACTTTAGCCATGAAATTGCAGACACCAAATAATTCACATTACTAAATCAGTAGACAACTAATCCATCACATAAATTACTGAAAAAGTGTTTAAATTACTGTAAGTACTCCAACTATTGTCATGTTTGCTGATATGCATGATATGCTGAAACTCATGACATCCATGCCTTGCACTCTTTCAGGTTCTAGTAGAGCACCTTGAGAACCGAGCCCCTGATGAACCTGTTCCACTACCATCACCAATAGAAGAGTTTGAAGCAGCCAATGTGATACAGGCACACAATGTTGAAGAGTTTGAAGTAGCCAAATGCGGCACTTATGTTCGCGATCGTGTATCAACACGCAATAACCACGGAACTTTAGACAAGCACCGGCAAGGTGCATGACATCGCGGAACTGCACCCGTGTTTACAATGTAATGAGATGTTAGTGCTTCGGCATTCTTCCAGCAGCAAATTCCCAGTGACACTTTAGCGCGTTTTTTCTACCGTCATTGGAACGTGCAGCTACATGAAAAGACATATGTACCAGCGAAGATTTCCAACGCGCGAGAAGGTGCACACATCGCTCTCGCTGTTGGCACACTCAACATCGTAGTTGCGCCCGTTGCCGCCATCGTTTTCTGTATCGGCGGTCGGTTCTAACATGTACGGCGAAAATACAAGCTCTCCGAGACAGCGAGAACGTTCCATAATGCTTACAACTCAGCTGTGAAGCCAGAAGAGAACAGGGTGCTACGCTCTGAAACGGCGGCGCAGACCGGCGATCCCCGTGAATGACGTCAAAGCGGTCCCGACCAATCACGGGAAACAGCGGCGTTCGCGCGATGCCCTGAGGCGCTCGTGCGCGTTTTCTTGCAAAAAACAGCCGCTTGCGTTTGTTTCCGTCCTTTTTAAACGAGATATTCGTGTTCAGTGGACTCAAAACTGTAGAATGCCCCAGGGAACTCATTTTTTTTTCGATAAGTGTTTCAGCTTCTCTTTAAGGAGGTATGATATACTCGTTCTTACGGGACGGACACATTTAATAACAGAGTAACATTAATAACAGAATAACGTTAATATTTCTTTTGGTTTGCATAACTCTTCTAGAGATAATGTATAAATAGAGCTCTGGGGTGCTTGCAATCCAACACTTGATGAAGGCTGGGCCCTGGAAAAAACGACGAATCAACATGTTTTTTTTTTGCTTTTCTATGTGCACCTGCACTTCTCTCTCTTTATATATATATATATATATATATATATATATATATATATATATATATATATATATATATATATATATATATATATATATATATGTGAAGATAGAGAGAGAGAGAGCTGGGGTTGAGATTTTTCGCGGGTTGCCCCACCCCCCCTCTCAAAAAATAGTTGATGCGCCAGTGATTGGCTCACAAAGTGCATAGATGTACCTGATCTTGCCTACAGTACTTGGCAATCTTTTCCCCTATTAAGGCAGTATCAGGCTCGAACTGATTGCGGTAAATGCACGCTATAGTTTACCTCGTCAACATTAACGACCAGCCGCGGCAGGTGGGCAGCAGGAAGCTGCAAGGACAGTACGTTTGTGACCTCAGTCTCGCAGCTTCAAGAGACTGCTTTTATCACCGTCGCGACAGAGAAATATTAAAATGCTTGGTGGCGTAATTAATAAAGAAAATTTGGCTGGTTGCAGAGTTGACGTTATTGAATATTTCTAACCATATACCATAAAACAGTAGTCCTATCCTGTTCCTTTTCCTCTTCTTTCCCATCAGTTTAGAATATATTCGCTAATGCAGCATGGCCGACAAATTGAGCCCATGTCACAATAGCCTCCATTGGTTCACGAACACAACAGGCTAACCACGGCGCTGCCTGTGATATTTTCCGTACTCTTGGCTATGGCATAAAGGTGGCCCATACTACTGCTGCGGAGCTCCGTGGCGAGGTACAGGAACGTCCACGTCCTTCAAAATGTTAGGCGATTAAACTCTCCAGAAGACCATACACCGCGTATTTACACAGCAGTCTGTACGCCGGCTCATTTAGGAAACGGCGTCTGGGAGAGTATCATCGTTGTTGTAGTCGTCCGGCTGCCTGCGTGCCGATCTTCAATTGACGTAGGCATGAATATATGGGTGTGCTTGCTTGATTGTATGTATGTATTGTGATGCTTTTTTTAACTACCTGCTTGTCGCCATGACAGTATGGACTCACATAAATTGTATAGGCTGTGCGGGGTGTGCTTCAGTCAACAACTTCAATCTAATATTTCGGCGCAGCTTCCTTTTGGGCATTAGCAAAACTATGGGCCTGCTGCCGTTTCAAGCGATTCTCATTGAAGAGCATCTTCAGCACTGCCCAACGAGCCCAATCCTCACATTGTTTCGCCATGTCATATGACCCCAATATAGATCTGGTTTCAGCGCGTTATACGACACCGATAGACTAATTCACAAAATTACACTTTTCAATGAACGCCGAGTTCTCGCGATCCTGCTTGAGAACGCATCGTAGTGAATGCGCACCTTAGATCCCGTGGCAGCTGCGGCCTTTGTTTGGTAGAGATATGAAATGTCATGGACCAGCCTCAGTTGAAGTCCGCGAACAGATGACCACAGTTTCGAGGTGTGACCTGCATCTTATTGTTTCCTAGCCTGCCCTTGTGGTGTGGGTTTTTTCTATACATTTAATTGTTTTCGCCTTTCGTGTGTTTTGCGCTGGAGTTCAAAGATATATTTTACCTAGTTCACAGGTTATATACAGCGTGACGCATGTCTGTGTTTCTCAATACCTCCTTTTATGGACAACTCGACCTATAGATAACATCGCATACGGTGCCGAAAAAAATTATCAATGCAATTTCATTCGCTGTATTACATTAAAATACTATAAGCCTGCTATCGCTGCAAGACATAGCGAAAGATGTCGACGTCACTATTCGACGAAGCTGCCTCGCATACGTGAATGTACTTTATAATTTTACCCAGCCGACTTTCCGTTTCTTTCACGAAACGTTTCGCCAGCTTGGCAGGTAGTACGTCCAGACCTTCTCTGATGGCTGGGTGATGTTCGAGGTGCAATGCGACGTATGGAAAGCACGCCTTGCAATTAACTTTGTTCGCCTGGAAGTGCCTGCGGTAAATGCACGCTATTATACGCCTCGTCAACGTTGACGGCCAGCCGCGGCAGGTGGACAGCAGGAAGCTGCAATGGTCAGTACGTTTGTGACGTCTGACTCATAGCTTCAAGAGGTTGTTTTATCACCGTTGGGACATAGGCTTACGGCACCATTGTGTCCGCGCTGTAATCGAAGCACGCGTGCGGTGAAATTTTACAAAGTGCAACGATCGTTTTCCACTAGCACGTGCGTTATTATAGCTGAAGGTACGCGGGATTTTTGACGCTCTGCTTTTGAAAATTGGAACTTCTAATTATCTTCTTCAAGTACAGTGAAAAACAAAGAAAGACTTCGTTCGGAAATTCGCAGTGATTTGCGCCCTTGCAACCCACGTCTATTTGTGACAAATTCAAAACTGAAAATTCTGATTCCAAAAAAAACCGCACAGCGTGTTAAGGGGCAGCTCTTAAATCTAAATCTAAGCTCACGATTGTTTTTTGCATTCTGCCCCAGCGGAACCGCGTCGCCGGGGCCGAAACCAATTACGTTTTCGTCTCTCTCCATTTGATGTTTTGCTGTCCTGAACGTCGTTATACGGCGAAAGCAAGTAAGTGCTCGAAAATGAGTTTACCTTGTCCGTGCGTCCGTTCATTTCGCTACGCTGACAATGAGCGTTCTGATCGAAGTGTTTTTGTCGTGAAACCACCTCAACATCTCCCGCTTCACTACCGCCATACAATGACTAAACATGAAATCTTGTCCTCTACCGCCATAACTGAGATCTTAACACACAGATTAAAAAAAAACATTAGGCTCTGGGGTTGTACGTGCCAAAACCACGAGGTCATTGTGAGGCATGCCCTAACGGGTGAATCGCGATTAACTTTGACCTCATGTGGTTCTTTGACATGCACCTAAATCTAAGCACAAATGAGTTTTCGCATTTCGTCCCATTGCAGTAATCTGCCTATTTCATGTTCCTGTGCTGCCCTCTGACGGACGCCGCTAGAAACGTTTTGGAAGGGTGCCGGGGATTTCGCGGGTTGAGTTGTGTACCTGCGCCCATGTTTAGTGTTCGTCGGTTGTGCGTTTCATAATTCGCGATTATTATTTATTAATGGTTTCTCCGTGGCAGCATGTCGTTCACCCATTGACCGTACTTGGTTATTAGGCCCAAGTGCGCTGCTGTGGTAACAACGCGACGAATAAAGGCGCGCCGAGTTCCGTCTGCCGATGCGCTGCCTTGGAGTTCGTTGTCGCTGATGTCTGTGCTTGCACATCGCTTTTTGTATTCCTTTTAAACATTCACTAAACATTTTGCATATTCCAGAAGCCTTCGAGTGCAGCCTTCCACGTTGGATTTGCCAAAGCGCTGCATTTGTTTACATCTACACCTACAACTTCAGATCACTGCTGTAGCTTCTTATATCGTAGAAACAGCGCATCGCTGATGGGAAATAATCTCAAAACGTAGCAAAACATATATAGCTGCACATATGAACCACGTCGTTTCTCCCTGAGACGAGTCAATATGAGCACCGAGCCACTTAAACAACTACAACTGGGATCCAGACACAAATATATTAGGGGCTGTTACTACTGATTCTCGCTTTTCTTTAACTTCATCATACTTACAGTTTGCGCGTGCCATAAAGTATTATTAGAAAAAACTGTGCTCGGCACAAGCTCCCACTTATAGGCCGTGTAGTTCTCTCACCAAAACGCGGATGCCATCATTACACCGTTGGTTTATGCTGCTGTACCGAATGCACTGTCTCTTGTTTCCCGTTTGACGTTGAGGTAAACAGGGCTTCTGTGGAATGAAGAGATGTGTCAGCACACCAACAGACACAGACACGCCATCTACGGGAATGCTACCGGCAGCGTTCGGGAACGGGGACCAAAGTACAAGATGTTGGCACAGCGCTGTTTCGCCGCTTGCCGCTTATTGTGTATGTGCCGTGGGAAGTGAAGAGTAGTTATCAAATGGCTATAGGACCACAACTGAACTATAAGAGCGGTTTTCTTAGTCCTGAATGCTTGCTTTTAAAGTTCAGGTCCATTGGTAACGGGTCGACGAAGTAGACGAGGTCAGGCCTAACCCAACCTTCTCTAACCAGGATCAACATTGCCTCAAACTTCACGTGCACGGCTTGAGAGGACTCAAGCTTGTGCATTTCAACTTCGAAGGCATGTCGACGCATTTTGAGTGCGAATAATTATATTTACAAGTGAATGAGCTGCAGCTATCGCGTTGTCGGTTCGACGGCTGTCGCGCAGGGATCGGTCGAGCGATCACCGTAGATTTTGCCGGTCCCGTCATCGACAAGAAAGCCCGTAGCGCTATATGACCACTCGCACCCGCTGGTTGCGTCGTTGTCGGCCCATTATGATCAAATGGTCTCAGTGGCACAATGCTGCATAGTCGGCCAATCGTCGGTGTCAGCGTCTTGTCGGTCTCGTATTGACCCAGCGTTACGACGCCTTAAACGAGTACGTGAGGTCAGGCACGCGCTGCTACCACCAGCAAGAATGGGCCGACGCTGCAAGAAGATTGCGTCAGCAGCGTGTTTTTGAAGTGTCGCCCAAGTGCAACGTAGGGGTTTATCGATAAATTTGGCAGCCGGCAATGCAAGGTGCCAACTACGTCGTTCACGGCGCAGTCCGGACGAAGCCCTGGCCCTTTTATGTTTTCAAATGGAGTTTCAGTGTCACGCTACGCACTTTCTCGGCATCGCACCGGCGTCGAGCTACCAGTAAAGTTTCAACGCCGTACACGGCACAAGTGTTCGCTGCAGTGAGCGTCCTGGCGCTTTTTTTCGCGGTACTTTCCCCCAATATCAGCACACGCGACCGCGCGCGCAAGAACCGAGTCCCTTCCCAAACGTTTCGCGACTGATCCGCTAGGGAAGGGCGCATGGGCCGTCGCGCCGTGAAAAAGGCGGATTGCAATGTTTAGTGTGGCACATAAAATGTGGGAGCGGTGGCGTCTGCACCGGTGTGCAGGGTACAAGAACGAGCAGTACCGGAAGTTACGAGGACGGCAATATATGCATCGATCAAAATAATGTTCATGACAAGATGACGGTATCTTCGCATGCATTTCTGTGCTGTATGGCTCACGAAGACAGCAACGACGAAAATAGAAGAAGCGTACTTGACAACAGGGATGATCAGCCTGAAACACTGCCCATACCTAGGATAGGTAAGTTAGATGTCAAGTGCCCGATATAATGGCACTGAAAATGTACAGAACAAAATGTGGCAGTTTGCACTAGCGGTGCAAGGCTGCGTCACAGCGGAGCTAGTTCCGTGTTTTGCAAAGTATTGCTAGGTTTAGCTAAGTTTTGCGAGGTTATACATGGCTCGGGTAGGTTCATACTAAGTGTTGCTAGGTTTTGCTAAGTTTTGGGATGTTATGCATGGCTTGGCTAGGCTCATACCAAGCGTTGCTAGGTTTGGCTAAGACTTACGAAGTTCTGCATGGCTCAGTTGTGCTCATACTAAGTGTCCCAAGATTTGCTAAATTTCGCCAAGTTTCTGTGAGGTCATACACGGCCAGGTCTTTAAGCCACAGAAGCCCCAGCAAGTCACTCGCATACAAGTCATCACAATGCATCACAATGCATTATCTACGGTGCTTCAGTACCAGTCGTCATCATCGCCAATCCGGTCTTAGTTCTCGACGTCCGACCGTCGTCGTGATCGTCGTCGCCGTCGGTGGCGTTGGCGAAGGCTTCGCGAAGCACTTGCAAGGCAGCGCTCTTGTTTTCAAAGTTCCACACCCACCTCACCGTGGAGAGATACACGTCTCACCAAAGCCGGTCACAGACGCGGCAGCTGTGCCCCAACTCTATGCCGAGGAATTCGCGCTGGAAGCGGCCGTTCGCACCTCCCATGGATTTGCGTGCCTTGCGTTGGAAGTTCTCGGTGACGCGCAGTCCCGGAACCGATTCGCGACGGCGCCGAGCATTCAGTCGGCAGCGTTCGTTATCTCTAACCCGAAACTCGGGATCCTCGACTTGGCGACGGCGTTGATCGGCGGCGGCCTCGGTGCGATGGGCAGGGTCGGCTCTCCTTCGTCGATCGTAGTCGAGCTGAAGCGCGCGCCGAGCTTCCTTGTTGGTCACAGACGCGACAGCTGTGCCCAAAGTATATGCCCAGAAATTCGCGCTAGAATAGGCCTGGCGCAACCCCCGTGTCTCCGTGGGCCTGACACTGGAAGTTGAGAGATGTGCCGCCGCGCCGGCCCGAGAGTTTACTGACCTGCCACGTCATAACTCCGCCCTATGCGTGTGGGGCGGGAGGGGGTGACGTGGCTCGGCGCTCTCGCGTTTGGTTGCTAAGCAACGGAAGCCGGTGCAGAGCTGAGGAGGTATTCTGTAAAAGTCCACCTAGTAGACTCTCAATTTCCGCCGCTGCTGATTGGCTAGGGCCGCTCGTCTCCTCCTCGCTCGTACAGCTGTATCCAATCAGCAGCGGCCAAAATGTGCAGTGGCCGAAATGGACAGTCCACTAGGAGAACTCTTACAGAATACCCTCCCCCCCCTGGAATGAGTTTTCTGGTAACGCTCCATGGCAGAATGAAAGCTTAAATAGCTCCGCTGTTAAAAAGACGTTTTGCTCAAATCTCGTAGGTGACACTTCGTCAAATCGGGGAACATGAAACACAGCAACGGCAACATCACCAGGTACCTAATTCTTGATCTACAAAAATTCTGAATTTCAATGATTGGCGTGAGAAAACTCAGAATTTAAAGGTAATCTTAAATGTCAGGCCGCTCACACGTCGGGCAGCTAGGTCTTCGTCGTTGTCCTCGTGAATGATGGAGACAGAAAATGTGACTGTCTTACACATTTAAAACATATTACAACGACCACAGGTAACTTCTCCATGATAGCATTCCCAAGAAACAAATATAAACATGGTATGTAGTGAAGAGGCAAACCTCGGCCCTCAGTTTCCAGCATCTGCGAAGCAACTGACCACGGCGGCGGTCAGAGCTGTGACGCAGCAGAGGGTGCTAGTATCTCTGGGTCCGGACAGGCCGCCATTGGAATCTGAACCTGCCAACGTTTAACGCTAGAACGTTATGTAGTGAGGCGAGTCTACAAGTGCTATTGGAGGAATTAGCGGGCAGCAAATGGGATATAGCAGGGCTCAGTGAGGTTATGATGACGAAAGAAGTATATGCAGTGCTAAAAAGCGGGCACGTCCTGTGCTACCGGGGCTCAGCCGAAAGAAGAGAACTAGGAGTTTGATTCCTCATTAATAAGGATATAGCTGGTAACATACAGGAATTCTGTAACATTACCGAGAGGGTGGCAGGTCGTGTTCTGAAACTTAATAAGATGTACAAATTGAAGGTCGTACAGGTCTACGCCGCCCTTACATCCAGTCATGATGACCACGAAGTCGAAAGCTTCTATGAAGACGTGGAATCGGCGATGGGAAAAGTCAAAACAAAATACACTATACTGATGGGCGACATCAATGCCAGGGTAGGCAAGAAGCAGGCTGGGGACAAGTCAGTGTGGGAATATGGCATAGGTTCTACGAATAGCAGGGGAGCGTTATAAGTAGAGTTTGCAAAACGGAATAATATGCGGATAATGAATACCTTCTTCCGCAAGCGGGATAGCCGAAAGCAGACATGGAAGAGCCCGAATGGCGAGACTAGCAATGAAATAGGCTTCATACTCAGTGCTAACCCTGGCATCATACAAGATGTGGACGTGCTCGGCAAGGTGCGCTGCAGTGACTATAGGATGGTAAGAATTCGAATTAGCCTAGACGTGAGGTGGGAACGGAAGAAACTGGTACATAAGAAGCCGATCAATGAGTTAGCATTAAGAGGGGAAATGGAGGAATTCCGGATCAACCTACAGAAGAGGTATTCCGTTTAACTCGAGAAGAGCAGCTTAGCGTTGAAGCAATGAACGACAATCTTATGGGCATCATTAAGGAGTGTGCAATAGAAGCCGGTGATAACTTCCTGAGACAGGATACCAGTAAGCTATGGCATGAGATGAAAGATCTGATTAAGAAACGCTAATGTATGAAAGCCTCTAACCCTACAGCTAGAATATAACTGGCAGAACTTTCCAAGTTATTCAGCAAGCGTAAGCCAGCTGACATTAGGAAGTATAATGTGGATAGAATTCAACATGAACATGAAGTGAACGGAGGAAGCCTAAAAGCAGTGAAGAAGAAACTAGGAACAGGCAAGAATCAGATGTGTGCGTTAAGAGACAACACCGGCAATATCATTACTAATATGGATGAGGTAGTCCAAGAGGCTGAGGCGTTATATAGAGATTAATACAGTACCAGTGGCACCCAAGACGATAATGGAAGGGAGAACAGTCTAGAAGAATTTAACATCCCACAAGTAACGCCGGAAAAAGAAAGGAAGCCTTGGGAGCTATGCAAAGGGGGAAGCAGCTGGGGATGATCACGTAACAGCAGATTTGTTAAAATATGGTGGATTGTTCTAGAAAACCTGGCCACCCTGTATACGCAATGCCGCATGACCTCGAGCGTACCTGAGTCTTGGAAGAACGCCAACATAATCTTAATCCATAAGAAAGCGGACGAAAAAGAGTTGAAAATATATAGTCCGATCAGATTAATGTCCGTTGCCTAGAAAGTATTTACTAAGGTAGTTGCAAATAGAATAAGGAACACCTTAGACTTCTGTCAACCAAAGGACCATGCAGGATTTCGTAAAGGCTACTCAGCAATTGACCATATTCACACTATCAATAAGGTGATAAAGAAATGCGCGGAATATAACCAACCCTTATACATAGCTTTCATTCATTACAAGAAAGCGTTTGATTCAGTCGAAACCTCAGCATTCATGGAGGCATTACGGAATCAGGGTGCAGACGAGCCGTATGTAAGAATACTGAAATATACCTATAGCGGCTCTACAGCCTCCGTAGTCCTCCGTAAAGAAAGCACCAAATTCCCAATAAAGAAAGGCGTCAGGCCACGAGATACGATCTCTCTAATGCAATTCACAGCGTGTTTGCAGGAGGTATTCAGAAACCGGGATTGGGAAGAATTGTACATAAGAGTTAATGGAGAATACCTTAGTAACTTGTGATTCGCTGATGACATTGCCTTGCTTGGTAACTCAGGGGACCAATTGCAATGCATGCTCTCTGACCTGGAAAGGCAAAGCATAAGCCGGGGGAGGAATCTAAAAAATTAATCTGCAGGAAACTAAAGTAATGTTTAACACTTTAGGAAGAGAACAGCAGTTTACGATAGGGAGCGAGGCACTGGAAGTGCTAAGGGAATACGTCTACTTAGGGCAGGTAGTGACCGCGTATACGGATCATGAGACTGAAATAATCAGAATAATAAGAATGGGCTAAAGTTCGTTTGGGAGTTTTTTCTAATCATGAACAGGAGGTTGCCATTATCCCTCTAGAGAAAGGTGTGTAACAGCTGTGTCTTACCAGTACTAACGTATGGGGCAGAAACCTGTAGGCTTACGGAAAGGGTTCTACTTAAATTGAGGACGACGCAACGAGCTATGGAAACAAGAATGATGGGTGTAACGTGAGGGAAGAAACGCGAGTTAATGACATCTTAGTTGAAATCAACAAAAAGAAATGGGCATGGGCAGGGCATGCAATGAGGATGGAAGATAACGGATGGTCATTAAGGGTTACGGATTGGATTCCAAAAGAATGGAAGCGTAGCAGGAGGCGGCAGAATGTTAGGTGGGCGGATGAGATTAAGAAGTTTGCAGGGACAACATGGCCATAATTAGCACCTGACCGGGGTAGTTGGAGAAGTATGGGAGAGGCCTTTGGCCCCGCAGTGGGCGTAGCCAGGTTGATGATGATGATGATGCTGTAGTGAAGAGGAATGCGCGGCGCTGCAGCCACATCAACAGCTTCCGGGGAGGCGCGAGCTCTAGATGTCCTAGGCTGCTGTGGTTAAAAACGCTGCCAGCGCTCCTCGTGTTGGGTCGTTTGCTCTCTTCAGAAATCCACCAATATTGTTTTGAGATGTGCACTAAATAAATAAATAAAAATAATTAATTAATTGATAGATTAATTAATTAAAAGTAAGTGCTATCCAATTCACGCTGTGAAGATGGTCGGACAGCGAAGCTGTAAATGACAACTAACATGACTATCCATTGTCATGTAGCTTGAAATTATTCACTTGGCGAAATTTGCATTCAGTTTACCTAATTTTCGCCTAAGACGTTTCAGCGGCCTCATACTTCGCTTGCGCCGATGCTTTGTGTACTTACAAAGAGTCGGCCAGAGAGAAGCACTTTTTGGCCGCGCTTCATCAACAGTCAGCTCTTCAGGACTCCTCACTGCACGGGGCCTTACCGTAGCACTGTCACAACGCAAATAAGTTCCTAGGCGGGTTCTTCTTTTACATATTAACGTGTAGTTGCGTCACTCCCTGCTCCGAACACTACAGTTGATGCTTCCCGGCAATTTCAGCTTATGCAACCGTAATTTTTACCACAAAGTGCGTGCTGCGAAAGCTATGCGCGAAGGCGAACTTTCCCGTTCTTTTTTTTTCTTGCCCCCGGACGGCCAGCGCGGCCGCTGCCGCAGATGCGAGGAGGCGAGTGCCATCTACTGGTTCTTTCAGGAACCCAGCGGCGCACACCTCCCAATCTTTTGCCCACTGAGAGGCCCATTTAGAGGTAGAGGTATACAGCTTCACTGTAATAAGTATCCAAACAGATAAATGTTAGACCGCCTTGAGTAAACATTAAGCGGTAGCATTGGGCCAGGAGGTGTAGATACAAGATTAAAAAAGCTATACATTTGCTCTAGTAAATCTAGCCTAATTAGACACGAGGAGCCTCAGAGTGTTGAAGTCGCTTCATGTTAACAGCGTAATTTGTGGGCTTGTTTGTACATCTTGCAAAGATCTGCTTTAAACAGCGCAACACAGGACGCATCAACAGAAGCACAAGACAAAGCACTGTTAACTGTCATTTCTCGTACAGTACTCAGTACTGCGTTTTTTTTTGTGCTAGGGCACGCTATTGACAGCTCTGTCCATGCATTTAGAACTCTGCAAGATACATTACTAATGCATAAACAAGGCTACCTACATAACAAAGACAAATTCGCAAATTTGTTATCTAAAATAAATACCATATAATTTAACATTATATAACATATATAAAATTATGTCATACTTTTTTTCAGTTTTACTAAACATATATATATTATATTCGACTGAATTCACTCCCATCCTCCAAGCAACAGCCCTGTAACCGCTGGCTTTTTCCCTTTTGTCCGTAGTCGGTGAGCGCAATTATGCCAATCTCCCAAAGTGGCTACGTGCCAGTACTCCCGAAGGGTCTGCATCTACATCTACATAATCCCTTAAACTTTTATCCTCACAGGGCTGGTCTGGCGCCCTCATTTCTAAGCCAAATGTGTACAGAAGATGAGACCATAAATCATTTTTTTCTTATTGCGTACCTGTTTTTCTTTTTTGACCTAAAACCATTTCAGAATCAATGTTTACACAAATTGGTCTATTGTTTTCCACTTTGAGTATTCCTTCTCTAGGAGCCTCCTGTCTTGGAAACTGCGATGGGGATGTATGCTCAGCCGTACAGCAATATATATTTGTTTCAGGGAGATTTTCATAAGTTCTACATACGTTGTCTTTTATTAATTTCTTCCTGGCAATTTTATTAGTTTCAGTAGTAACTGGAGTTTTTAATTATCATCCGAATCTCGGCCCATTTGCACAGTGGGTATGCGTCATCATAAAAGGAAAACGAAACGTAACGAGGGGCATGTTCATGCACTGCGGGGAACTGAATATGTACACAAAGAAAAAAAGACATTTTGCTCAAATGTCGTAGGTGACACTGCGTCAAATCGAGGACCATTAAACACTGCAATGGCCACATGACGAGTGGCGTAATCATTGATTTGCACAAATACTGAATTTCCAAATAAAATGCCAGGCTGCTGAACCGTCGCGCAGATAGGTGTCGTAGTTGGTAGGATCCACATACGTAATAGGAAACAACAACGACACTGCTGGGGAATTCGACGGTGTCAAAGCGAGGTCAGAGCGGAAGAAATCGCTGAAGTCAGCTGCCTGTTTGTCCAGCCGCCATTTATTTTGTTCGTGTAATAAAGCAGATATTACTTGATCTCTGGCGTTATCTCACCTTCCTAATAAGACTACTCTCGCCGAATATATCTTATGGTCGACCTACCCCTTGATTCTTAGATATACGTATTGTTCTGCCGTCTTCCTGAGCCCTTTCATCAGCTTTACCATCTCCCTTTGCATGTCACATTGTGTGACTCTGTTTGCTTTAAGTTACTCTGATGGCGCCCGGCAAGCCAGTACTAGAATCCCACAACGAATATATGCTTCCGTAACCACAATTATGAGCAGGCTCAAGTCTCAAACGGTATCTATAATATAATGTCATTCAGGCGCTGATGAGATTGGTGGAAAATGTATGTTATCAATTGACAACCGTGGTGGCGTGCTTTCCGGGCACCTCCTTACCCGTGAACAACCACTCTTATCTTTCTTCTTTATTCTACAGTTTTGTGATTGTTTGCTCACTGCGCAGTATACATTTATGTATGTCTTCTAATTTTAAGAGAAAAACATTTGCGCTACAGTTATCGCATATTGTCTGTGCCTACTTGTTAACAGCGCAGAATTTAGACGGGACACGAGACGTGAAAACGACACCACAAGCACTGGTCGTGTCGCCTTCTCGTCTCCTGTCCCATCAGCGTTTTGCGCTGTAAACACCAGGATGAAAAACAAACACGCCCAAGCTGCCATTCTAGTCTGTGTCTAGGTTGTTGAGAGCACATATTTCTTGCAATATAAGCCCATTTTAAGCAGATATGTCTACAAAAAAGCACATCCATAAATTATTGCTTCTTCAAAGAGCTACGAAATTTATTTTTATGTTAATGTATGCGATGCTTTCTTTTCTCTCTTTTCGAAAAGCGCTGCTTTACGGCGCACTAGAAAAGAAAAACTTGTGAATACGAATGTATCACCGCATCGTGCAGAAAGTCCTCTGTAGTGGCGGTCACATTGACTCGACTTGCTATAGTCAGCATCCGAGTCACTGTGGTGGATGAACCGTCCGAACAAGGGCTCCCAGATGTGTCGTGTGTCTGGGCTAGGCCAGATTACGTGGTGCTGCGCATCAATGTTTTGGGCCAGGCCCGTACAGTTGGGGCAGCTGGCGTCCTTGTTGGAGCCCATTCACTTGCCGGTGGTATTAGGGTTGACGGATAATCCAACCCTATATCCTCCTCAGGAAAATTCTCCAGCAATAGAGAGGTTGCGGGGCCGGGAGAGGGCACACCGCAGGATAACAGCATGTCTGTGGCGTCGGCAAGAATTTTTACAACGACGTAGTTTGTAAATCCTAGCTTGTTCTTCACGGCCAGTTGATTCTCTATAGTTTGTAGGCGAGGAGGCCAAGAGCTCTCAAGGTGCCAGCATGACCGTTATCCCGGTTATCCTTGCAGAATAATTGTTGATGAAAAATAAACACCGTTTGACTGATTGCTGTACTGATACCGCATTTTCTGTGTTTCGACCTACTGCATTAGTGTTTATTGCTACCCATTCCAAAAACCTTTGGAGCGGTGGAGCGTCAAGACGATGAAACATGTTGAAACGATACATGTGCAATAGCATATAGGTGTCTTTATTCGTGTTTGGTTGCCTCAGCATTCTACTGTCGCGAAGACAATGTAACGCGGCCTTCTTTGCTGTCTTTCGGGGAATTTTGTGGGGTCCTTGACGCGGGGCAAACCTTTGTACACAAATGACCTCGACGGCGCCACGGACAGTGCTGCCGCGCGGCCGCCGCCCCCGCCGCACCTGACGTCACACCTGCACATGTCGCGTCGTCTTCTCACGCTCGGCTGTCAAAGGCCAATTAGTTATGGTCAGAGCGCTTTTGTGTACGGAGTGTTGACGCGACCATTTCTTGACCCCTTGAACTCTGCCGCTTATTGGATGATGTCGGCTTGCCTGATTGGTCGGAGTAACGAAGTAGCCCATTGGTGGAGAAAAGTGTCTCTTGGATGCTGGGGAAACTTATTTAAGGAATAGTTTGGGGTAGTTTAGGGTGAGCAAGTAGACAGCAGCAGACGGCGCATCTTCACCAGGGGAGACCAGGCCGGTCAGGCAGGCCGACGACGACGGGTATGACATCGTTTTGCTTGTAGATATTTTGTACAGTTTAAACTTAAGGTAAATACCAAGAGAATAAATCTAGTTGTTCAAATGCTACTCTCGTCGTCGTACCTGCGGATTTGGACTTGCCCCTGCCAGAGCTCATCCCCATTCATCTTCCGTCTCCCTGGTGAGTTGATGCGTCTGATATCTCACGGCTGCGTCACTTCGCTACAATGTGGTGGAGTGTGCTGGGTACCGAAGGCCACGCACTAATATCATGCGCCGTGGCAACAAACCTCAAGAACCTAGCTCTAACAGCTCGACTATAACTGAACCCCCTACTGTCCTCGCTACCATGTCGACCCCTCAAGCTAAACCTTTCGTCGGACCGCCAGTCTTTAGAGGCACACCGGAAGAGTCAATAACCGAGTGGCTGCTTTGCTACGAACACGTAGCCTCCCTCAACAACTGGGATGAAGGGACGAAAGCAAAATTTTTATATTTGGCATTAGATGGCAATGCGAAAAAGTGGCACACCACGCAAATTCTAACGGGTGCCCCTAATACATGGGAAGAGTGGGCGACGCTCTTAAAAACATCCTTCACAAGTCGTCACTCAGTTGAGATCGCATATTTGCGGCTCCAAAACCGAACGCAGCTGCCATCAGAGTCCCCCGAGCAATACTACTATGACATTGTGCAGCTGTGCGCCAAAATTAATCCCTCTATGACAGAAGAGGAACGGCTACGGCATCTCATGCGCGGCCTGCGTCCAGACGTGCAGGAGAAGATAATCATGGCTAATCCGGACAATTGCTCAACTTTCCTGCAAATGCTGCAGCGGATTAATCAGGCGGCTTTGATGACACGTGCGTACCAACCAGAAGCGATCGGCACCCACCTCCCTGCCGGCCAGCAGTCGTGGTACCCACTCGCCGCGGCACCCTTCGCGGGAGGGACCCCCGCCGGGGTAACAATGCAGCCGCCTCCGGCATGTCTCGCTACCTGCGCTGCGGCAGAACATCTTCGCCCGCGAGAGGCCACCGACCGCGATAGGGACTTAAGGGCGGTCGCGGACTCTATAGCCACATTATCGGACCGCCTGAAGGCTATTGAAGAAGACGTACGCCGTCCTCCGGTGCCTTGGCCGGCAAGAAATTCCCGTGCCGACGACGGGCGTCCACGATGCCAGCTATGCCGTCGCATCGGTCACGTCGCGCACCAATGCTGGACGCGGTTTCGAGATGACAGAAACCAACAGAGAGGGCCCAATAATAATCAGGGTGGGCAACCCAACCCTTCGGGAAACGAGAACGGCCGGGCCTAGGGAGCCAGTCCGGCCGTCCCGTATGCACTATGTCAGATAGTCAGCTTTTAACAGTACCGATACGAGCAAATGGTACCGACACAAAACTCGTAATTGATACTGGCTCCTCGGTAAATGTCATCTCGTCGCATTTCGCTGAAAAAATATGTGCTTCATCAAAATCAAGAAAAGATGTCTTCATCAGAGGAATCGGCGGACTTCACGTTGCTCGTACCGTGACCAAGGTCGTGCATGGGACAGGTGTGATTCGGATCGCTAATCCCACCATGTCGCCAGTAAATTTGCTCAGCGGAACAAAGCTTGGATGGGCTACTTCTATCCTCAATGCACAAATGGCAGTCATCGCCCCCGAAGACGCGCAAGACTCTCGGGATTTTGACGTGGAGACTGGAGACCACTTACGTCCAGGTGAAAGGGCTGAGTTGCTTTCGCTCATTGACAACTTCCGCCACCTATTCACTGGCGATAACAACCCCATTCAGCAGACGTCTATGGCAGAACACGTTATCGACACAGGCGATTCTCGACCAATTCATCAGCATCCCTACCGTCACTCCCCTTTTGAAAGGCACCTGATTGAGAAGCAAGTAGAGGAAATGCTGCGCGATGGGATAATAAGGGAATCTCGCAGTCCCTGGTCATCAACTGTCGTCCTCGTAAAAAAGCCGAACGGGTCATGGCGTTTTTGTGTCGACTTTCGAAGGGTGAATGAAGTTACGAAGAAAGATGTACATCCACTGCCGCGAATCGATGACATTCTCGACGTGCTACAGGGCTCAAAATACTTCACAACACTTGATTTTACATCGGGCTATTGGCAAGTGAAAATCAAGGAGGAAGATAAGCCGAAGACCGCGTTCGCCTGTGGGCCCGGCTTGTATGAGTTCAATGTTGTTCCCTTTGGTCTGTGCAACGCCCCGGCCACGTTTCAGAGAATGATTAACAAAGTACTCAGTGGTCTGCTTTGGAAGGTATGCTTGGCTTACTTGGACAACATTGTAATTTTCTCTAAGGACATGACCGCTCATTTGCAAGATTTGAAAAGCGTATTCTCGGCCTTGGACGCGGCGAACTTGCGGCTGAAGCCGGAAAAGTGCAGCTTTGCTCGACAGGAGATTAAGTACCTTGGTCACATTCTCACTGGCGAGAACATCCGACCGGACCCAGACAAGGTGGCCGCAATTGAAAAGTTTTCCCCACCAAAAAACAAGAAAGGTGTGCAGAGCTTTCTCGGAATCTGCAACTACTATCGGCGATTTATCAAGGATTTTTCTCGTATTTCTCGGCCGCTCACTAACCTCACTAGAAAGGATGTCCCTTTCGTCTGGGATGCAGCTTGCGAAGCGGCTATGCAATCCCTCAAAGAGAAGCTGATCACGGCGCCCATTTTGCGTCAGTTTGAGCCCGGGAAGCCGATAGAGGTGCACACTGATGCCTGTGATTATGGAATTGGTGCTGTACTAGTTCAGAAAATCGGATCCGAACAGAAAGTAATTGCCTATGCTAGCCGACACCTTAATAAGGCTGAGATGAACTACAGCACAACTGAGAAAGAATGTCTCGCTGTCGTGTACGCGTGCGGACAGTTTCGTCCGTACATTTTTGGGTCTAAGTTCACAGTCGTGACCGACCAAGCTAGCCTGGCCTGGCTAATGAAAGTGAGAAATCCGAATGGTCGCCTTATGAGATGGTCTCTGTTGCTTCAGGAGTTCGACATAACGTTGCGACATCGCCCTGGCCTGAAGAATGGAAATGCGGACACGCTTTCTCGCATTCCTCATGATTCCGCACCAGCAAGCGAAGAAAACCCATTACCGTTGCTCGTGCTGGATCATGTGGACATCAGGAAAAGGCAGAGAGAGGATTCCTGGATGCAAGAAATCATACAGCACCTAGAGCAGCCGAGTGCGCCCGTTGTCAGAAAAACGAAAAGAACGGCACGGAGCTTTCGGCTGGTCGACGGTGTATTGTACAGAAGAGCGAAAGGCTTTCAGGAAGATCGCGCAGCACTCGTTGTCCCCAAGTGTTTGAGATCAGAGGTTCTGAGGCACTGCCATGACGACATCACGGCAGGCCACCTCGGTGTCAAGCGCACATGGGAGAAAATTCGCAGCCGCTATTTCTGGCCAAAGATGTTTTGCCACGTCACCAAGTATGTCCTCTCCTGCCCTGACTGTCAGACGCGAAAGCTACCACCCGGAAAGCCGACCGGTTTTCTCCAGCCGATCCCACCTGCAGGTCGCCCTTTCCAACAAGTGGGCATGGATTTTCTTGGCCCTTTCACTAAAAGCAAAGCAGGAAACCGCTACATCCTCGTGGTTACTGACTACCACACGAAATGGGTCGAGGCTGTCGCGTGTACAGCGGCCACTGCGGCAGAAGCTGCTAAAGCCTTCGTCGAGCAAATTGTCTTACGCCATGGGGCACCAGAAAAAGTGATAACAGATCGGGGGCAGCATTTTGTCGCCAACCTGACTGAAGAAATTTTCCGACTTGTAGGTAGCGAGCATGCCACTACAACAGCGTACCATCCTCAAGCGAACGGCTTGTGCGAGCGCTTCAACCGCACGTTGGCCGATATGCTCAGTATGTACGTTTCTTCGCACCATCGCGACTGGGACGAATTTCTTCCGTACGTGCTCTTTGCATACAATTCTTCTACCCACGAGACCACCGGGTTCACCCCGTTCTTTCTTCTTCACGGACATGAGCCTACACTTCCTATAGATGTAGCGCTAGGCGCGGAACGCGGTTTCGACTGCACACTGGACGCCAGGAAAGTGGCCCTCCGGCTGCAGCGTGCTCGCGAGCTAGTGACCGAACGGGAGAGGCGTCAGCAAGTAAAGAACAAACGTAGTTACGACGCTAAACGACGTAGTGCAGTCTACCATGCGGGGGACTTGGTGTATTTGTGGACTCCCTTCAGAGCTCGGGGAAAGACAACAAAACTCCTTCACCGATACCACGGGCCTTTCCGTCTTGTTAGGCGAATCGGCGAGAACAACTGGGAGGTAGTGGATAGAACTGGCAAAAAACGCGACGTTGTTAATGTTGCGCGCTTAAAACCGTGCCACGTCAGACAGTGCTCGGATAATGACGACGCGGACGACGAGTCTGTTGACGGACATCGAGAGGAGGTGTGTGATCCAAGTGGTGCTGTGCGCGAGTGCGATTTGAATGGTGGTGTGCGCGAGTGCGGTTCGCGTAGTGATTGTGTGTACAAGACAGAGACTTGTGAAAGAGTGCGCGTCGTAGAAGACTCGGATGATGGGACTGAACTTTACTCCGACTGGAAGACATTCCACAACGAGGCCGATCCGAGAACTATCACTGCTTACGACACGGACACTGATGTGTATCACAGCGCAAGCGTATAACCTTCATTGTTAATTTTATTGTGTAGCGCGCGCGAATGAACTTTGTTTCTTGTCTTGTGCATTTTGTTTCCATTTTGTCAAAACTTCTTTGTTTTGTTTTACGTGATGCTAAATCTTCCTTACGGATACTTCAGTTCTTTATATGAATCCCTAATGTGCGCGTTTAACTTCTTGAGCCATGTTTTATTTTGTAGTAATGATTTGTAACGAGTGGGACACTCTTTTTCGTAGGGGGGAGGTGTCGCGAAGACAATGTAACGCGGCCTTCTTTGCTGTCTTTCGGGGAATTTTGTGGGGTCCTTGACGCGGGGCAAACCTTTGTACACAAATGACCTCGACGGCGCCGCGGACAGTGCTGCCGCGCGGCCGCCGCCCCCGCCGCACCTGACGTCACACCTGCACATGTCGCGTCGTCTTCTCACGCTCGGCTGTCAAAGGCCAATTAGTTATGGTCAGAGTGCTTTTGTGTACGGAGTGTTGACGCGACCATTTCTTGACCGCTTGAACTCTGCCGCTTATTGGATGATGTCGGCTTGCCTGATTGGTCGGAGTAACGAAGTAGCCCATTGGTGGAGAAAAGTGTCTCCTGGATGCTGGGGAAACTTATTTAAGGAATAGTTTGGGGTAGTTTAGGGTGAGCAAGTAGACAGCAGCAGACGGCGCATCTTCACCAGGGGAGACCAGGCCGGTCAGGCAGGCCGACGACGACGGGTATGACATCGTTTTGCTTGTAGATATTTTGTACAGTTTAAACTTAAGGTAAATACCAAGAGAATAAATCTAGTTGTTCAAATGCTACTCTCGTCGTCGTACCTGCGGATTTGGACTTGCCCCTGCCAGAGCTCATCCCCATTCATCTTCCGTCTCCCTGGTGAGTTGATGCGTCTGATATCTCACGGCTGCGTCACTTCGCTACACTACATTCAGAATGATGAAACACCGACTAGCCACACTATCCAACCTACGAGAATTTAGAACGACATGCGGAAGCTTCAATCGTGGAAGCGAACAACTGTTATAGCCAGCTTGGAGTAAAACGTACAGGTGATTACACCAGCATCCAAATAAGCGTAGTATGCTGGCCTACGCTTCATTGCAACTTGTTGTTCTCACTTCTAACATATGTCGGTGTTGTTTCCTCTGCACAACAGGCACACACCCACCGTGGGGGCTCGGCCAAGAATTGGTCGATTCACACAAGATGAGTAGAACTAGCAGAAGAAGAATAAGCTGTTATTGCTGCTGTTGCCCAATGAAATGGTGCAACCCGCACTGGGGTATCCAACATGATTGAAGGCAGTTAAAACATAACTATTAAAGCCAAAGCTTTACTACGCCAGCCAGCGAGCCATTTCCGCTCGTCGCGTCGTATGCCGTATGCAGGCAGCTGTATGCCGTCTGCCATATGCCGTGGCCGACGAACGACCTTGAGCCACCGTTGGCCAGCAACGCCGCAGCCGCCCTCCAACAGATGGCGCCGCCGGCGACGCCGCTGCCGTCGCCGCTCGCTCCACCAGATGTGCTCCGCTGGGGTAGAGGGAGAGGAGATGTCGCCTCGCGGGGGGGGGGGTATATATATATGCGCTTCGCCTCAGCGTATTTCGTCGTTTTGGAGTGTGCGCAAGAAACGCAACGACGACAGAACGAAACGAGGAAGAGACAACGCGCTCAAGAGACGCCAGAAGAACGCGCCGCACGACTCGAGAAGCGTCGTAAAATCCTAGTCTTTACCTGAACAGTGTGTATTGCCTTATCTATACAATAGAGCTAAACCAAACGCTTAACCACAAGCGAACACCACAAGCGTAGCCATGCAGCTCTTGCTTTCGCAATTCAACTAGGGTTAATCAGAGCTAAACCACCGACAATTGTTTACTGCTCTTCTTCCTCTTATTCTTCTTTTACTCCTTTTGTCACCTTATTGGTCTTCAGACGTTCTTGTGCACTCTAGAACGTAGTATAAAAGCTGCCCCGTAAAGAAATAACGATTTGAACGCCAACCCTTTCTCGCTCTTGTCATGGCTCATGCTGGTCGCGATGCGCTGGTACGGATGGAGCGGCGTAAGGTCTCACTACAAGGTGCGCCTCACCTAGTCGAAGGCTGCTACAACTATGTAGACGGCTGCACGAGAATGATGTGCTGCATTCGCATCAAGGTTAAAACAGCTACCAGAATATCCTCACTGAAGACTTGCTACTTAAATATCCTCACTGCAATATCTTCGATGTTGAATAAATGTTCTGGTTTTTCTGCAAGTTTCGCCATGGTGGTTGAGGGACCAGTTCACCAATGAAATCTGCATTTCGTCTCTTGTCGTAATTCGGAAGCTATCGCTTACAACGACCCATACAAGACATCGAATCATCTTTAGTTCTGCCAATATTTCTCAAGCCTTTTTTCTGTGTGCGTAATATACCACAAGGCAGCCCTCTTGCAAAAAAACACAAATATGCAGCTGCTGAAGGAGGCACTGTCCGCATTTATGAATCGTGGTGAAGAAGAAGTGTCCCACGCGCCCCTTTGGTGCATGCTTGCTTCCTGCTTGACACTGCGCACCGGTGTCTCTCCACGTTCTTTCCGGTTGTAAGCGTATTGGAGCTCTTTCTCAGGCAACATGGCTGACGGTAAGAAGACGTGTTCTGTTAGTACCGACGCGCCGTGGCTACTATGTCAAATAGCCATCGACACTGGAATCGAAGCTCTAATTCACGTCAGCTAGTCCAGATCGTGATCACGCTCACGCATTCATCGCTGCATCGCGAGTACCTGTATGTCACTGCGCTGCCGAGACAGTGTTCACTCTTGAGCACAATCATGAGCGCTGTCTTAACAACTATAAAACGCCTTGTACAACTTCAATTCCAGTGTCACTCTAATGTGCATGGCGTGTAACATAACGCCAACTGTCCCCTGGAAATAAAGACAAACTTTGACTGGATATTTGAATATCACACCTTAGAATGTGGTAACTGGTAATTTCATCAGCTCGGCGTGTGAAAGCGAGCCTTGGAAAACAGGGTGCACTTTTTGACCATGAATATGCTCCTGAATGGACTATCTGGGCCCACACTGGCATAGTGTCTGATAAGCAAGAGTGTTTTAACAATATGCGGCATTAAGGTGACCGCCACAGACGGCAGCCATAATAACCAGAATGATAAGAAAGCAGATTCAATAGACGGCATTGACAGACGGCGTAAACATGATATAATGTTTTGTTAGGAATCCATTATTCACTTCGCAGCCTCCGGGAACTCGTTTGATGTCACAGTGAATATTCGTTTGAGGAAGTTTCTTGAGTGTAAGAACATTTGTGCTCAAAGTTTTATGACGTGAGGCTAATGTATGATGAATATTGAACGTAGTTCATGAGCACCAATACGCGATGTGCAGTGAAATCGACAATAATCGAAATCAAGGAGACTGCATTGACTGAATCTGTCATCAAATCTGTTTCACCTTTTTTACATCTTTCTGTCTCTCAGCTTATGGTAAGTCCGAAATTTTCATTACAGCACCCGAGGTGCAGCGTCTTCTCTTCCGATAACTATAGTCTTGAACTGCTCACCGACACCCAACCACAAGACGTTTTGGAATGCTGGATCCTTCAAACAATAACGCTTTTTATTGGCCAACGCGTTCGGCCTTCAAATTCAAAGCTGCCGCATCTACTTTGCGTAAACCATGACCGGATTGTTTGCCTAAACTATGATGCAATTGTGAAAAAAAGAATTGGCTAATTTTTTTGCTGTGAACACTTGAGGCCACGCGCACGTAGCCAAGTTATGCATTTTAGATTTCCTCTAACATTTAATGACTAACTTTGCCTTTATAAATAATATAAACAGCGTAATGTTCTCATATAAATTGAGTACGGTTTTAATAATGAATACATGAGATGCATCTTCAGGGATGGGCGTATCTTTGAAAAGAATGACAACGCTGGGAAAGCCATACTCATTGGAACGTTGCGTGCACACGGACGGCCTTGCCAAATCCAACGACGGACTCCTTGCGCCACCAAAGCGTTTGAGTCTATCGTAACTGGATCGTAATCATTCTTCCTCTGACGCATCATTCCTGTTTCGCTAGCAGCTACCGAAATGAAAAATACCTGCTAGTTTTTACCTAATTGTTGCACATTATTATTGAAAACAGGCGTGTACGATAACGTTTGTGGACTGCTTTTGCAGCGCGTTCTTTCGAATGAGACGGGCTCGCTCTTTCTCAGCGCAGCTCTTACGTGCCCGTTCCTTGGCTGGGCGCAGGCGTCCCTCGGCGTAACCACGCGAACGCGCTCGCGCCCCTGTTCGCGCGTTGGTCGTCGACTTCTTCCGCAGCCGGCACCGATGCCGTTCACCTTGTTAGCGTTCCAATACTGCCCCTCCCTCTAACTAGGCGTTGACGGCAATGGTCCACTGCTAGTCTGTGCGGTGAATTCGGCCTCAATTTCAATGCCTCCATACATCGCGAAATGCAAACAGGTGTCGAGCTGCACTCAAATTTCGCATTAGGAAGTAACCTTATAGCGGGGCACTTTTTTAAAGCGAATCTTTTCTTGCGGACGCGTGCGCCCTTTCCTGACCGTGAACAGTGGGTGCGGCTGAATGCTGCTGCTGTCCTGACAACAATAGTACACGTAGAAAAACAATTACGGAACGTGTCTGAAAAGGCATTGTCCAAGATATGCGTAGCGTTATATTTAGCTTCGGCTTGCTGCTGTTGCAGCCGGATTTTACAAGTGTTGTGGAAAGAGTAATATTTCCGTAGGTGTCTACAATTAAAGACAACGTGTATATATATATATATATATATATATATATATATATATATATATATATAAAATAAATTATGGGGTTTTACGGGCCAGAACCACTTTCTGATTATGAGGCAAGCCATAGTGGCGGACTCCGGAAATTGCTACCACCTGGGGTTCTTTAAGGTGCACCTGAATCTAAGTACACGGGCGTTTTCGCATTTCGCCCCCCCATCGAAATGCGGCCGCCGTGCCCAGGATTCGATCTCGCGACCTCGCGCTCAGCAGCCCAACACCATAGCCACTCAGCAACCACGGCGAGAGTATATATATATATATACACACACACACTAACGTGTTCTTGCATTTCATATTCCATGCACTTAACATTCTTTCCTTTCCCGCTTATGTGCTTCCTCTTGTAGGTGTTTTGTACCAGTAGGGACTCAGTACGGGCCTGTGCGTGTCGAAGTAGGACACTTAGGAGTTTTCACGTTGGGAATACCATGTAGCTATACGCGCTCTATGTCGTTGGCGCGCAGTCACGCGTGCGCGAGACTGAGCCACGATCGTCGGCCCGCCTCGTACGCTTTCACGCGTACATGCAGCACACAGAGTGCTGCGACTACCTTATCGCCCTTGGACTTTGTACGGAAGCTCACGGCTGTGGCAGAAATGCGCCGGGAATGCCCTTATAGATGTTATCGCAATAAAACTGAATAACGTGTCCAATGGTGGGGCGGAACCTAGGTCCCGCACCACAGTATCCCGATGCTCTAACCATTAGGCCACAATTGTTTTTATTGCATGAGGCCACAGTCGCATCTACGCACACTTCTCTCGCGCCAACGCCAACTGTAGCTCCTTGGGATGATGTCCGCTGGTGTCGCATGGCGTGACACGGGTGCGCGGGAAAACATGCCCGCGCGCTAGTTTCTTTTACGCCAAAGACGCAGGAATAAAATGGGCAAACTTACAGCTTGTCATTATCCGCTTGACGAAGGCTTTGCTTCACGTAGACTCCAAGATATAAGTTGCACCTGCATAATTTGTTTTGTTTCTTAATGCGATGAGCAAAACGAGAACAAGGTATCTCGGTAAGTATTTACTGTGCAAAGGAAAGCATATGTCGCCTTAAAAAAGAGAAGTACACGTGTGCAAACGTTGGCTCCCACATTTACCTTGTTTTAGTTTTGCTCATCGTCTTGAATTTCCATCTCTCGCCTTTCCCGTGTGTTCCCTTCATTGGTTATTGTTATACTTGTTAATTTTTCATTGTATTTCATTTTCAGGTATTGGACAGAGTGTGACCTTCATGGACAGCCGTCCCCCTCGTGTGTAGCAAATACTGCGACTTTCTTGCTTTGACTGTGTAGGCGCCCTTAAGCAGCTGTCGACCTCGTTTTGTGAAACTAGTTATAATCTCAGGGTTTCACCTTCTGGGCATTGGGAAAGGGCTGGTACGAAACGCAGTCTCACGAGCTTCATAACGGCACAGGTGGTGGATGACCGGAGCAGTGTAAGAGAACGCATGGGCGCTACCGTAATAAAAACCTCACTGCGCGGTCTTCTACACACGTTTCAAGAGGGTGAACCAAAGCAATAGCATTTTGCGTATGTGCACGCGTCGAAAATATGGGCCTGAAGTCCCAACGCGTTTCGTTCGTAAGTGCTGTTTGCTATTAGCTGGTAATGTTCGCTAAGATATTGTGCGACGCAACGGTTGACTCGCACCTGTCGTTAAGAACAGCTTATTATGAATACTATCAGCCCAACTCACGATGACCAAGATATGAGTTGTAGGATTGATACATAAACACATTAACGATAACTCCTTCATTAGGGCCTGGCATCAGACTCTGCGCGCGCGCGCGCGCGCGTGCGTGCGTGCGTGCGTGCGTGCGTGCGTGCGTGCGTGCGTGCGTGTGTGTGTGTGTGTGTGTGTGTGTGTGTGTGTGTGTGTGTGTGTGTGTGCGTGCGCGTGTGTGCGCGCGCGCGCGCGCGCGTGTGTGTGTGTGTGTGTGTGTGTGTGTGTGTGTGTGTGTGTGTGTGTGTGTGTGTGTGTGTGTGTGTGTGTTGTGTGTGTGTGTGTGTGTGTGTTGTGTGTGTGTGTGTGTGCGTGTGTGCGTGCGTGCGTGCGTGCGTGCACTAACTCCGGGAGCGGCAATAAATGGCAGGTTTTGTAGTCGACTCACTTAGTTGCTAACGAAGCGGGGAGCTTGCAGTGTATTACATTTTTGTTATGTTTCGTTACCTATAGTTCCCTGCCGCAATATAATTAAGTTTACTTCCGTTGTTCCGTTTAACGTTGCAGTTGATTTACAATCTGCAAAATTAGAGAAAGTCGCACGTAAAGGTGTGATATGGTTTCCATTTTTTTTTTGCAAATAATTTTTTGCTCAGAGCGCATTTTCGTGCTCTATACATAAATACTGGTAATCAGTTATGTCGTATTAAAGAAATGTGCTCTTGTTATGCTTGATAACATTAATTTCGCAATTGCTCATTTAGATTACTTGTTGTTTGCTGTTTTCATAGCTTTGTCTGCGCCGATTTCCTTATTGGCATGTAACTCATTTTGCAACCGCTTTCACGTTGAACCCCGCAGCTCTTAAACCGTCTCGTGAGCCAAGGCCCACTCCTCGAAGTATGATGCGTTTTGTTTTTATTCAGGTATATATTCTCCAGCTTTCCGCACATCTTCACGCTTCATCTATAGACACTTTTCAGCAAAAAATTCCTATTTAGAAAAAAACATTGTTCTACTTTTTGGATACAATATTACGTTGCTCCTTCCCGGGTATTCGTTGTTTCCCGTTTTTATATTCTGAAAATTTTTCTGCTTTGATTTTTTTTGTTGAAATATTACTAAGTTTGGTACCGTTTTCACCACATTCCATACCATATATACTGAACTCTGTTGATCGCTGGAATTCTTAAACAAAACTCGATGCTACTTGTTGCTTCACACTGTTCCTTTTAAAGCATTGTTTATTGTTTGTGGTTTTCATGTTTGATCTTTTTCTCAGTTTATTTATTCCTTGCCACATAACTAACGTTACTACCGTTTTCATGCTTAACCTGCAGTAAATTACCAGTCCGCAGAACCAAAGGCCCTACGTCAAGTTATCACATTCTTTCTCCTTTATGCACGTAAATGTTTCTCCTATTTCCGCATATCTTCCTGCTCATCTATCGGGAGCGCTCTGCCAGATTTCTATTAAATATACATCCGTTGTTTTACTTGTTAAATAAATTTTACATCTGCCCTTTTCGAATATTGTTCATTACATGCAGATGAATCTTTCTTCTTTTTGGTTGATTTCCTTGTTGCACAATAGGCTTACTAGCCTTTTAATGCTGTTTGTAAACATTCAGAGGAGGTCTCACAACCAATTTGCACTCTCCTATTCCTCTTCTATAGAATCCACTCCCTGAACTGAATTCTGGCGAGAACGAAATATTGGGTCGAATTATCTGAAATCCTCAAATATAGACCTGAAACAGAACGAACGATTTCAATTTTTCTTTTAACTCGAAGTAGTCTGCACTATCCTTTTGCTTCCAGCTCTTCATGCGTGGCTTGAACAGCATGCAGCGACCAAGAGATGCAGTCGCATCTCCATGAGCCCGTAGGGGAGTTTGACGCGACACAAAACTATAGGGAATGGGTGGCTCCAAGGGCGGAAGAAATGTCAGCCCATAAAACATAAAAACGACACACCTTCAGGCCTAGAGATTCATTAGCGCTGTTTGCTGAATGTATCGATTTAAAAGTGTCAAATGGTTCATTGGGCGAAAAGACTGACGTCTGTTCTCTGTAGCAGCGAAACGCTCATTTGCTGCGACGCCACAAACGCGCCACGACGCTGCGGAGCGGGCGAAAGGGAACACCTGCTACCGCGATAGCGCGCCAGGTGTTGCGTGAGGAGAGAGGGCATCGCCGCGACGCCGCGTCACCCTCGCTATATGAAGCCTGTGTTAAACACGTGTTCCTTGTCTGCGCAAACTCTCGCCTGCGTTCTAAATGCGCTTCGGTAAGGCCAAACAAAACGTATCAAGCCTGTCAACGTGTTCCCTTTCCCGCGTGCCGTTCATAACTAGAGGGACCGCTCAGCGGCATTTCAATGGACATTACTGCCTTCGCATTTACAACTCTTAAGTATTGCTTAGATTTCCTTGGATTCTTTTTGGTACTTTCCTGTTTTAGTAACCGTTGCGTGCACGAGGGAGCACTGATGGAGGTAGAATTAACCGAATCTGCGTAATTTCGCCTTTGAAATAAAACAAGTTTTGCTTCCATGTTAACCTGTAGTTTCTCGCCGGTACCGTTTAGTGCGTTCGAATTTCGAGAACCGCAAAAAAAAAAAATTACGTACACGAAATTGACGGGAATCGACTGTTTCATTCACAAGTTGTTGTGTGTGATGCACCACGGCATATATGTCAACTTCCTTTCGCTTTCGCTCCTGACACAATCATTGGGAAGTGTTGTTGAGTCTGTCATTCATTTCATTGCGGGCTTACTTTTTCAGCTCGTGCGCAACCTGCACAGCCAGAAGTCGCGCCTCTTGGTATGACACATTTCTTATACTTGTCGCTCACAATGTCACGCAACTACTCCGAAACAAAAAGAGTGGCTGAGGTTTAACTCTTGCAAACCTAGTCATCACGAGCGAAAGGTCTGTTTGGCTCGCTTTGGCAAGGACATTGCTCGGGCAAGGACATTGCTCGGAAATTTGCTCGGGGGCGATTTTGAACCTGTCCTAATTGGGCAGTCGCGTGTTTTTCGTGCGTGTGTGTGAGGTAATCTCACTGGGGAAACTGGGAAAGCGCCAAGGAATAACAAACTGCAAAGAGACAAAGTTTTTTTATTCGACTGATTCGCACCTGGATAATGCAATACGTCACACGACAAAGTCGACAAAGCTCCGACATACCCCCCCCCCATCAGCCCCTCCCCAACATCCTTTCCAGGTAACCTATGATGGGGTGCGTTGAGTCGGGGTGTTCGCACTTTCAATGTTTTAATGCTCACATGTTGCAGGATAAGCTTCAGCGAGCCGACCGCACTAGCCCCGCACATTTATAGTTTGTCTTTTGTGCAGGTCAATATCGCTTGCATTCGTTCCCAATGCAGGCACTGCAACCGCAAACGGAATGCCTGTGTTATTTCTGCAAGGAACTACAATTTTACCATTGCATTTCACTCACGCTACATTATATACGTCTGAGATGCGAGAAATATACATGCGTCAATTTGAAAGCGAAGCTTTCTTTGCCACATTTCCCGACTTTCCGGGCGCTGCTGTGATGGTCTGGCGACACGTGCTGCTAGGTTTCTCGCCACACCACCAGATGACGCTCGCCTCTGGTGGGGAAAAACCCAAAAGCTCACGCAACCGGGAGATACGGGGAGCCATTGCCGAACGGCAGAAGCCATCCCGAGAACACAGGCAGACAAAAAAGCGGTTACCGCAGGTTGAGGCAGCCAGAAAATTAGAAATATATGGGGAGAAAAAATCCACGGTTCAAATACTGGTGCAAGCAAAGTTAAAAGGGGAAAGTGAATGTTGGTTGTCAGAAACACGTGAGAAAAAGAAGGCCGCACCTAGAAAATTTTGCAACCACATAAAACTATCAGGCAGCAAGTCTGGAACAATACAACAACATATCCCAGACGAAGGTGGAAACAAACTGGAAGGGGACGCGGCATTAAATTTTATCTGAAAAATAACAGCCGAGTTTTTCCAAGGCAATGAAGAGTTTGTACCTGAGTAAAAAAAGAGCATGAAAGAGAACCAGATGGAAAACGAGCTGGTGATGAAAAATTTCAACTGGAAGAAAGCCTAGGAGAAAATTCCTGAGTACACAGCCACAGAGCTAGAAGAGGTTCCCGTCAGGCTGATTAATGAACTAGGACCAAAAATTAAGGAAGCTCTGTTCAAAGCAGTAGAATAAACTTTAAACGATGGAAGAATACCAGTCAGTTGGCAGCAAAATAGAATGAATTTAATTTATAAGAGTAAGGGGGACAAAGATAGAATTCACTCGTGTAGACCACTTACCAATAAATCGGTAATATACAAGTTAGCAATGCAAGCAAGTAAATTAAAGCCAGAGAATAATGTCATATCGGGAGAGCTTCATAATATCTTCAGGATAGGTAGGTTTCTGGGTGATAACATATTTGTCCTTACTCAATGTCTTGAAATAACAAGACTAGAAAGGAGATTGGTATATGTTGCCTTTTTAGACATTGCAGGAGCATATGACAACGTATACCGCAACATTTTATGGGATATTCTGGAAGCGGGAGACTTCGGTTACTGTTGTCTGCAGCTTTTGAGACGTATTTAACTATAAAATACCCTTTACGTTGAATGGGAAGGAATCAGGAGCGAGGAGAAAGCTGATATCAACAAGGGACTCAAGCAGGGGTGTCCTTTATCAACACTGCTGTTTATGATGTACATGGTGAGGATGGAGAGGGCGCTAGAAGGAAATAATATCGGGTTTAATCTCTCATACAAACAGGCGGGTACAGTAGTAGAGCAACCACATCCAGGTTTCTTTGATGCGCACGACATTGTGTTGCTAGCTAACAAGGAAAGTGATATGCAATGTCTGGCTAATACCTGTCTGCAGGAAGGCGGTAAGGTAGGTCTGAAATTTAGCGTTAGAAAATCAGTTGTTATGGTATTCAATGAGAACAGTCAACAGACAGTGTCATTATAGGGCCAGAAAATATCTCGCCTAAAAGAATATATATATACCTTGGCATGGGAATAAATGAAGTCAATGGTTATATGGAAACAGGAAAACCATTAACAGTAGAGAGGAAGAGAAATGCAGCCATAATGAAACACTGAGCGCTATGGAGATACAGTAGGTACGAGGTGCTGTGGGGTGTGTACAAAGGTGCAATGCTTTCAGGACTCGCATTAGGAAATTAGGCTGTTTGCTTGAAATCACTGGTATAATCAGGACTCGATAGCAGTGGGACGCCTTGCATCGGCTGGTCACGGGAATACTACAAATGAAGCTGGGGCGAGGTGATATGGCCTGGACAAGTCTTGAAGTGAGAGAAGCTCGCAGTAAAATAATTAGAACGACAGAAAGCTGAGCTAGATGGTAAGGATTCATTACGCAAAAAATTCATTATGCGTTCGTGTTGTCCACTTCTCTTGTGTCCGGTCTGCACGCCTCACCTTTTTTGCATAACAATTAATTATAAAGAACGACTGAGGAATACGGAAAAAAGCAAGTCGGCTGGGAGAGTATTGAGGCATTTGTACAGGAAAAACATTTATTCACAGTGGACGCTCATGTGCACAATGCATTTGGTCATCTCGTTTCAGTACTGCCAGTTTGTCAAAATTTGCGGAAATTAGTCAGCAGTTCAAAAAACAATGAAACACTTAGGCTCCTTGGAATTACAGTGTTCGCACAGGCACTCAGCATAGCTAGACTACCTGATCGTCACAGTTTTCTTCTTGACCCGTGGTCAAATCTGTGCCGCTGACCCCGCCCCATATGTTCATCCAAAATTGTTTTGTTCCCTTCTTACACGCCACAGCGCCTGACGATAAACGGAAACTCTGCAATCGAGAGCTAAAACATGTACGATGAATATATTGTTGTCTCACAAAACGTTTGGTGTAAAATCATGATCTGCAAGACTAAGTTCCAAATCTTGAGCTGACATTGCAACCAGAGAATGCCACAAACATTTCTTCGAGCTAATCTCAATTTGCTACCACATAAATTAGTTTCGCACCTGTGCTAATGTTCAAGTAAACAGTAGCTGTCGTATTTCCTCAACAAACGCTGTTCGTCTGTTTGTATGTGTCATTATTGGTGCTATGCTGAAGGACTTAAATGAACAATATCTTGTTCCGCTTTGATACCTTCTGCAGGTTATGGGGCTCAGGCCCCTGATCCTCTCGGCAATGTTGTTTATCCTCTATTGTGAAGCGCCGACATTTGTTCTACCACGCGTCATATCTTATGAAAGTATTTGTATTCCAACTGCAGCGGAACCTGCCTAAGCAATCTTGTTAAAACTGCTATGGCTGTTAGCTGTAATTTTCTGATTATCAGCCTTTAAGCAACACCTAGCCCAACGCGCTTACACCTGCTGGTTGACAAGTATGACGCAAGTTCCAATTCACCTCAAATATGTTCAGCGTGATAGAGGCAACTGCAGGCGCGGTAGCTAATTTTCGAGATTGTGCCATGAAGCTATGCGTTCTGGGTCGTGAGTCCCTTCCGGGGATTCCTAGTGGTTGCGTTTATTTTTCGACTTTCTTTATTTTTAGTATAAAATATGTCTATTTTCGGAAGCCTTTTCTCACACGTTCACTGGTACTTCAAGCAAAACATCTTCCTTGAAGTCAGATTATGAGACGGTATCGCCAACTAGGGTTTTGATGCCACCTGAACAGCCAAAATGTTGTTCTATTCCTATACTTTTGCAAATAATGAAGCTCAAACCATCCCTATTCTTGGTAAGCTTATTGTTGTTCGTCAATTGGCAAGCGTCAATACTTTCGTTATATGGAGGTCAAATTTTATAGAACTACTAAAACGGGCAAATCTCGTTCAGCTTCTGTACATAAACTTTTGCAGGTTACGGGGCTGAGGCATCCGCTGTTCCTGGTAAGATGATTGTCGTTCTCGGTTACAGTGCTACCACGCGTCAAATCTTATGGAAGCATGTTGTGCCAAGTGCAACGAAATGTACTAAGGTGATCTTAGGAAAGCTGCTACGGATGTTAACTGTGTAATTTTCTTATTAACATCCTTTAAGTAACGCCTAAACCGAAGTGCGTGTGCCTAGTTTCCAGGCATGATGTAAGTTCCAACAATTCACCTCAGCTGTATTCAGCGTCACACAGGCAATTACAGGCAAGCCGACTTATGTTAGACATCGTGCCAAGGAGCCGTGTGATCTAGGTCACGCACGTCCCTTACGTCGAGTGCTAATGGTGGCGGGGGATTTTTCTTTTGCTTTCTCTTTTTTTTTGCAGTATTGAATGCGTCTCTTTTCGCAAACCTTTCGTGCTGCGTCCACTGGTACTTTGCGCGAAACATTTTGTTTGGAGGCCGATTAGGAATCAACAGTTTCACGAAATCTTGTCTTGTCGGGAAGTAACGGCATAACAGGAAGAAAAGCAGAACGCCGACCGTAGTAGGGTTGTCTCCACATTCTTAAACATTTCGGCCTCCACACGGAAGTCTTCTTCACGTAACTGACAGGCCCGAAATCTTCAGTTTAAATCCGCGTCAATATTCGGTTCAGGTGTCTTGCGTATGTTGGCGGGAGACTGACAACGTTTCAATTAAGCGTGTGCAGTTGTTTGGATAGTCATAGATTTCAGCCGCTTATGTGACAGTACCTCAAACGTGGCTCTGTACGCTACCCGAACAAGCAAAATTTTGCTCCATTTCTATGTTTTTGCAAGCTATGAACGTCAGGTCACCCCTGCTGTTTGTAAGACGATTATTTTTGGTCAATTTACTGGCGCTAACATTCGCGCTGTATCTGCAAGGCGAATTTTATATAACTACATAAAGGATTAAATCTCGTTCTGCTTCTCTATAAAAACTTTTCAGATTATGGGGCTGAGGCATACGGTGCTCCTGGTAAGTTGATTGCCCTTCTCAGTTACAGTGCCTCGTTGCACGCTCAAACAACTGTTATTAGCAACTTTGTAATAACTCTTTTTCATTTGAGTAGCTTTGCTTTGCGATAAGGTCTTTGAAAGCGTATGCAAATTCCTACGCCTTAACTTAACCGCCGCCAGACAGTTCAGGCTATTCGCTGTACCCTTGCGGATATCCTCGGGTCTCGCGTGCAAGCATCCCTGCACAACGTTCGTGTGCGTAGGTTGGCGTACCCATATTAAAGACTTCCGGGCATTTAAACTTAATGCAGGCTCACCCACTACGACGGGCCTCGCAGTCAGACCGACTTTTTTTGCACATTTAATTGTGGTTTCGATTTAGTTTTCATTTATTTAACCCCAAAACGTTTCCCGCAATCTCCACTCTTTTATGATGATTATAAAAGGAATACAAAAGGAAAAGTGGGCGTAATATTTAGCAGGGCGCGATATGAATACAGAATGTCTCACCGAAAAGCCCACACGCAGCCGTGAACCTCGTAAACCGTGCGTAAACGTTCTTGACAAGACTTGCCTAATTTTCGCGTCCTTTCGTGACTAGCCACGTTAGACACGCAGGTGCTATGAGTAATAGGTGACGAGTCATCTCATGATGTAGTACCTAACACAGAATACCTGCGAAATACTTGTCAAGCGTTGTCAGATTTTTGGTTGAGGCTAGTAGTTTTAGCTTACCACAACATCGCGAAGCGCGGTGTGACCTTTTTGTTCCCGTTGTTGTTCCCTCTTTGAATGTGAGCGGAGATAGGGAACGATGACTTCGCAAAGTGACACCAGTATGTGGTCAGATGACAATCTTTGGTTGCCAGAAAATAAGACCATTGCATAGAGTTACGATTCCCACGCGAATTGTGGAGCGCACTCTTTGTGCACGCCTGACGTTCTTTTTTTGTGTGTGTTTAGGGGACAGTGCGGTTCATGATTAATGATTCTCGCTAAGATTAAACTACGCACGAATAACTGGTATGATGCACTTTATTACGGGCTCCCTAATGTTTGAGAAACTCTAAGAGCTAAAAATATCCTCGTATAGATCCTTGAAGTTACATGCGGGCCTACGTGTTTATATTTCTGGTATTTGAACAACTTGTGGGGCCAGTGCTATACTCGGTGGGTGGGAACGTGTAGGTCCCTTTTTTGCAACCATTATATACACGACTGCACGACAATTACAAGCGTGAGCAGTTTGAAGGCGTCATTTTATTATTCGTTAAGGAATGATGAGAGCCTCAGCCGTTATAGTAAGGTAAGAATTCCAAATAATAACTGTGCCCTGTCCTTCATTTTTTTAATAAAAGTAAGAAAGTCTAACCTATCCTTTTCCACTGCCACTATACTCAGAAAGTGATGCATATAAACAACCCGTACAAACATGTTTCAGCGCATGGAATTATTGTAACTCAAGCATAAATAATAAGCACCCCATGGGTGCGTTCTTTAATTACTTCGTTTTGCAGGATACGAGGCATACAGACCCGCAGGGGACGCTCACTTGTACGAATATGTCTTTTGTCCTGATAGCTAAAATCACTGGTGCAAATGAACACCGTACTGTTGCCATGTTACTGTGTGATTGCCATTACTTGAGCAGCCTGGAAACAGTCATTCTCAGTAATATATCTACTGTTGCTTTGTTTCGCAGTGTATGACTATTATGCAAACCAGGAGGCGCCCCTCTACTATGGTAAGGCGTACCCGCATTGCCTTTCCATTTTAACAGCCTTTTGTGGCTAATTCGCAGACATAGGTTTCATCCAATATAAACGCGCTGTGACACATTAGACGACACTAAGAATGAAACATTAGTTTCCACGCGAGGGACCCTATTCCCCATGTAATGTATTCTACGTTTTCTTCATAAAAACACCATCAGTTGCGATTTCTAGCTTTCGTATACGAAATAATATCAGGACACGCTTCAAAAGAGCCACTCGTATAGCCTCCTCACACTCAACGCTGATGTCTTTCGACGTCCCATATCCGTCTCGCTAGCTTTCTTTTGCGTCTCTTCCCCAACACGCACCAAAGCCATTGCTTTATTTTGTGGTGAACACTGGATTGGATGAGAACGCAGGTGCCTTGAATGCCCTCCGCTTACTGCAAGAAATAGCGCCAGAATATAAAGCCATACTTTGCCATGGCTTGATTTATGTCTTTCTTTCTTGCTTGTACGTTCAACAACAATGGAGTGGGAAGTAATGCCTTCCAAGAATGAAAGGGTTACCACGCCTGCCTGGTTTAGGTTAAGCTGCACCATGCGCCCCATCCCCCACATAAACCTGTACAAAATGTCACTGTAGTTGACGAGGTGCAGATCATTTAATAATACACTTAGTCAAATTTTGTGTAAAACGAATAAATGCTTCACAGTATAGTAAAAAGAAAATTATGTTGTGGAAGCGTTGTTGCCTTTTCCTAAAGAGGTTTTTGAACACTAGACATTTTCGCGCTGGCGTAAGGTGGCGTGTTAAAGACGGGCACAGGCAGCGTGTCTTAGTGTCTGCCATTGTCTAGCTTTAGTAAAAAGCGACTGAGTAGCCGTTGAGAATTTTATTGGTCGGCACACACTGCGCAATAAAAGAGAGCAACTTTTCTTGCTTGCCATATGTATCATATCATATGTTATCTTTCTTGTCGCAGATAGCGGGATTGCGCCCACATCAAGAAAAATTTGTGAGTACTGTTTGCTTTAAAACGGTTGGCGGTTTGTAATTCTTGCTATAAGAAAACGCTAGTGATTATTTCGCGTGTTTTATTGTGGCGTGCTGCTTTTCTGGTTATTGTAACTTCGAAATATAGGTGTCAAATAAGTTCTCAAAGATCAGTTTCATACTCGAGTGAAAGTGCTCTTTTGCGGACAAAAAATTTGCATCGTTTGAATAAAACACGTTTGAATAAACGTTTCTGCGAAACCGTATGGCACTTTTTTTTCAGAACAGGTGAAATGTGTCACGGCTCTCTGTCACGTGTATGCGTGACAGAGAGCCAGTGTATGCGATATAATAGTGTGTGGGCAAACTTTTCTCGTACTGACACATGCGCATGCAGACACCCGTACACTTTCTCTCGATTATTTGCTGGCAGCCATTCGATTGTGTTTCGATTTCTAATGAGTTATTAGATATGTTTATAGAATTCATCTCTTTAAATATTAAATTTGTTGCCAGCATTGACACTAACATTGGCGGTGGGAGTGAAGTTTCAGCGAAAAAAATGGAGGCCCAGATCTTGGGAACCGCAACACCTAAATGTGTAATGAACCATCGAACCATTTGCTATTTTCTTTTTTTAGTCAAAAGGAAAATATTTGAGCGCGAACACTGTTCCACTATCACCACATCGCCCCACTTAGCGCAGAGGAAAGACCATGTAAGCAGATTGATCTTGCTCCAGTTGCTAATAACGATATATATGCCAATGCAATTTGAAACATTAAATTGAGTGCGACACAATTTTTTAAACACGCGAAAGCTCCCTAGGTGATAGCTAACGTTTTTAGAACTTTTTGTAAATAAGTACTTTTAATCCAAAAGTCAAGAAATTATGGTTGAACCCGCACAGTGATTCACTTCCTAAAATTAAAATTTAATGTCGTGCCAGGCTCTTCAAACTAGAGCATGGGCATTCATGCATGTCTCTATTTCTTCTGTTCTTATCCCACTTGCATTTTACTTTTCCTTCTGATTTGTGCCCATTGGCTTTAATGCATATATTTGGAGTATAGGCTAACTTTTTATTTAATTACAAATGCATTAGAAGCTTCTGGGAAAGCATTGCAGTGAGGGTAATGATATGTCTACGTCAGCGTAAAGCAGGGGAAAATAAATAAGCAAGAAAGCATCAACGGAATAAAATACTTATTTGCACAACCTGTAAGGGCACAACATCAAAACAGCCAATTCAAAAAGTACAATTAGAACCAAAACTAAAAATGCACATGGGAAGAGATTATGAAAACATTAAAATCACTATGCTATAAGATAGCCCTACAAAAGCAGTACGAACCATATCGATTTATGTATAACCTCGAAATAAAGTGCAAAAAGAAATTAACACAGACGATAACTGAACTGTTCCATATACGGCAAGCTATAGGCTGACAAATTGTGAACCAAATGTGTGCCCGCACAAGACGTATATAAAAAATATGTGAATGTAGAGAAAATACAAAGCGACTATATACGACAAAACGAATGAAGTAGCCTAACAGAAATATCGAAACCTGAAGAAAAAAATCTAAGGCATGAGAAGGTTAGATGGTTGATACTGCGAAATCTTCGACCAGCCGCAGTCCATTGCGGAATATGTCCTGGTTGGACTCAAAATCCATGTTATCCGGGCGAGCATTTAAGACACGTTCAACAAAAGGAAAAGCTAAAAATTGAGAGGCAGTGCCATAGGTGTTGGTGTAGCTCATCCGAAACCTCGTCCTGCTCTTCAGATTGAAGGCGATTTGACGGTGTAGATTTTCTGGTTATGTGACATTGTGCGGCATGCCTTACTGCATTTAACTGTATTATTAACTTCACAGATCTCTCACTTCCCTCTCTTACAAGCAATTGAATGCGATGCAACCTGAGCAAAAGAAAATCATCCGAAATTTATCAATACATATGTATTCTAGTGTGTTCTGTTTCCTCATTAACAATAAAGTGCATGTTACAGTTAGGTGCATCCCAGTACTATGTTACGGCGGACTATGACGAGTTCTTTTTTGCAGTTGTTCTTACGCGGGAATATGGAAAACAGGGTTAACCTGCCGCCAACCTCTTTGAATGCTTTCATTAACACCGTCTACTTTCTTTCCTTATAGTCGATGAAGCGTAAGTCTACCACTGCATAGGATCACCACCTCAATATGGCCGCAATATCTCGCTATCTTGGGGCTAATCCTTGAGACTAGAGTGTCTAGTACCAAGCTTTGCTTTCCACACATAAATAAGTTTCCCTGGTTTTTTGAACGTACAGCGTGGCCACCACCCTTCTGCGGCTCCAATTCTATCATAGAGGCTAATAAACACGGTGCTGGAAGGTAACTGAAAGCGAGAGCATTTATTTACAGTTTGAGGCACTAAGCTCCGAAACAGAGTCAACGTAGTCTTTCAGCCTAACGGGAAAATTTCGTCGCTACTCTGCCAGCTTTTTAATGCGAACAGCATTCTTAGCCAACTATAGCCCCTGTGAGTGTATCCATATGCCCCCCCCCCCCCCCCACTTTACGCCACTCTTTCAAAAAACGAAATGCTTTGACATTTCCGCGTTGCTGGGTGGTATTGCAGCTGTGTCACGCGAGTTCCTTAAGAACAAAGGTCTGATGTCATGGTGCACTAATTGGTGCAGTAAAGGTGCAGTGATTCCAACGGAAATTGAGAGATAAATTCTCAGCATGGGCATCAGAGATCATGCAACAGCAGCGACACTTCGCGGCGGCACCGCTACATGGCGTAGCGGGACGAAAGGGAGAAGCGAAACAGGATCCAGGCTGCAATTGCCCGCTCATACATTACAGGTTTCTGTGGTGGCAATACGGCGCGTCGCTACATTGACCGAATACTGATCGTATTACCGTCGGTAATCATCGTGAGATGGGTTCTACAGGAAATAATTTTTCTGGGTATATGAGCATTCATGAATATATTAGCCCGCTTATGCTCTCTTATTCACTCCGCTGCTTCAGCGACCGGAGCGTCACGTCGCTCGCAATGCTGGCTACGTTCTTGATCATCTTCATCACGCTCATCGGAATCCTGTTGGCTTTCACCCTCGGTGAGTCTACATGCAGAAAAGAGTGGTTGATTCCATTTCGCAGAAGACCCTCCTTAATTTACCCGGACGGCTCCATTCTTTAATTAGGACACCCTGAATGAATTTATGCGAGAAGTCGTCAGTCCAATACATGTCAACAGGAAATGTCTTACCCCTCTGTATGATTCAATCGTTAATTAGAACAGTGCAGGGAGTAGGCAAGCTGCTAAATGTAATTTAATATTAAATTATGTAAAGTACGTACAAATAAACGTCTACAGATAGAAATCTAGCTATAGGGGCAAGGTAACCAAAGTGGGATTATCAGTTCTGTCTTTGTCCCTGATAGGTACAGCACATAAATTTTGTTGAGCACAATGATGACTGCTGGGAATAATTTGATTCGTCACCACTTAGGATTCATCGTGCACAGCAGAACACGTTATATCGCGCGATAGCAATAAAATGCACTACGCTTACATGAACATAAAGGCACTAAAGCAGAGCAATATTTCCCTAAAGTTTATTACTAGGAATTGTGCGAACTATTCTTCTTTATGCTATGCTTCAACATTCGCACGTATGTATAAAATTTTCCTTTCAGGTGATACCAAGAGCCCCACCGAAGGTAACCGAACTTTATATATGTAATGTGAGCTTGGTTAAGCAACCATTCTATTTGACATATAAACAACTGCACACAAGGTTTCAACATGAAGGTTAGGGAGTTTTGTTAATTAAAAAAATCACGCGCAGTTACGCTACTCCCTAATGCGCAATTTGAGCATAGTTGTGGGCGTGTTTTCATTTCCCGATACACTGGCGCGGGCAATCTGTCTCGTGCGGCACGTTGCAAACGAAGTTAAGAGTGGCGCGACTGCCTCGCTAATCGGCAGATCACTAGAGACGCACTTGGGTGAAGCATGGTCGCGATTCACAGTACCGCCGCAGACAGACCTCCACTCATGCAGAGCTTCGGTGCCATACAGACGACGCGCGCTACACTGGCACCATCTCGTAGCCATCGTCTCCACAAAGCCCGTCGTGCGCGGCACTACGCTTTTCTTCTGGCGCTTTCGCCATACCCTTCTCCTCCAATTTCCGCCTCATGGTACTGCTTCACCCTTCTCCGCTTTCCTCCTCGCGCTCTCTTCGATGTCACCGCGTTTCATCCCCCGTTGCGCTCGGTATTCGCTTTCATCCTTCGCTGTATACGTTTGCTCGGTTACGACTTACAGGACCGGGCACCTAAGGGCTGCGCTCTAAAAGTGTTCACAAACTTTTGTTATTAGCGGCAAAATATGCCCACCTACCCTGCAACTCCTCTGTAAAAACTACACGTGTGTGATGTGATTAGCCGTTCTATAAGACTTCTGCACAGTGTTTAAAAAAGGCAGCCCTTATAAGTACTGATGTAGTTTATATAATGATAAATAGAAAGAACGTACCACACTAACGGCGTTTTCAGGCGTGGTTTATAACTTCAACATAGTTCTGAGCTAAAGCAGCTTATATGCGGTGTACATACCTTCACGTGACCAAACCTGAAAGAATTTACAATTTCAAGGTTCGAAATGTATTTATTTTTGCTTTTCTGTTTAAAGTAGGCGACTCAGATAAGAAACATGGTCGTATATTTCTACCCGGACGGCTCACTCGCTACAAACAATAGAACAGTATTGGGCCGTGGCTATTTTAGAACCTGAATTCATATTTATCAAGCAACTCGCCAGCAGGAGTAGTTGATAAGAGAAGTTAACTAACAAATGGAAAATCAAACATCCACCCGTTCGTAGCAATTGCTGAAAACTCAAGAGACGGTGCAGGTAATTGTGTTAGTGCACTAGTTAGAGGGTAAAGCGAGTCCTCAGATACTAGTTCTCATGAACTAAAGTTTTTGTGAATTCGGCCACATGCAAGCTTCCGCGGGCGTGTGGCTCTTAATCGCAGGGCCTGCCCCGTGACCTCTTTAAACATTTTGTTGAAACCACTGCACCTAACAAACCATGATTGATACAACATTTCTTATGACCTTTTTTTTTCTAAGCAAGTGAGGAATTGGAAATTTATCTTGTCAGCAAACGCAGTGAATAAACTTGTTCGGAGAACGTGGGCCTCTATATGATTTAATGTTAATGTTTAACTCACTGGAACTTCTGCCTGCGGCCTGTTATCCATTAAAGATGTCCGTCAAAACAAATGTCTGTTAGATCATTTCAGTTTGCGCGTGAACGCATTACCCCTTGAGGAGCGCCAGATAAGCGAAGACGGGGACGGCAGTGGCAACGCTGGTAGCCCCATCTTGGGGTGAACAGTTTCACTAGAAAGGGACACAGCTATTATTGTAGAGACCAACCGAATTCTGCTAAAGTGTTTGCTTAAAGTGTCGGCAATGATACAGTCATTAACATAAAGTCCATTATATAGTTTTTTTTTTGATGCAACACCCACGCAGCCCTACAACTTCTCTAACAAGTTGTGGTAAAGCGTCACAAAATGGGACTAACGAGCATTGCTAATGTCACGCACTGCTCCAGAAACATGGTATTTAATACGTTTGCGGACAAGTCTCTAACTGCTCACTGGTTCTCAAGGACACCATGAATGAATGATACGCCGCAGGCGTAACTTCGAGCAAGTTACCTTAACATGAAATCATTTCGAGACAATAGTTTTTGGGCCATGCTTTTTTTAACCAAAGTTTTCTTTTTAAAACGTAATTTCTATCTTAAACGTAAATTAACTGTTCATGTCTGTTAAAACTGAGTTAAAATAATTTCTGCGGCTATGTAAACATTGATAACCACACAGGCGACGAGTGCTACAATAGAAATGTCCTTCAGAGACAAGAAATTACAATTTCTGTTATGGTTAAGAAACTCCAAACTTAAGTAATAGGAAAGCAGCCAAAGGATATTATGTTCAATGTGTTTCAACGCTACACTTTCAAGGGCATGACTGCATGTGAGTGTCAACGTATTCTGGCGCTTTAAAACATCCACCATGTTCGAAGACCAATTTACGTCGTGATCCAGAAACAAGTGGCTCATCAACAAACCGACACTGTTTTTCGTATTTACCTTGCGCCTTCTGCGACCTGGCACCCACACGCTTGAGCTGCATGCCTCAATTGAGCCCCAATGCACTTTTCACTTAAGCAGTTCACTAACACTGTACTGATGTCGCATCAAATTCTTTACCGTGACCTTCGTCAAGGTAATGATGGAAACAGCAGCACCAAAAGTGCTGGCAGTACTACAACAGGCAACGGCGACCCAGCTACAACACTAAGCGTGCCTCCACTGATTGTGATCCCAATGACAGCGCGGATGCCTGCAACTGCTGCGACTTCTCCCACGGCTCCAACTTCGCGTAAGCCTACTATAAGGTGCAATCTGTTTGCTCGCCTGCCGAGTCACAGTCAATATGGACGGCCTCTGGTCACTTTGCTGAGAGAAATATCTTTGTTTTTTCATAGGTTCAGCTGACTACGATAAACTGACGGCTTCGTTTTTAGCTATTTGAAATTTTTGCTCGTTGACCCATCAGGAGAACTGGCGCCCCTTCTATGTTCAAAAAGTCACTGAAAACATATTTCATAACTTTACAAGATGTGCTTTCGCCTAAAGCAGGTATTTCGTTTCTATACGCTAAGAGTCTTTTCTAGTCGTTTTAAATGGATAATGGTGCCCGGACTTGTTTTCGATAACTGCACTTATATATTTTCACCGCTAGCCTGCAACTTTGTATATTTCCACCGTCACTTTGGCTTCCTGCATGTTGTCTTTGAATTTTCTTCATTTTTCTGCTTGCTCCTAATTTGCTTCGTCATTTATGTATAGAGAGTCCTCACCTTGGGACTCTCCTTTATGTATTCTGTACTTGTATTCAGTGTTTGTGAAAATCAAGCAAACTTGAAACCTGAAATGCCAAAGTCAGGATGGTGCATTGACAAATCTGTTTTTACAGCACATAGAGCGGCGTAGCCGGCACAGCTCATAAGGGTCGTGAACGTGGTGAAAACTACTGAGCCAATCGAGGGCCGGTTGTTCTCAAGATTTCTTCAGTCAGACATCATCATATCTAACTACAGCCAGTTTTTTCTTGCAGTAGAGTAGTGATGTATGTAGCATGAAAAAATTGGCCAAGTGTTATGGTTTCGGTGGTTACTAGGGCTCTTAACAAGCGAAATTAAGTCAATTTATTATGACTACTTGAGCAAAATTATTTCAAATATCGAGTCGAATAAGCTATACTTCTTCCAATAATGAAGTGGCAAGTAAAAGAACGTAACATGTGTGCACTTGCTAGCAGAAACTTATTCGTACCCTTCAATCATTACCTCACCTAAAGCCGTTCCTTACCGAAGGCGCAGCCAAGTCGGAAGCTATTGAATAAGAAGAGTGAAAAAGTGGCCATATGTCTTGAAAAATAATGACAATGGCAATAAAAAAACGAAGAAACAAGCGAAACAAAAGGAAGGATCCCAGAAAAAGCCTGGTCATCAGCGCCCGTATTCACAAAGAAATGTCACATTTTCTCCGAGAAGCCCCCAGAGATAGCAAATTGTTAGACTCATACACGAAGTAAGGATGGTATATTGATCGGCAGTTATAAATTCGTGAACGTTCCCTTACTGACTAAAATAACAAGCATGGTGTCACGCGCGAACACGCAAATAATAACACAACTGACCCTATGACCACAGACACTCGATGTCTAAACGCTGGCGTTAGGAAGAGCGGCAGCAGTGATCCAGCGGAGCCAGAGCGAACTAAGCGTCGAGAACACAGCGCACACGAAGCCATTAGCCCTCGGCACACTTAGACACTGTACAAACCGCAGATCGCTTTTCAACATGTGATTCACACGCCTGTGCTCAGCCACGCCGTTCGCGGCCGCCGCCGGAGTAAAACACCCCCCCCCCCCCCCATCACCCCTTTCTGCCGCTTTGCGCGCGATGGGAGACTGCGTACTTCCTCCCCGCCTTCCTACTTTGTACGCGAGAGATCGAGACACCGCCCATTTTGGGACACGCTTGTACGCTTTCACTCGCACCCGCAGCGTCCACCTCACTGCCGCGGTGCTATCGCACATGGACTTTCCACGGTACATCACGGCCACGCCGACACCGTGATTCCGACATCCTTGTCGTGTTGTCCATCGCTATCGATCGCGACCGAAAATGTGCCGTGTGAGACCAGTATTTCTCGAACAGATCATTTCCGTCGAATCCGTGACTAGACGCACTTGTATATTTATTTGGGCTTAACATGATCATCAACTTGACTTGCAAACAGTAGACTTTGTGGTACTGACGTACATTGCGAGTCAGATACCTAGACTTGGACTCGTTGTTACACCATTTCGCAATAGCAATTTTGCATTCGCGGTCACCATTCGCAGCGGTCACCACCCGACGAAGCGGCTTGATCTTCTGCGTAGTCGGCGATTCCCTCACTACCCCGGAGTTGTTTCAGCGGCAGCTTTGTGACTACATTGTCTACGCTGACATTGTGGCTACATCCCCCTACGCGGACGGATTCGCACCCCTCCACGGACCCAGCTCCTGGGATGTCTTCACACGAGTCAGTTAAATCTTCAGTTTCGTTATTGACGTATGATATCAATAACGGTATCCCAATGCGCAGCATGGTTTACAAGGACACCAGTAGACGCGGTACAATATGACATGTTCTTTGCATTTGGTTGAGTATATTTTGTCAGTTCCAACTGCAAAATACAAGAAAGCCACATTTAAAGTAACCTGTTTAGACAACCTCCTTTAAGACAGGCATCAGAAAAAAAAAACAGCGAAAGAGGGAATTCTATAGAGGTCATTATTTACGCCTTTCTCACTGCTGCACGCAGTGAAGGACTTCGACCTCAGCTACTGCAAGTGCACTAAATGGATCTCGCGGTTGTCTAGCGGCAGTAAAATTAACGAGCTACTGAAGTTTTGCTATAGGAAATTGAATAAACAGGGTGTCTGGCGGCTTGCCTTCCCAGGGAAATGCTTGCTTAACGTATACGCAGCCGTGAAGGGATGCTTATGCGTAGTTCAGACCTAACGGTGTGCTCTAGTGCGCTCTCAATCGCATAATCGCTGCGGGACCGCATTTATTTCTTTAAAATTGCGTCACGGGGCACATCTATTACTATGTTTAAACTAACGTAAAATGTGCGGATATTGTTTTCCTGCCTGAACAGGCTCCACTCTTCTCCAACAGGCTCTTTGCTACTTTGATGACGGGAAAGCGAAGCGTCCCTACCTCGCATGTACGCTTACCTAAGTAGGGGCATGTATGCAGCATGAAAACCTTTTTAGAGGGCAGCTCTTTGGCGTCCGTTCCTGGGTTTCGCGTCGTCGTCGGCGTCGGCGTCGTCGTCGGCGTCGTCGTCGGCCTCGTAACCAGCTCCGCCCCCCTTTCATCCCCCCAGCGCTAGCAGCGACCGACTGATACCGCTGGATGCCGCTGACGCCGCTAGAGAGTCAAGATAACGTGACTGCATAGAACACCGTCGCCGCCATGCAGAAAGAGGAGGAAAGGGTCCCCCCCCCCTGTTCTTGTGTGGCGGATAGCTGGGGTTGACTCACTATCGCCGTCAGCGGCATCAGTCAGTCGCTGCTATCTCTTCCCTCCTCCCTTTATCGTGTTGTCCGCTTGCTGCGCGCGCTTCTGCCCCCATCGTTTGCCGCTGGGTGTACACGCCGCCCCCCTCCGCTTCCGCTTACTGCTGGTTGCTCTCGACGGCGGCGATGAGCCTCCGCTTCGGCGGCGCGAACTGCAGGGTCTTCTCGGCGGCGGCGATGAGCTTCTGCTTCAGCCTCGCTTACTGCTGGTTGCTCTCGACGGCGGCGATGAGCCTCCGCTGCGGCGGCGCGAACGGCAGGGTCTTCTCGGCGGCGGCGCTTAGCCTCTGCTTCCCCCACGGCTGTGACAACCTCGCGAGGCACTTGTATAGATCTCGTCTTTGAGAATCAAGCATTGGTGTACCAAGTCGAACATATATCAGTCTATTTCTCCGACCACAAAGCTTCCTTCATGACTGTCAAGAACTGTTAGTAGAGACTTTGTTAAAGGAATACGTGTGAAAAATAAAAAAAAAATTATGTGATAGCGAATACATGTGTTGCTCGATTTCTTTGCCTCAATCTATCCAAAAGGTGAAACAGCTTATTTGCTGCGCTCAAATTTCGCATTAGGAAGTAACGTAATCGTCGGTAATTTTTGGGGGGATATCTTTTCAGCTAGGAAATGTGATGGGCAGCTTGTGACGAACATCGGCCCTTAAGTTCGCGCTAACTTGCTGCACTCTACGGAGTAGTATACTAGTGTCGCGAAGCACGTATGCCGCAGGTATCTCCTTTTCTTTTTGTGACTGTCGAGTCTTCCTTGATGCGGGGGAGCCGGACAGAGAGTGGTGTCCAAGACGTGGAATCGCGGAAGCGAACAGCGCGGGCGACTAGAGCCTTTGCGTGGGATTGACCACGACGGCGCCTCGGCAATGTGCCCTCGTCCGGCCAACGCAGTCGTACCTGATAGACACTTTGTGTGCGCTCCGTCCAACAATTGTTCGGCACACGGCCGACCTTGAGGGGACCCAGAAATGGGTGGGGATGAGTGTGTGTACGTGTCGCGGTCGGTTTACGCTCGGCTCTACTGTCGATCGCTCGCGATTAGTTTGGAGACTCCCCCCCCCCCCCCCGCGGTGTTTCCTAGACTGTCTCGCCGCTTAAACACTGGCTCCTGTTCGATCGCGTCGACTTGCCTGATTGCTTTGAGTAGGCGATTGGGAGAAAGGCCCGTGTCTATCAACGGCCTTGCTACAAAAACTAAGTTAAAGAAGAGGTCTGAGTATTTTTCTGGAAAGCAGGGAGACAGCGCCCCAGGGCGCCACTTTACCACGGATGATGAGGGCATTTTGGTAGGCCCCCTACGACTGGTATCCCATGCTTTTGTATGTAAGATGCGTACAGTATAACTTTAAATTATTAACAAAATGAAAATTCGGCATAGACACTTAAGATTGCTTACGTGAGACAATGCGAAAGCACTACACTGTTCGTAGACCTCAGAGCGTCATGAACGCGCTCATTGTGTACACTTACGACGGGGTGCCACCTCCTCCCCTTTCGCTGTGCCATCACGTGTCCGGTGGCGCACGCAGCAGGCCACACCTTTAGTACGGTAAACGAAAAGTCTCGAACGGCCGCGCTCCGTATTGTTCCGCAGAGTGCTTACGCTCAACGTCCGCTATAGCAAAATTGCATGTCTTTATTTATTCTGTATTTCACGACTTGTACTGCCGATAAAATTAGGCCACTTTGCAGCCACGTTACACACAGTATGTTTCAAAACATCTCGAAGCTTCTAAATCACGGTTCCTGAGCCTTTTGATCTCACCTGGCCCTTCGGCCACCAAAAACAATGCCTGAATCAATCTGCAGCTTACGCATTCTCGCACGCAGGGTGCTTTGGCAAGCACGGTCTCGACCGCTGGCGTTAGCTTCTCGGTCAACGGTCTGGGGCAGCCGGAGAGCACGTTGAGCGCCCTCCCAAACATGGACAGCCATCTTGCGGAGCTTGTGCGCAAGGCCAACCTGTCAGCCATGGGCGTGCTCAACTTCCCGCGTTACACAGGCATCAACACCAACAGCCTTGTGCCGGCGTATAAGGCAACTGTTTTGAATATAGTTTGTTCTTACGGTGTGTAACTATAACGCAACCACTAAGATTTGCAACAGTCTAATCGCTAAAGTTAAAGGACAACTGTATAAAACCCATCCAATTTACGCTTATGATGTTCGTCAGCTCAAGCAGGGGCTCCAAATAGATGAATAAAGCCGCATTATTAAAGAACATTAAATACTCTCGAAAAGTTAAACGTGGATGCATCTATCGAAAGGACATGAACCCACAGCCACAGCAATGCTCCGGCATACTTCAGATCAGAAGCATTCAAATCATTCAAGAAATATCTTCAATGCTCACACGTCATACCTCAATAATTACAAAAATTACTACCTACGATGGTCATCTAATTTCTGACGTTAAACGCAGCAGACACATACCCGCAACGTTTTGGCACATTCACTACAGCTCCAGAAACAACTTGGAAACGCTCCACTTATCCTTCCGAGATTCATTCTGCATCTCTGTCAGCACAGGCAACGTTCGAAGCTTCCGCCCAAAGAACATGCTTCTCTTCAGAAGAAATTCTTTTCGTGGTTGTACTGAAGATAGCGTCCTTATCTTGGTCAATGATCCCGTGGTTTCTGCTCGTTAGAATGCATAGGCGCCACATTTACGAGTGCTGAAATAACTTAATAGAACTTTTGAATAAATTCAGTGCTATAATGCTGTTATTGTAATTTTATTGGAAGAGCGTTTTTTTTTTGCATTTGCCTGCTGCATGCGCAATTAAAAGCTAACTTACCGCTATTAGTTGTGCCTCGTGTATTTACAATAAGAAAGTTGTATTGCAAGGCCGCCGACATTTTTTATCGCCACAGGCAATGGCGGATGTATTGAGAGCAGAGCGTCGAGTCCAGCCCATGATATTCATAGGTGCGTGGCTGTACGAACCGATGGCGTCAGAGGATTTCGCAGTTGAGGTGGAATCAATACCGTGAGTACAGTTACATATAAAACGGTTTGGCAACTTTTTCTTTCAGTGATCCTTCCATCGATATAACGGGGCACTAAATCTATGAACTTAACCTATCTTTCGGATAGCATCGCATAGTACGGCACGAAGCGTTAACTTCTACAAGGTACCTTTGAGCTATGTATCCCGAATCGAGGAGCACTTTCAGGGAGTTACAGGGGTCGCAGTTAGACAAATACGTAGCTAATGCCATGTTAGATGTGGTCACGTAAAGTTTACTTCACAAAGGAAAATTTATCTTTGGAAGCACAGCATCCAAATAGTAGACTGACGCATTATATCATTGTGAACGGAACTATGATGACGGAACTAGCCATAGAGGCCGACCGCCACTAGAAACCGTACTGGACCTCTGCTAAGCAAACACTTCGCCACCGTGATATTAACTGGGCTCAATTTACCATGCTGAAGCTGCGTCTACGTTACGGGTGAGGATCACAGCAGGTGGTTCCACGTAAACTTGGACGAACTGGGGTTAGCATGAATGGGCTGTCGATAGAAGCACAGAAGTATTTAGCACTCGACCCTCATTTCGATACTACCGAAGTAACCGGCAGTTACTTTGTGACCTCACGCTCAACAAAAGCACTGTAGTCAATGATGCACCGTAGAGGTATTAACTGACAGTGCTGAGCGTCAACCATAAGGCTTCACAAAACAGCTTTTGCTCATTGCAAGCGAATCTATTCTATAAAAAAAATGTGCTTTCAAGCGCAAAAAAGAAGTCAGAACAATATCCACAGCAGTAAAATGCGTCCGGGCGTTCTCTCGATAAGGGGAGAAGGCAACTGTCCAGGACCTGTGGAGGCCTGTCAGGTGGAAACTGTCATTATAGGCGGAGGTCTGCCCCTACACCACGTGTTTCCACGGACAGTTGTAGTTGCCTTTCATTTCTGCAGCTGCTGCCGAGATGTGTCCAAATTTCAGCGCGATGAAATCTGCTTCGGTGAATATCACAGTAGCAGTTGAGCCACATGTTTTAACCAGACGAAAAGCAACAGAATATACACCAATGGCAAGACCCCTACACAACGCCGAGGCCAAAATTGCCTCGTAGCCTAGTTCTGATGCCGTAATTAAAAGAAATTCAGAGGCACGAAGATAATTATTCCCCACGTCATAAGGATTATTTCTGCGCCGGTTTTCTTTCTTCTCAGTATTTGACAATTTCCTCATCAATAGCCAAACTTGTCGGTTTCTCGAAGGGGTGTTGCTGTAAAGCGGTGTAGCGCCCCACTTTATTACCCTGTATCCTTACTAAAGTTACTAGTACAGCGACAAGCATGTTGCACCCACAAGTTTGACGAAATGTCATGTGTGTGTCAATGGCACGGTTACTCAAATGTATACGTATAAGAAAAATATACATTTATTTGTATTTGCGCTTTGTGTGCGATGCCAATAAGACCGCCCGGTAGCGGGGTAACAGTTGTACATAAAGAATGCTACGAAGCCTTTTATGGCATAAATCTTAATGAATTTACATGTTGCTAGTAATATGCTAGTTGCTGGAAATATTGTATGTTAAGATAGCAGTTCCACTCTTTCAGAGCACCCATTTCTTGGGTTTTCTTCCTTCTTACGCAGACATCTGAATGTCATCATCCTGCAGACCCACATATCCAAGCTATACTATGCGGGTGACCTTTGCTCTTCTCAACCGATATGCAGGAAGGGTCAAACATACACACTTCCAAGCTTCGTGAGTAGATGATCCAAATATTTTTTTATCTCTCTCTAGCAAATGGGTGGCATTCGGTTCCTGATAAGGCTCAAGGTCCCATGAAATTATGGATAGCTAAAATATGATCAAGACTATCTTTAGGAACAGTTCCATGCCATGATCACTAGTAGCTACATTTGACTTTAGCAGTGCATTATAGTGCTGCCACTGTAAGAGTGATAACAATGCATATTCTTCCGAGTATCGTCCAAAATGGCGTTTATCGAATGTATCTTATAAACGGGGCCAAGCGGGGCCCCTTTGTGATTCTTGTGTTCTATAATCTTGAACACTCCGCAATCGCGTCCTTTCTCAACAGTGCCACTCAGGCGACAGCGCTGGAAGTAGCAATGATTAGTGCAATCACGCCTATTGTCTGTGGGTATATGAACTGAGATCAAGTCGACTGAACTGTGGAGATGCTGTACATAGATCATCGCATCTAGCGGCAAATACTGCATAGAAGTTACAAACTGACTCGACGCTCAGAGCAGAACGCAGGCAAAAATACCCTGTGAAGTGTCTCAAATAAAATCGAAGAAACAGGTATATTGAAAGCAAATTTATATTCATGGATAAATTCCTTCATTCATGACTGATTCTACATAACTTCCGGTTTGCAGCGTTTACCTTCAATATTTATATGCATTTTGTAGCGCTACTTTGTAACCATGGATTTTTCAGTCCATCCTTTGAACCTTGGGCAGTTTGCTCATGCACAACGCTACATACCATTTTTTCCGTGAGAAAACACTACAGGCACCAACAAAAGAATAACATAAGCGGGGGAAAAATTGTCGCCTCGCGACACTCTGGGACCATAGTTTGTAGCGATCCGTTTCCTAAAGCGCCTCCATTATTGCTGATATTCGTTGCCGTTGCCGCGTACCTCCCGTTTCCGCTATTGTGAGTGGTGACAAAAAAAGCACAATGTACAATGAAGTGCGGCCTCCCCCCCCCCCCTTTCGTATTGCTGTTACAAAATGCCGTCCATGGTTTCCCAACATTGGCTTCCGTCCATGAGTATTCCGTTACTAATATAGATCTCCTCGATTTGGCTGCACTTTCTGAACCAGTTCTCGAGAGAACCGTACGCAGTGCCAGACGAGTTCACATCGTGAGAGTTTTGCGCGGCAGCTGCACGCCACGTGTCTCTGATAAATCGGGGAGATAAGTGCAGCAGTGAACCAGCTGCGTATACTGCGAAACGTGGCTATGCTTTATCGACACGTGCGCAAGTTGTAAAGGGGAACGTTATCGCAATGATCGCTATCGTGGCAGTGCTACGTTGTCAGATCGTTGTCGCAGTACTACATTCTAAGAAAGTTATCGCAACAATCGTTATGGCAATAATCACTATCGTGGCGGCACTACGATGTGGAAATGTTATCGCAATACTCGCTACCTTGGCAGGACTACGTTATGGAAACGTTATTGTAATAATTGGTTGTCGCAATAACTGCTATCGGGGCAGTACAACGTTGTGGGACCGGTAGGGCGAGAATCGTTATTGCAATTATCCCTATTATGGCAGTACTATATTGTGGAAATGGTACCGCAATAATCGTTGTCGCAACAATCGATGTCGTGGCAGTACTGCGGCATGGGAATGCTATCGCACTGATCGTTATTGCAATCACTATCGTGGTAGTACCAAGTTCTCAAAATACAAGAAAGAACCAGAAAGCTCGCCTTCGTGCATAGCGATCGCCGCCAACGTTTCCAGGAAGACGTTACGGTTGCATAAGCTGCGGTTGGTGGGAAGAGCTAGAAGCAAGCGGGTATCTTTGAATGCTATCGCGTTCCGCTATTGAAGGCGAAGCTGAAGCGTCCTCAAATTTTTATTAGTTTTCCGGGAGTTTTAAAAATCGCCTGTGGCACATAGTACAATTCTTGCTTTTATACCGGATTATTCGAATAGGTGGTGTTAGGGCATCGACAGCCTCTGCTTGAAGCTCGCACCAGCTAGACCATCGTAAAGGGTTCGGCAGGGAAGACGAGATTGTGTAAAAACAAATAACAGAAGTTTAATACATCGTTACGGGTGAGCGGTGCGCTCCAAGACAAAGAGTGCATAAACGTTCGGCGTGCGCACTCCTGCACGCACGGACAGAAAAATCTGTTCGTGGCGTTTCACTGGCCTTGTTATACCCTACACCAACCGGGCAACCACCTCATTCTCTCTTGCTCCCTGGTGAAGGCCTTGTCAGCATGCTGCACTCTAAGAAATAACGGAGTGACACTTGCTCCTTTAAGGGAGAAAAGACGATGTCCCCTATGTTAGTCTTTAAATGGAGCAACTTCCCTCATTCATTAATGAGAGGAACGGTTTCTCCCTTCCAAAACCAACATGGCCGACTCCAGGAAGCGAAACAAAGCGATAAATGAGACTAGTCCTACCAACCGCACTGCTTCGCAGCTGGCAAACAACGTACGCGTCATAATCATAGCGTACGTTACTGATATTTGCGAAAAACAAATCTCGCTAACCTTTCTTCGGCGTATACAAGGTACCAGGTGCAACTGCAACACGATATTGTAACGATGCCTTCCGCTCGTCTGCAACTCTTATCCCCCGCCGATCAGGGCCGGCTGATCATATTAATAACATGGGCGGAGCGTCGCTCTAACCACTGTAGAAGCGCGAAAAGGAATGACATCGCTAGAACATCGCGGCGTTGAACTTACGTGAACGTAGGGATATCTATACATCAATGCGTCGCGCGCCCATACACACACACTTATGTGAACAACCCGCTTAGCGCTACCTGAAGAGGCTTCAACTTACTAAACGGTACAGTTAATGTGCGGCCCGAGTTACTGCGTGGCGCTAGAAGCTGACGAAAAAAACAATGCAACGTTTTATTTTCCATTATCTATACGGCAAGGTCACGACCCTGGTCGCGACAGACCAACACGCAACACTTTCAAGCAGATACTATCCACTGCAGAGCAACACGCAGCACTTTCCCACATACTATAACACAACAGAGCAACCATAACACACGAATGCACAGCACATACACAAACACTGCGCGGGCTGCCTACATCCATGTCTTGGAACCTTCCTATATAGCCATAATGTTTCGACCTGCATTTTAGTGCCCGTGAATGACTCACTGTTATACGTAATTTAGCACTAAGTTTCGACAAAATACTTGTTTGGGTATAATCACTTGATATGCATGCCAAATCCACACAGACCTGTTAATATCAAACCGCATTATATTGACTGCTTTTGACTAGCTGATGACGCTTCAAGAACCACTGACGCACTGACATTTACAAAATGCATTCTGTTGAGATCGCTTCAACGTTTTGTCGCCTAATTTCATACAGAAATGGCAAACGATCTGCAATTCGCGAAGTCTGTACGCCTATGCAAAGCGGGTACGTGCGAGCGGGCGCGCGTTGTGCCGCTGGCTGCCGGACTTGAGGCCGGGCTGTAGTGCAGCGATGAATCTAACCGGGCGCTGAAGCCACAGACCAAAAATATTCGGCTGCGTCTAGGGCGCCGTTCGCTGCTACAAGCTGAGCAGCTGCGTGTGATTTGTAAAGATATAATGGTTGGATGAGAGCGGAATGTAAATAATAGCATAGTTTCCAAGGAGGCTATGACACAAGTTACTCGCCGTGACTGTCAGGGTGCTAATTCATACGAGAACTAAACATTACTGACCGCGATTGGCGTGACTGGCCCCGCTCATCATTGACGATATCAGAAGCTAACTGCTGGTATCTGTCGTGTTACGTCCATCTCCAGGAAAATCATGGAAACGAAGATTGTTGCGATACAGTCTACTAGGCTACGACTACTATAACCATAGCGTAAATACAATGGCAGAAGCGTAACCGTCGCGACAAGTGGCTGGGAGGGATAGCTCCGACTATGGAGTACTCCGTCTCTCACTGAGCGCATCAACTGCCAAGCCGCGTCTGCGCCATGCTAGCCGTAATTTGTTTATGGAGAGGATAGTTTCGCTCCGTACCGAGTTTCGAGATCGACAGTGCCCTGCAGCTTTCTAGAATCCCGGCACTCGAAACAGTCCACAATGGGGCCGTCACCATGTGTCTCCCATTAGCTTGGTCTCCCGTTGATGCCTCGGCATATCCGTTTGTCCCGTACCCTTGTGCCTTTCATTATGCTTCTCGTACTTAGTAGTTTCAATTGTCAGTCTACACGTTATCTCCGACAGTGTCTTGTTTTCTTCACAGACGCCGACAGCTGTATGTCCTAAGTTTCCACGGGAAAGTCAGTGAAAGGTGTTCTTTTTTTTCAAATTTATTTTCTGGAAACATTCTATTGATGCGTTTCTTTTACCGCGCCTTTTAGGATATCTGCTATTGTTGTCGGCGCTTCCGGTCTCTGTAATGTCGTGTGCGCTACACGATGCATCGCGGAGAAGCCGCCGCTGGCCGGCAGAGACGCGGCTGAACCGGCACGCAAGTGACGCTGCATATACAGCTGTATATCTGGTACACTCAGCTGATCTGGTACACTCAGCTGTATATAGTACACTCATGCGCCTCCTTGCTCTGGCGGCAGGCTTTCTGTTGCGTCTGTGGATTTGGAGACGTAGCTTGCGGCGGTGATGCGCTTAGACTGCTCGGCTACGTGGCGATGGCACTCGTAAATGTACTTTGCTTTCGCTTCGAAGCCGTCGAGGATAGCGCTTCAAACCACCACAAATGCATACGTAGCTTAACCTTATCCTCATCCTAATTTCACGCATTAAAACAAGAAAGCCTGCCTGATATTTGCGGCGTCTAGGCCGATATGCCTGAGTACGGGCTTGTCTCGCTGTGCGTCAGCAGCTGAACGCTGCTTTCGAGTTGAACTATTCTCGTATCGCAGCTCCCCTTTCAGCTAGAGGTTTGACACTGGTGGTCGCTTGTCGTGAAACATTTAGACCTCAGGTTACGCTCTTTAGCATTACTTTCCCTCGTAAAGAATTTGTTGTAGTCGATGTTCGGGTCACCGGCGGGAGAAACGTTCCTCCCCTTTTGATTGCCGGGAGAGGGCGCGACATGTGATGTGCTTGCGAAGGAGGAACTCTCCGGCCTGAGAAGGAGGAGGGCGGCTGGTTCCTCATCTTTCGCTCCCTTTCTTTAAGAGAGTGGTCAGTACACACAGAGGAATACGGGTAGAAGCCGCTCACTGGCGTAGAGGTGGAGGACATAGGACAGAGAGTAGGATTTGCACTGGTGCATAATCCCGTCGCACAAACTCGACCGACAACTCTTTTCATGTTGACGAGCGAGACGATCAGGCACGTCGTTTCTCAGGCACTTGGAATCCGTTCCATTCATTGCCGCACACTGTGAACCGTAACAGTGGGCATTACGAGAAATCGAAACACAGGCTTAACTAATTAACAGAACTGCTAAATTAACTCCTAAATTGTTACTTTATGGCACGTATTGCAAGTTACGAATTGTAGCCAGGCTGTTTGTAAGACGTGTCCACATGACATGAATTTCCAGGAGGAGACCAGTTTCTAAATAATATTTACCAAAGTGAAGGACGAAATACATGCACGTTCCATTTACTTTGATGCTTCAATGCATGAAATAGTGCTTTGTTAAAATAAGAATAAAGGAAACAACAGTACATTTTTACGGCGACGTTGATGGCGCATATCTCAAAGCTGGCTTCATTATAGAAAATCATCTGTTGATACGCCTTGAAAACTCACCGACAACCATTCGTAAAGTGGACTTCGTAATCCAGCTCAAGGATTAGAATTATGATATCTGCAAGAAACAATTCAAAATTCTGTAAAACCTAAATTATGAGGGTTTATGTGCCAAAAGCACGATTTGATGATGAGGCACGCCGTAGGGGGGAGGGGGGACTCCTTAATAATTTAGACCACCAGGAGTTATTTAACGTGCACCTAAATTGAAGTACACGGGTGTTTCACATTTTGTCCCCCATCAAAATGTGGTGCCCGTTGACGGGGTTCGATCCCGCAGCCTCGTGCTTGGCAGCCCAATACCATCAGCCCGTATGCAACCACGGTGGGTAACGCTTAAAAAATTATCACTAGAGTACACTAGACGTCGCAAGACACATAGTTTGCGTCCCCATTTCTTTTTCCTCGGGTTTTATATTTCATGCGATGCTTTCAGGAGGTCGCCGAACGAGCCTCGTCGTATCTTCAATTACGGGGTGGCAACTTTAGCGTCATGCTGTCCTCCACTCTTGGCGTCATGGTGTACGTCGGGAAGCCGGGGGCCAGGACACCGACGGCCGCGGACCAAGGGTGCGAGTACTCCTACATGGTGGACAGTGACTTCCCCTGCAGTAGCAACATCTCCACCACACTGGAGTCCTACAACCGTGCCGAGCAGTACGCCTATGCAGCGTACACCGACGGAAACCGGCGTGTTTATGTCACCTACGAGACAGTGCAGTCCTTACAGGACAAGGTGATACGCTCGCAATCGCCTATCTGTACGCTGTGAACGCTGTTTAACACAAATTCTGCCAAGGCGGAACAATGTTTGAAATAGAGTGTTTCTGTTTCTAGTGGCACTAATTTTTTTTTACTTGTCCGTGGTAGGTACCACATACGTAACTCCTAGTTAAGTTACTCGATACGGCAGCGATTACTTCTACGAGAAATCAAAATACTTATTTGAATAATTAACTTAACAACACCATTTATCTTTTTTTGAATATTTACCTTGCTAGTGAGTTCGCAAGGCATATCCACTTGGAGCGAATTTTGTGCATAGCACCAGTTTCGATGTATGCGGCGCCAAACTTGCGGTAAAAAGGCATCTTGTTTCACTTACTACGAGTATTTTGAGAACTCCTTTTTATGCACTCAAGCACGAAAGTAAATGGAATGTCATTGCATTTAGTCGAACACACTGGAAATGAATCTCCCGAAACTGGTGTAGTCATGAGAATTTCCTACGACTGCGTACGGGGCCTTGCGAAATCACCGGCTATAATTCGTATATTGATATATGGGCCGTAAAGTGTAATTATGTTACGCATTGAATTACGCACTTTGACTTCTCCTAGACGTAGTGGCCGTCTCATTGAGTAAATTACGTCAAGGGCTAGAATTATGCTATCCGCCCCAGGCACATAAGTGAATAAACCTTATCTCGGAGGCCAAGCTGCTGATGCCCGAAAGCGGGCGGCCACCCTTTTCCAACTAGCCGTGGCCTTGAGCTGACAGCCCTAGCCCTGATTCCACAGGCATCATTTAAAAATTTGATGCAGCTGAAAATGCGCCTGCTATATTTCCCTTCCTTTGTGGAAACTACATGGGCAGTGCTAAGGTGCTCCATTTCATTAGTGAAACATATGTGGGACATTGTGAAGAGTGATGTGCAGTGGCAAGAAGTTCGATAGGAGGATGAGCCGTCGCGTTAGCACGTTCGTTCCGCACATGTTCCACTTAGTAGCCGATACACTTTTGCGAATATCTTCCATTTAGTAGAAGTTTGGGTGTGCCGGCCATGCCTCTTGGCGTTGCGATGTGATTCGCTTGAGTACAAGTGCCATACACATAGCCTGCAATTACGCTTCACACAGATATACAGTTGCGAGCATGAATTTGAAGACCACATAGTTATAGCTGCGGTAAAACAGCTATAAGCACTGAAAAGAAGTGGCACAACCGAAGTGGGTTCGTATGACAAATGCAACGTACTGCCACAATTTCACATTGAGTGCTTGTGCTAGAATAAATATTGAATTTTTACTATTGCCGTTTTCTCTAAATCCTTGCTTTTGAAAGCACATTCGACGTCCTCTGCACTCACCCTTCTAATATTTGTAACAATTACAGCTTCTATCCTATGCTTATGGTGTAATGTCAGTTGTGCAAAAAATGGCACTTCCAACTTCTCGGCTTCTGCGCATCTTCTGGATAACAGCAGTGGACCAATTTCACGAGGTAATCATGGGGCTTTCTGAGGAATTGTACAGGGATGACTTACAGCAGGTTGCGATGTATTCCGTAGCGTATGACCACATGGCTGGCGAAAGCACGGCCTATCATCGACTTAGCTGATATATTTTAAATACAATTTCGGTGCAACCGTTTCCGAAATTGACGACATCATCGCTTCCGGCCAAATAGCTTAATTGATAAGTGCGGCTACACCGTACGTATTCGGTACATGGTACCAGCTAACCACGGCCAAGCCGTTTCGCGAAAAAAAAACTTAAATTTCTGCAGTGTTGCTCGGAATCGAGCCGACATCATATACAGTAAATAAAAAATCTTGTTTAATTACATATCGACACACTCCACGCGAGCACTTCTCTGCGGCAGCACTAGATGGGGCGGCGCGTTCATGGGAAGCATGACAGAACAGTCCAGCAGCGTTTCGGCGGTTGCAGTACGGTGCGCCGATGCGTTGCTTCAACACTAATCGTACTATTGATCGTGAGATGGGCGGCGCATTAATCCTATGAAGACGACTGCAGATTCCATACGATTAGCGTTCTGTCTCGCGGCCATGTGTAATTAGCGATTATACGGGATGGATTCTTGTCATGGTGTAATCAAGACGGACACAGTTGTATGATACATTCATTTGCAGATTGTTCAATTGCTTGCTATATACATATCACAATGCAATAGTGTACATTTGAATATATACAGACGATATGTATGTTCTATGCGTCTGTACAGTATCATACAAAATCTCCATCGGTTCGGCACTACCAGTAGACAGTAATAGAATATAGACGAATATAAAATAACGATGCATGTGTGTGAGGACAAAAGTGTCTCATTCCATGGGCAAAACTGTGATCGAGCACACCACCGACCGTTGCTGTGGGCGTAATGTCAAGGACGCCTGCTCGGCGCCAAAAGCCTTCCTCGTGTGCTCCGGAAATACTACATGTTTTGGGGCTTCCAGAAGTCGATGTTAAAGTCACTGCAAGTGGCGAACGGCATGCTTAGTTCGCGAGCGTTGTCGTAGCAAGGTATGAAGGCAGTCTTGCTGTTAGCTAGTAGTTGCATTGGCATGAATCCCTGCACCATATCCGCGGTGGCCCGGGACTAACGCAGACGGCGGCAACGGTATTTTTTTACCATTGTACGTAACGTGACCCATGCAGACGTGTGCGACGCACACTAGCGTGTCGTAAACGTGAATGGTCAGCTCGAGTGACAAATGTGTGAAACATACGCCAGTAAAGCGCGCCGAAGCCGCGCTACGGCTTTCCATTTTTAACTTCTCAGCAGTAAGCACGTCTTTCGCGTGAGGCGTGTACAATCGCATCGCGCGATGCCTTGCTTGCTTGCTTGTTCTTTCGTGGCGCTTACCCACTACGGAGGACTGGCCAAAAAGACGGCGATTATATCGTAGGGAGGAAAAGAAAACTTGAAAGGCAAAGTAAATCAAGATAAGGTACAAAAAAGTAGGAAACAGACTTCCTTGATAAATACTATACACAACCACAACAACCACCAATACACAACCTTGTTCTTGCTCATCGAGTTGCTCATCGTAGCCTCTTGCAGCAATGGCGCATTCGCAGTTGTGTGAAGGTGGGTTCTGAACCCAGTTCCCTCTGCACAGCCAGCCCGATACTCTAGCTATTCGACCTTGTAATACACATTGACCCTGGTTGACGGGAAGACAGTTCGAGAGATTGATTGATTGATTGATTGATTGATTGATTGATTGATTGATTGATTGATTGATTGATTGATTCCGGAAACTAGTGATGTACCCCAAGAGTGCTAATCGCATTAAAATATGGTGAAAGGTACAATTATGAGGCAAACTTTGTTCTCCCTTCAGAGCTCCGGCGATCGAAAACGTTTCGCATAGTGTTTCGATCATGGATAGATTTCGCACAGATTTCGCATAGTGATCGAATAGTGTTTCGCAAAGTCTTGTTTTTCGCCGAACAGCTCGGCTAATGTTGACGACATTGTGTAGGTCACTCGGTTCAGTGTGAATAAATTTTGCTTCTTTCTGACGCGGTGTAAATTAAGAAATTCTTGCTTGGCGCCTCGGTAGCGCGGCGTTCGTCTCTACAATCGCGCCGATCACCATACTAGTGGTCGGCACCTGAACGCAGGCCACTGCGGATACGCTGTCATACTTAACGTAATGCTTTTTTAATACGCACCCAGATCGTACCTATAGCGCTGCTGTCCGGTTGGGGCCTTCGATGTAGAATTTCCTTCCTAATTCTGGCCGCAGATGGATACGTACGCGAATGTTTCCACCGGCTGGGCGCTGTTCGAGGCGCAGCGTGACGTGTGGAAGGCCTGCAGCAAGGACGACTACTTTCGCCTCAACGCGATACAACAAAAAGCGCGGCGCCTAGGCAAGCGGTGACGACAGAGCCTGGAGTAGGTCAGGAACATGGGAAGGCCCTACTTGCTGTCACAAACGGTTGTGGTCTGTGTGTGGCAAGCTGCTGCTGCCACGTTTCGTGGTTATTGTAAATTATATTGCATATGTTCAGACTTGACGTATCAGTGTAGCTATGTAGCTGCTCCTTGGAAATAAATTTGGTCCCAATTTTCACGCACTTAAGAATGTTGCCAGCCACGACCTCGGCATTTTGCAAATGTAGGCATATTAAGGGTGGCATCGAAGATGTGTCATACGTAGTAGCGAATGTACTTATCCTGTGAATTAAGTGAGTGCGTATGTCCTGTATTCTACGAATGATGCAGTTGAATGGACTGCCCAATAATGAGACAATGTATTTTCACAATGGTTAAATGGTAAACACGTATGCAAATGACGCTGCCTTGTTTCTTGAATTGACTTTGTTCAAGTGTTCATGTTTACTCTTGGGATGACTTAGGTATCCTGTTTACACTGGGGCACCCTATTTTCTCTTTTCTGTAAAATATTTATTTTCATGTGTTGTGGCACATTGGATTACCTTTGCATCAGAGTTAAAAATCAGTCATGCATTCTTTTTCTGAAAATTATAACGTATCCACTGAAACTCAGCCACGATACGGCGCTGCGGTGCCTCGAAGGAAAATTGTATATCTTGTCGGGGCATGGAAGGTAAATGAACATCAGTAGAACCGTTGGCTTTGGGAGTTCACGATAAAACCACAAATGAGGGAGTGCAAAGTGACGTAGTTCGAGCCCCTTTTAACGTGAGAGTAGCGCAGTCAAATTAGTGTCGAAGAACGACTGAGGAATATGGATCAAAATAAATGGGGGGCCAAAGTGCGTCAGTGACTCTACCCGAAACGAGCGATCACATATTGAAATTGATTTATTCATTATAGATTACAGGTTATAAAAAAGAATAATAGAGGAAGAGGTCAAGAAAGTTAGCAACCAAGTACAGGGTCGCAGATAGTGTAAATAGACAACCATGAGTCGTGAGAAAGAAGGTGAGAGAAACAAATAGCGAAGTGGATGCACAAATGGAGACAAAAAAGGCCACGGCGATTTACCCAAAATGGGAAAAAGAAATTACACGAGAAAATCTTTACAAAAAACGGTGGTGCGTTTATTTGAGGCTCGAGCGGGTTGCCTAAGCACAAAAACATACCGGAGCGAATATTCTCAACGAGATCACAAATGATGTGTATGCTGCAGCAAAAATCCGGAGACCACTCGGCACATCCGAATGGAATGCGTAGAGCTCCCCCAGCGAGACCCGGAGATAACGTATACCTTCTAGAAGCGCTTGTGCTTAAAGTAGACGGAAGCATCAACCGATAAGAACCAGCAACTGATATGCTGGGCCTGTCTCAACTGATATGCTGGGCCTCTCTCGCATGTCTCAAAGTAGAACTTTGAGACATGTGAGAGCGCAAATAAGGTTGAGTAATATGCGGATCCCACGCCCTGTGGCTATCGACGTAAGCGAAACTCAGGCTGTTTGCTTTGATTTACGACAATTAGCTTTGGTGTTGGCGGCGAATGTGCAATTTCTCCAGCGTTCAGTCAAATACGACAGTGTTGAGTTGATGTTAAAAGTTACCTTGCGCGCACCACTGGTATTTGTCTGCGCAGTCCACGGAACACACAGGAAGACGTGCTTGCTAGGGACGTTGTTGTGTGTCATTGTTGATAATCTCTGAGAGGGTTGAGCATTGTCATTGCCGACTAACGAATAGGCCCAATTATTACACACGAACTTTGAATGAAATAGTCTGGATAGGGATCATACATGTTTAAAACGAAAAAAAATCGACAGAAACGCTTAAGGCTGCTTGCGTGTGGGGACGCAAACGCATTATACTCGTATTGGTTGGTAACAACTTTACTAAATCTTCCGGAGAGATTTTGGTACTCTGGTGAGTTTTTTTCAGCGCGTTCGTTGTCCGCGCATGCTTTCTGCTTCGTTTTAACTGCATCTCGGCAAGGATAAAAGGAAACACGCAAAGGGTCTCAACGCGCTCGATTATCCCCGAGCAGTTCAAAACTTGTAGGACCACTCAGCGGCATTGAGTTGGACATTATCGCTCTGAGCCGCTCTGGCGCCGGGGAAGCGTGCGCACCTCGTATTTCGGAGGCCCAGGTTCCATTCCCACCCACACCGAAATTTACCTAATATTATTTTCAAAAACGTTAATTTACTTTGTTTACAGTAACCTCCACGAGAAATTTGACGTCTATTTGGGGATTTTTCGGTCTGATTTCGCTCTTTGCCGTCGGGCATTTTCGGTAGTATCATTCGGTCACGCCGCCGACAACGACGGATTTTTGCGTGATGTGGCATATAATGCTTTCGCGTTGTAACCGATAAGATCAGAATTTCTAAAAATGAATGAAGAGCAAATAACAGATCGCAAAAGACGTAGAGAACGTAATGGAAGCTTTTGTTACCGCAATCCGGGGATGTAAGGAACTCGTAGAAGATGAGCTCTTGGATTGGAAAGCGGAACCACGTAACTGGTGGAACAAGGAACGAAAACCAAGCTGTAGCAGAGCATAAGCAGGCGTATAGGAATAATCGAGAATCCTAAAAGTTGGGATTACGCAAAAAAGAAGGGCGATTTACATGGAACAAATACTGAGAAAGGAAATGAGTGGTGCGTGAGCTCATGCTAAAAAAAATAAATGCGCAAGTGAAGGTTGTGTACATAACGTTCGCAAAAGATACAAAAGGCGCCCCAAAAACTTTCTGGAACTAGATAAGAGCAGTCAGAGTTCCAATTTAAATTTCGGGAATGGCTAGAAGGGATGAACACGGTAAATATAAGAAGGAGACTAAGCGCTGCGATGCATCACAGACGTTATTAGGGATAACTTCTGCACGAAAGTAAGCTTAGTTGATAGTGAAACAGATCCAGCAACAACAGAGAAGCCGGAGAGACCAAAATTTAGCATGAAACGCTTTTATTGGAAAAAACTATAGAATACCTGACAGTCCTCAATCATTCACCTCTTATTTGCCGAATAACCTCGATGAATTAAAAGTTAAATTTCCAAAAGCAAATATATGCCAAGTTGGAGACTTCAACTACGCTGAAATCGATTGATCTAGCTTAAGTTCGGGAACGCGTGACGGTAATAGTTTTCTTCAATTAACTCTCCATTTCTCATTGTTACAAATAGTGGATAAGCCTACCCGAGAGAACAACACGCTGGACCTCGTTCGCGCGTCAGTCCCAGACAGTATCAGCGCTATTTCTTTTTCTGAAGGATTTAGTGATCATGTGCTGCTACATTTCATGATTACCACGTCCTCATGCACAAGTGCACTAACGTATAAACGTATTTTTGACTATAACTGTCCGGACTTCAATGCGACTAGTCTCGGCTTGCAACGTTTTTTGTGACTCATGCCTTGTGATGCTTTCCCAGCGTTACATCAATGACAACTGACTTTTGTTTAAACACTGTTTGCAGGAATTTTTGCACTTTCATATACCACTACACTCAGTTCACGTGAACTCGTCTAAACCATGGTTTAACCGGATGTTACGTGTACTAGAAAACAAGAAAAAGTAACTTTTCAAAGCTGCCAAACACGTTGGCCCGCCTGCTTCATAGCAGAAAAACAAAACCACCGATAAAGAATATTGCAGTGTCATCCGAAAAGCTAAGTTTAAGTACTATTCTCATGGGGTGCAATCGCATATGACGTGCGACCCCCAAAAATTCTGGAAAGGAATATCGCCTACTGATACTATACGGCTTTTATCTACTTGTTCGATTACACTGGTCCTGCAATCAATCAAGAAGATTCCACGCATATATTAAACGACTCTTTTGCTTTAGTGCTCACGAAGGAAGACCATTCCCCTATTTCATCATTACCTGATACAGGTTACCACTACATGAGCCCCATAAAAATTAGTGTCACCAGTATTGAAACACTGATTAACAATCACAAGATATTAACTTCCGCCGGCTTTGATGATGTCAGTTCAGAAATTCTTAAAAACACTGTTATGCACTCAAGTAATATTCTCTTTCATATCTTTCGCGAGTCGCTAAAAACTAGAGATATTCCAGAAGACTCAAAAATTGGAAAAATCATCCCTGTCTTCTAATTAGGCGATAAAACAAACCCATGTAATTATCGCCCAATGTCATTGACATCTGTCCCATGTAAGATTCTGGAACATATATTCGTATCAGGCGTAGCGAAGCATCTAGATAATAATTTCTTTTTTACTAACCGGCATGGGTGCAGGAAAGGAATGGGCGAGATATTTCACACAGACTGCATATTCTTAGACTTCCTAAAAGCATTTGATCGCGTCGCGCATTCACGTTTAATAAGTAAAATGACTTTCCTTAACCTCGACTCGTTAACAACATCATGCATAAGGAATTTTTGTGGTCTCGCGAGCAGTTAACAGTTGTTAACGGTCAATCCTTTCCATTTAGCGATGTAACCTCTGGTGTACCTCAAGGTAGCGTCCTGGGTCCGTTGCTGTTCCTCATTTACATTAATTACCTGTCATCCAACATTAAATGAACCATTCACTCGTTTGCAGACGACTGCATTGTTTACCGTAAAATACGTTCAACTGCAGATCATGCAGTACTTCAAAGGGACCTCGATCACGCATGGGTTTCATGCACATCATGGAAAACGTCACTTAACATTGATAAATGCAAGTTTATGACATTCAGCCGGAAAAAATGTAACTCTTCTTACAGTTACTTACTCAACAATTCTTTAGTGTCTCGTGCGTGCTCATACAAATATCTTGGTGTTGATTTCAAGAGTAAACCGTGCAGGTCCACTCACGTACAGGAAGTAACAGCCAAAGCGTCACGCACAATAGGCTACCTAAAATGTAATCTCCATGAAACTCCAGCCGCAACCCCTAAGCTCGCCTATCAAACATTCGTTCGCCCGCAGCTCGAATACGCATCACCTACCTGGTCCCCCCATCAGGCTTATCTAATAAATTCCTTTGAGATGGTTCAAAATCGTACAGCACGTTTCATTTCCAGAAACTACGACCGTTATTCGAGCGCATCAAACACTAAATCATCGCTCTCTCTTCCTACATTGCAATCGCGGAGAATCATTCCACTAATCTGCCTATTTCACACGATAGTATCTAATGCCAGTCATTCAACGCTGCCTCTAGTACAACCATAACGCTCGTCGCGTCGTTTAAACAATCATTTAAGCTTCCAACGCATCTCTAGTAGAGCCGCAGCGTATAATTCCTCCCCCTTGCCGCGGGCTATTATCCACTAGAATGGAGTGCCCCTACCGACGACTCGGATTGCGGGGTTTTTCTGTCGATTCACCTCGACCTAGGTTCGGCCAAAGGCCACCCGACAATATGTACGGGAAGGCCGGACATGCAATGCAGTTGTGGAAATTCACTAAAGACTGTAGGAAGGACGTCCTCTGTATAAATTTTTGTTCACGCTTTATGTTTCGGGCAAAGAAAGACGATTGAAGAACTGTTAATTATGGTATGATTTATTTACCATTCGTAAAGGACGACATAGTGCTACTAGCAAGTGATTCAGAGACTTGCACACATGTGTGGCAACAAAGTGACAAACCTAGGCCTCTAGTTTAGCACAGAGAATTGCGGGATTATGATCTATAATAAGGAGACGAGTAATTGTATGGTATCAATTCAACAGCATGTCATACCCATAGTTAAGCAATATAAGTATCTCGGCGTCTACATAGAGGAAGGAAAGACGTACTCATTTCTCCACCAAGATAGTCTGAAAATAAAGGGGAAACGAATGTGTTAAGAATGAAACATAGGGCACTTTTGCGCTGCAGTAAGTAACATGCGGGGCGTTAATCTGGAAAGAGGTCATGAGGCCAGCGCTAACATTCGCAAATGCCATTCTGTGCTTAAAATTGAATATATGGTCGGGGTAGAAAGTTAAAGATGGGTAGGCCGGTTGGCTTTGGGAGACCACGGTGAAACCACAGATGAGGCAGTGCAGAATGATAGGGGTAGGACCTCTGTTGAAGTCAGAGTAAAATTAGTTTAGAAGACTCGGGAGTGTGGATGAAAATAAATGGGCAGCAAAAGTTCACAATATCCGTACGTGAAAAGCGTGAACACAGAATGGATGAAGATATCAAACAAGCAAGTACAGCGTAATTGCAACTGTAAACAGACAATCAGGAGTCATCAGTAAGGCAGCGCGAGAAACAGAGAGATTGGATTAAATACAACGCATGAAAGCAAAAAAAAAAGACCATGTAGGTTTTAAAGAATGAGGAGAAATAAATTAGCGGAGCTTCAGTGCGAAGCTAAACGTTGTAATCGCTTTGAAGTATGCGTGAATTCGCTGTTTTCTTTATTGTCATAGCAATTATACGCCCACTTGAAGGGCTTGTGGCATCGCCGCTAATCCTATTGTCCTGGTATCGAGGCATATTACGGCCTGGACGGTTACAAGGTCTTTTGATGACGCGTGGCTGCCAAAAATTACATGGTCTCTTAAGATCTCTCCTAAGAGGCGAACGGCGAGAGCTTACTCTTCCTCCACTTATCATTCGCCTCTTTGTCTTTGCTTCTTCTCTTTCCCTTCTTTCTTTTAGTCAGTACTGCTCACTACTAAGCATCTTTAGTCATTTCTAGTCAATTTTGGTCATTACAAGCCGTCGTTAGACATTTTGGTGATATCATAGTCTATATTAGTTATTACAAGTCAGTTGAGTCATTATTAGTCATTACTGGCAATTACTAAGCTTCTTTAGTCATTTCTAATCAATTGTACTCGTTACAGGTAGTCGTCAGACATAATGGTCATTTCATAGTCATTACTAGACATTACTGGTTATTACATGTCATTTCAATCTGTACTAGTCAATACTGCTCACTAGTAAGCATTTTTAGTCATTTCTAATCTATTGTGGTCATTACAAGGCGTCGTTAACGTTAGACAAATTGGTCATTTCGGAGCAAATGGTAGTCACTACAAGTGAATAGTAGTCATTATTAGTCATTGCTAGTCATTATTAACCTCTGCCAATCTCTATTATAACGCTATCATTCACTCACTGTCACTATCAATCATTTTTCATTCTTTAATCTGTCTTCATATGGCGTGATGACGCTTCAGCGAAAACTTTGGCGGTCAGGTCTACTGACACTAACTTCACCATGAGGCTAGAAGGGCTTTCGGCTTAAAATAATAGGCCACCTGGACCCACCCTCACGCTGCGCTCACTTGGATTTGCCCGAGTCGAGACAGCGTTCTGGTTCCCGCCCCTGGCAAGAGCGCTCTGCGCACAGGCATCAGCGTCCCTGTGGAGCAGCCGTATGCATATACCAGGCCGTGATGTGGACTCTGGTATAAATGGAACGGACGCCGAAGCGTCAAGCTAAATCAGTCGAGGCCTTTCAGTGGGCGCTGAAAAATATCGACGCATTTTCGTCGGTCTCAACGCATGCCCTATCGGCGTGCGCGGTCGCTAATGCGGCTGCCGGCATTCCCCGTCACGCCAGCGCTAAGACGCGCCTGGTTTCTGCCGGGGCGAAACTCTTGCTCCGCAGCTGAAGTTAACGCACGTCGCTGCGTTGCACCGTGTCACCTCCGCGTATTGGTGGAGCGTTTTCTGAGAGGCTGAAGCGACGTGCTATATCTTGGTATCGCTTTGCATGCTACGCCTTGTCGGGAAACAGCCCTGTTATTTAATAAGTGATAACAACCATAAATCTGCCTCCCTCTCTAAGGCATCAGATACACCAGGTGCCGAATTCACAAAGGTTTTCGTTTGTAAGTGCTCTCTGCCAAGGGCCAGCCATGTTCGCTACTATTATGTCCAGCCTCAGGATTGACTGAAACATTGTACTACCAGCAACTCTAACGTGAGGGGCTTCTTGCGAATACGGACTCATCATTTTTCCGCGACTTCACACCGCTTCACAAGCTTTCAGCGAATTCACAAAGCTTTTCGTTCACAAGCGCTCTTCGTCATTGGCCTTCTTCGCGGTAATAATAGGTCCAGCGGCAAGATTGCCTGAAATTAGCTCTTGCGAAGAATTTTACCGTAAGAACCTTTTGTGTATAAGGGGCCAAAATTTAGGTGACAGGCACAGGGGCGTGACTAACAGCGCCGCAATTTCGAATCCCACGCGAAGTACGTGATGTCGCTGCAATATTAAAGAACTATAGTTCGCTGTCGTAGCAGTAGATGGCTCTTGTGGTGGTGAACTCATGGTCGTCGTTGTTCCTGCTTTCTTTGAACTCTTTATTGGCCTAATTGCACCAATATAAGTGGGCCGTTCAACTCGCCGGCGGCAATGACAGAACGACTCCCACTGCCTGTATCGGCTGCTTTTAGACTCGAGTAGACCAAATGCAACGAGATCTGTGGGGTACGTCTGAATGATGTTTTGATGCAGTAAGCGCACTTCGTGTAGAAACACTAGCCCGACAACACCGCAAGCATTGAAAGGAAACCGGAGTTTGAAAGAAAAGAAAGGACGCCACACAAATACCTGGTACTATTAGGTTTTATCATAGAAATATACATCAGATAAAAGAGCTCGAACGTTCATGTATCTTTGCTGATAGCATATGGAGCATCGAAAGTTTAGAGAAATCCCCGTCAAGCGCAGTTGTGTTGGAGAGAGAACGTGCTGGAAGTCACGCTTTTTTTTTTTAGAAAAAACACTGGGAATGGTAACCAGTGCCTTTCCAGATCCCAGTGCTCTCGACCTCAAAAAAGTGAGACATGATGTTTCGGCCTGGTTTTTCTCCAAACATTCCGTTCACGAGACACGCTCTGTTTTGGGTGTGGTGTGGGAGCATGAAATTGTTCTTTAGGCCTGTTAACACTGATTATCAGCCAGCAATGGAGACTCTCGCGAGATAACGGCACGGCCCATGGTCGTCTTCTACAAACCACGGAAAACCACAGGGACGCGTTTGCTTCTATAAAACTCTTACAAAATTTCGTAGCTTGATTTCATTCTCACGCACCTGAGCAACGTACACTGTCCTTGGCTCGTTGCAACTGAAGTTTGAAACTCACGCCCACCTACTTCAGCGAACTGATGGGAAACTCGAAAGATGGCGGCGCTTCCGGCTTCAGAAACGTTCTTGGTGCACGGGAGGGTACCGCGCATAGAGAAAAGAAACAAAATAGGAGAGGCCCTGACTTCACGTTTTCGAAGCCGGAAATTCGGCCCTGTTGATGTGCCGTCTTTCTTTGAGCCTCCAATCAGCTTGACGGAGCAGATAGGCGCGAGCTTTGAACTTTCATTCTTAAGAGCGTGCATTACTACGCGCGCCAGAGCCTGAGAACAAAGCCTAGGTAACTTCTGTAACAGTTATAGTGAAGCAGCCACGCTCCTGTGTTTTTCCGTGACACGTTGAAGAAGACGGCGTAGACTCGCGCCGTGATTGCTTGAGTGTCTCCGTTGGCGATTGACGCTAACACGCACAGACCCAAAACAGAACTGTCAAGCTTACACACCACGCTACAATGTCAGCTTGTATGGCGAACATAATGTGCTGCGAGAACGACACGGGCCGAAGAAACCTAGCTCAGTTTTCAGAGGCCTAGAGCAGCACCAGCAAGAACTTCAGGAGAGCGGTTGCTATGGCAACGTTGACGTTTGACGCACAAGTCCCAGTGGTCCTTTGCGAAAAACAAGTAGTGACTTCCGCCACACTTCCTCCAACACGTCCGTGCTCGCCGGGGCCTCTCCTACCATTTCCTTCCTCCACTGCGCCGCGCCATACGTCGCACTACATTACATCCGCGTGTTGTTTGAACACTGTGCGAGGAGGTTGATCGCACCGCCGAACCTTGGTATCCATTTAAACCGCCAACGCTTGTACACGACAGTGGAGCTCAAGCTACACCCACGATGAGCGACGCCGCAGTTGGAAACCTTGCATTAATTCGCGCCACCATGGGCGCAGTGCAATACGTGACATCTCAGTTTCACAGCAATAACTAGCAAACTTTATTTTGTTGTGCATATTTTATTCAGTCACTTGTCATCATGTTAACAAAACGTCGCCAAAAACAGAAAAAAAAAATCATTTCTCTCGATCGAGGATATTGTAAAGGGGCAATAAAGTGAAAAAATTCTTGAGACGTGTTGTCAAATTTCACTTCTGCATTGCCCAGAAAGCCAACCGTATTGTGAGAAGAGGGTTGACCGGCCAAAGAAAAAAGGCGCTAATTCGAAGGACTGGTGGCGACGTCGCTTAGAATTACCGCACCAGCCGGCCGTGGCATCAGTGATTTAAACCTCGTCTGCTTACATATACAGTTAATGTAGTTAGCTATAGTTAAACATGGACTGCATCGCATTTTAGGACAACAATTGGCAAGGGTGGCAAAATTGTCAAAGTTCCAGATGTTTTGCTGACCAACAATGGCCAAATTACGAAAAAATATTATGAAGTCCCTGAAGCCACAATGGCATACCGGTGCAAAGGGTTCGGTGCACAATGTTTAATAACATGCAGCTTGGATGTTTTAATGCTTGCAATTAACCTCTACTTAGACGCAACGCTCGTGATGTCCGAATGATGATTTCATGCACCAAACGTGTTCGCGTAGACAGAATTGTAAGACAAAACTAAGGGTAACTATAACATTTAGAGAAATAGAGCTCAAAAACAATAACTTATGAGTCTCAACCGATTTAGTGTTTCTCATGAGCATACTTGATAACGTGTGAGCATCAAAATTCGTAAAAATTCCGCAGTCATAAGAAAACCGTAGGGCGGCAGGGAGGGGCAAAAGAGCATTTCATTAAGCTTTGCCCCTGAGCAAACATTAAAGCTTTAGAAACTCACTTTATTAACGATTATTTGCCTTTGGACTGACAGGTAGGCCAGAATTCATAGATAACGCTGACATTTCCGGCAACTTTCTTGTTGCCAATACCAGCTACTTCTGGAGCATCTCTGAATATCGTTGGCCGAAGCAAGTAACGCTGGCATGACGACTAGCGCTCCCACACAAGGGCGACACAGTGCTATCACATTTTGTAAATGCGAAGCATTTCTTCGCCTACTCGAAGCCAAGGGTCAAACGTGAGGCCATCTAAGGTCACAGAGTTTGTCGCCGATGCGCGCACTCCCATGAACCCGTTCCCTGGCCGCAATAGGCTCGGTCTTCGCCAACGCCGCGTGCATGCGCACGCTCTTCTACGCGCCCATTCACACGCTACAACTGACTTCGTGTTCCACTTGCCGGCACGGGTATGCGCGCCACAAATAAAACATGGCTAGGCCTAGGCCCAGCCGACTGAACTGCTGGTGCTCATTAAAGTTCACTCTCTCTCTCTCTCTCTCGGTCGCGCTAGCTGCACTATGTTGCGTGTTAGCCATGACTTACAGTTACGACTATGGACCCTTGAACGGATCAATAGAAATAGGAGCATAAGAAGGCTGCAGAGACTACAGAGGTACACGATGAGTAACAAAGCGGTGAGGCAGCATGCGAAGTGATAGCACGACGAGATACGAGCGGCGATGGAGCGCAAACAAGAATAGAAGCGACGCGCCATCGTACGACAGCGGCGCGCCAAGCGACCTGCCTATGAACATGCCGCCGAGACCACGCAGAGCCCATTGGAGAACTGCCATCTCACTTGCATGACGCAAACTCCTACTTTCAAAAGAATTTTGTCGAAGATGAATTTGGCAAGGCTTCTAGCGAACACCGATCGTACGTCGTCAGTTTGCGGCGGCCCGCGCATCTGGGGGTCCTCGAGCGAGCGTGTCCCCGGTAGGACGTCAGTTTATCCGGGCTTTGCGCCACGTGCAGGGTAGAAATGTTTTGCATTGAACCTAAATAATTACCGAGGATAGTTTCTGCGGCCTTTCTATTGCAGTACCTATTATGTGGACACTAAAGGCGCATTCATGCCGTCTCCATGATCTTCCGTATAAATTCCAAGGCAGACAATATCGTCGCCGCGCGCCATATGCTGTATGTGCGACCGAAAGCGTGCGCGCGCGCAAGGGTGGTAAGCGGGGAGGAAGCGCGCCGTCTTTCGACGCGCGCAGAGCACCGGGAAAGGCGGTGGAGGGGGGTAGAGCGCTCTACTCCAGCGGCTTCTGCGTATGGCGTGGACACGCGTGCTTTATCTTGAAAGCGATCTGCGAGGAGTACAGAGTGCGTCTTGCATTCTTGCCGCCTAGTCCGCGTTGAAGCCGAGAGGCAGCTGAACGTCAATTCACTCGCTGCTGCTGCTGCGCTTTCTCACTCCATCGTTTTTCGACAACGAATGCTCGCGGTTATCGAGTGAGATGCGTCCATAACTTCTTGTGCGCGTGTGACACCATGCACGTTGATTTAGCTAGTAAGCAAATATTTACAAGTTTATGTGTCCGGTAAAACAACAATCCTTACTTCGTATAGCTGTCTACAAGTTGCTGTCGCAATCGATGCTTCGCTTTTCGGGCGAAACTGCAATTCTTTTCTTGCATTGCCTTTATTTTTTATGTGTGCGTGCTCTCTCGCACAACCTCATCTTTCGACATCCCTAAAAACTTTTCCCAATTTCAAACAAATTTTTTTGTATCTTGACGGAAGTTCACAAAACGGTAAAACAAAATCAATTTCGTAAACATTACGAAAAACGTCGGCAGATCCTACGCCCTGTGGGAATCGATGTTATGCGAAGCAGTGTGCTGGGAGCCTATCAAGGTAAGGAAACAACCATGAGAGCCCCAAGACCTGCTGTTGTTCATGACCTACGTGACACTCATGTCATGACATTCATGTCATGACCTATCATTTATGTTCGTCCTACGCTCTTGTCATACTGTGTCAATTTTGGTGCATATAATGACGTAGGCGGATGTTTCATGACCTACATGACATGCATATCATGACATTCATGTCACGACCTTATTATTTATGTTCATCACACACTCTTATCATACTATGCCAATTTTCGTACCTACTACGTTAACGAAGCGACCGTGAGAGAGCCAAGACGTAGGATACTGTTTCATGACCCACATGACACGCATATAATGGCATTTATGTCATGACTTATTATTTATGTTCGGCGTACACTCTTGAAACTATGCCAATTTTGGTACCTACCAACTTAGTGAAACGACCATGAGACCTACAGGACCTAGGCGGCTGTTTCATGACTTACATGACACAGATACCACGATATTCATCTCACGACCAATCATTTATGTTCGGCATGCACTATTGCCATACTACGCCAATTTTGGTGCATACCAAGTTAACGAAACGATCATGACAGCACCAAGACGTAGGCAGCTGGATATATAGATACTGTCAAAGTGGGAAATGTTCGCCAAGAAATGCTTCGCATGTAAAACACGGGAGAGCTGGCAGGTATGTTCGGTAGTGCTTCCTCGAAGGTAGAATTATTAGTCACGCCAGAAACCAAGCAACATTTATGCAGCCGCAAGGGTGCTAAGAGGTCTAGCATATACGAAATTCATTGCCTGCTTATGGCCTGTCTCCCATCGAAAGCTCTGGCTTGGCTCGCGCCATTGGTATCGCCAGACGGGACGCAGTTCGCTCGCTAAGGCGTCGTTGCACCGCACTGCCGTAGCGAACGTGCTGGACACGCAGCAATCGCGGCCCTCGCAGCCGGCTTGTCCGAACCCAGGCGAGCTCCAGCAGCAGCGCGGCAAGCCCCAGCGCGTATCCCACGGCCAGCAGCCAGGCGGGCCCGACGAAGTCGATGATGTTTAGCGCCCCCTGGTCACTTGGCGTCTTCCACACGTCCGCGTCGTAGTTGGCGAAGGTGTCCGGGTCCAGGTATGGGGGCAGCGTAAACCGGAGCGCGTCACTCATCCACCGAAGAGTGTGGCCCGTCTCGAACAGGGCGCGGCTCCTGCGCGCAAGAATGTAGCGCGCACCAATCCCGCGTTTCAGGACACGGCATGCTACCGTCTGATTGTTTAGCACTTATTTGGCTGAGGCGATTGAAAATGTTTCCAGTAAACGCGTACTTATATAGTTGGCACACTGTTTGCAACGCTTATTTTCCCATTACGTGGTGCTGACAATAACGGAAGGATTTCAGTGAAAGTTGCTGCCGTGAAAGAAGCCAAAGTACAAATCTCGGCATGAGCTTCGATCACTTAGAGTTTCATATGCGTGCCTCAGTGCGTCAACACCCAGTGGTAATAATTTCCACTTGCGTTTTTTTTTTCATGTGGCCATATCGCAACGCAACCGTTGGGCCAGAAGTCAAGCGCATAATGTCGTGCTTAGCAGCAAAATGTTGTAGCTGCTGTTGACAGGATGACTGAGCGAGACAATCCTTCCTTGAAGCTCGACCAATCGAGCAAATTATTTTCGAGTGTCTCTTGGTAAATTAAGCAATATTGCAGCCACAATTTCTAGGCCCCCTTTGAAGCGTAATCCCGTAAGCAGGCCTCCTTTCGAGGATAATATATTTATCCAGGTCGCGTGCAAAATTCCAGCCCTGAAGCTCGGTACAAGAGCGTTCCGGAATTCTGCTCCCATCAGAACGCAGCCCGCGCAACCGATATTCAAACCCGCAGAGCTCGCAGAGTTGGTTCAGAGCATCAGAGGGCTCAATCATCTGAGCCACCACGGCGAGTCATGCTCCTTTTCGGTTTCCAGCGCCACGTCTACCATCTTGTGTGAAGGAGGATGTGCGGAGAACACCTGCGAAATATCCCGCATCCGCTCCACCAGTTGTCGGTGTTCGGAAAAGCTCACTGCGATATACGGGGTGGTCATTTTTACGCTTTCAGGAACTTTAAATAAATCACCCGATGCAGATGGCGTAATTCTGTCCTTGAGCTCGAATATTCCTAGAGGCAGAGGTAGCTAGCACGAGAAATCTAAATACATATTGCCGTGTCACTATTTCTGCCAGCTGCACCGAGGCGACGACAAAGACAATGACCGCGCCGCTCGAACGTCCGAGCACGATAAAAAAATGACAAAGACGTTCTGTTGTGCTGACCTGCATGCTGCACGCCCTCTTCGAGTAAGACGCAGTACTGCTACTTGCCGCGATAAAACCCCTGTGCTGTGTGGACTGCGACAATGGTGGAAATGTGGGGTGCCATCGCCACATGAGTGACACCCCTTCGAGGAGCCCTGCATCCAGCCCCACAAGACACCCACGCGTCGAGACACCTGTACACCGCAAGAGCCGCAGCCTGCAAGGTTTCAGCCCAGAATTTGGTCTCTCGCAAAGATTAGTTCTTTCAACGGCCGCCCAAACTTCAGAAATGAAACTTTCAAGCAGCCCAACACATACTCTTAAAAGAGTTTACACCCTTTGGGCTGTATTTGGTCCGACAACATATTCGTCTTCTGTCTTGCCCGCGTTTTCTTTAACGCTGCGAGCCCGACACTTCCTAGTCACGAACGGTTTGCGCGTTATACGCTTGACACAGCACTGTCAAGCGTATCACGCGCACCGCGATTGTTGGTGGGGGACAAGATAAGCCCCCAACGGATGTAAACATTTTTAAGAGTGCAGGTAACGGTCCAATACCTTCGGATTCCCGACCCCTTTCAAGCAGGACCAATATATAGCGCGCTGTAGACCGGCGACCACTGTGTAGAGACACCACCCATGGCACAGAGCCCCAACGCCGACCCGTATGTCTTATTGACGACTACGTGTCGATACCGCTGCGATCATGCAGACTTGTTTTCGTCAGTTGCGGCGCACAGTATAAAGAAGACGCAGTAGCGGTACATGTAACTGTCCTTCTATTCCGCCAAGGTGTTGCCATCGCCCGTGGCATCGTCAGGTTAGTCGACGGGTGACAAATTTCACGAACGAACGTCCGTACATCAGTAAAGGCACCACTGTCGCATACCTAGATCAAATCGACCGCTCAAGACTGTTGTGCCATGCAAGAAGAACCCAAGGCTCGTACAACGCTAGGTACCTCCGCTATGAACATTGGTCCGGGCTTAACGCCTACAGAACGACGCCTTTTTATGGAACTGCTCGAATGAGTACCGATCATGAGGCGATGGTACGCCGCACCCCAAAAAATGTGCTAGTCACAAAGCACTGGGTCGTTATTGCGCAGCAAGTCGCAGTACCTCGCCGTACTGGAAAAGGACGTGCTGGATGCAGGTCAGCACAAAAGAACGTCTGTGTCTTCTTTTTATCGTGCTCGTACTCTCGAGAGGCCCGGTCGCCCTTTTTGTTGTCACCACTGCTCGAAAAGTTTAGGGACTGCTTCTCCTTTACGTCGTGAGTAGGTTAAACGCCGCTGACAAAGCACGGCATCATAACCGAGGAGACAGCAAGACCCATTCGACAGAACCCGTATCGTGTGGCTCGGAATGAACGTGAGGCAATACAGCAGCAGGTCTAGAAGATGCTACAGGATGATATAATCCAGCCACAAAACAGCACTTGGGCATTAGTGCTTGCAAGAAATAAAGATGGTATGTTGAGGTTTTGCGTTGATTGTCACAAGTTGTATCACGTTACAAAGAAAGATGTTTATCCGTTACCCCGCATCGATGACTTTTTTGAAGAGGCAACGCCATGCGTGTTACTTCTCGTCTATGAACCTTAAAAGTGGATACTGGCTTATAGAGGTGAATGAATGCGATCGAGAGAAGACAGCTTTCGTGACGCCTGATGGGTTTTACGAATTTAAGGATCCACGTTTCAAAGACTCATGGATATCATCCTATCCAATCTAAGGTGGAAGACTTTCCTAGTGCACCTCGACGACGTGATTGATCTTTTCTGCCACTTTTGAAGAAGCTTTAAAACAGATGCTCTCAGTTCTTCAAGTCAGTAGTTCTAAGGGGCTTAGACTGGAACCAAAAAAAATGCCACTGGGTTTGAAGAACTTCAGTTCCTAGTTGATGTCGTCAGTCAAGGCGGTGCTAGCTCGCCCTAACACGGATAAATTGGAGCCGTCGCAATGTTCCCATGGCCTACGGATTAAAGTCAGTCAGACGCTTTGGGGGTCTCTGCGCCTATAACAGGCGATTTATCGCGGATGTTGCACACCTTGCCTCTCCGCTCACCCGCCTCACAAGAGAAGACGTTGCGTTCGTATGGGGACCAGAGCAAGAAGCGGCACTCAACGAGTTGCGGCAGCGTCTACAAACTCTGCCTGTGCTTGCTCACTTTGACGACGATGCATCAACAGCGATCTACACAGATGCAAGCAACGGGGGCCTTTGCGCTGTTCTCGTTCAGTGGCAAGGTCGTGCCGAAAGAGTAGTTGCCTTTGTTAGCAGAACATTGTCACGTGGTGAGTCCAGCTACTCAACCACGGAGAAGGAATGTCTGGCTGTAATATGGACTGTCGCGAAGTTCCGCCCATACTTATACGGCCGCGCTTTTCAAGTCGTAAGCGACCATCATTCCCTTTGTTGGTTGACCAGTCTGAACGATCCTTCTGGCCGTTTGGCATGCTGGAGCATTCGGCTGCAACAATACGACATGGAAATGGTCTACAAATCGGGAAGGCAGCACTTATATGCCGACTGCCTCTCGAAATCACCGATAGTGCTGCCGAGCGCAGACGAGGAAGAATACGCGGGTTTTTTAGGAGTCGTTGATGCGGCCGCCATCTCTCGGTAACAGGAAGGCGATCGGGAGCTCAACTGATTCATATAGTTCTTCGAAGGACGAGCTACGAGTGTGTCGAGATTATTTTCAAGGAGTCTACCTTCATTCTGTTTGCGTAATGGAAGTCTATACAGGAAGAACTTCTCTTCAACAGGGAAGAGCCATCTGCTAGCAGTTCCCGAAAACTTCTGCCAGGAAATCTTGCAAGCCTGCCATAACGAAGCCACTTCGGGTCACCTTGGTTACACGCTAACATTGGCACTAATCAAAGAAAGTTACTACTGGCCAAGGCTCGCAGTAGAGGTGAAATATTACGTTAGAACTTGCCTTCACTGCCAGCGACGCAAAGTGCCACCGACTTAACCCGCTGGGCTATTGCAGCCCGTTGCAGTACCGGAAACGCCGTTTGCTCAAATTAGGTTACACCTTCTTGGCCCCTTTCCAATATCTGACACTGTCAACGGATGGGTGACAGTCGCGACGGGCTACCTCACCCGATACGCGGAAACCAAGGCGATTCCGAGCAGCACTGCAGCGGAAGCAGCCCGATTCTTTTTCGAGAACATAGTCCTGAGACACTGTGCTCCGACGATTGTCATAACCGGCAAAGGAACCGCATTCATAGCTCAGCGTTTGTGCATTGTGCTCACGCTCAGTGGCACAGCGCATGCGATGACGACGGCCTATCACCCACAAACGAATGAGTTTACAGAAGGCTTCAACAAGACTACAGCAGACATGCTTTGCATGTACGTGTTTGTAGAGCACAAGAATCGGGACGAAATTTCCCGTACATCAAATTCGCATACAGTACCGCACTCCAGCAAACAACCAAAATGAAACCGTTTGGTTTGATCTATAGTCCTGAAGTTACTACGATGCTTGATGCTACGCCACCTCATGACTGCAATGATTCAGACGCAGACGCTGCAGAATTCTCTGAGCACGCCGAGGAAGCACGACAGCTCGCGCGCGTCAGAATAACTACACATCAAGAGCCTGACGCCCCATACAATCTCGTCACCACTTCTTCGCTTATAGACCCGGGGAACGGGTCTAGGTTTAGTATCTGGTACGACGCCAAGGCCTTTCTGAGGGACTTTTACGCCGATACTTCGGACCCTACAATGTTGCGCGCCATATTAGCGATGTGAATTACGAGGTCGTGGGTGACGGTTCATGCTTTCCCAAACGCCGTCTACAGGTACCTGAGGTAGTGCGCGTGGTGCGCATGAAGCCGTACATTTCTGAATAATTTGGACACCGACAAGCTGTTTATCGAATTTCACGAGCGCCATCCGATGAGCATAGAGACGATGCTCACGAATGAGAGGGTAATGCCGCGTTACTATTTCTACCAACTACACCCTAGCGACGACAAAGACGATTTTTTTATTTGACTCGAGACTACGAGCCAGATAAAAAAAAACAAGGACGTTCTTTTGTGCTGGCCTGCATCCTGCGCGTCCATTTCGAGTACGACGCGGTGCTACTACTTGCCGCAATAAAGCACCCGTGCTTTGTGACCTGCGACAATATTGAACTAGTCAATCAAAATTCACTAATTAACTTCTTAATTATTACCTATATGACAAATACAACAATTTACGAATTGTACCCGGTAAGTTACACTGTATCTAGCCTATCACTACTTATAAGAACTGTGCCGAGAGTTCGCGAATTTATTAATTGCTGTCCGGCCTGAAATTATGTTTTAATAAAGCTTGCACAGCCCTAAAATATTATATTTGGAGTGTCTGTTGGGAAGAGCAGCTTTTATACATGTAGTTGCTTTGTTATGCATGTTTTGAATAACTGATGTCGACTAGTTCTGGCAATTTTCCCGGAATGTCGAAATAAGCAAGTCAGGGGAGCTGCAGGTCAACGTGACATTCTGCGAGAAACTTTGAAAAGCTTTTTACGGAAACATATGAGATAAGACGAACAATTTCCGGTACTTCGACTTCAGGGAATGATACAACCCAGACACTAGGTATGTTTTATGGAAGGCCGTAATTCTATCGATGATGAAGACTATTCAGGAAGCCCATTAACTTGAACAAACTGGATCCTCTTCAAAGTGAATGAAAACTTCGAAAGTGAACGAAATAATTTGTTCGAACTATCGTCTGGCAGTTCGTGAAATAGCTGAAGAGGTTGGCATCTTAAAAACTTCATGCAATGAGATTCTCACCGAAATGTTAGCAATGTGCGGCCTCGCAACAAAATTTGCGCTGCGGCTCTTGTCAGATGAACAAAAACAGGCACTACTTAAATTAAGCAAAGGGCTCCTGGGTCGGCCTATGCTGAACAAAAAAATTCATGAAAAACATTATCACTGAAGACGAGACATGGTTTTGTGGTTATGATACAAAAACCGCGTGTCGGTCACCACAGTGGACTAGACAATTTTAACCACAAGCGAAGAAGGCGCGACAAGTTCGGCCGAACATGAAGGTCTTCCTCAAAGTTTTCATTTATCTTAAGGTGCCGTTCACCATGAATTCCTTAATACAAGAAAGACGGTCAATACAGAACAGTTTTGTAACGTCTTCGGGAAGCAGCCAGAGAAAAAAGCCGAATGCTTCCAAGGAACAGTGCTAGATCTTTCATGCGAATAATGCATTCGTCCGCACGTCACGGCTCAATCGAAAGTTTTTGGCCAAGAAATCAGCCCCACTTGTTCCTCTACGTCTGTATTCACTTGGCTTAGTCCTTGCAGACGTATTTTTGTTCCCTTAACAGGAATCTGCTCTGAAATGAAAGCATTGTGAGTCCACTTCATGCCGTCAAGGAAAGTTCACGACCCAAGCTGCGGAGCAATCCAAACTAAGTGTTCCATCAAGTGCTCCTTTCACGTCACAAACGCTGGATTCTGTGCGTCCACCCAGAAGGTAACTATTCGAACGTAGGCAAATGCAAGTACTTGAGTTTACTAAGTTTGTGTACTTTCTGGACAAGCCTCAATGTGTTGTCTACTGCTAAAGTCAGCTTATTTATTAATTTACAATTATGTACTTCCCATTCTTTTGTCGCAATAAAGCTTTGTGGGCCCGTCGATCAACCGGAGTTGTCCTCATTTCGGTAATGGGAGGTTAAGCCTCAGTGACCCGTCCCACAACACGCAGAACCGGCATCAGAAGCACAATTCTCCTTTCGTTATTTTGTCATGGCATTACCTCAAAATGGGTAAGGGGCGTGTGGGTAGCGGCGTTTTCTTTAACCTTGCAGGTATTGTACGTAAATTAACTTATGAATCACCACACTGCCTCTTATTTGTAAGAAATAAGCCGATCTGTCATACTAAATCAAAAAAAGAGCAAAAAGATGTTTGCACTCAAGATCTTATCACTGAACGATCAACGTCAAATCATCCAGTCTGCTATGGCACTCCGACACTCTCTTCACGCCTTATGGCATTTATGCCGTAGTAAATCTAGGCACAATATTGGCTTTTTAATTCAATTTTTCTTGTTCCTACGGACTGCTAGTAGGCCAGTTGTAAAGACAAATTAGCCGAATTTTTTCTCTGTCAATAACAACGTATGCAGCTTCCTGTATACCGGGAGTTCCTGGACATAACATACCTGGCGGTGAAGGTCTGTCGAAGGGGGCATCCCTTCTGGAAGACGAACCCGCAGTACTCGACGCCCAAGTGGTCTCTCACTACGCGCAGGTTATGCGCATCCTCCTCTCCGACAAGCCCTAGACCGGTCAGCAGGGACAGTCTGGTGGCGCAAAGACCGGAACAATACATAACATGTACACAAACGCATATATTTGCGGTATTGAATTTGGTAAACAGGCAAAAACGTTCCTATGAAAAGCGCAAATCACAAACAGTGAAAGCCGCTCATGGAAACACGTCTTTGAATTCCTTGGAGACTGCCGCGCATCTAGTGCAAACTTCGCGGTCTATAAAAGGCTTATAAACACACAGAGGTCTCCCTGGATTCACCTAGGTAGCGCAAAACATATTACCGTCCTTTGCATACACCTAGCAGGCGCCGGCCACTGCAACTTTATTGTCTGACTTTGTTATGTGCTTCTCCACAGTTCATTAAATGTGAGATCTGGGAGAGTTGGTGTGGTTGCGTCTTAACAAAAAACTGCGCAAAAAGAGCCCGTGTCTCTCGTTTCTATTTAGCTAGTCTACGTCCTTTTGTGAAATTTTTGTTAAGGTCCTCCGCAATATTGTTGACATTTTGTCTCGCTAAGAGCCCGACCTATGACTCCTGTAGGTTCGAGGAAACCATCTATCACCTATTACGCATCTCCTCTCGCTACAACGTGGAAAGCCTGTCTCTCCGGTCAAATTTTATCCGACTGGACTCGATAACGTTTTCTGAGACTTGGAGCGTAGCCACATTCGTCGCTGGCACAAAGAGCGATTCGTGCACTAATAGAGTGCTTGAAGTGCACTGGTTTGAGAGACCGTCTATGGTGCCCTTGTGCATCCTCCCACGTGCACTCAGCGCTCCCTCTCTCTGTCTCTTTCTACTCACCCTTTTCCTTACCCAGAACGTAGGGTAGCAAACGGGGCACTCGTCTGGTTGACTTCCCTGAATTTCTTCAGCTCTCTCTCTCTCTCTCTCTCTTGGAACGAAGTCGCTGAGTCGCTGGCCAGAACACCTCATTTTTAGAGAAAACTTGCAAGGTTTTTCGTCATAATTATGTGCCCTACGCATAATATAGACCCGTCTTATATTGACGCAACTTTCCCGCTTAGAGACTGTGCGAGTCTGACTTGCTAGTTACGCGTTGTCATGTGTACGGTCTATGCGCGTGAAATCTTGACGCAGTTAAAAGGCCTCTTTACAAGTTCATATGTGGTTTAAATAGCAGCAGCATGCAAACTTACAGCGATCAGTGGATGTTCACAATGGGATGGGGTCAGTAGATAACGATTACCATTTTAGTTGCACTCCCTGTACCAGACTCGAAGAATCTCCTTTGATGATTGCGATACAAGTTTATGTCAAGCGGCGTGGTTTGAGGAGCGGCCGCAGTAGTCTTCGTTATATAACACTGTCGCTTTTCTTCACATTTCTCTAAACCTGAGGATCGTTGATGTCCCGGAAGTGAACTTCATATGTAATGTGTGAGTACAAGCGCATTTCAGAAGGTGGGCAAAGCACAGAGTGCATCACAGGACCCATTCATCCACATTCAGCAGTCAGGAGCAGCACCACTTAACGACAGAGTGAACATAGTCTAATGAGATCGTCACCTGCGACACTTCTAAAGAGCAGCTTTAGTTTCGCAATGCAACGGTAATTAGGCACCATGCATTTACTATTTCAGAACGGCAAGTTGGGCCAGTTGGTTGGGGTTCATGATAATGTTTGTAACAGCGCACCCAAGACAAGGACAACGGAAGGAATAAAACCACGACAGCGCCGTGTCGTCGTTTTATTCCTTCTGTTGTCCTTGTCTTGGGCGCGCTCTTAGAAACCTTAGCATTTACTATTTCTCGATGAAGAGCTGCTATTCTCTAACACTCGAATTCTCAGTATTTAACACCAGAAGTGCACTGATAAATAACGTTTTCAAAGAGAGGTTTTCAATGTTGGAGCAGAGTCTTTTAATACCGTTTATGTATTAATTGACTCAGGTAGGAGATACGATGTTACGTCACTTAAGCTTGGAGATGTCCTACATATTTTGGTTCTTGCGTCATGTAAGGAAAGTGAGGTCATCTGAATGCACGCACTCTAGCACCATGGAAGCTTTTGTGCTGCTGAGTGAATGCTCACAACACGACCTAGTGAGCCAACCACCGCAATAATCTCAGCACTTTATATTAGCCTCCTTTCGCTTTGCAAAGACTACATTGAGCCTTCTCGTGATTCAACAAACACAGGTTATCTCTTAACCATCAGCATTGCCATTTGTTGGGCGTGAAGCTAGAGTAACTTTGAAAGAATATTTAGCGCCATTGAACAAGAACAGAAGGGAGATGACGCCACCAATGCGCTAACTTCAACAACTTTATTTTGAAGAAACAACCACCTATTTACCCATGCACAATGGCGCCACATCATCCAGATTTTAACCATCAAAAAAGAATGCTGTCTCCTTATATGTTAGTGCCCCTTCGGTCGAATTGTTAGATAAGGGGACAGCTTTTTTGGATGATCAAAATTTGGATGATATGGCGCCACTGTACGAGCCTAAATAGGTATTTGTTTCCTGAAAATAAAGTTATTGAAGTTAGCGCATTGTGGTGTCGTCTCCCTTCTGTCCTTGTTTGCTGGTGCTAAATATGATTTCAAATATCTATAAAGCACTTAACCATTTCTTTCTGCAGCAGTGAATTCATCCATTCTTTATGAACAATAATTGGAGTGTTGTCTTATTTTACGTTATGTATGTTGCACAACCTGTTCCCGTTTGTGTTGTTCTTGTAGTGTCCCATTCATGTTTTCATATTTTTCTCCGGTTTAAATAGATTTGTTCGGGTAATCCCTTTCCATTGCAATGAATTTGTTTGCACGGTGTTTTGCGGTTTATTTGCGTTAATTTTTCTAACTATGAACTAACATTTTGGGATAGCGGGCCTTTCGGATCTTCCACAGCTAATAACAAAAAACACATTACGCTAATCATGCGAGTATTGAGTGCAATGAGTGTCATTTTTTAACAGAACCTAGACAAACACGGGAACTTAAACACCTTAACACATAAGTAGAAGCAGTCTTTTAAATAAAACAAGAGCAAGTTACTCAGTGATACATGAAACGTTCTTACTCCATTCTTTTTAGAAAATCGCCTAAGTTTCTAAACAGATAGACAGTAAAAGCGGATCAGGTAACAGCGCTTCAATTTTATGACGATCGCCTTTATCCAGTTCTAACTTAAAGAACAACTTCTCAACACTGCCTATTATTTTTCTTTCCGCTTTCGTTCGATGTGGTAGGCAGCCTAAAATCTGTGCGCAAACAAGGATGTGGGTCTTGCCTAGAATCCACGTAAACGTATTTGTGGTGCAGCGCCCTGCTGAGTCCCGTTTGGCGATCAGAAACGAGCACTGTTCTCCCACCGTCTCCTTCCAGTTGGTTCACACGAACCTGGTAGAAAGCGCCACTGGTCGCCACCTGAGAAAAAAAAAAATTTGCAATTGCGATTCCAGCGCGCTGTCAAAATTCTAAGCGAAGCTTTTGCACAAGCAAATCTATAGGTTCATGCAGGTTATGGTTGTCGAAAGTGTGTATTGGTTGGTAAAAAACCTTTTTTAAAGTTCCGTTCGTTTTTGTAGTGTCCAAACACAAAAATAAAAGAAATAAATGAGACGAGAAAGGCAGAGAAGTTAACCGGAATAGAGATAACCAGTTTGCTGCACTGGGGAAGTGGTAAGGGGAGACAGAAAGATCTTTTTAAAAAATGCATACACATGAGAAGAGTGAGAGAGGGGAAAGAAAAACGCAACAGTTCATACATAGGGAGGAAAAGAAATTTTGTGACAGTGGCATTTTCTGTCCCATGTTTTTCGTCAGCACGAAACGCCCGTGCGGAATATATTTGCCGCTTGCCTCTAACGCGTATCGGAATAGATGTTTCTGTACAGTATTAAAATAAAATTTAGCATTACATTTATGCAACTAAATTTTCAAAAATGGTTTAGCATAGTACAATTAGTAGTCATGGCGGTTTCTCCGGACTTCACAGACACATCTTTTTCCTTCAGCGTGCTTCCGCGCTCGTCAAATGCAATGATGAGGAAAATTCACGAATACCTGCGTTGTCGAAAATGAAAAGAGGTATGCATAACTGCTTATTTCGAGACCGCATCTAGCATAATAAATATTCCATGCTGCGCCATTCCTACATCTCCGCTAAATGCCCAAACTAGGGAATACTCCCGCATCTATAGGTTCGTGCAGGTTATGGTTGTCGAAAGTGTGTATTTGTTGGTAAAAAAACTTTTTTTAAAGTTCCGTTCGTTTTTGTAGTGTGCAAACACTCTGGGTATCCATAGAGTAAACAGTGGTACAGCTAACTAGGGACAGCAACGAGTGAAAGTGCGTACCACGATATGTACAGGGAAGTGCATTTACTCCGTTATTTGACGCATCTTCACCATAGGGGATTCAAGGCATGCAAATCAGTAAACTGCGTTATTCAATAGCAGTTGGTCGACTGCACGGACGGATTGAAAAAAAAACGGCGATGTGTGTGGGTGGTTAATTGGGTAAATAGACGGACGAACGCCGACATTGTTCAACATATAGATGTAAATTATGAGCAACATCTTTGACGCGGCATAGTGGCATATGCCAACAAAGTCTTTTATTTTAATCGTCTTCGGCGTTTCTCATCCGTTATTAAGATCTACAACAAAGCCTTGCACGTTATAAAAATATATATTGCCCTATAATATATTATTTATCTTTTCCACTTTTGCACTACCAGTACTTCACCCATTTCCTCCCATGCTCCACGGCAGATACAATGCCTTTTATAGCGTATCTAGCGACTGAAACCTTCAAAGGGGCGTTACAACGCGATTATTCACTATCATTGATTCACAAAAGCAACAGCCTGGAATGCATTCAAATGAGGTTGAATTTAATAAAGGCAAAGGAGGAGAGGTTGTCCAGGATAGCGAGCTTTTAGCCTGCTGCGAGTCACAGACGTAACGGGTCATGGGAGATGTATAGAAAGGGAGGGGCGGCTGACGGACTAAAATATGGTACAATGAGCTATTATAAAGACGTTGTCCCATTTGCGGATTTGCACCACAGATGCATTACGCGTTAGGGTAATGTGTCCACACAATAACTTCTCTTGCCAACACATTTAGCACAGTATTTGCACCACACATATCGTCCAGAGCCCAGCCTCAAAACCCGTCTCACATGGAAAGTTCAGCAGCGATGAAGACGAAGACCAAACGCTAAGCCTTTAATGGACCAAATAAAGTTTTCTCTCTCTCTCTCTCTCTCAGCAGGGATATTATGCCGCTTTGGTCATGGTCAAATTGTCTCAATGCGCCTTAAAACTCCCCCTCCGAAAAGGGCCGGGAGTCGAAACGGTAAACAAAAATTTGTGTCCTTAGCTCGGCCGCATATTGAGGGCACACGCAAAGTATGCGGTGCATTGTTTCGACAGTGTGACACACACTGCACACGGCCGCTCCTCTTCAATCTTGGAACGGTGTCGACGAGTGTACGCCACACCGAGAAGTAAACGATAGAGTGATGCGCGGACAGGTTTGATTTTTCCGGGTGGGCACGGGCGCGACCAGCTTGCCGAACCCCATGTGTGTGCGTGCACATTATATATATATATATATATATATATATATATATATATATATATATATATATATATATATATATATATATATATATATATATATATATATATTGTTACGTAGGAAGACACCGACGAAAAGCTATTTACAAGTATATTTACAAGGCAATACGCTGCGCTTGGCCAAGAGGCAACAGCCCGCGCTAGCTGCTAATCGTCGTCGTCGTCGTCTTCACACTGCTCGCGTTTCGTGATCGCACATATTGTGCCGTAGCACTACCCCCGGCGGCAAAAGCGCCGTCCCGGAGCGACTAAAGATCGGACTCGGAAGCAGTGTAGTAGGCCTTGAGCCTACTGACGTGTACGACATCACTAGATGCCAGAGGAGAGGACGAGGTTGAACCCACAGGAGCAATTTCGTAAGTCACAGGCGTCACCTGGCGCAGCACGCGGTAGGGCCCTGTGTATCGCGAAAGGAGCTTCTCGGAAAGTCCGACGTGACGAGTGGGCGACCACAGGAGCACGAGCGCACCAGGCGAAAACTGTACGTCACGATGGCGGGCGTTGTACTGGCACTGCTGAGTGGTTTGTGAGGCCGTCAGTCGAGCACGGGCAAGCTGGGGTGCATGGTCGGCGAGGGCGATGGCGTCGCGCGCATACTCGCTTGTTGAGACCGCAGCAGGAGGAAGTGCCGTGTCTAAGGGCAAGGTCGGTTCGCGACCGTACAGTAGATAAAAGCGAAAAAATCCAGCGGTGTCGTGCCGGGAAGAATTGTACGCGAATGTTACGTAAGGAAGGGCAATGTCCCAGTCGTGGTGGTCCTTGGAAACGTAATTGGCCAGCATATCGGTAAGAGTACGGTTTAACCGCTCTGTCAGGCCATTGGTTTGAGGATGGTATGAGGTAGTCAGTTTGTGTTGAATGGAGCAGGAACGCACAATGTCAGCGATAACTTTCGAGAGAAAGTTTCGACCACGGTCAGTAAGCAGCTGTCGCGGGGCGCCATGAAGCAAGATAATGTCACGCAACGGAAAGTCCGCGACGTCAGTGGCGCAACTGGTAGGGAGAGCCCGAGTGATAGCGTATCGGGTGGCGTAATCAATCCCGACGGCTACCCATTTGTTCCCAGAGGATGACGTGTGAAACGGACCGAGCAGGTCTAATCCAACACGAAAGAACGGTTCCACAGGGACGGTGATCGGCTGGAGATGACCGGCAGGTAGCACCTGAGGTGTTTTCCGACGCTGGCAGGGATCACAGGCAGCAACATAGCGTCGAACGGAGCGAGCGAGACCAGGCCAATAGAAGCGGCGGCGGACGCGGTCGTACGTGCGGGTTACCCCAAGATGTCCTGCAGTGGGTGCGTCATGCATCTCAAAGAGCACAGTCTGTCGTAGCTGTTTATATATATATATATATATATATATATATATATATATATATATATATATATATATATATATATATATATATATATATATATATATATATATATATATATATATATATATATATATATATATATATATATATATAGAAGCCTCCAGGTTTCTCCCCGTACATGAGTGTCTTACCAGTACTCATGTACGGGGAGAAACCTGGAGGCTTACGAAAAGGGTTCTACTCAAATTGAGGACGACGCAACGAGCTATGGAAAGAAAACTGATAGGTGTAACGTTAGGGGATAAGAAAAGAGCAGACTGGGTGCGGGAAGAAACGAGTGTTAATGACATCTTAGTTGAAATCAAGAAAAATAAATGGGCATGGGCAGGACATGTAATGAGAAGAGAAGATAACCGATGGTCATTCAGGGTTACGGACTGGATTCCAAGGGAAGGGAAGCGTAGGAGGGGCCGGCAGAAAGTTAGGTGGGCATGAGATTAAGAAATTTGCAGGGAGAACATGGCCACAATTAGTACATGACCGGGTTAGTTGTAGAAGTACGGGAGAGGCCTTTGCCCTGCAGTCGGCGTAGCCAGGCTGCTGATTATATATATATATATGGTGTGTGTGTGTGGGTGTGTCGGTTACTGAGCGAATTATACAAGGCGCCCAACCATCATGCACCAAGGCTTCAAAAAAAAAGTGCAATTGCGTTACTCGAAGGAAACCTTGTGCATACTGTTTCCAGTACAGTGGAGTATCCGGCAGAGGGTTGTAGCGCCAAAAAAGACAACACAGAGCAAGGCCACCGACGGAGAAGGCCTCACGATCGCGTATAAAAAACCTCAATCTCCAAAAGTAGCGCCAACCACCTCCCTCCTCCTCCACTCTACTCCCGCTTCGGCGCGGCCTCAACAGTGGCGTCGCCTATGTCGTCCCTGCCGTAGCAGACGACGGGCAACGCAACGCGTTGCAGGAGGAAATCCGTGGAAATGTCCGTTCAAGCCCTGCCGAGTACTTTTAGAGGCGAGACTTTGCATCGTCAGTCGGTAACTGGCCTCAATATTGTAGGGATGGAATGGCGCAAAAAAAATCGCGAGAAGGAACATTATTTAAAGGGACCCTGAAATGCTTTTGACGATTTTCTACAAACGTACTGAGTCGTTAGAGTAGGTCCTTCTGATCATTAATTGGCACATCTAAGTGCCCCGCGTAAAGCGTGTAACTTATTATAAGGTTTTAAAAATGCACATCGCTGCCGATCGCAGCACACTGCTCGGCGGAATTTTAAGCCGCCCCTACCCATATGACCGAAATCACCCATACAACATCAGTGGGGCGAGCTATCCGATTGGCTGACAAGGGCGCGTGATCGATAATTTTTCCAACTTTATGGTATACATATGATCTTCGTAATAGTTGGAATGTTAGTTAATTTGTTTTTATGAGGAGAAAGTGACATAAAGAGAATGCACAAGAATAATTTTTCAGTACACTTAAGCACTTCCGGCACACAGCAAGTGTCGTCTGCTTGTGTTATAACGTACTCCATTTTGACGAGAGCTCCGCGTTCAGAGTCGGTCTCAGTCTTTTCGCGCGCACTATGATTCGTCTTTGTTGCCTTGTGGACTGCAAACGTAGCGACTGGCAATATGTCAAGCTGCGACATCGTGTCCCTCTGCAAGGCAGCGTACGAGCGAACTGGCTGCTGCGCATCGGACTGCCGCTATCCGATCGGCGCCAGGATTTGCGCGTTTGTGGCCGTCACTTTACACCGGAAGATTACTAACGCAATAGCGTTTCGCGAGTCCGTTAAGGCAAACGCAAGCGCAAGGGGACAGAGTCTGGCCGCTTAACTGTGCCGTAACGGGATGAGCCATGAGATGAGCAGAAGGGCAAATGTGAATGGTCTGCATGGTGCAGCCAACTGGTGGCACAAAGCTCAACCATACACAGTAGCAGCAACGAAATGTATTCTTCTTTGCTGCTGGTGTGTATTTTTCGCAGGAGTGTAATCATCAACACGTTGTTTTTATAAATGTTTAAAATGTTTTACACTTGGTTAGAGCAATATTAGCGCTTTGTTTGGCTGGTTAAGCGCTGCGCCAACAAGTGTATGGACCATGCAGACCTATCAGGCCGCTCACGTACGTCTACGCTAAAGTTCCTTCATCAGCTTGAGTTTATGCCTCCAGTCATTTGCCGAAATGACCAGCTTGCCTGTGCTTACCAGAATACAAAACACGTTCGGCGCTACGACAGAATGCTCGCAACGCACGCTGCTTCGATAGCTCTCGCTTGGGGTCGACGGCCAAGCGGCTAGCGGAGAGGTCTCGCGCGGTCGGGGGCGGGCTCCAAAACAACCGGAAGTGGATGATGTGACGTCGCATCGTGACGCTGAACCAGTGAAGGCGGAGCTTAGCCCCGCTCGCTCGGCGAACGAGTTGAGGAGGAAAAGCATGGCTAGAGAGGAGGGTAACTTCTAATCGCTTGTAGCTCCATTAATACGTAACGCTTCACTTAAATTGTGGTGCGAATGTTCTACTTAAGCTGTACCCTACGCGTCTACAAAATTTGTCCGAACCGTTTCAGGGGCCCTTTAAGGCGTAAAGCGCCCGCACGATGAGAGTTGGTGTTGCTGAAATACAATGCATGCACACGGTAGGCTCAAACACGCGCCTAATTACCTCGGTTTCAGGTTTTAACTGCGTGAAAGTATGAGTACGTGGTTTCGGGGGTTCATTTACGTACCCGCAGGGTACTTTTGTTCGGCCGGCGCATTGAGAGATTCCAACTGTCTGGGAGCAACAGAGCCGCTTGTGCCCCGCACTTCTTATGGATGTGTGTAGCTCATGCACGAGCTGTGGAGGCCATTAGCAACGTTCCCACACGTAGACAGTATTGTTAATTTGAACAACGTACCAGCACATGAAATCGTCTTTTTTTATTTATTTGTTACAGTGGAAGTGGTTGGAATCTGATAGCAAGAACGAACCTGATGGGACAACTGGGTAGCGGTTCCGAAAATAATAATCCCCCTCCCTCTTTCCTTCGCACCAGTAATACTTTTGTTGAAATGCTTATTACATATATGTATACTACATGCATCTGGATTCGTTTGCGTTGCAAATTTTCGCAGGGAAGCAGTATTGCTTTAAGTGGAACACTCAAGGCAAAAAAGACAAAAAAACTTGATTCTTAGGTTTTACATAGCAAAATCACGATCTGTATAGTATAAGGCACGCCGTAATGGGAGACTCCGGATTAATTTTGAAGAGCTGGGGTTCTTCAACGTGCTCCCATGGAAATACGGCCGCCGCGACCGCTATGTGACCCCGCAATCTCCCGCGCTCAATCAGTCTGCGCGTACTATCGTCGTACTGAGCTGGAAATAGCGGCTGGAGCGCGCTGAAAAGACAAGAAGAAAATACACAACAGCGTGAAGCGTGCTTCCACGTTACAAAGATTGGCCAATGTGAGAGTGGAGGGGCTGGGGCGACAGGAGGTCTGGACGAGGAAACGCCGGGGAGGGCGGGGTGGCGGAAAGGTCGAAGAATGGAGTTACATTAGTAAAATTCAGGGGTTTTAGCGGCGTATGCATTACGCCGCCTAGCAACTGCTTGAACAGTGGCACCTGCGCTTCCAAGGGGAGGTCGGGTACCACAAAGGAATGGCGCAGAAAGCCAGAGTGCCTCTTTCAACCCCTATAACGCTGGTTGTGTTCAAAGGTGCATTGCAGAGCTTGGCATGCGGGACATCTTTGAACCAGATGAGAGGGTGCGCTTGAACACAGCCTTGTAGGCTTCCCTGTGCATAGATTCATAAAGGCAGGTTGGACCTGCAAATTTTGTTTGCAACTGACTTTTTCCGAGCCCCTCATGGTGAACCTACATGTGAGTGGGTAGGTGATATGCCTGGCATGGCCCGCACGGTATATAGAGCAAGCTCCGGCCTACCTTAATGTATTCGATGAAGATGGTCTTGCTGTGGGTGCAGACACGCACTTCGCGCCTGACAAGCGCCTTCTCTAGCGTGTCGAGGTCGCTGATCCAGGTATCGTGCACAGCCACGCTCATGATGGCCACCAGGCGGCCGCTGTACAGAGTGGTCAGCACAGTCACGAACAGCCACCACGGACCGAGGAAGACGCGGTAACCGGCACTTGGGTGCTCTTCTTCCCACGGATCTGAACAGCAACAGGGAATACCCTCCAATTGGATAAATTTGATGGCATGTGCGGTTTCACAACCATTTGTCATTGTGCGTGCGTGCGTGCGTGTGTCTGTGCGTGTGCATGTGCCTGTGTGTGTGTGTGTGTGTGTGGAGGGGGGCGGGGCTCTAAGAAACAAAATATAGCGTAAAAAAGACTATTCAAACCCTCGCTTATGCTTTACATGCGTTTAGCTAAAAACACGTGCACTGTTTACTCTTGGGATGTGACAACATAATTCACAAATCACAATGCCATCAAGGCAGTGTATTTGAGCACCCATATCTCTGCATTTCTATGCGGGCTTCACAATTAATCACATTACTTCCCCATGTCAAAAGCTTTTCATTTGCTCCTAGGCCTGTCTTCTGTGATGAGTGCTCACCTGCCTTGCTTGCGTCTTTCGCTCTCTTTCACGGACTTTATCTCTCCTTGTAGCCATCATAACAACCGGAAGAAATTCTCCTAAACAGGGCTCAAGGAAATAGCACGCCGTCATTCACATTCCAGGTAATCACAGATGTAAACGAACTGCCATTGCGCCACCCTGTGTTCTGGATTCAAAAGCTGCAGCATGCTGATCCTGCAGCACATGGTGCCATGTTCCTTAAGTTAACGTTACACCATCAGTTGAAATCGCTTTATGCGTGTGCGTTAAAGTTCGTTGGCGCCTTCTCGCCAGCTAAATGTTTCATCAACCTCAGAGCGGTTGACTACTGCTAATGCCACTTGACTGGGTTTTCCGCGCATTGTTATTGCCTATGTACAGGGTTGTCCTTTATGAAAGGGCACACGCGAGCGCATGGCCTGTGCTCTGCGGAGGTAAAGCCCCTTGATAATTTGAAACTAGCGACACTCTCCTCCTCACGGCGCTTTCTCTTCGATTCTCTTCGCCCGCCAACTGCGCACGGCACGCTATTCCTCCTGCGCTCCCGCAGACGGGCCGCAGGATTCTATGGAGGTGTGTTAATTTGGGCCAGTTGCGCGCCCCAGTAGGGTTAAAAATTTGGAGAAATGCCAATAACAGCATCGATAATGCTGGAGGCAACGTTTATGAGGAGGTTGGTTTTTTCTTAAAGCCAACGGGGTATACTGATTTAAAGGGAGCTTTGAGGCTACTTCTATACTCCAGACAATTTTTCTGCTACATGATCAGATGCTTTACTTCGTGCGTCTGATCTAGTATTGCTTGTGACACATCCCTTTGTGTGTGGCTTATTAAGCGAAAGCCTTAGACCTCTGTTTCAAGGTCCAGTTGTGAGCTACAGAAAATATCACGTGACCGAAGGAAGGCGGGAAGCGAACCAAAGCATGTGCAGCAGCGTATAAGAGATGATTAATGATTGGCAAAGTAATGATTGCTTAGTGATTGGATTAAGATGAATTCGCGTGTATTAAGGATGATTAAGGTGGAATAAAGTCAATGAAGGTGCATTAGGGTGAATGAAGATGGATTAAGGTGCATAAAGGAGGACTAGGTTGGATTAAGGTCGATGAGGTTAATTAGGTTGGATTAAGGTCGATGAGGTTAATTAGGTTGGATGAAGGTGCGTTGATGTGCATTGAGGACGATTATAGTGGATTATGGTGGATTAAAGTGCATGAAGAAGGATACGGGTGGATTAAGAGGGATTAAGGTACACTAAAGAGGATTATGGTGGGCTAGGGTGGATTAAAGTTAATGAGGAAGCATTACGGTTGATTAAAGATGATTAAAGTGCATTAAGGAGGGTTAGAGTAGATTAAGGTCGATGAAGGTGGATTAGGGTGCATTAAGGAGGACTTTCGTGGATTATGGTAGATTCAAGTGAATGAAGGAGGATTGAGGTCGATGAATGTGAATTAGGAGGATTATGGTAGACTATTCGGTCTTAATACTCAATGAACCCCAATTCACTTTAGTCCACCCTAATCCACCTTAATGCTCCTTCATCCACTTTAATACTCCCAATCCACCTTAATACAACCTACATCGCCCCTAATGCAACTTAGCCTACCCTATGCGGTCTTAATCCTCCTTTATCAACCCTAATCCATCATAATCCGCCTTAATCCTCCTTTATCCACCTTAATCCTTATTCATGCACCTTAATCCAATTTAATCCTACTTAATAGTCCCAATCTATCTTAATACACCCTAATCCACCTCTATCAAACCTAATCCAGCTCCAAGGTGTCTAATCCACCTTAATCTACCCTAGTCCATCCTAATCGGTCTTAATCCTCCTTATCAGCACTAATCCACATTAATGGATCTTAATCTTCCTTTATCCACCTTAATCCTCCCTAATCCTCGTTCATGCACCCTAATCCACCCCAATCGGTCTTAATACCATTTCACAACACTTCACCTTAATCCACCATAATCCGCCTTAATCCTCCTCAACGGACCTTAATCTTTATTCATGCATCTTAATCCTTCGTAATGCACTCTAATCCACCTTAATCTTCTTTAATGCACTCGAATCAACCTTAATCCTCCCTAATCCCACCTTATGTCAACCACTAATGATTCTTTAATTAACTTGGGTAATCATTCTCTTATACAGGTGTGGACATGCTTTGGGTCCCCTCTGGCCTTCCTTGGGTCACGTGATACTTCCAGTTTACAACGCGACCTTGAAACATAAAGATCTAAAGGCTTTCGCCTTAAAACTTAAAAATAAGCTCAATTTTGACTAGTTAACGCTCATCACCTGCAATATTACGGGTATACTTGCCACTAATTTTTTCAGGGCGCAAAGCAGAATCAATAATACGGCACTTCCGACTGAATAACAACAGTTAGCGACGTGCGAATTCATGGAGCCGCCCCAGAATATTAAGCATACTGAGAACAACCGCAACAAAAACGCTGGTGAGCAGGCCGGAAGAATGAAAAAAAATGCAGCATAACGGGATGCTTTGCTACGAGCGATCAGAAAGACTCCGCAGCTCGCAAACAAAGCTGTTCTTTGTCGGAACAAAGTTTTTTCGGCCAATGTCATGCGGCCACTGCTTCCTACGCAAGCCGTCATGCTTTCGTTGTGGCGTCATAAAAACAGCATAACCATCTTCAGGCTTCTTGCTGCAGTTATATGCGCAACAGCCCGGCATAGCGCTAACACATAGACCAGAAACACAGCGTACAACGTTCGCTACGCCGAGCTAAAGCGCCGAGCCAGCCGTGCTCAGGAGGAAAATGGCGCGAACGAAAAAGAAAAACACAAGCAAAACTCAAGATCCGCGCGTTTCCAAGGGCAACGGCAGGGAGACCAATCGTCGTGCAGAAAAACGGGGGCAAAACTGGTTGCCGCGGGGGGGGGGGGACGCGCAAGGGGCGAGGAGGAGGTGAGGAGGTCGCGCGGCGGCGGCAGAGTTCAAAGAGTGTCGCTACTTTCAAATTATCAAGGGACTTTTGCGGAGGCTGCTTAGAGCGCCAGCAACAGGCAACAAGCGGAAGGAAGCACGTTGGCTTGTAGCGCCATCTACTGGCGGCCAGAGTAAGCAGACGCGGCTGGCAGGCAAGCGGCTGTGGACTGCCTCCCACGCCGGCTAGAGGCGCGACGGGTGGGGTCTGCAACGCAGCGTCTGATGCTAGAAAACCGCACTCGGTACGCTAGCACATTGGAAACTTGGAAGGATCAACATATGCCCGCTTGTTAATAGACACTCCGAGCGTATTTTAATGCATAAGCATTCTTGGGCGAGTGCCGCAGCAAAATCTGGTCGCCATGCGAAAAGCGTAATGCCATTTATCTGCACAAAAATGCGTAGTGTGCGAAGTTACATTTAATCATTAAAATAGTGTAAATATAGATCATTGGTAGTTTTATCAGGGATGAGGAACAATTGAAAAAAGATTGATTAGGGAGAGTAACCATACAGATACGTAGGGTCCACAGAAAATCCATGGCGAACACGTAGGGGTGGGCCAAATTGAAATTTGGGTGTAGGCCAATATAAATTTGGGAGTGGGCCAATTTCAATTTGGGGGTCAACCAATTTGACCTTTGGAGGTGGACCAACTTCAATTTGGTGGGCCTTATAATCATATTCTGATATTAGCAAGTAAAAACACAGAATTTATATTTGATCTAATTAGGAAATTTGTCAGGGATGGTGGCTATTTGTGCACACGATTCAAGCACTTGCTCACGTTAAGCTCAATGAACACTAACAAAGAATTAATGCACGGCTGAAAAAAATAGCACTAATTGAAGAGGACAAAAAAATAGACATGCGGCTTGTAAAGCTGCGCCATTTTGCGCCGTGCGTCTTTACCAGTTCGCTCTAATGTCAGCTCTTACGAATCAATTAAAGCTTGGGCTGTTTGTAAAGTTGTGTCATTTCGTAGGATTGTACTATTGTCTTACGACTACACTAGCTCGCGTTCATCGCATACTACTTTGCGAACAAACCAGTTACAAAATGGCTATGGTGTAAGATATCGTAGCAAAGGGCAACGAATACCCTTGTGGAAAACGTTCAGCGACAGCCTCTGAGCATCATTCGCACCATGTGCACGACTCATAACCAAATTACTCCCGTATCAATTTTCTATATTAACTGTCGGCGAAAAGGGAAGCTGCAGACGGGAGTCAACTGTCGACAACGTAACATGTCTCTTTCAAGGAGGCAGTTGACAGCATATGTTTAGTTGACTGCGAACGCTTGCTGCTGCAAAGGTGCCATAACTCGCATGTAGCTCGAGTCAGGCAAGCTAGGTAGTAGTCAGGTAGTCAGGCAAGCTAGATAGTAGGTGAAATCGAAGAGCGCGCCTTTCTGTACGCTTCAAGAGCTGCACTGCATTGCAACTGATAAAGGCGTGAACGTCCCGTTTTATACCGGGCGCTGAAAAATATTTGTTGTTCATGATAAACTAAAGAAGGGTTCTTTTCCCTCGCCACATGCACTTAAGATTTATTAGGGATTCCATTTTCGTTGAACGAAATCAAACTGTCTCGTTTAAAGTAAAACGTCGTGTTCTTTTTTTTTTTCTTAAAACGTTTCTTTTTTTTTCTCACACAGTCGAGTTTCAATCGCTACTAGAACATACTAGAATGAGGTATTGTAGTACACTCTAATCGCCACTCTCATCACTGCCCTCGGCGATGTCTGTCTCAACTGGTTCTGGACCCCTCTTCGCCCGAAGCTTCGCGACCCGTTTGAATCGAACTTGTAAAGTATAGGAGAGCATTCCTTTGGGTACGCTGACCCACTCTGGTCTGCCAGTCATGCTTGAACACCACTTGCTACCACACCGCAGGTCATGTCTACTTGGTCTGCGGTGTGCAATCCCCGATGATTGCCTGTATCCGAGTGGTTGTGCTTCTCGATGCGATCAGCGTCATCGCATCCCGCTTACTTCCTTACGGCAAACTGAATTCGTTTCTCGCTTGTAGCACCTACGACGAATCAAACCCGGACCCCGTGAATAGTAAGTGAGTACATATACTGCGTACCACGCCCACATTAGAGAAGGGGCGAGGTGTGCGGGCGACAGCAGAACGCAAGAGCACAGCCGCCGTCATTCTGTTGCGGTGTGAACGTGCATCAGTGGCTCGAGTGTCGCGCTTTAACAGGTGTTCCGACACATGGATTGTACATTTGACAGTAAAAAAACGACGAGTCTAAACGTATGTGCCGCAACGCTGTGTTGGGTAGGCTGCAACGAAACTTTAATAAAGCTTGTACTGCGCGAAAGCTGGCGCATAAATTCTACAATCGGCGTGGATGGCTTTTCTCGGAACATATTGTCCAGCATCAAGCCGAGTGCATCAACGATATGTGCAAGCGTCGCAGGATACTCACTCTGGCGGCTGAGGGTCGAGATAAGAAACCAGAAGTCCGGCGTATCGCGACGCTGTCTGCTGGCGGGGCTCCATCGCAGGAAGAAGAGAAACGCAGTCGACATCGCCACAGAGAGCACGAGCAGGGTCCAGGTCTGTCCAGAATGAGAACACGCGATTTGTAACACAGGCTTTGCGGGCCTTTTTATCAACAGAAAGCGCTGTTAGAACGTCAACTGCACTTTTACTCGCCTTATCTAAAGTGTCGCGAGAAGAAGGAGGAAATGCAGTAATATGTGTCAGATAAAAGGTATCACACAGACGTTCTCAAACTACATCAATTGCACGCGTAAACATTCAGTCGCATAGCATTTTCTTCAAAGAAAAACAGAAAAGCAACGCTAAGTAGATTCATATTGCGCATAAACAATCGGCTGGAGTCAAACAGAGGCTGTCAAGCTTCATGACTGCACGAGCAGCTCCATGCTGAAACTGCAGAGCAGCGCCGATTTTCCCACACCATCCTGCAATTCTATGTCCTGCTTTTACTGCGGACGCTTATAGTGGGCGTTTTTCTATGTGTGAAACATAACACCCTCGCGCATGAATTAAGACTAAGTGTTCTTATATAGAAATCAGTATAGTTTCTAGTAACACAACACATAAAGGACATCGATTTTGTGATTGAAAGTAAACTTGCAAAAGGAAATGAACAAAGCGGGCGTGAGCCCCTTTAAGATGGGCCTCTGGTCACACTCCTCTGTAGCACTATGATCAAAATTCTAAGCATAAAATGATAACAACTAACAGCAAGCACAAGAAGATTGCCTGCCTGTGAGCTTATTATTGCGATAGCAATTATGCGGACCATCCATATGTGATCGGAACGTAGCTGTTGGCGCCGGCGCTTTCATGCTGGCCTGACACGAAGACGCATGCGCGGCCAATATATGGAGGGTTAGAAGGTTTCCAGAGACGCGCTGTGCGCTTTAGTTCAAAAGTGACGAAGCCAAGTCAACACTCCGGTCCCGCTCCTCCTCAATCAGCTCAGTGAAGCTGCAGGGCAGCTTTCTGGCTTCCCCTGCTAGCACAAGCGCTTGCGCTACCTCATTTGCGTTCCCATTGAGCAGCCATGTGCGTACCACACCATCTTGCATAACATAAACATATCTTGCCTAAACAGTGGTCTGAGCGCAACGGACAATCGACATCAAGCTCAATTTCTGTAATCTTTTCCATGGGCGCTCCGAAAGGCCCTTCGCCCTTATCTCGTGCGCCATCAATGTTAAGTCATAATTACTAGAGGGGACTCTGGCTTTAGCATCCACGGTACCTTTAATGGGAGTGGTTGAGCGAGCATGGGAATTATGGAAAGTACATGAACTTGCCTCACCTTCATCCTGCTGTCTTCAAACGGCTTCGGCATTTTGTAAACTCGTCATTTTCAACAAAGTAATGTATAGTAAACAATTAAATAAACACTATTAAAATTGTCCGACGGCAGGATGCGAATACTGGGCCACAGCACTTTGGGCACAGCATATTTAGACCATTACGCCACGGACGCATGCATCGACAAGCGATCTATGAATTGATGAAGCATTTATAAATTTATCGCGGGCAAGCCAGTGCCCCTAAATACTTATTTAGCTTTTAGTTTAGAATACCGTAAGCCCTTTGCGTGCTGCTACATGGTGGGAAAGAAAACAATACCGAAGAAAAGCACATTACTACAGGAAGCACAATTCCAGCTTTCTATGAAAAGTCTCAGCTGAACTGGTGTCGTCACCTCGACAAGCTGAACCCTTGCAATTAGTAGCGATTGTGCGTGTTCGCAGCGTCTTCTGCACTTAGAAATGCATCGATCGCTCTTAAATTTACGACAATGAAGGCATACAAAGCATAATAAACGAATCCACAAGAACGTCTGAATCCACATGCATGAAGATCAGACAAACCCATGTACTTCCCATCATTACCATGGTGGCTCAACGATTGCAGCTCCAAAGTTGCCTCTAGTGTATTATACGTAACTCTTTGAGAGAAACATGACTACGTGAAGAGCCGACACTCGAGCCGTTTCGCCACCGTGCAAGCAAGGGTCTGACCACCCGCGAGACGGCGTAGTGATTTGAACTTTCACTTTACCTCACATGTAGGCAGCTTATCATAACTCTACAGGGTTACGTCCATGCATCCAGTGTCCATATAAACGTTGATGCTGCGCCGGTCATGTGCCCCTGGTTTAAGACCTTCGGTTTAAAGACCCTACTTTTTTATCTATGCCTCACCCGTACAATCACATAAATTTTTCATTTGGCTGGGCTTGAACAGTGCAATGCGCATTTGGGATCATTTAGTCATTGCATGTGCCTGGCCCGGTTCGCAAGCGCCACTTTTACTTGACGCGTTGCTTCACATGGCGAAAACATTGTTCTTGTTGTCTGTGTCAGTGTCCTTATCCAGTGCGTGATCCAGCATTTTTTCTGTCCCATTCCCTATGTAAAGAAGAAAACTGAACTTTTTGGAATGGCACCACTGCTTTCTATTGTGCGCAACTGAGAAAAGCTGCCCAAGAACGGCAAAAAAGTTGGAATAAAGGCAGTTCTGATCGAATTATTTTCCGAAGCCGCTTATCCTCGCTAAGGTTCTTCGAGAAGCTTGGCGGCTTTTCCAGTAAAAAGGTGGTGACCCGCCAGTTTATTACGTCTGTATGTATGGCATGCTTACGAATGAAATATGAACGCTCTTTCGCTCCACTCTGGATGATGTAGTTGAACATTTTAGCACCCAGAGGAAAACCAGAATCGGAAGAATTGCTATCGAAACCGAAACCAAAATAGAGCTATAGCGCGCGTCCGAAATCCCGGAAGACAAATTTAGTGGGTTGACCAATCGCTCGGTGCGCTGGCGGCAGTGCAGTAGCTCCGCCGAAGGGCCTTGCCGGGCGTGTCCGCTCTTTACCTATATACTTCTCTATGGTGTGGCAGCGCTAACGTTTAATGCAACGCCGCTGGTAGCGCTCCTCATTACGCCAGCGTTCTCGGACGCTTTTCGGCGCAACACTGACCCTTCCGATCACTTTCAATGCTTCGCTTTCGGGCAAAACTGTCTATTCTATTCTGAACGCAATTGGTACGGACGATTGAGGTGCATTCGCGTGACCCACCACCATCTTGCTGTCGCGGTATCGACTGGTACTGGCGCGCACGGGTGGCCTCCATGTGGAGCGTCAGAAGGTGTCCAGAGGTGCGACAGACAGGCAGCGCCTTTCGCTGCAAAAACGAGAAAGCTATGTGGATGCACCCTTTTGCTCCGCTCAATCGACTTTGCAGCAGAGCCAGGGGAGCATGTCCATTTTAGTCGCCGCATATAGGCTGGATCCAAACCAGCGAGAAATTGTAGCTGTTGCTGTCTGTTTCTTTCTGACTGGTACTGCAGCCCAGTCAACCAGCAATTGAGTAGCAGCCAAAATGGACATCTAGGTGGCGCTATTGCGCTTTTTGCGATCTAGCGGCCTGTGTGAACGACTTTATCTGGAACGCCTTTTGTGTGTGTGTCTCCACGTGTGCGTGTTTTTTTTTTTCGTTTCTTCTTGCGTTTTCCTCTCTGTCATCTTTCTAACACCTATCCCCCATCCCCATTGTAGGGCAGCAAACCGGAGACTCATATCTGGTTAACGTCCCTGCCTTTGCTTTTCATTTTCTCTCTCTCTAGGTGGCGTACCATATGAATGGTACACAATAGGGGCGCTCCTTAATTGTTACCCGCCAACAGGATGGGGCAGCTACGCAGAGCGAAGCCCTTCTCTAACGTACTCTAATGAAGAACTGTTTCCCGCAAATCGTAATAGCGCGGGCCTCGCATGCAACATCGAAACCAGGACATCACGATGGCGGCGGCAACGACGGCGCGAACTTGCCTTGGGTACCCGTTTAACTGCTATTCCAATGATCAAATTTTGGACTTGTAGCATGGATACTTTACTCATACTTAGCCCTTCGTTATATCTTCGGGAATTTATTGGCTAATAATATCATTCCATTATGCATGACACGTTAAATATTAAAAAGAGTTAAAATAAATTTTAGAAGTAGATGTGCTGGTTGAGTTGAGGGGGCTTCTAATGCAAAAAAAAAAATACGCCGTTTAACAGCCCTTATGTAGTGAAACACTTCGAATTTCTTGTCAAACTTGGCAGTGTACCTTTTAAAACATGAGTGTTTTGCATTAGTCTTCGAATTAAAGATACGTATGATATTTCTTTTGGTTAGCAGAAAGTCAACTTTATACGCAGCGGTGCTTTGTAGATTTTAATCTAGTCGACACTACTCGAAGTACTGATAAGTATGTTCCATTGCCATATGGAGACACGGTTACCTAAAGGGGTAATTTATTAGCAATCTTAACTTTTATTCGTGCTTATTGTTCCTTTATTACATATCAGAAAGCAATACCGAGAAAGCGAAAGAGAGAAAAGTCAGTGATGTTAACCAGAAAAACGTCCGCCTGATTAACCTATGCAGGGAGACGAGAATTCGAGAATCGGAAGTTGTGAGAGGCAGGAATGAAATACAGTATCCGTGTCCGTGTATCCGTGTAATGAAATACAGCACCCGTGTCCGCACAAACAGTCCTTTTCAGGAAAAAAAGAAAAGGTGAAACTGTCTTCCTTACCTCGCTGGCCGGCGACGAGTGATATCCGTCTTGCATGGATTCCGCGAATGAGGCTTTTAGCATACTGTTTATTAACTGGCAAGCCAACATAGTTCAGATCGTTCCAGATCAGTTCAGTTTTGGCAGGTGTCGCATCGTTTCTAGCGTACTTGTTAAGGCACGAATGAGCAGTCCTGTATTCTGCGCAGCAAGCCTTCTCTTTAGGGAATGGTCCCACATTGTTTCGGGAAAACCTTTCCATTGTTCGGGTTTACCTTCCTAATTCAAATTGTCTCAGTGCGTAGCAAATGACAGGGAATCGCTATTTGCTTCAGAGTAGAACACGCCCAAGACGTACAACTGCTGGCTGCTTAGCGGAGCTCTAAATTCGCCGGCCGCACGCCCAAACACGCACACGGCACTTCGCTTTCGCATCAGCACTTACGTTTTCATTGAAAGGCTTGATGATGGCCATGGCGAATGGAATGACCCTGGGCGCCTTCGTCACGTAGCTGAGCACGTCGTACAGCACCGGGTAGAGGTACGAGATGACCTCCGTGCGCTGTCGGGTGAAGCTGATCTCGCTGATCGCTAGGTGGCTCTCCTGCGTCACGCACAGGACTCCTGGTAGTGCAGTACGTTCTCTCGAGGATGTGAGACAACTAAATGACCATACGCCGAAATATAGCGAATCTTCTGTGCAAAGATAACAAGAAGACTACGTTCCATGATTGACAGTACTCACAAAGTGCATATTGACACGTTTTTTTATATAATTGTGAAGTTCCCTACCGGGACAATATTATGTACATTTTTCTTTTAAAAAAATCTACCGCTCATTGGCACACTCACCCTGTAAAATACGTCACCAATAAGGCCTGTCCATGTTCCGTTCTTGAGAGCTCCGTATTCGAGGCTGTCGACGTTCAGCGAGTACCTGCACAGAGCTAGATGATTAAGTTTTGCGTTGGACCAGCTCTCCGGTTAGTACATTACGCATGCATTCATTGTCATGTTCACGCAAATGACACAGAGTTAATATAAAATTCCTAAAGATTTCGTATATGCAGTATGGAATACAGACAAAATCAAGAAGTCCTATAGCGAAATAGTTTAGTATGTAATTTTTGCGTCGTTGTTATCTTTAGACGACAGAGAAGACGAAGATATGAAGCTAATACCCTATGAAAAGAGCCCCATATACCCAATATTATATACCCAGAAGGGTTCATGCGTAGTACTACTCTACACACTTCAGGGGAACGTAGCCACATTTGGCTAGCAAAAGGTTCAGCTTCTTCGCAGCTTAGTATGTGTGCTTTGTTTCCTAGACAGTAATGGAGAGGTTAGGATGGATAGTTGGGCGTGTTGGTTAAGCATGATCTGAAGCGAAGGCGCTAAAACGACGGAAGATAAAGAAGAGTGTGTGTGTGTGTGTGTGTGTGTGTGTGTGTGTGTGTGTGTGTGTGTGTGTGTGTGTGTGTGTGTGTGTGTGTGTGTGTGTGTGTGTGTGTGTGTGTGTGTGTGTGTGTGTGTGTGTGTGTTTGTATTTCTTCTTTGTCCTCTGTCGTTTTAGCGCCTTCGCTTCAGGTAATTGGGAGATGCGGCAAAAACAACTCGAGCGCACAAATGTGTTTCCAGCAATTTAACGAGATAACAAGCCGGCAGAATTAAAATCTCGCAACATGTAAGCCGACATGCGCTAAAGAACTGCAGCAATCCCGTTGACAGGAACGCTAATTATGTGCGAGTACCGGACCAAGCAGAAAACGGTGCCCTCTAGTTTCTATATGCGAAGATAATTTATTGACAAAACTAAGACAACTCTAGTCAAGTGAATCCCCTGATTACGGTTGTCAAGAGGGGAGGAGAATTTGGTATAATAAACACGTGTGATCCACGACTAGAGCATGTTTTTTTATTGATTTTTTTTATCCGAGCCGGTATGCTAAAATTTGAGGATGCACTCTCAATTGTGCTCGTCGTGTGAAACTATGTGGCATTGTGTGCTTACTTTTGGTGCCTATTATTTGTTTGGTCGTGTTATGAAGAAGTAAAGTGTTCATTGTTTTCTACGTGTAAAAGTGCGTGATTAGAGCTATTCTACTAATGCGACTTCGAATACATCTGAGCTCTTTCATGGGCCTGTCTGCTATTTTCTGGAAAGATCTTCTGTTTTCCTTCCTGTTCACTGATTGTTTGACTGCCTTGTAACGCCCGCAGACACTTAATGCTGTTTAAAACAGCTTCGTGCCCGAAGCAGCACAAACGAATATTTGGAAATAATGTTCTCAATTCTGAAGGTGCAACAAGATGGTGACTAACGTGAAGTTGAGTCTCTGGCTGATGGCCTTGAGCAGGGAGAGTTCGACCCCCTCCTGGACCTGGAATTCGCCATCGGGTCCCCGCTTGTTGACGACCACGTACGGGGTATTCTGTGTCAGAGCGGAAGCAGGACCTCGTTTTTTAAAGTAAATTGCCTGCAATTATTAAGTTTAAAAGCATACAAGCACGGAGTTTATAAATCTGAAAGACTGCAATCAAAACAGATATCACGATTCTGTAAACTACTTAGAGCATCCCTAGCAGGCAAATTTGATGTGAGAGTTTATTGTTTGAGTAAAATTGTCCGAGTTTACAAAGATTGTACAAATGGCCTACTCACAAATTATTAGTATATCGGAGAGAAGCGGGGAATACATCGATCTTGTCTACTTTATATGTATAATTACACACTTTACATAAATGAAATATCGTTAGTTTATTGTTGAGCTAGATTTATACACTTGATAATGCAGTTTTTAGAAACCTAAATTTTCAAGAATTTGTTCCAAGACGACTAACAAGAATCAAAATCCCAACATAAATCACGCCATTGTTCTTTCCGCTGTAATAAACTTATTTTCTCCGCCTCCTCTTCTTCCTACTGTTGATGCATGTTATATTTTCTTTTGAATTTGTAGAAACCTTATCGAAATCGGTGCAATGGTTGCTGACCAAAATAATTTCCCCCTCCCACTAATTTATATAGAACCTGCCGAGCTAAAGCTTCTTCTTAAATGGGCTCTATCAAATAAGAACGTTAGTGTAGAAATCAGGGTGTTCTGCTTTAAGCAGAAAGAAATAGACAAAGGTGCGGCCAACAATCTCTTGGGAATTTCGATTTTAACCACCACAGGTATGTACGTAGCTGCCAACTCTTTTGTATCGACTTGGGCTGCTTCTAGGATTTTATGACTGTTGTCATGTTTTAAAAAAAAATTCTGTTCCTGAAACACTATTGCTAATCATTGTGCGAAACTTTCATTAGAAGTCAGCAAATCAAAATTTATTTATTCCGAGAAGTACTTGAAGCAGACCTGCGACATTAGCAAGAGAATTGCGGCCGAAAAAAATGCAGCAGATCCAACATGCCCACTTCGAATTTACGATCAGCGAAGTTTTCCGTAAATGCATAAGAATTGCCGAAACACGTGGCAAAGAGCAAATGCAACGTCTTGTAAAGGAAACAAACGCGTCATATAACGGTTAGTCACATGCGTTCGCAGTGGTCACTTGGGTATTTCGGCGCTGAAGAAGGAGCACACCTTTCTGCTCGATATTTTGGGGTATCCGACCTCCACTGGAGGCGCCGATGCGACCGTCCGCGCTGTTGCCAGGCCGTACAACGCATGCGCAACGTGACGCCATGTCTTTCGGTGCCCTCTTCCCCGTCTCGTCGCGGCCCTCTCGCCTTTTCCACCAGTGACCAACAACTCCCATGCGCAGGCCGGCTTCCCCCCTCTACCTTGCACTGTTGCACGGCAAGTGATGTGAGTCACCGAGAAGGGTGTTGGATTGGGCTTGTTTGTGCAACATGCTTTGAAGTTTGCATAACAGCGCAAGGACAGCGGAAGGGACAGAGGAAAGAATACAGCGATGAGAGGGAACAGAAGAGAGAAAAGTTCTCTCTTCTGTTCGCTCTGTTCTCTCTCCTGTCCCCTCCGCTGTCCTTGCGCTGGTATTCAGACAATAAAGCGTGAGCCAGCGCTCCTAGGTGGCGCCATCGTCCTGCAGCCGAGTGGCGCAAACCACCACCCTGTTTCAAAGGGGAAGCTCACAGCATTCATTCATCCGAATGTGACCTATTCGGCGAGAACGTACGAGGAACAGCAGAATCAGGCTGCAGCCACGGTCAGTAAGAGAGGCGGAGGGGGATTCGCAAAGAAAGCTTCACTTTAAAAGTCACTCTTGTTTAGAAGCACTGCGTTGCCCTTCAGTCACTACTTTTTAAAGTTTGCTGGAGCTATTTTGCTGGAACGGAAGGTATATCATCCTTAATGGAGTGCTTATGTCTCTAACGAAAATTAAGCACTCAGGTTTAACTTTAAAATTTGCGTGCTATTCACCATTCTTTGCCGTCTCTGCAGACTTTTTATTAATTTTATTGTTCACAGGTTGTCATAAGGAGCCTTCCCACTTTAGGGTGATATCTGGCCTCGCTCAGGACACTGTTCCGTATAATAAAAGTTTCTTTCTCTCTTTCTCACAGGTTGTCAGGCGGGATTACGATAGTATCCGAATTAGTTCCGTCACGCGGCCGAGTATTCGAATATTGCTGCCCGGTATTAGGGGTCTCGTCGATAACATTTGCTCGACGTTACTTTTACCAAAAATACCTCTTAGCCGTCAATATGCTTCGTATTTGCGGGCGCGTCAGAATATATATAAGAGGTTGCAGAATTTTAATGCGCTAGCGTTCTTTGGGTGTTTCTCGCACTTTCCGGGGACCACCAATATATGTGCGATTGTATCTATGTATCCATGTGTGTACGAGGCTTGATCCAGAAATAAGGTTCCCATCAATTTTGAAAATAGACAACAGGGTTTATTCTCCTAGAAATTCACATTATTGGAAAAATGAAACTTTGCTCACACAAACTTCTTCTGCATAATTGCCATCTTTTTCTACGCGTTCTTGTAGACGGTGCTCAAATTTCTGTATCCCAATGTCGTAGAACTCCGCCGCCAACCCCATGAGGAAGCGTTTCACCTCTTCACTGGCTTCATCGTCGCTCCGGAAGCGTTGGCCACTCAAATGTCCCTGTAACTTGGGTAACAAATGATAATCACTAGGCGCGAGGTCTGCACTGCACGGTGGGTGAGGCATGACAGTCCACCCAAAGTTTGTCAAAAGTTTTTGCGTTTGACGGGAGACGTGAGGTCGGGCGTTCTCGTGAAGCAGCGTTACATCGGCAGCCAGTCATTCTGGCCGGCGGTTCTGGATAGCTTGCCTGAGTTTGTATAGTATTGCCCAATAACTGAGTTTATTTTTGCCCCACATTCCATGAAATCGACCGGCAGCATCCCCTTACGATCCTAAAGAACACTGGCCATAACTTTGCCAGTACAAGGAGTTTGTTTGAACTTCTTTGCCACTGGTGACTCCGGTGACGCCACTGTTTGGATTTTTGTTTCGTTTCGGAAGTGAAATGAAACACCCACGTTTCGCCTCCCGTAACAATGGAGTCCAACAATCCTTCCTTATCTTCTCGAAACTTTGAAGAAACTAGCAAGCGCAGTCAAGGCGTTTCTCCTTGTGGTCTGATGTCAATAGCCGCGGTACCCATCACGCACAACACTTGTGATACCCAAATTTTTCAGTCAAAGCTCCTTCCATTGAACCGTAAGAACTCCCAGGAATCTGAGCAAGAAGTTCACGGCCGGTAATCCACCTGTTTTGAAGAACTTCGCGTTTGACCATCTCGATAACCGCGTCTGAAACTGACGATCTGCCACTCCATTCTTCATCGTGGACTTCTTTCCGATTGGCACTAAACTTCCTGCACCACTTTCGGACGTGTTGAACGGACATAGACTTGTTGCTATACGCGTCTGTCACTGACGATGACTATCCACGGGTGGAGTCCCTTTGGCGTGCAAAGAGCGAATTACGGAACGAATCTAGCACTTGGTGGGATCAACAATGGGAACCTGAATATCAGATGGTCGCTGATCCAGGAATGAGCCGCGCAGGGAAGCGTGGCCGGAGGGAATCGAGAGTGATGGAACAGCCGTGCGCAGCAGTGTTGCCGCATTTTGCCTCGCACCTTCCCGTGTGGCCGGAGCTCTTTGGCACCTTATTTCTAGGTCAACCCTCGTAAATATTGTATCTGTTTTCCCACCTGCCTGGGTCACTGGGTGGTTAGTGATGAAGTGGGTAGTGCATCAGGCTGCTGTGTGGAAGTACCAGGGTTCGAAACTAATCATCGGACTAACTTGGGTCACTGAGTATAGGCCTATGTGCAGATACGTGCTACTCTTCAACCAAACTCGTTCACGCATACATGACTCACTGTAGACGTGGGGCTGGGTAGGTACCGCTGTTCGAAGAAACGCTTTGACACCAACTTTAAGTACTAGGTGTGGGACCACTCGATCTGTGCTGGTCTTCATTAAACCTCTTCGCGGCCAACTCGGGTCACTGGGTATTTGTCAGCAGGCGTGTGGCGCTCTTCAATGAACGCCTCTGACGCCAACTTCGTAACTAGGTATCTGCCACTGGGAATGTGCCGATTTACGACGAAAAAGACCCCTTATGTTCTTCCGTTGCCAAGCGGAATCAAATCCACGTCACAAATGTTTCTTGAGGAAGGCAACCGGACTCATTCGCAGGCTCCACCACAAATGCACTGGGTTTACGCCGGCTTTCAAGGAACGCTTTTCACGCCAACGCTTTAGCGAGTTGCGCCATGAATTCGCTGGGCATGTGCTGCTCTTCACTGAACCTGTCGCCAACTAGGGTGACTGAGTATGTGCAACTGAGCCTGCGGCAAGCAAGGGAACCATTCTCAGCTTTCGCAGGCACCGGAGACCCACGCTCATTGTCTCAGAGGCCATGTGCGGATTTCGCAGTATTGCCAATAAATGCACAGCGTGTCAAGAAATAAGCGTGAGAGAGGAGTCCGGTTGCCGCAAGAAATGTTTCTCAGCGTTATTACGCACTGGCGCACCATCCATTTCGGAGGCCACGCACTGCCTTCACGGTCGCAGCGCTAGATGGCGCCGACTGTTCTTGGGGACGCGCGAAAGAAGCGTCCCATTTCAGTACACGCCTCATATATAACTCGTGTTGACGGTGCCCGTGCATTGAGTCGCTATATTGACACAGGGCTCACGCAGTACCGCAGACAGTTATCGTGAGATCGGTTCTGCCACTTTTTTTGAGTAATTAGCATGCAGTCTTCTTTTAGGAAAATAACAGGTTAGCTACTGCGGATTTCGATGCTCAGAAAGCATTGCTCAACGTGCAGGCATGTTTATTTATCATATTAGAAACAGTTCCACCGTCATATTATTTCAGGCGCAAAATTTTCTCTATCACGTAATTCGACAGGCAAAACGGTGTTTTCCACTTCCGCAGACTGAAAAAAAAATCGCATTGTTTCTGGAACGTCAAACCTTTCGGGTAAGGCTGCTCAAGGATCAAAGTAAACGAAGCCCTCGCCTAAGATTGAAAGAAATAAAACTAACAATTATTGTTTTCTTTGCGCTTGGGTCATTTCTTCACAAATAGAAAGCAAGACGAGGCCAGGCGCTCACATAGATAGCAGATAACTCTAGTGCTGTCGTGTGGGACAACAAACCAAACAATTTTTATACGTCCCTGTTGGCTAGCCCCTATGATTACTCGGTATGGTCATTCGCATATTGATCTCAGCCTTGACAGTCTTCTCATCATCACCCTCAGCCACGAAGGCTGCATGTAACACGCAGTTTTGCATTTGGTCGAATGTACCGTTCGGCTCTTGCACAGTGTACATCGCTTCCCTTTCGTCAATTCTTTTGGCTTGCGTAAGTATTCTCCACTCCCAATGTCATGTCAGCTGGAATACGTTGAGCTCCCAGTTGGAGCGAACGTAGGGGCACACCCTAGTCTGTTGTGTATATCTAACCCATTCTTGAGTAACCCAAGACGACTTCAAACACCATGCTGCTCGTCGCATTCGACCTCTGTGCGCCTATTATTTTCATAGGGTTTGCTTCAAGTTACCTGTAACGCCCAGTATAAGTAGCAGGTGCAGTTGACAGGTTAAATCATGCCTGACAGTGTGGTACACGTACTCTGTGCAGCCGACTTTCCCCGTTCATAGCCTCTGACTTTATCAATATTCTGGATATTTCCACAGTAAGGGCATCGTTCGATTTCATTGATTTCTCAGTTTTTATGCCTCAGAACTGTACAATGGGCGATCAGAGATGTCACGGTGCCGAGCTGCTGGCCTATTTTGGCGACCTTGCTTTCTACAACGTGCATGTGAATCACACTATAGACATGTGCACACATTGAGGTTTCAACTCATTGTGGCCTTCGTGGTCTCTTGATAATCAGCGGCTCGTTTTATCCTTTGAGTCACCGCAACTAGTTGGTGCCTTGACAATAAATGGTCCCTGTAAAATGGGAAGTTAGGTATAGACAATCGAACGGAACCAGAAGGGAAGCGAGATTCTACAATACACGAACAATTCCCGGTTAAGCGATAACGCCAGGAATCCACAAGTGCCGCTTTCAAGCAACAGGCCACGACGAACTTTCTTTGTCCCGTTATCCTTCAAATGTTGAAAACTGGGAAAGTAGCAAAGCTATCTTTTCCAAGAAAACAATTATTTGCACATGGTTTTATTCTGCGATCAAGTCTGGTCGATGTAAATTTTCATGAGAGACTACGAATATAGTTCGCTGCGAGCGGACATAAACTTGCACGATGTCACAGGTTTAACCCAAGCGCAACCTATTGTTTTAACGGATACATAAACTTGTAGCTGCGCATCACGATTTAAAAGGCGGCTAAGTAAATCAAGAAAGAATCTTTGTCCTCCTTGAGCGCTTCCTCTTAGTTGATTTCTTTGCCTTTCTTCTTCCTCAGCTATGAAACACGGGAAGGTTAGCCACTCCAAGATCCAAGTCCAAGATCTGCCTCAAGAATAGCAAGAAAACATGACAAAAATGATAATTACATTACAAAACATTGTCGAAATATGTTCATCACAAAATAATAAAACACTTCAAAACGATTTCATTGATCATGGAGCAATACGCAGAAAAATAAACGCAGCTAAGCGCACAAGATCAGCGCGAACATGCACAGTTGGTTAGGACATAAAGAAAATTAAAAGCGCACATAAATTACTGTTCACGTGTAAATGATCAAATGACATTCCCAGATAGATTTTTCTTGAATGCGCTTGTTTTTACGCGGGTTGATGAGCCGGCAAGCGGATGTAGCCTTCGAAGGCCATCGGCACTTTCTTCTGGCTCACCCTTTGAGCACAGACGTGCCCACGCACATAATGCGACCGTGTAGTACAGAGTGACGCCGCTCACATTGACGGCGCTGACGAGCAGGTGAGCACCGCTCAGCCCCGGCAGGTACTCGAAGCGGTTGTTACGGCGCCGCATGAGGCCACAGTAGGTGCAGGCGATGAGAAAGTCGTTGGCCGCGTACAGAATTAGCGTCACGCCACCAGCTGCGCGCTGCTCGAGGGCCTACGCGTGGAGGGAAAAATAAAAGAAAGGGAGAGAGAGGCAGGGAGTTATGTCAGTGTAAAAACGGCTGGCTACCCTGCACTGGCGTAAGAGGTATCGGGAATTAAATAGGACAAAGGGTGACCGGAAGTGACATAAAAGAGAGAGAGAGAGAGCCGCAAAAACTATTCAAGGTGGTTGTCAAAATAAATGATAGCTTTCTGTGTGACGTGCTGCATATTCTCATGACATGTGTGATCATGAAACCTTACAGCCTTATCAGCAGACAAACAAATCGGCAATTTCGCTGCCAACCACAATGCCGAATGCCATGACACAGTATTAGTATTATCTTGTTGTAATCACTTAACCCCAGATGAAACTTCGTTGCAACACCTGCTACCTCTAGTATTGTGATGGAACTTCGTTGCAATGGCTATCCAGCCAGCGCCCGCCCTAGAGGCGGAAGGAATCTGATGAAAATGGGGTGCTATCACTTTAATATAGTGTGGGAATCGCTAAGGTGCCATGAATGTTTGACTTGAAGTGTTTAGCAGCAGCAGCCGCCTCCCCGTGACGAGGCGGCGTGGATGGTGGCGCACGACTGCTTACGCGATGTTCTGCTCACGTCGGCACATTGGAGCGAGAGGGGCCAAAGCTTCATAAGCCTAGGGAAAGAAGGATCTCAGGGGAGATTGCTTCGGGACATCACAGCAAGCAAGCCCGCTTGGGGCATGCGCCCAGCTGGAGCATCGGTTAATCAGCCAGCGTTCAGCAACGAATGCAGGAAGACTCAACGAGTATGTTCACAGTGTTCAATTCGTACCTGGTGGGTGCAGTCTATTGTAACTGCACCCACCAGGAACCTTTATAAAATAGTGTTCTGTTTTCGTCAACCGCTGTCTCTTCCTGTTGAGGACTGTATCTGACCCTACCATATTTCAGGCTACATACCCCTTTTGTCACCTTGGCACACCCATCAGAGTAGAATTGGCTGAAAATGGGCGCATGCCATTGTACACGCGGTGTCGAATTTGTCTTCCAGGTGCATACACAGTGGTCCATACGCAGTGACCCAAGTTTTATACTAGGCCAGAGAGCAGCTAGGAGCAAGTTTTCTATTCGGGCTTAGACCTCCTGTCCAACGTAGCCTGTTCGCCAACTCAACAGCCAGCAGAAACATAGTGGCCCAAGATAATATACTACTTGGGTCGCTGGTCATGTACTTCTCAACATGCGAGATAGCACAGCCAAGTAAAACTTATCGTTTATAAGTTGCCAAGGGAAACTTATCGCTTAAAGAAAGTAAAAACTGGTACCTTTAAATTTTGCACTACTGTAGGAACCATCCTACTTAATTCTTATTTCCCTTTCCTCTTCATGTTGTAAGCATGTGCAGCAGGAATGTGCTACAACTTTCCTAGCGCCACGTTTTGAAGGAGCAGCTCACGCAAGCTTCCAGCACCCCAGCCCATCTGGCGTTGTCCAGAGAGTCATACCTGTTATCGTTTCTGAAGGAGCCTCATGCGTAAATGACTTGAATATTTTTTTCTCTATTGACCGATGTTTAAAGAAACGTTTATTGATCGATAGATTATGTACGACTGCTGCGACGCATCTGAAATCCAAATATCTGTAAGCACTTTTACCAAGGAAGCGTGTGTCCAATCTGGCTTAACCCCAATAATGATGCTTTTCAAGTGAAGTGTGCTTTACACGTCTTATTCGGCTTGCACTGAAGTATTTGTAAAGCCAAGAACAGTGCCATGGTAGCTGCAAACAGCTTTAGAAAAAAAAGCATTGCTGCAAAACCCATTTCACCATGACCGTCGCCGGTAATTCGTTATCATTTAATCAATCTAGTGACTCAACGTATTGCCACCGTCCAAACGAGTCATCTACGAGGCTTGTACTGAAGCGAGATTCCTCTTTCACAGATCCCTAAGAACACTCGTTGGCATCTAGCGCCGTCGTCTCGAAGCGTGCACGTGACTTTTGAAATGCATGCCACGCCATGCCTGCGAACGCTGAGAAACGCGTTATTTTCTCCTCTTTTGCGTTTCTCTTTGTACAGTCTGCGCCGTCTAGGGCTACTGCCGAGAAGTCCGCGCGTGGTCTTCGAAACGAGAAGCGTGCCGTACCAGTACCCTTGAACGCTGATAATTGTTCCCGCACATGACGCACACCCATTCGCACTTAGTGACCTAAGTTCGCGAGAGGTCCAATGCATGCATGGCGTAGCTCGCTAAAGCATTGCCGGGAAAGGCGTGTCACGTTTATTAGGCCAACTCGCGCTTTCCGCGCCTTACATCTTCTACACCACCGCCCGTCACCGCGCGCACACACCCTACACACGCACTGCACACATTTTGCGGAGAGATGTCATCACAGCCCGCGTCTTCCGCCACCTCGCCTAGGGGTCACCAGATACTCTCTTCCCCATGGATGGATGTCCCCACAGCCGCCCCCCTCCCTCTTGAAACGTCAAGCCCCCGCTGACCATGGAAGGTGGTATTTAACAATTTGGTCGGCATGCTTTCCGCGTCCGTGGGTGGACGAGCTTGAAAGTGTTTGCACTAACACGCCCGCGGATGCGGAATGGGTCATTGCGTCTTGGCTCCAGCTTTGATGACATGGCCCTAGTAGCATCACTCAGTACGTGGGTTTTGCGCAAGACAAGCTCGCCTTCCTCCAATGTCGTAGCTCGGCGCTGCCGGTTTTAGTGTTGCTTCTGGGCACGCCAAGCATGTTGCTGATGCTGACGTGTGGCATCCATGATCTTTGCCAAACGGGACTGAAATTCTGTTGCGATTCCATAGAAAACTGATGCGCCAGGCTCGATATCTTGCTTACTTTCAGTGGGCTGCCACACGGTATCGAGTTCATGTCCATGGAGGAGAAGGACTGGGGTGTATCCGGTGGCAGCACTTACCGCAGTTGGCATTGCAAAGGTAACTCGGAAATGTGCCCCAATCTTTGTGCTCATTGCAGTACGCAACGAACGCACAGCTTCACGAAGCCATTGGGCCGCTCAACCATCTTCCCGGCTCGACCGTAAGACACCGTGTGGCGCTGTGAGATGCGCCATCCCATAAGCAGGTTCTTCCATATCCGACTAACAAGGATCTTCCCGTTATCACTAGAAATGGCAGTAGATACCCCATGTTTGCTGAAGAACTCTTCCACACGGCTGGCGATTTGCTGCTGGGTTGCTGCACGAAGACGGAAGAGCTCAATGAAATTGGTTAACTTTTCGACAATGACTAGCAAATGCTTGTGTCCACTAGAACTGGTATCTAGTGGCCCCATCAGGACAGCACTTAGTTCTTTCATTGGTGCTGCAGGCAACTGGCGGGCCCTAAGTCCCTGAGGCATGCGACGCTGTGCTTTTGTCCTTTGACGGACTGAACAACCATGGATGTATTTGGATATGCCGCTGCTCATGCCCAACAGCACAAACTTTTCTCTGATGCGCCGCAGCACCTTAAAGAATTTTGCATGAACACTTGTCGGGCGGTCGTGAGTCACCTTCAGAACCAAAGGACAAAGGTGAGCGGGCAACCAGGCTACCGTACGGTCACCGCGAGATTGCACCAAAAGCTCTGATGACTCGAGATGGAATGTAGATGCCAGTTCCTCCAGACGACGGGTGTCAGCAGTGCCTTTCTGCAGGTAATTACCCTGGATAGTCCTGGTTATGTCGCGCAAAAGGGCATCATGTTGTTGCTGGGCAAGTTTCCACGCACTGTTTATGACACTGGAGTCCTCAATGGTGGTCACCAGGCATTTGTCTTCAAACGAGACGGAGCCTTCGTCAGTGTCTAAGTGAGAACGGTCTCTCAGGCAGGCTTTCTGCAACTGCCTTGGGGTCTCCTTCAACAGGTGCCAGGCTTAAAGCATCAGCAGAGATGGTGGCCCTCACAAGACGATGTTACTTTTGCACTACACTTGAAGGTCTAGCACCCAGCGCCGCACACGAAGGGATGCCTGCATTGTGGTGAACATGCATGCCAACGACGCGTGATCTCGGTGCACTTCAAGTTCTTTAAATTCCAAATAAGGTTCAAATTTCTCCACAGCCCATACAACAGCCAAGCACTCTCACTCCTGAACTGTGTGATTAAGCTCTGAATCTGACAAGCTTCTGCTGATGAATGAAGCTGGCCTAAAAATGTCTTGATGTTGCACCGCTGCTGTACCGACACTGCTGCCACCTGTTTCAATTACAACTGGTGCGTTGAGGTATGGTAAGCTCAGAACTGCATCTCTTGCCATCATTGCTCTCAGAGTCACATATTACTCAAGGCTCGTCCCCTGCCATTTCTGTTACCGCTTCAGAAAGTTGGTCAATGGCTTAACAGTAACGGAGAATTCTGGAAGAAAGTTCCTGTAATACACGACCAGGCCAGAAAATGTCTGCAGTTGCTTCTATTAGATGGCCGTAGGTACTCTGCCACTGCGCACGCCTTCCCTGGGTCTGATCGGCACTCTGCTGGAGAAACGACGTCACCAGGAAAGGTGAGGCACTGTGTGCACAGATGTACTTTAGAGGCATTCATTGTAAGCCCCACATCCTTGATGCGCTCGAGAATTTCGCGATGTAGCAGGTGGTCTTCTGCAGATGAAAAGCAGACCGAGACATCATCAAGAAAGACCATGGCAAACTTGTGGTTTACGCCATCGAGAACCTTATCCAATAAAGCCCGGTATGTGGCTGGCCTCGCCGCTAAACCAAATGGCATCCTTGTGAATTCGAAGGTGGCCCTGTGACAAAGGAGTGCCCTCTTCCCAACATCTTGCTCCCGCAGTGGAACTTGGAACAACCCCTGGTACAAGTCAAAGCTTGTAAATCACTGGGCATTGCCAGCTGAGCAAACAACCAATCAGTGCGTGGCATTGCGTACACCGGTGCTCTCGTGTGAGAATTCAAGGGTGTGTGGTCAACAGCCACGCGGTAGCCTCGCGATTTCTTTACCACTAGGACCGGTGCACTTGTTTCGCTACTTATGCTGCGCCTGATTAGAACTGCGTAGAGCCTCTCAGCCAAGCAGGCGTCCGTCACGCGTTGTTTTCTTTTGGATTGATTGTGCACACTGGGGTACTGTCGCCGGTGTTGATAGAGGGCTCAATGAGCATGGCATAACCAGGCAACTTTTTGAACATCACCTCGTATACTCCCGGCAGGCCCTTGAACTCATCCATTACTTCTGCCTGCTGTCTTGAGCTATCGACTTTGTTGCGTGCCAGTGTCTGGTTCTTGCTTTAAAAGCCTTCCAAGGCAAGTGGCATCCTTCATTAGATGCGCGGCAACGTTTTCGTGAGGTTTGGTATATGGGAAAACGAGCTGTGGCTCCATACCTATAGTCCACTCTCCCAAAGCAATGTCCACGGACATACCAGTGGCTGTCGGATGTCCCTGCCAAGCACAATGTCCTGACACCGGTCAAACAGACAAAGAAATTTTTGAAGCCAGGAGCCGCCACCCCAATTTATTCTGCATTTGGCAACCACGGAGCTTTGAGGCCAACCTGACGCCAGGTGAAGTGTTCGAGTTCCGCTTTTCTTCCTTGCTCCCTAAGAGCATGCCGCACTGGTGGCCAGTAGAACAACGAGACTCACGTTGTGCCCGGTGTCAAGGTGGGTGCAGAATGTCTTACTACTTATTCGAACATCCAGGAGCTGCTCCCTCCTTCCGGCTGCAGATGCAATTTGCATAGCGTTGCAGTAACTTGCCGGACCAGTAACTACTGGTGCCGGTTTTGTTTCCTAAACCCTGGGCCTGGAAGTGCCCTAGCCGGTCGCACTGAAAACAAATGGCATGGTCCTGGCGCCGTCCATTCGCGCAGTTGCTTGCAATGTGGCCTACACCGCCACATCGTCGACAAAACAATTTACTTTGGTGCTTGCTAGGGTCGATGTCCCGCTGGTGGTTCGTATGATGTCACGCTGATAAGTTGAGCCTAAACTACGGGCCACTGGTCGCTATGGTACAAAGGGTGCACTGCTGCGCGATGAAGGCGCCACGTGCATCCAGACATCCAACTGGCCAAGGCATATGGCAGGTTCGGCACAGAGTGACAGCTGCCGTGTACTGATGCACTGCCATTGAGTGAAGAATGCCATGCGCCAGATATGTCAAATCTTGCACAACTTGGTTTATTTTGGTGGCGGATGCCGATATTGTAGTCGTCGCCGCTTTCGCTCTATGAGGCAGTCGGCCGCAGCCGTCAGTGCCGTCAAGCTTGCGGAGCTAGGCTCCGCCACCAATTCCTGCAGCTGGAGCCGTATTTGGGGCAGGACCCTGTCTAACTTCACCGACGCGGGCACTTCCTCGCCACTCCTGTCGTAGTATAAACCGCCACCACATATATGAACTCTTGTAAGCTCTCCTCGGTGTGCTGCGTGCGTCAGTCGAACTCCTCTTTAGGTCGCAGTTTCTTGTCGACGTAAGCGAACTCCATCTTAACGCAGTCGGCAAACGCGTCCCAGAAGTCGAACGGCCCGACGAAGCGGTACCACAGTTTGGCGATGCCATCCGGGGCAATTGCGATGGTGTCCACCAGGAATGTCCGCCTCCATACACGATCTTTTCACCGTATCAAGGAACTCCTGCAGTGATCGGACGTCGCGGAATCCCTCAAATCGCGCCACCGCTGCTGACGTCGTCACTGTCGTTGAACGTATTCAGGCGGTACCGGCGTGAACAACGGAAGCGGCGATGTTCGCTTCGGCGCTCGGGGTGGCTGAGGTCGAGGAAGCTGAGAAAGCTGAGGTCGGCGGTACCATTAGCACTTGTAGCACTTGCGCTTCAAAGCACTCCCGTTCCATCAGTGACCCGTCGGTGTGTTGCAGAACCATGTTCATTAGATTGTCCGGAATTCCTGCCGACTGCATCCCAGACGAGCTATCAGTTGTCAGATTTATTAGTCCTAACTCGCGCTTTTCGCGTTTTACAACTTCCTCACCGCCGCCTGCCACCGCGCTCACACACTGCACACATTCTGCGGCGGGAAGACTTTACAGCCCGCGTATTCCTGCACGACGGCCAAGTGGCACCGCATACTCTGCCCCCCCCCCCCCTACGGGTGCACCTCCGCGGTTGCCACAACGCCCAGCTGGCACAACATTCCCAATGGATGGGTTTCCGCACAGGTGTTCACTGAAAAGCGGCACATGCACAATACATTTCTGGCGCAGCCTGGTAATGCATCGGACAGCTGTCCTTGAGGAACCCTTCTGACGTGGGTTGAATTCCGATCAATATCGGATACCGTTAGGGTATATTTTCTGTCGTTTCAGAGTGGCAAGTGCACGAATGCAATTGCATTGCAGAGATGGTGTCATGGCATTGCAAAGATAGCGTCAAAGAGTTTTTTTTGAACAGTGATCTATGTCGGCGTGAAATAGGTTCATTTATGATTTTAGGAAGTTACCGCAAGGAAACACGGGACTTAAAGTATGGGACAACACGAAGCGGTACTGACAACTGATGATTTAATAAAACGAATGCCAAGCTTATATAGATAAGACACACGTGTGCACCCGAAAATCAACGTAAAAGCCAATAAAAACACAGAGCGACCTTAAACAGGGGTGCGATACAAAAACTAAGATAAGCGCTGAAAGACTGGAGCTCCAAACACGTGTGTATCACATGGAAAAAAACAAAAGCTCTCCTTGAGAAGGCGCAACTGAGGGCGAGCGAACGCAATCATCATCTTTAAAGTGTGGCATGGCCACTGCCCGCATTTCGATGGGGGCGAAATGCGAAAACACCCGTGTACTTAGGTTTAGGTGCACGTTAAAGAAACCCAGGTGGTCAAAATTTCCGGAGTCCTCCACTACGGCGTGCCTCATAATCAGAAAGGGGTTTTGGCACGTAAAACCCCATAATTTGTTTTGGCCACTGCCTCTACAATCGTACTTTCCAGCTGGCCATTTTTTCTGCCGATCATCTCAGTCTTTGAAAACAAAACAGAGCACATATATCTGCTGCTGTTGTCGAGGCGGGTGATTTGTGCAGGCCTGGAAAGTGTAGCCATGACGCGGTGAAGGCTTCGGCAGAGCTATCGGTGTGGTAGTGGCGCCGATAGTGCATCGCCACGCCATGTATCCATTTGGCGCAATGATCGTGCCACACTGAATGTTATGTTGCCGCCATTGCAGTACTGTCGGCCCACTTTCACAAACCTGGGCGATTGTGCGCGCAATTTCAGCCTCTTTTATTCTTTTCTTTTTTGTCATTACTATGTCTTCGACTTTCTCCAACTAGATTTAGGTGCTAATAATTACATATATGAATCTTAGTACCTGTATCAGTACTATCCTTACCAGCTTCGTAGAGGGCTCTGTGGAAATGCCTCTGTTCGAGTATTGTAGATCTTTACTGTTTTATCTCTTTAATAATTGGCAACTTAATGCACGCATTTGTCTAGAATGCCACGAACGCGTCTCGTAGAGCCACGTTCCGTCTGCAAGTGCAGCAGTCGAGCCAAAGTCAGTTCGTGACATTTTCATGTTTATGTTGATATATTCCAAGCTGACATTTTGTTATGCTGGTTTAGGGACATCGTTAAGCTATACAGGGTGTCACAGCTATTATGAATTGCATGTTTAAAGAATACAAGGTATTCTACGTGAACATAACCAACTGCGCATCGTTCACAGTCCAGTAGAGCAGCGGACTGTGAACGATGGTGTTGATATGCTGATACCATCGAACCGAATAATGATTTGCAAATAACAAATTATTTATTTACTGCTTTGATTGGTGTGCTGTGAAGGAAGAATTTGCAGAAAATTAAAAGACGCTTAAACCTGGCATGTTTTCAACCAGGTACTTCGTACCCGTATATTTTTTTCCCGCTGAGAAAGAAAGCCTGTGAAATTGTAAGAATATCATGTCACTAATCCTCCGTCCGCACCAAAAAGCAGCGCCCTGAAACGCGCTCTATGGCACTTAGTGAGCGCACGCTTTCCACGACGCATCAACCACCAGTTACGGGCACTCTTTCCTTGTAGTCACCAACGCGCCGTGCTGTCGCTCTGTCGCTGGCCGAGCGCGCCGGGTAAAGCGCCACATCTGCCACTAATTGCCAAGGAGCGTGTTTCAGAGCACGACATAATGCGTGCGGACGGTTAGCCACGTGAAATGCTTAATTTTAGAGCGCAGCTCTTACGCGCCCATTCCTGCGGCGAGCGTCAGAGTCTTCGACGAGCACAGCGAAGGGTTACAGAACGAACGCGGAGCGCAGGTGGTAGACGACGATAGCGAAGGAAGCGCGAGGAAGAAAGCGGTGGAAGAGGGTATGGCGACAGCGTGAGAAGAAACGCGTAGTGCAGCGCAAGACGGGCTCTGCGGCGACTACCAGTACGAGATGCCGCCAGATTAGTGCGCCGTCGTCTTGTCACAGATGGCATGCGGCTACACAAGTGGCATACGGCGATACCATATATAGAAACAAAGCGCTCCATGAGCGCTGGTCCGTCTGCGGCGGCTGCTGCTATTCGCACCCACGCGTGGCTCACGCGCTGTCTCTCGCGATCTCCCGGTTAGAGGTGCAGTCGCTCCACACTTCGCTCAATGTGCAACTTGCCGCACGACGGAATGACCCCGCTGACCAATATATCCCGAATGGAAAATACAACTGCGCTCAAAGTTCGCATTAGGGAGTATCGTAATCGTCGGTGAATTTTTTCGACCGCTTTCTTTATCAGTACAAGAAAAAAGAAACACGCAAAATGTACCTGGCTGGAAACATGCCAGTTTAGGTTTCTTTGAATCTCTTGCGAATTCTTCATTCACACATGCCATTCAGAGCAGTAATTGAAGAATAAGGTAACTACGACTTATTAATTCTTTGAATGGCGCCAAGAAAATAATTACCAGCTGCAGCTCTAGTGGAGCGTGATCCATTTGGTCATATTTGCGTAGAATGACCCATCTTTTTTGATTGCGTGGCTCCTAGGTTCCCATTCCTGCCTTGAGCGCCGGCGTCCTCAGCGTAACCGAGTGAACGAGCACAGTGAAGGATGAAAGAACGAACGTGGAGCGTAACGAGGAACGAAGTGCTGCAATGGCGAAGAGAGCGCGAGGAGGAAAGTGGAGGAAGAGGGTGCAGCGGAACCATGAGGCAGAAAGCGGAGCAGAAGGGTATGGGGAAAGCGTTAGAAGAAAATTGCAGTGCCACGCAAGCCGTGTTCTGCAGCGACGATGACTACGAGATGACGCCAGAGTAGTGTGCGCTGTTTGTTTGCCGATGACCCCATCGATAAGGCATCGATAAGGCGAGCACGTCCACCGATACCATATGTGGATACAAAGCGCTGCATCATGGAGCGCTTTGCATCATGGAGCCGTCTGCGGCGGCTGCTGTGAGTCGCGCCGATACGCCACCCACACGCTGCCTCTCGCAATCTTCCGAATAGCGCGGCAGTCGCGCCACACTTCACTCCCTTTGCAACGTGCCGCATGAGACAGATTGTCCGCGCCAGTAAATGTATCGCGAAATGAAAACAAATATAGAGCTGCTCTCAAATTTTGCATTACCTACAATCGTACTCTTTCAAACACGCGCTGTACGATAGCTGGGAGTGTCTGTATATTTTGCTTCTCTACCACATTCAATTAAAAGAATCTTACTTCGATTAAACTTGCATTGGGCTAAATTAAACTGAAGCGACATATTCTTCATAATAGGTGGACTGAAAGAGCGCGGCAATGTGGTAGGACGTCTATGTAAACTGCAATTGCTCCTCTAAAATATTGGTGCCTCTGACGGCACACACTTATGAAAGCAACGGGTACTACTTATCTGGTCGAAACTAGGATCACCAATCTCGAAAGGATTTAATAAGCGTTTCTGTATTCCTTCTATTCTTTGAAATGAAAGTGCTCCTCCACACCATCACTTGGTCCATTATTTGACTTTTTTGCGTTTTGCCGTGTTAGTCTATTTTAATATATATCTATCACTCATTGTCTTAGCTTACATAAAGGTGAAATGGGGCAGCTGGAGGCACGTGCTACCAGGCTGCATGACTGATCTTCTAGCTAGCTGCATCTATCTCTCCATTACTTGGGCCGGCAGGCAAGCAATGCGTAAGTACAGCATAACGATCCAAGAATACAGCAAGGAGTACAAAGATGGAACTCGTAGGCACGCGAAGTGATTCAGAATTGTCTTTAACGGCAACAACAACAGCTGCCTAAAGGCAAATGCATGCTCACTGACCTGGAGAGGCAAAGCAGAAGAGTGGGTCTAAAAATTAATCTGCAGAAAACTAAAGTAATGCTTAACAGTCTCGGGAGAGAACAGCAATTTACAATAGGCAGCGAGGCACTGGAAGTCGTAAGGGAATACATCTACTTAGGGCAGGTAGTGACGGCGGATCCGGATCATGAGACGGAAATAATCCGAAGAATAAGAATGGGCTGGGGTGCGTTTGGCAGGCATTCCCAAATCATGAACAGCAGGTTGCCATTATCCCTCAAGAGAAAAGTATATAATAGCTGTGTCTTACTAGTACTCACCTACGGGGCAGAAACCTGGAGGCTTACTAAAAGGGTTCTACTCAAATTGAGGACGACACAACGAGCTATGGAAAGAAGAATGATAGGTGTAACATTAAGGGATAAGAAAATAGCAGATTGGGTGAGGGAACAAACGCGAGTTAATGACATCTTAGCAGGGGGCGGCAGAAAGTTAGGTGGGCGGATGAGCTTAAGAAGTTTGCAGGGACGGCATGGCCACAATTAGTACATGACCGGGGTTGTTGGAGAAGTATGGGAGAGGCCTTTGCCCTGCAGTGGGCGTAACCAGGCTGATGCTGATGATGATGATGAACGGCACTGAAGTGCAAATTATGCTGTCACGCGGTGCGTGCGATGCTGATATTAGCCGCGACTAGCAATACAGCGTCAAAGTATGAATATATGCATTACCCGGGTGTCTTCGAGAGAGCATATATTCTATTTTCTGATTTCTGACTCAGGTTCACGAGCTTTTCGAACAAAGAAGACAGATTAGCTGTCTAATTTTAATTCCAATGTATGGCCTTCTTTGGGGCCGCTGGCCTTAGTTGCCATCCTGAGATTCGCTTCTTTAAAACTGCTTAATCGAAACGGTCGTCGCGTTCAAAGATCGTTTCGAGTAAGCATGGACGGTCATCTTAGCAGCAATATTTATTTATTTATTTATTCATTCATTCATTCATTTATTTACTTATTTATGCAATACTGTGAACCTCTAGCGAAGTCTTGTCGCTCTTCTTTGTTTGCATTGTTCGGGCATCCGAGATGGCAACTAACCTCTGGTCTCTAAATATCGTGCTATGCTGCAGACCACCTGCTGGGCACTGGGTGTCACAGGATTGTGCGTTACACGCAGAAGTGCATGCGGCTGTTACTGTTTGTCGTGGACAGATTCTCACAATGAGGTCCTGGGGCACGTCGGGCTGACCGAAGCCAATGTTCAAGGCGCGGCAGCACTTGAGGGAGCGGAACGGCACCAGCGGTTCAACGAACTCCTTCAGCCCGGAGTTCTCCGGGAGCGCCAGGTGGCATACGGCGCCGATCTGTGCTTTCAGGGGAGACTGCAGGGAAGGAAATCGGAGAAGAACACGAAAGCAGCGTGTGTGCAGTTTGCGGAGCCCCCGTAGGTGCGTTACTTCAAAGAACATAAAAAAGAAACCATCTGAGCACAAGAGGCAAGGCAAGCCTTTTCTGTTGTTGCGCCAGCAAAAAAAAAACGAAAGGAAAGAAAGAAAGAACTGCAGCCCTCCTGACAAAGTCACGAAGAACTTTGTTTCCGCATGCGGGTAAAATTGTGTGCAATTTTTTGTTGCAGATCTTTCGTTCTTCAATATTTCGTATTACAAATTACGCTATTTTGAAACGTTCTTTCATCATGTCCGCTGGCATAAATTGCGTCTACGTGCTGTGCCTGTCTGATAGACGAGGCAAGCTCAAGTTTCCACCTGCGACACCAGCGCTGATCGTTCCCCTAGCGGACACATTCGAACGTCGATGGTCGCCTCCTTTCCCGAAAGAGCAACCGTGCGCCCGTTTTTGTTGGAGCGCGTGCTACCGGTGATTGTGTTTACAGGTCGGCAAGCGCAACTTCGTCATCGCACAAGCTTGCTACACAGTATGTTTGGGTCGCTCAGTGCCACTACGGCCTGGAGAACACAAAACGCCCGTGAAACTGCTTATTCCAGAGAAATTTGCGTATGAGACAAGCGCCGCGCTGTACAGAGAGTATTACGGTGCATTTTTTTTCTGCCCGCGCAGCTTCTCACGTATCTTGTGACAAATCGAGTGGCCATTACGTACACAGCGACAAAGTTTAGTAATCTTCGTACTTACGGGTTCACCCAATACTGGTTATTTTAGGGCAGAAGCGCACTGCCGGGCTAGTTTATAAGAAACATTGTCGTCGATGCGTGGGAGGCGTGGAAACGCAGTAACTGCATATTTTAACAGCAATGAAACGGGCAAGAATTATTGTTGTTTTCCAGACATTCTACCCTTGGTCTGGGAGCCTGTGAAGCGGCCGCGTGACACAGCGACATCTCTAGAAGTTTATGCAATTGTCACTTGCGCGCTGTTTATCCTAGAGTAATTAGTTTAACCTTCGCAGCCTTTTGCAAATCTGTGTAATTCTACAGATTATTGTAAACCTTTGTAACTTTGCAAATTTGCAAATCTCGTAACCATTGCCAAAGCAAAGATCATTTGTCATTATTTTACATACGCTGTTCACCAATTAAGTTACGCTAATCTTTATTGAACAACTCTAAATCCAGAATACGAGCTGCTGAACGTTTCCTTTTTTTTTTAAACACGTTGCAACGTTAGAATCGCACCACAGAAATTCATGTGATAGTTTTAATCTTAAAGTGATTGGACCAGGTGAGCAATGTGACTGCTGCGTACAAAGCCATTGAAATCTGCTGCCCAAAGCATTGACCATATTTCCATGTTTCTGAGGCAGACTACAATATAAAAGTGATCGTTTGCATAATGATTCAGCTACCAAAACATATGAATGACACTTGATCAGCCCCACAAGGATGTTATTAGTGTGCTTCTCATGGGAAATAAATAAACAAACAGTGCTCGTTCTTGTCTCACTTATTTCTTAGCACGGTGGCTTCTATTGCATTGAATTTGCTTACGCTTAAAGCTTGATGTTCGGACTCCAGAAGTAATGTAACGATCCCATTTTAAATCCTCACTAATATTACACGCCGAAGTACTTGAACACCTAGAAAACAGAGAGTTGATTTTCTGTCTGCTTCATAGCAGAAAAGTAAAGGGCGTTTTTACTTTGTTGCTAATAAAGATAACGGCGTACTTCTTTTCTATAATTTACAGACATCCGCCAGTTCTTGTGCCATCGCATTAACCTATCTGCTTGTGTTGGCAGATTACTCTGACCTGAGGAAGAAGTAATTTATTTATTTATTTTATTTATTTGCCCGTGCTCTTGGCCGATTGGGCCGTTACAGGTGTTAGGTACAAATATGGCACAAAACCCATCATTGCTTACATAAAGCAGAACTCTATAGCTAGTACAAAGATTTACAAGTCACAGCGTGCCATTATACACTACTATAACAAAATATCTGACGTAACAACCGTCACGTGTAAGATAAAGTAGCAAGGTATAGCCGAAGAATGCATCATGATACTGCATCCTACAACTTACATGATACATGTTACATCCCATATATCACAACATTATACATCACAATACTACATTCTACTACTTGCACAAGATATGTTAGATCATGAGGACTCACTTTGAAAATATTTTGTAACCTTGGTTTCAAAAAGTTGCACAGTTCGAAAATCACATGTAGCATTCGGTAAATCATTCCAGTCTCTTATGGTTCTGGGGAAAAAAGAGTATCCATATGTGTTCACACGAGATTGCGATACTGGAAAGTTTATGCGGTGGTCATCGTGTAATCGTAGAATTGACAGTGCAATCGCCTTCATAGAGTCTTATTTTAACGATTCAGTCATCAAAAATGTCAATATTTTGAAGAACAAGCAAAAGGGGCCTCAGAACGGTAGCCTGTCGGACAGCCGAAACCACAGGTAACATATCAGTTGGCATACGCGTCATTGAAGAGAACTTATTTCCGCCTTGAAGTCAGGGAATATTGTATCCAGTTATAAATCATAGAATTTTCCAAAGTGTATGATAAATTTTTATGTAACTTATGGCGAAAATCGTATCAGAAGCCTTCTCAAAATTAAAAAAAATGCATCTGTAACAGGCTGTATGTATATCGGTTGCGACATCTACACCGGCTGTCCCAGTTAACTTGGACCAAATTAAAACATAAAAACCAAGCGTTCTAGAGAAAGCGTACCGACTTCATAGTAGCCGTAGTCGTGTGTACTTACGTCAGTATTTTCTATTTAAATTGCGAAGTTTTAATTAATCAATTGATTTTATTTAGTGAAGTTCTTAATTATAGCTTGAATTACAAACATATCAATTACAACGTTATAGTGCACCTCGAATAACCTTCGAATCAAGCATTTATTTCCCGCTCAACTTTGCCTCATTCGTTTTTCCGAGAAAAAACAAAACCGTGCGAAACATCCAAAATACAAAATAGACGCGCACTCGCGCGCCGCTACGCAAGCGCTCACAAGCGAATAGCAACGGATACACGGCTTTACTAGCGGCGGCATCTCGAAGCAGGGCTTCACGCTATGCGATCGTCGCGGCATTATGAGCCCATGCCGCTGACGTATTGATAATCGTAGCGGCGCCGTAATGGGGGATGGGGAGGGGGGGGGGAGTGTTCGAAGCCGGTAAACCGAGACGGCGCACTTGGGACTGTAATTTTGCGCACTAAGCTTGTTCTGCAGGTAGGTGCACCCGGAACGTATGTTCCTTTTGTTCCCTTTAGCAATAGAAACAAACCTTGCGCAGGCTATGTCCATCTAATGCGTTTTGGTGGATCTGTAATACCAGCATATGCTGTCGTCTATTACCTAAATCATTTCTCGCTTGACGTCTCAGTGCGTAGATAATAACGGTAGATCTCAACGGTACCACGCCAGTGACCTGCTCTTCAAGAAGACAGTGATGCCCTTCACGAATGAACAGAAGGCTAAAATGATCTTGGCTCTGAGTGCGGCGCACGGCGACAAGATGTAGGCAACCAAGTTATTCAGGATGCGGCATTTTGGAGGGTGCCCCAGCCCGTCAACAATACTTAGAACGTACGAAGTCTTTTGCGAGATCGGTAGCATCACAAGAAAGCGACACAATACTGCGACGGTAGTTGAAGTGGAAACTGGTGTTTTGAAATTCTTTGCAGCTAACCCTCACTGTAGTGTTCGCGATGCCAGTGTGGAGCTTGGATCCTCAAGGTCATCAGTGTTGACGATTTTAAACATGGTCCTATCCACACGTACCATGTGCATCTCCATCAAAAACTTGAAGACCGAGATTTTGAAAACATACTTGATTTGCCAATTGAATTTTTCACGAAACGTAAAAAATCGCACTTTCTCACTCACGCGTCTTGGAAGGATGAGGCTAATTTCTCAGAAACGCCCAAGTTAATCTACACAACGCGCATTACTCGACTGATAGGAATCCCCACTACCTGGCACAAAGACAACATCAATACCAGCGGTCGTTTAATGTGTGGCACAGTATTTTTCATGGCGACATCATCGGACCCATCTTTTCTTTTACAACACACTAAGGCGTAACGCTACGTCAACGACATCCTCAAGGGCCCCGTGAACGACGTCTGTTACAATGTTCCACTTGCACACCTTCGGAACATCTGGTTTCAACATGATGGTGCTTCTACACGTAGTAGTATTCAGTCTAGAGCGTGGCCCCACAAGCTTTTTCCTAGACAGTGAATTGGCCGACACGGACCTGTACCTTGGCCTGCAAGGTCGCTGGAAATGACATTACTGGACTTCCCTTTATGGGGCTACGTGAAAGATCGCTTGTATAGCAGCAAAACTACCACACCGGGCGCCCTGAAGACAAAAATAAGCAGAGTCTGCCGCAAGATTCCAACGTAGTTGGCTAAAGCTGCAACAGCACAAGTGTTGGAAAGAAGCAAGTACTGTATTGCTTCAGACGGTGACCTGTTTGAGCACATGTTAGAAGTGGCAGTGAAAAATACCCGCTCAAATTGGTATAAAATGTGACTGCTTAACGTACCTTCATGATGTAACCCTATCATTACACAAGGAAAGCTTGCGACAAAGTAAGAAATAGGTCACAAAATGCTTTGATTTGTCTCTGAAGTAACGCACCTACGGGGGCTCCGCAAACTTCGAACTCTCTTCTTTCGTGTTCCGTAGTTTAACAGACAGAAAGGGTAAATGGCTAAACCAGTTGCACCTTTCACTGTTTCTTTCTGGGCGGCTGAGACGGCTTACGTGCTTTTGGTTTATTTTTTATTGAAATAAACTGTTGAGTAGCTGTTTTCTGTTCTTCCGAGAGCTGCCTTTCTTTTTCCTGCTCTTTTTCCCACTGCTTTCTTTTAAAACAGTGCTTGGAGTTCTTTTGTAGCTTTGTTTCATGATAGGCGAAAGTTAAAGCTATCTCGAGTGCCTCACGATCGAGCACGACATTCTTGCTTCCACAGATGCTGACGCTTATCGCACCACGGTAGTTAGGTCGCGAAACCGCTCGAGCCATCCTACATAACGAAGCCTTAAATGATGCGGCGATAAACGAATACAGCCGTATATCTTCCAAAGGTTGCTTGGAGGCGCTTGAGTAGCGGCATGCGAGTGCGCGTCTAAATATTTCGCGTATTTCGCGGGCTTTTGCTTTTTCTGAGAAAAAAACAAACTGGCACACTTCAGCACAAAATAAATCCTTGATTCGGAGGTTATTTAAGGTGCCTGCAACATTGTAATTGACAGGTTTGCGATTCAAGCAATCATTATCAAGGTCACTAATAAAAAGCAATTAATTAATACTTCGTGATGAAAAAAAATACTGACAGCAAGTACGCATGACTGTCGCTACTATGCAGTCGATACGATGTCTCCAGAGCTCGTGTTTCTTTAACAAAAATCTTGGTCCAAGGGAACTGGGACACCTGGTGTACGCCTGCATTACTTTTCTGGGCCGAAGTATCGCCAAGCTACTTTTTCATTTCTACTTGTCTCGGGTCTATTCCCTAGCGGACTGAAACGAATAAAGCCCTAATTCGTTCAATTACAACTTGTAGAAGTAAATTAGGCTACTTTTGCTTAATGCGCACGCTCTATCTCGAAAGCATGAAGAGTGCCAATTGAGCAGCGCACGATCCTTTTGGATAACTTTGTGTGAGAATCATTTCTATTTATTTATATATAATTACCCATCAATTTTGGGATTTAACGTTGCCAAACTGCACAGTGGGTTACGAAGGATGCCGCAGAGCGGTGCATCGGATTAATTTTGAAGCCGCCTCTTTTTTTTCTTTTTTTTCTTTTTAACATGGAGCCAAGCAAGATGCACGAGCGTTTTTTGCTGACAGCTCATTGCATTATTGCTAATTGCATTAATGCTAATTGCAATTGCTCATTGCATTATTGCTTATTACCGTCGGCAGGCTTTCCGTTATAGGTTCTGGTGGACAAACTTGCTTGCTCATACAATGGTAGGCCGGTACAACTTGCAGCCGTACAAATGCTGTCCACTGTGCCTTGTTCTTATCAAGATACATTCCTGCCTCGCCGCCGTCGTCATCATTGTGACTCGGGCGTTCACCTCAAGTACGCCTTGCCATAAAGGACATCAAGGAGAAAGCCGATATATCATGCGCAGCACTGAAACAGGCTACATCATTGCTTTTAAGTAGGTCTACAGTATTCAGAGCCCTCCGTTTTTACACTGATGGGCCAGCTATGTATGCTCTAATTAGGCCTCTGCAGCGATAATCCCGTCTAAATACACGGAGGCTAAACTCGAAACGCCACATTTTGTATCGAGGACGCCTGCCGAACTAGAAACCCTACGCGCGGCCCTTCCGTTTATGAACGACCCGCCGTGGTTGCTCAGTGGCTATGGTGTTGGGCTGTTGAGCACGAGGTCGCGGGATCGAATCCCGGCCACGGCGGCCGCATTTCGATGGGGGCGAAATGCGAAAACACCCGTGTGCTTAGATTTCGGTGCACGTTAAAGAACCCCAGCGGGTCAAAATTTCCGGAGTCCTCCGCTACGGCGTGCCTCATAATCAGAAAGTGGTTTTGGCACGTAAAACCCCAAATATTATTATTATTCCGTTTATGAAGTAGGAAGTTCCCGCCACCGCTGGTCGACCTACTTTAACTCCAAAGCAGCCCTCCACCGCCTCCACTACGCCTCAGTTCCCATGAGCAACTTTTCGAGTTAATGGGAGAAGTTCTACATTCGCCTGCAAATTGCACTTCTTTCGCATCACTACGAAATCAGTGCGCTGTCATTCGTCATGACCGAACAGAAAATACAACCGCCCGATACGCCCATCAATTCTAATTCTATTGCAGTCGTGCGTTTTGGTGCGGACGCAGCGGCCATAAGCTTCACGCGTTTGGACGATACCTTACTGATACCTTGCGCTTACCGTGTGGAATTTCTTCATTTTCATCAAAATATCCCCTCGGCACGGCAACTTAGTGGCTGTGGCGTTGCACTGCTAAGCAAGAGGTCGCGGGTTTTACTGCCGGCCGCGGCAGCCGCGTTTCGATGTGGGCAAAATGCAGAAAACCGTCCTGTACTCAGATTTAGGTGCGCGGTAAAGAACCCCATGTAGACAAAAAAATAATTTATGATCGCGCCCCTACGGCATGCGTCACAAACAGACCGTGGTATTGACACGTTAAAACTCCAGAATTTAATTTTTAATTTCATAAACCATCCGCCGCGGTAGAGCCGGGCTACGGCGCTGCTGAGCTCGACATCGCGGGTTCGATGCCTGACCACATAAGCTACATTCGTGATGACGCAGAATGCTAGCGCTCTTGTGTAATCCCAGCTGATCTATACTTTATTTATTGCACTGAAGTGCTACGTACAGTTTTCCCCCGATACTGCATCGGCCAAGTGGGAGGCGGTTTTCCACAGCCCGCTCCTGGCCGACCAACTCTGGGTCGTCCAGTAGGCCCGCAGAGCGGTCGACAGGCTAGGCCTGACGGTCCCGGAGTAAGAATCGCCCGCTCAATAAAGTTTTTCAACCAACCAACCGGCCTACTGAAATGCTCGCTGTCAATTTCTTTACTTAAAAACAATACATGCGGTAGGCAGGCACGGTGTTTTTCTCGTTCTAACGCTCCTTTTGGCACGAGTACCCTTCGACTCCCAGTACGCGCGAGTACACTGGGTCTGTAATCCGGCATAGCACTGGACACTGGCCACTCGCAATAGGGATGCTTCAAAGTACAGGTTTAAAGAACCTCAAGAGGTCAACATTCGCCATAGAACCCTTTTCTACTGGTTCCGTGTAGCCCGCTTTGATGCTTCTGGGCGTTGAATCAACCACAAGTGCGGCTCTCCTATTCAGGAGTTGGAAAGAAGTCCGACTTGCCAACTTGTGTCCTTAATCAAGCCGCTCTACATCCACTGCATGATTCCTACTCCAATCGAGTTCACATTTATACAGATGGCTCTTCGACTGTAACCAGCTCTACTGGTGCGGAGTCTATTCTGTTGACGTTAATCTGCAGTAAGTTTAATATCAGCCATGTCATAACATCGACAGGGTTCGAATTTACCGCCCTCTGTAGCGCAGTGCATTATGCGCACCAACACTCACCAAATGACTAGGCTATATTCTGTAACTCAAAGGCAGCCCTGCAATCACTCAATTATGAGCTTTGGGGCGTGGCCCACATGAACAACTGATGGCAGACGTACGATTACACTACCATCAAGCGGTGGCCAGAAGCCACGACATCGTTAATTCAGTGGCTACCTGGGCGCTGCAACGTTACTGACAATGAAAATGCCGACAAAGCTGCCCGTGAGGGACATGGGGAATGTGAAAGCACCTCGATACCATTTTCGAGAACGGATGCACCGCGGCGCCTCAGGGGTCTTACCCACATTATTACTCTCAGAAAAAAGTCGCAATTTCGCCCGCAAGGCGAAGCACCGATTGCGATAGCCAATTAGTAGAGAGCTATACCATATAAGGATAGTAGTTGTATCGGCCGTCAAGACTTATAAACATTCGCTTACAAACTAAATTAACAAAGATACAATATGTAAGCACCACCTAACCAGGACGCACTTACACATTATATCATGGATTCAAACCAACTATCCCGCCAACGTGTCCTCATTAACAAGCATGGTATCACGTGCGCACAGGTAAACATGAACACATCTCGCTCGATGATCTCGGTAACTCGCTGTCAAAATGCTGGAATGAGCAATCGCCCCAGCAGCATCAATCGAATTGAGCTTCGTGCATCTCTCGCTTCAGCGCGCACGAAACGCCGAAAGCACAGCGCACACGAAGCTACCACCACTGCGCGCGCTCCGCAAACGTCGCAGGTCGCTTTCAATGGGTGTCTTGCGCTGGAGCTTGAGATATAGTAGCGGCGCCTGGTGGCGGCGCGCGAAACGTTATCTTGGTTGTACCAGCTTGGGTAGTATTGAGCCCTGGCTGTGGCGGAGCACGTTTCTAACCCGAGTTTAGCGTCGATTCGCACTTTTTTCTGCGCTGTTGCTAGTGCAAAAAGGCTCGTGACTTCTCACAGACCACGCCGACCACGCTGCGAGCTAGCCTGAGCCTATAGTTTAATGAAAACGGACTCTCCGTGAGACTTAACGCTGGAAGCAGAAGGAATTGGTGACGCCGATCCGGAGAGACCCAGCTCAGCCTAGAAAAAGCGTCACCATCGTTACTTCTGTGTCGTGGGCTGCCATGAACAAGAAGGCCTGAATCCCAACATCATTCTATGTGCTCCTGCTATGCGCTGCTGTGAATTCATTTACAGCAACCATTTCCTCGCATTTGTGCGCCTGAATCTAGCAGCGTGCAAACCTTACCTGAAGTTCAACTTCGCACGCGATTCGCTTCACTTGCGATTGACACCGCGTTAAAACTTCGCCGCTTAGTTCTTGAACGGCGTACACGTATTCGGCGTTGCATCATTTATTGCCTTTACGCAGCGTGCCATCCCTGCAAAAATCTTCGGCGCCCGATATTCGCTGCAAGCCGTGGTACAACAAAACCGAAAGTGGCGGGTCCATATTCTAAATGTGCTTTCCGAAGCAGACGACCGAGCTTGGTACTACCCAGTTCACGACAGAGGGCTCTGTTTATTGTAGTCATGCGCCTTCGCCCATAAATTATCTAATCTGTTCTTGTAGTTTAGACGTGAATACTTATCGTCTTCGTTGGACTCAGCTTTGTAGTTAACGTTGCACCCGCCATCCACAATTCAGCCATCACGCAAGCAAATTACATTTTTACGGCTTGGTAAACAGTTTGCCAAGCTGCAGTGAACGACTTGCAGTGTTCTAAAATGTGCATGGGCGAGAAACGAAATATCATGGTTCCAGAGCTATACAGTGCGTCTACGTTGAATACACATTCGGACGCCCCTACAACAATCGCCTCTACAACTAAATAACCTGCATTACAAAGGAATAATTAGGCCCCGACTGAATTCCTGTTTTGTGTTTATGTTGTAAACGCTTCTACAACGAAGACCACTACAACAAATTTGCCCCTACAACGAAGAAATTTTATACGTCGTCTGTGCTTGAATTGTTGCTTTGCAAGGAACGCCACGTAGCGGTGCCGACATTGCCCTCCATAGACGCCACTGAGCTGCCTGCCCTCTGCGTTAGCTCTAACGGCAGCACCAGCGATGCACTTCCCTAGCATGCCGATGACCGCGATTGTGAAGTCCTTCGGAACTGCTCCAGGAGTTACTCAACTCACACGCTGCGTGTTGTAACACAGCACCGGGTGCAACGGCTGACGAATACATCGCCGTTGGTGACGATGTGACGACCGACGGCGTCTTGAAAGCCAGCTAGGACAGAAAGGACATGAATGGCAAAAAAGGCAACAGTGACGAAAAGTCTGTTCATAGAACCGAGAATTTTGACGGCAGGGGAGGTGGTAGTGGCATTCGACGACCTGCCACTCTACCACGTGTCTCTCCCACGTTTCGCTGCGGAGCTTGCCCTGACACTTGGCGCAATAATGTTGGCCGCAGTCGCACGCTCTCTCGAATAAAGTGTGCGCAAATAACATGAGCGACTTATTTCACCAAGTTTGTCATGAACTCTTATTAAATAAACGTTGTGTCTTGTTCCACGTGCTTAACCTGCCCTATCATGAGCGGTGCGGAGCGCAATCTTCGCAACAAAGAAACCTGTTAACGAACCGCATTGAAGGTCCCAGCATTTCGTTATCAAGGCGTTCGTCTGTGTACCATGACTGAAATTACTTCGGAGGAATTGGCAGCAACTTGTGTATCGGTCGTCAACGTAAATAATAAACGCGAGGTATGCTAGTTACCCAAAGGCCGCATCGGCGCTAAAATTTCAGAATCCAAAATGGTATGTTTCACCACACTTCCGCAGTTTGACTGCATTTGGTGACAACCTTGGGGTGCATCAATACCTCGCCCGATTTGGTATTCTGAAACTAAATGGAGCAGCAATAACTTATAATTATTAAACACAGACTACTGAAAAAGATAGCTAGGAACTGTGATTACATTACGCTAGCCTTGTAAAGTCGCCAAATGACAGAAGCACTTAAATACATGTGGCCTATGGTGCTTTGGAATGAGCAGGATAGATAGCCGCTGGACCATTAGAGTTACGGAATGGGTGCAAAGAGAAGCGAAGTGCAGTCCAGAATGGCATAAAACTTGGTGGAGTGAAGAAATCAAGAAATTCCCAGGCACAAGTTGAAATGATTTGGCGCAGGATCGCAGATCGCAGGGAGGAGCCTTCGTCCTACAGAAGACATAATTGCTCTCGCCGTCCGCCTACTTCTAACCGTTCCACCGTCTGCCTCCCGTGGATCAGTGCCTTCCGTGAACCTGCCCTACCACAATCAACACATTTTGGATCAACCCGCAACGTCATCAGTGCTCCACCTGCCATCACTGCCATCAGTCTACCGCATCTCGGACCATCACTGGACAACCCCATCGCCAGGAACATCATCCGCTGCTGCTATAAAGCCTGCGCGCTCATCGCCACCTCTCTGTGGGCCCGGTAGCTGCGCGACAGTGCAGTCTACTAATCCGCTGCTTTTCACGATGCAGGTTGGTAATAAATTTTCTCTGTTCGCTTAAAAAAAGAAGTAACCTTTTCCTGATGCAGCTACCGAGGCCTCAGTGCTGTGCCTGTATTGTTGCCGAATGTTCGCAGGTTATTCGTATTCTTTTGCTATTGTCGGGTGACGTAAAAGCCAGCGCAGGCCCCGACCATTTCGACAGCGTACTTGCCGAGCTCCAGAAACTAACTACCAGGCAAACCGCGTTATTGGCTGATTTACAAGACGTTAAACAACAGCTGAAAACTACTGACACAACATCGGTCGATCTAAACAAACGCATGGACGCTCTGGAATCCCTCTACACTACCCTTTCTGCTCTCCACCCTGAAATAGACACCCTGAAAACTTTAACAAACTGGAAGCAGGAGTGGACGACGCAGAAAATCGCTCCCTTCGTAACAATCTCATTTTTTACAATGTTCCGGGCACTAACCCCACTGAAACATTTGCAGATTCAGAAGAAACTGTCATTCGCCATTGCTCTCAACAACTAGGCTTTGACATCGACCCTAATTTAATAGAACGTGCTCACCGTCTCGGGCGTCACTCACCTAATCGCACTAGGCCTATTAACATCGTCCAAAACTAAAGAACGCATTCTATCATGTGGTTATAAACTTAAAGGCACGAACTACAGCATTGGCGAAGACTTTTCCGCTTCCGTCCGTAACGCGCGCAAAAGTCTTGTAGCCTATGCCAGAACGGCATCCGATAAGTTCTCCCTGCGCTTCAAAACTTTACACATTGGTCCGAAACGCTACGTATTCGATGAAGCTTCACAAACAGTAAAAGAAGTGCAATAGCAATCATCTCCCCGTCAATCGACAGGCTATTCTGAGCATGTTCAACAAGAAGCACTTTTATTGTCAGCTGTTTTCTCTAACGTGCGCAGCTTCATTTCAAAGCGCGACATTATTTCAAATATCGTCTCATCTTCCGCCAGCAACGTACTAATATTGACGGAAACGTGGCTAAACAGCGACATCTGTGATAGTGAAGTCCTTGCCGACTTGCCTAATTTCCGCGTCTTCCGCAAGGATCGCCCCGATAGGAGGGGAGGGGGGGCACTGATTGCAACCAGACATGAACTATCATGTACAACCATTAATGTTTCATCAGACATAGAAATGTTATGGGTCTTGTGTCACGCTTCACCTCAGTCAGTTTCGATTGACGTTTGCTACAGGCCTCCTAGCAGTCCGGATTTCCCCACCAAACTGAATAATCCAATAAATGAAATTAAAACGAAGCATCCAAACACCTGTACTCTTATTTGGAGACTTCAATTTCCCGTGTATAGATTGGCATAATCTAACTGCCACAGGTAATAGAGATGCTAATGAATTTCTTGACGTTTGCCTTAATCTTATTCTTGTTCAAATGATATCAGAGCCAACCCGCGTAACTGAGGACTGCGCTAACATTCTTGACCTAATATTAACGGATAATTCGGAATACGTTCATTCCATCACGCATATACTAGTCGTCAGCGCTCACCAAGTCATACAAGCCGACTTCACGATTAAACAATTTTCACGGACAACTAGCAAACGTACCATCCGACTTTATGATAAAGGAAACTATACTGCCATAAATAATGAACTTCTGACATTCTTACCCCGTTTTCAGTCTGACTTTAATCAAAGGACTATCCACGATAACTGGTACTTGTTTAAGACAAAAACTGAAGACTTGGTTGACAGGTTTTTCCAAGCATAAATATAAGAACTAACCCCCTAAACCCTTGGTCCCCGAACACGCTCAAACGTCTTGAAAACAAAAAGAAGCGTCTTTTTCATTCAGCCAAGTTGCGGCCTAGTCAGAACGATTGGCACAAGTATTATGCAGCCGAAAAAACGTACCTACAAAATGTGCGAGAAGCCAAGTACTGTTTCTTTCAATATGACCTGCCAAACATATTGTCTACTAACCCCCGTAAGTTCTGGCAAGTCATTAATCCCCAGAATACACGCACAATTTCCCTCACCGATGCATCAGGTGAAACTATCTGTGAATCCAAATGCGCCAACATTTTTAACGCAGCTTTTTCATCCGCGTTTACTAATGAAACCGATCCGGCTGTTTCTCCAAACCGCGCAATTATTCAGGAGATAATGCCTTCACTTGTATTTTCTTCAGAAGGGATTTTGTCCCTAATAGAAAACTAAAAGCTTTTATCCTCTGCTGGCATTGACAACATCAACGCTAAGATACTGCAGAGCACCAAAGATGCATGTTCATCTCTGTTGTGCGTATTATTCACTCAGTCACTCCTCACAGGACAACTGCCCAAAGACTGGAAACAAGGGAAGGTCTTCAAGTCCACAAATCAGGTAACAAGAACTCGCCTCTAAATTACCGTCCCATTTCTCTAACTAGTATTCCCTGCAAAATCATGGAACACGTCATCTATACTCACATCATGGCATTTCTCAACTCGAATAACTTTTTTCAATCCTGCCCAGCACGGGTTTCGCCGTGGTTACTCCTGCGAGACTCAGCTTGCCGCTTTCTTACACGATCTGCACTCTAACCTTAATTGTAATCTTCAGTCTGACGTAATATTTTTAGATTTTGCTAAAGCCTTTGATTAAGGGCCCCATAAACGCCTTCTTAAAAAGCTTTCCCGCTTAAATTTTGACCCTATATTACTGAAGTGGATTGAAGAATTTTTGACGAATCGTTCACAATTCGTCACAATTAATAATAGGAATTCAAATTCAGTCTCTGTAACACCATCCGTGCTCGGCCCGCTACTTTTCCTAATATACATAAACGATTTACCATTAAACGTAACATCTAGCATACGTATGTTCGCGGACGACTGTGTGATATATCTTGCTATTACTTCCACCGCTGACCAATCTTCTCTTCAAAGTGATCCTAATGCTGTCCAGGACTGGTGTAACGAGTGGCTAATGAAACTTAACTCGCGTAAATGTAAATATTTGTCCATTCACCGTCGCCGTAATTCTCTCGTACTTCTTTACGTAATCTCTGAAGTTCCAGTAGAACTAGTTCATTCGTAGAAGTATTTAGGAGTAACACTTTCGAGCGATCTTTCCTGGAATCTCATGTTATTAACCTAATATCATCCGCGAACAGGACGTTAGGATTTCTAAAACACCATCTACATCATGCCCCTAAACAAGTAAAATTGTTAGCCTACAAATAATTTGTCAGGTCAAAACTAGAATTTGCATCGCCTATTTGGAATCCTCATCAGGCATACCTAATTAATGATCTTGAATCTGTACAAAATCACGCCGCTCGTTTCATCAACTCGTCATATTCCTTTGGCATCAGCGTTTCATCCTTAAAAACTGCATCCGCATTATCCCCCTTATCGCTCCGTCGTCGCATTCACAGCCTATCTTTATTTCACAATTTCTTTCATAGCCCTATGCGCATCGCACCTTATATCCTTCCTCCCACACGCATATCTCACCGCACCAGCCATCAGCTGCAGGTTGCCCGTTAACGCTCACGCACTGTCACGTTTTCAAATTCTTTTTTTCCTCGCACAGCTGCAGACTGGAACTGCCTTTCTAACGACGTTGCTGTCATTATGTGCCCATCGAAGTTCATCGAAAATGTAAAAAACTTCCTGTTATTGTGACTGTGTATTTTAATTCTTGCCACCCCTTATGTAACGCTCCATTTATTGGAGCCTTTAAGGTAATAAAATGAAATGAAATAAAATATGGTGATAATGTTGATGATAATGATTATGATGATTGTAGTGGTGGTGATGATGGTGGTTATGTGTCATGAGACAGGATTGCTCTTTCATGCACTTATAACAACTGTAAAGTGGGCGAGATTATTGCTCATCGATGCGCTGCCGTCATTTTGGTGGCGGCTGCACAGCAGCACGTAGCACACCGTCATTGTTTGCGGAGATGATTGCACATCACACGCATGCCGATAGCCGAAAACGCGCCGAAGAAAGGTACCTAGAAAGCTACAACAGAAGCACAAACGACCGCGGCAGAGTGAACCAAAATGGCGCCGGCGCTTTCGTAAGGCGTCGAGGGCTGGGTCGAAGGAGGTCTTCCCTAAAGAGCCGAGAAACCGCGAATGCAGCTGCTTGTTACGTGCCAACCCACCAGCGGTTCGAGCAGCCTGTAGACTGTGTTGTGCGATGCGTTGACGAGCAGGATCTTGAACTTTCGCTGCGCATCGCGCGTCCACGGGAAGCTCTCGCTGCCGGGAAGCTTGCCACTGCGGCCGTCGGACAGGTCGACCGTGTTCGCGACGCACTCAGCCGCGTGCAGCATCCGGAGCAAAGGCGCTGTGAGTGAGGACGAGACCACAAAAGTGAGACACCACGCATTTAGTAAGCTGCAAACGGTGACACTGGTCTGTAGCCTGGTCGTTAAAGCAAGCGTGGTCCCCTCTCGGTTAGCTTATAAGAATATGGCAGTCTGATGCGCAGCGTGCCTACTAGAGACCAGAACAGGTGATGAGCTCAGTCTAGCACATAAGACCTTCTTTAAACGCACTGCTCGTTCCAATCCACAATGTTCTTTCATACATTCTGCACGCACATTCTCTATGAAGCATTCGCAGAGTCGTGGCCGCCTTTATCAAGTCACGTACTGCTGTGAAATAATGTAATGTCCCGTAATAATATAGGCGAATATCTTGGCTAGGAAGGTTGTGCTCAGCGCCAGCAAAACAGACCGAGGCAGCGAAACAACGCGCCGCTGACTCTCGAAACACCCCTGTTTGTTCGCGTTGTATACCACGTTCGAAATGGACGCTGACGCAGTCGTCTATAAAATCTTCTTTCTATAAAAAAGAACCACTGCTATTGTAGGCTGCGCAAGCACCATTTTTGGTGGTTGTGCTTTCTTAATACTCGGCCAAGCTTCAGTGCCACCTAGGAAAATATAGTAACCATCGATGGTCTATTAGGTTTTGGCCTGCCAAAGAGAATGAAAAACTTTCGCGGAGATCGCACGCATTGTGAGAGTCTAGAAGTTGACGCAAAGCGTATGCCCGCCAAACGCACGTGAACAAAGGTCTATTTATTGTTTATTACATAGATACCAAGTACAGTTGAATCCACGTTAGATATGGGAGAATAAGGGTTGATGTAGTCAGCACGAGTTTCTTCAAGTGGGAGCCCTCGAAGTACTAAATGCTTGCTGCATTGAAACATTGTTTGTGAACGTATTCTGGTTATGCTGCGAGTTTGGCACGTTATATTGAAATATGCTGCTGGACGGTGCGCTTCTGAATACCGCATTGCGAGGGGTGAGTAGCGGCATCTGAAGAGGAGCAGGAGGCGTAACCGTGGATAGTCATATTGTCAACTGCCCTTGGTCACCAAACGATCAATAATACTCTCTGTGTGGGCTGTTGGTAACCCGTCGAAATTTACGAGCTCGAGTCCCAGTGCCTCTTCCGTGAACGCTAGATTTGTTCTAAATTTCGATGGTAAAGTCACCAATCAAATTGATCCGCACATTTTTTTAGCTCTAGTATTGTGATGGTATCAGAGCACCGCATTGCGATCATTTCGTGTCGGCACCATCATTTTATGCCCTCGGATATGTTCTTCTTCAGGGCTCACTTCGGTGCCTTGGGAGCAATTTCTCATGTCGATATTTCAATGCCACTCTCTCCAAGGCACAGTTAAAAACCAACTCTGTATACTACAATTTCCACGCCTGCTTTAGAACTTGCACCTACAGAAAAGAAAGCGATGTGCTTATTTTGACCGCGCTTGACACGTGCTGCCTTTCTCTTTTTTAAGGCGAAAGCCTTTCTAGCATCATGGTGAAGTTTGTGTCAGCCGACCTGACCGCCGGAGTGTCCGTCGAAGAGTCGTCACGCCACATCAAGACAGATTAAATACAGAGTAAAGAATGAAAAACGTTTGATAGTGACAGTTAAGGAATGATAACGCTATAATAGAGATTGGCAGAAGTTAATAATGACTTGAAATGACTAATAATGACTCCGAAATGGTCAGTATGTCTAACGATGGCTTGAATTGATCCCAATTGATTAGGAATGACTAGAAATGTCTAGTAATGAGCAGGAATGACTAAAGTGACTACTTATGACTTGTGATGGCTACTAATGAATGCGAAATGACAAATATGTCTAACGGCGGCTTGTAATGACCACAACTGATTACAAATGACTAAAATGCTTTTTGTAATGACCAGTAATGACTAATAATGACCGAAATATTTTGTAGTGACTACTAATGACTATGATACGACCAACATGTCTAACGACGCCTTGTAATGACCACAATTGATTACAAATGACTAAAGATGCTTAGTAATGAGCAGTAATGAATAAATGAAAGACGAGAAAGAGAAGAGGCAAAGAGAAAGAGACGAATGGTAAGAGGAGGAAGACTATGCTTTCGCCGTTCACCTTTTAAGAGGGATCTTAGCAGACCCTGTGATTTTTTTGTGAGCTGCGAATGACGCGGTTGACTTAATATCGAACCTATTTGTGCGAAAGTTGTGTGTTCAATCTCCACCGGCGACAAGTTATCTTTTTGTCCACTTTAGTTTCCTTTCACTACATTTTACATTTCAACTGCAACACCTATGCTTTCCTTGGCTTCATTGCCTGCTGGTTTTATATGTTTGTAATCCAGTCGAAATATTCTCCCTCTTTTATGTTCCTTTAAGCATTGTGAGCGACTAATTGTTTCCTAAGCACCATCCAATAGTTGTTTTGAAGTGACCAACTTTTTCATAGCACATCAATGAATTCAAAACATGGCATTTGTTCGTATGAGTGAAACTAGTGAAATCTTCGTATTCTTATCTGAGTTCGGTTTTTCATTTTTTGTTATTTTTGGCAAACCGCAATGTACGTGTGTACATAGTTTCTTTTTTTAAATGAATCCTTTATCGCTGCGGCTATATGGCAACCCTTGCAACAAAACACATTCTAACCTGTAATTTACACAACACTTGCGTAATAGGTGAACCCAATTAATTGGTACAGTGATTTGCGAACCTTCTGGAAATAATTTTTTGTTTGACAAGGCGGTTATTTGGGTTTGCACCTACTACGAAAGATGCAGAATTGCCGACTGTGTGCTGATGTGCCTTATGTGAGCATACCTGCCATCACGGCTCCATTCTCGTCGTAGACGAGGGTAATCTTGAACGAACCCCGGCAAAAGTCAGTCACCACCTCGTCCAGATCGGAGTAGCCAAGCCCAGGCTCTGTCAGAACAGAACACCTGGTATATTAGCCATCTTGGTGCCGTGCTCGAGCTATTTCATGTTTACGTTTACACGTCACTCTTTCAACCCACGAAATGTGTAGCTACTCACCCGTTGCTCTTCTCCAGGGGTGTCAGAAAGTGTGTACAAAAGCGAAGCTAAACAGTTCCTGATCATGCGCAGCCAACTACTGAAGCAAAAAAAAAGTATACCATCGAAATAAAATTTTTTTAAATAGTATTTTGCGAGTTCAGTTTAATGTCGTCCATCTTTCTAAAGCGAGAACCCATTTAGGGTGTGCTGTAGTTATCATTTTAATAGTACTTTTTTCATCAGACGAATTCACTACGGAGCTGCACGGATGTCAGCTGCGCCGGGCCGATAGTTATTGCCGTCCTGTGCGGGGACGATAGGGGTGACGATGTCCCATTTCATTTTAGAGCGAAAGCTCTACCCCTTAGGGACAGCTCTCAAGGTCAATCTCGGCGCGCGGATGACCTTCAGCCGCCGGCGCGCAACAAGGTGTGACGTCACCTCACGTGATCCGCTGCGGAGAGGCGTCGCAGCTGCGCTCGATCGAGTGTCGCCGCGGTGTACCACGTGACTAGGCGAGGGTTTAACAGCTGCTTTGCAGTGCTAAGTCGCTCAGTATCGCCATGGATGAAACACGCGCCAATGCGAGCGCGTCAACTCTTCAACACAGGCGCCAGGCTCAGTGTGAATATTACAGTAACCCGAGCTCTAACTTCAAGCAACTATACTTTACAGAGTATAAATAAGTCTTTCCCTTATTCAAGCCAAAGCAAGACAGCGATGAAGCCTTTGATAGGCAATAAAACATTCAAAGAAGCAAACCCGTATCGAACCTTACTTAACAGAGCTTTCGCTCGTATAACTAGGTTAAAGCCACATTGAACCCCAACCACTTTCTTTTCTAAGCTGCGTAACTGCCAAGTGTATATTACCATACTATATTTATTTGACTTACACTATATTTTACCTTTGTGTGGCTTTCCTTTTCATTACTTTTTGGTGCTTCGCATATTTCTATTTTTTCTACGAGTCCTCACTGTTACTGTTAAATATATTCTCTACGTCACAGCCTGGTTACTGCCGTGGTTCACCCGAGTGTAAATGTATTTTTGATGTGGGGCATTCTTTGGACTTTAACCATAGCAAGCGAGAGAATGTATGTGTTTCAAGTGCACCTGTTTGAAATAAAAATAAATAATTCGCTATTAAGGGAAAATATTGCTATCGAAATAATTACAGAACGTGCAACTTATTCAACAAGGTACACCTCTTTCCCCGTGTATTCCTTGTTTATATCGAGAAAGCCTAGCATTTGTGTCGTACCTGCGTGCCAGTTCAGTTGCAAGAGCGCCAAACCTAACATATCAACGAATGCATAAATGCTTAAATAGGCATACTGAATAAAAACTAGGCTTACTGATTAACTCAAATAATTAATAGCTAGACTTAATAACCGCTCAGAACTCTGGAATAATATTGTTGATTAAGTAATTGGATTTGATAATACTGAGCCTAACTAACTTCTCTAAATAATGTCAAACCTAGGTACCGAAACCAACGAATGAACCTAACTAAACTAATTAACCAATTCACCAAAAATACCTAACTAAGATAACTGAATATTACACTACATAAATAACTAAACTAATTAGTTAAGCTAGTGAACTAATGTTAACCTAGCTTACTAAACTAATAACTGACCTAACCAGAATCGTCAATAATTAAACTGATTCCATTACAAATAATACACAGAGCTAACTTAAGAAATCTTACTAATTCCCACCTTATATGGTTAACTAAATAATAACGAGCGTAAGTACCTACAGTAAAAAATCTGATCGAACGAAATAATGCCCTATCTCACGACTAAATAATTAACTAAACTAACTAGAATAAGCTACAAACTAATTACCCAAAAAAAAGGTAACTTGCTCAAGCAACTGAATAACTAGACTAATAACTAATCGCAGTCTCTGAGATCGCACGTGCTCGCAGGTTTTACGCCAGCTGCCCCATTCGGCGCTCTTCCTCCGCACACAAAATTTAACCCGGCGAGCGTGCCAGGCCGCTTCCTCGTTGGCACTGTTAGCCGAGGGCTCAGGCGCACGCAGAGGCGGCCGTAGAAGGCAGAGCGCGCCAGGTCTGAACGTGCTGATTATTGCCTCTCTTTTCGCGTGTTGCGGAACATGTTCACAGGATATATCCCAGACAATTTTTTTTTCAGCTCTGCGTCGAGCATTTTGACGTCTCAGCTATCGAGTTCTCTGGTGCCCTTATTTTTTCCAGTACTTTTCTATGTTCCTATCCATCGAATTTGTAGGACTGATGTTTAATTATTTGTTTTTTAAACAAATCAACTGAGGGTTTTTGCGGGATTCATTCTCTTTAACTTGTAGATTATCCTAGGTGGCAGGGTTTAATTTTTTTCCTTATTTTTCTTTCTTTGCACATTGAATTGCGGTGATTAAGCAGTTGAGGCTATTACCGCGTTCTGCAAGTACTTTGTAGTGCGATGACCTTTGTGTAATATTCACTAGTCTTTTATCATGCGTACTTTTTCCTTCTGTTACTTTTCATTCCAATTGAACTTTTTATATTGACTGTATTGATCTTGCACGCCATTACGTTGTGCTAATAAAGAGTGTTTCGTTTATGCTTTTTCTGCATTGTTGCACAACGCTTGTTTTACACTGATGTAACCGGACCTTGCTCTTACGCAACGCTTTCCTAAATGCCTGTAAGGTATTTCACAATTAATAAGTTTTCTTAAATTAGGTAAAATAAACATGCCGTAACCGGGACGCGGATGAGATGAGACACGCGCATGAGAGACATGCTGACTTTTGTGTTCGGTGTAAATGACATTTCAATCATACTGTTAATAAATATAATAATGTCTGCTTAGCGAACAATTATAAATACAATAATATTAAACGCGTAAATTATTGTATAGTTTATCATTTGACGCTTCACGCGCAATTTCGGGGTCCATCCAGCGTTAAGACTGCGGCAACCAGCACGAACATGCGCGCCCTAACGCGTGCACCAGAACACAGATTTTCTTTAATCCCCCCCCAAAAAAAACAGTTTTAAAAGATTTCTTCGTCTTACGTGCAGCATTAATTGTGTGTTTGTGCTTTAAGTGACACTTCACGCTAAATATTTGCATTTGAACTGGCCCACTTATGTCTGCGAGTTGGGCTTATTCGGTCGCAACAAAGCCAAGGCAAGGCAAGATATGTAGTTCAGAAAGTCGACGAAAGGAGCCTAGCAGGTATCTATAGTCTCTGTCTTATGAAGAACTCTTATACAAGTGTACCACTTCTACATGTCTACGTGAGTGTAGTGGGGGTACATGTGTGCACACACTAAAACAAATATTAACGCATTTGAGAATAAATAGCTGCTGGCACGCTGACCTCATACACTTTCAGCCAATGTATAGCAGCGAAATATCCTCTTTTTCTCACCACATCCAAGCCTACTAAGCAAATATAACTACACAAAACAAACTTAGTCAACCAATTTTACATAACAAACTGATTAACCAACTATCAAAATGAAACTATAGTCACTGACCAGGCCACGAAAACTACAACCAAACCAAACAAAGCTAACCAACAAACACCTGGGCCATAACCAAACGAAATATCCAACCTAGAACTATGTAAATCAACTAAATTATTCACTTGCTCAACCGATAACTGACCTAACAGAATAACTAAGATATAATAACTAACCCAATAACTAAACTAAATCAACTAAGTAATCAACGAATAACTAACGCATTAAAGTAACCAAACAAACATTTTTGAGTTGTCTAACTGTAGAAAAGTGTATGTAGATTCAGCGAATGGGAATGCTACCAGTGGGGACGTCAATGACATAACGCTGCCGTGTATAGTTTAAGGACAAACGCATGCTTTTAAATTCTACATGGCAGCGTTAGGCGATTGACGTGACTGCCCCCCCCCTTTCGCTAACCTGCGTAAATTATTTTGTTAAAAGTTCTCGCTGTATGTTCATCTGCCAGCACGCTAAAATAAATGTGGGAGGGGCGTCTTTCCGGAGGAAGTATTTGCATGATCGCGCAGCCCACGCGTTTGCAGTGGCGGATTGACCCCGACTACGATGGCCCCCCTTCTATTTATGCCATCACCTCTGGTGCCACGTTGTCTCTAGATAAAGCTTTCGGGGAAGTTTCGTGACCAGAAGAAAAGTGTAGAAGTACCCTGGTAATACTCATAAACAATGCGAACGTACATGTACAGAATTTGATGTTTTCGGTTTTAAGCTTGAAACAACAAAATATCATTAAATTCACTCGATAAAGTTTCCTTTCCAGAAAGTAACATCCGGAGTTCATCACCGTAACTGGCGACTGAAGTCACGCAGATTTTCACTTATACCTCTTCTCAGTACCGACACCACCCACTACACTTCACATGACAGAATCGATAATCGACGCTCGCATCAACTGAATGGCTGCATATTCGGTGCCACCCTGCACACTGCATAGCGCGACACTATTAGACCATCCGAATATTACTGAGGTCACGCAATGGGACTGAAACTTGCAGCTTTTTATACAGCTGGCGAGAGAAAACTGCGGCGCCACCCTGTATGCATGACTCGTAAAAGGCACTAGGACACCGTGAAATGTCGGGAATGGAAAGTTCGACTTGTTTTGAACGCCACTTCGCTTCAGTGCGAAAACATTGCTTCCTTGCAGTCGGTCCTTTAAGCAGGCCCCTCACATTTGTTATAATAGATCTGGCATTTCCTATCTCATATGCAGCATCTAGAGACATAGAACACGAAACAAACACAACTGACTTTTCTAAGTGTAGAACCGCACGATTCAAAGTGACCGCTAACTGTCGCAAAGTGCAAGCTGCCGCGCCCTTGCGCCAAGTTTATCGAAATGATTACAACGAAGACGCCAAATAAAACAACGGACGAAGGAAGGAGACACGAGACAACCACGTAGGCGCGCTTACGTGGTTCAAGCGCCTACGTGATTGTCTCGTGTCTCCTTCCTTCGTCGGTTGTTTTATTTGGCGCCTTCGTTGTAATCATGTATAACCAACTCGCCCACCAGCACGTGCTCAGTGACTTTATTGAAATGGCGTTCCTATACAGTTCCTATATGGCATGTAACATTTTATCCCATTGCGAGCACTTATTTCTTAATAGCACTTTCTTTTATACTGAATGAGATAGCAAATGCAGTTTCACATGCTGCTTTGGGGCACACGTGTGCAGTACTGCGATCGATTGAACACCGGTTTACGCATGGGCGTGACACCAGGCCCGGGTTAGAAGATACTTTATTATCGAGGCGCACGTTGGGCAGCCTCAACTCAACAAAAAGAAGGGAACACATAATGGCACTCGGGCGTCCTATATATACACACACGCTAGCTCTCGGTGCATGCGCAGTCAGCATGAGCTTGCGAGCACATAAGTATGCCACGCGAATGACTGATGACGTGACAACAATTCTTTCACGCATACTTTTAGAAATGATCATAACTAATGCGACGTGGGAGGGCGCCGATCCCTTGTGCTCCTTCGTAAGGGTGCCGGCTGCTCGTGACCGCCGGAACGCAGTGGAGTCGTTGCGGGTCATGACTCCGGACTTTGGTCTGTCGTCGGTGTAGTATCGGTGACGTCAGGTGCATGCGGCACTTCAACCATTGGCTCACGTCGTATCGTTGGATCTATGTTCCACGGTCGCAGGTGGTCCGCGTGCATGAACCGCACTTTGTTTCCCACGTTCACTAGATATGTTGAAGACGACTTTACATGCGTCACTTCCGCAGGCCACCAGTTCACCGCTTCTCCACGCACAGATCGCACTAGTACACGGTCACCCACAGCAAACACTCGCGGCAGACCTCGGCGCTTATGACCAGATATTTTTATTTTGGCAGTCTTAGCGCTCATTGCATCTTTTACGACTAACCGCATCAGCGACAGTCGGGTCCGCGGTTTCCTTCGTACAAATAATTCCGCAGATGTTCTTCCTGTGAATGTTTGAAGGGTTGTTCGATAACAGAATACGAAGTCATCTATTTTGTGTTCAAGTGTTCTATTAGTGCCGTTTTCTTCGTCTTCTAGCACTTGTTTCAGCAGTGCTTTTTTTGTTGTCTAACTGCACGCTCCGCCGTGCCGCTAGACTGCGAGTGGTACGGCGGCGTCAGTGTGTGCCTCGCACCATTAGTTTGCCGGAAATCTTTGAACTCAGCTGCTCGACACTGCGGCCCGTTATCCGTCAGGCCATGCGCCGAGAACCAAGAACGAACGACTTCAACTGTCTTCGAGGCGGTTGTTCCGTTCATGATCTTAATTTCCAACCATTTGGAATACGTGTCGATAGCCACAAGAAATGTGTTCCATTTTTCTTTGGCGAAATCTAAATGCACTGGTTCTCACGGATGTTGACATACTTGCCACGGCGACAAGGTACGGGTGGCGCTGTAGGGAGAACAGCCCGGCATATTTCACATTTGCGCACAATGTTTTCGAGGGCCTTGTCTATTCCAAGCCACCTTAACATTGATCTTACTAATGCTTTCATTCAGGTTATTCCAAAGTGCTTTTCACGCAGCGATTGCAGACGACCATTTTGCAATGACTCCTGTACTACAACTCTGTTTGCCCATATAACGCACCCATCCTCTACAGTAAAGTCCAAACGGCGTATTCATAATGGCTTTAGCTCGTCGGAGACTGCTTTGGGCGATCCATGTCTTACCATGTCACGCACAGCTCTCAGAACTTCATCGCGCCTTGTTTCCTGGCTAACATCTTTTGATGTTAGCGGCAAGTCGTTTACGGCTGAAAAGTAAAAGATTTCCTCAGGGTTGCTGCATGCCTGTGTGGAGTAGGAATAAGCGCTAGAATGCGTCAGCATGCAGGATAGCCCATCCTGGCTTGTGTTTGACTATGTAGCTGTAGTCGGCCAAAAATGTCTACCAGCGATGCACTCTCACAGTGGACAGTGCGCTGCCCGGCCGTTTAGCATCAAAAAAAAAATGTGAAGGGCCGGTTATCGGTAATTATATCAATGACACGTTCATACAGTTACTTGTGAAATGTTTTTACAGCAAACATAATACTGAGTCTTGCTTTTTTAATTTGTCCGTAGTTAAGACATAGACAACGACCGTGAAGCAAAAGCAAGTGGCTTTTCCTCCCCGTTCACCACGTGCGATAGCACAGCACCGAACCCATAATCAGATGCACCGTATGTGATCGAAATTTCTCTTATCACGTAATAGATTTGCAGCACACTCTTATCACTCAACATTTCTTTCCATCTGCAAAATGCCTCATCAAATTCACGTGACCAGGCCCATTTGGTTGCTTTTTGAAGCAAGTAGTGCAATGGTTCTAAGACCTAGGCCAAATTTCGCAAAAAATTCCCATAGTAGTTAATCAGACCCAAAAAGGCCTTCAGCTGGGTCACGCTAGTGGGCCTTGGCGCTTTTCTAATGGCTTCTACTTCTTCCGCCGTTAAGTGCAAGCCATTCTTGTCGATATCATGCCCCAAGTATGTGACGCGCTCCTGAGAGAATTTCCATGTCTTAACGCTCACTTTTATGCCGTGTTCACTTACGCGTTGAAGCACTTGCCTTCTGTCGCAGCGCTCCTTGCAGTTTTCACCTGCAATGACTGAATCATCTAAGTAGCAGGCGGTTCTCAAGATATTGCGAGTATGTGGTCCATCACTGCCTGAAATATAGCCGGCACGCACGCTACGCCCAGAGGCAAGTGGCGGAACCTAAACAGGCCTGAATCGGTGTTAATGATGAGCACTTCTTGAGCTTTTTGTTTAGTTCAAGTTGCAAGTACGCTTTCGAGAGATCTATGATAGAAAACACTGTTCCACCCTGCAGGTTTCAGAATATGTCTTCAGGCAGCGACATGAGATATTGATCGACCTTGATTAGTGGATTTACCGTGACTCAATAGTCGCTACACAATCACAGTTCCTGCATGTTCTTCTTTAGGACAATAACAAGCCGCGTTGCCAGTGTACTGTGTCTGACCCTGTAGGTGACATCAGCTGCTACTAGCTTGACCAACGATTTGCTCGACCCGCTCGCGGAAAACTTATGGCACTGGTTGCGCTCCGTGAATACAGGGCACACTGCATCCTTCGATTTAATGCTTCCTTCGAATCCTTTAATGGTATCATAAGCGGCGTCAAACACTTCGGCCAATTTCTCAGCAAGCGATATCTCCTTATTCAAAGCCTTTACAGAAAAATCTTCAGGCCAATTTATTTTGATTTTAGAAAGCCAATCTCGGCAAACAACGTGGACATTCTCGCCCCCTGCGCTTTTTTCGCTATAGTCAGTGGCAGTTCGAAGCATCGATCTTCGTATAGTACCTTTACTTCCATTACGCCTACCGTAGGGACTGCGGTGCCGTCATACATGGCTGATTTGACGTTTTCTTGTCTCCAAGAGGCATTTGAAAAGTGTTTAGCACACTGCTTCTGGCATTATTGACACTGCTGCGCCTGTGTCAAGTTCCATGCCTATCACTTTACCATTTATCAGAACCTCAAGTAAAAGTATAGGCGTACATTCCTTGTGGTTCGTGTGACCCCAAGTGGGTGGTCCGTTGCCGCACTCTTCATATTGTGGACAAACTTAGATTTGCACATTTTGGCATCATCACCCCTTTCGTACGCTTATAACAGGTAGTATTCAGAAATCGGCAACTCACAGGTGGATGCAGTCCTCCACATCTATGAGATTCGTTTCGTTTCTTCTTTCGGTGACCACTTTGCCTTTGCGAGGCTGGAATTGGCCGATGATTCTCTCGGTGGAGCTTTGCTCTGTTGCGACACTTTCTGTTGCCAGTGGATATCTTTCACTTCTGAAGTCACTCCTTTGTCGATGGGTTGCAGCATTTCATTCACGTCTTGCGTCGCCGCTTCCATGGCTATTGCTACGCAGCACGCACGTTCCAATGTCACTTTGTCGTCTGGCATTGCTAACAGCCTGCACCGTACTTCCTCGGTACGTATCCCAGAGCTTCGGTCGAAAAGGTGCCAAATTTGCATGTTGCAGCGAGTTTCTTCAATTCCACTATGAAATCTGCGACGGTCTCATGCGGCTCTCGCTTTCGCTGGTGAAAGCGATACCGTTACGTGACTACGGAGCACTTGGGAGCGTAACGTTTCTTCAGAACGCCCACGACTTGTTTGAATGACGCATTAGCTGGTGTTTTAGGCAGCAAAAAGCTTCGCAGCGTGACCTACGCCTTCTCACCTATAGTTTTAAGACCGGGAGCTTCTTGTCTTCGGCTATGTCGTTGGCTGCGGAAAATGCTTCGAACCGCTCCAGGTTCAAAGGTGCCTCAAGTTACAAGTTCAAGTTACACCTCAAACTTGCCTTCATCTGGTTGGAACTCTGGTAGCTTCCCAACAGTGGTCACCATGCTTCCGTTAGGCCTGATTCTGGGGGGGGGGGAGGGGGCATCCTAGAAACCCGGCGCGAACCTCATCCTCATCGCCAGTTATTGTATCTTGACACCAGGCATGGGTCAGAAGATATTTTATTATCGAGGCGCACGCTGGCAACCTCAAATCAACAAGACGAAGCGAACAGATAACGATACTCGTGCACGTATATATGCAAATGCTATGTCTCGGCGCATGCGCAGCCAGCAGTAGTTCGTGAGCGCACATATATGCCACGCGAATGACTGATGACCCCAATGCGACCACTTATATTTAGTAGTAGTTTCTTATAGACTAAACAGACAACAAATGTCATTTCAGATGCCGCTTTAGGGCACACGTATGCAGTACTGCGATGAATGGAACTCCGACTTACACATGCTCATTCAAGTTGTACTGGCTTTCGAAGACCCAATATTGCAGTCTGACTTCCTGATTAGCATACATGCCACAGAAGCGTAACCGCACTTAAAATGAGTAGCTGTAACATACTCTAGAACGGCAGACGATGGCCTGCAAGCGTGTTTTGTTTAGACAAAGACATGTTCCAGCGCCTAAGAAAAATGAAAAGAGATGCAGAGATACAAGGACTACAGGAAAGGTGGAGCACTGGTCTTCGACCGTAATAGCATTGAAAAGAAATGCGCTTCAAGGTTACTGCATTGTTTTCCACGCTACTACTGTTGGAGACCAGCGCTCTACCTTTCCTCTAGTTCTTCTGTCTCTGCACCTCTTTTCATTTTCTTTACGCACTGGAACATGTCTGTCTAAATTCCAACTGGCCCAACTCCCTGCTCTAAACATTTTATTTTGATCACATTCGAACCGTTGCTCCAGGTTCAATACCCATTCTGTCTTCCTGTACATTTTTGGGCTCTACTACCTTCTGCCGTACATCCGTGTCTTATAGACTTATAAAATAATCATGAGGTTCGCTCTGAAAGATACTTTGTGATGAACGAGTAAAACGTTTCATCAGTACGCTTCGAATGAAATAGGCTGTCATCAACAGCTTTTGGAAATAGGTTCCATCCCAGCATTTCAGCTGCTAGAATTGAGCTCGTGTCTTTAGCAGATATTTGCCAGCTGCGATGGCTGTGTCCAGGAATGAAGGCCACACGAGAGAAAGCTCGAGATGCGTCCGGGTACGGATAGGCCAGCTAAGGACTAATCAATTATTTCAGCAGCCCGCTTCATGTGCGATGGGGTAACCCCACGCGGATAAAACAAAGAAAAAAATTTTTAATTGGTAAGCGTCACAGCACACTCCAAAAAGAGGAGAGTTTCGGAAACTCTCTTTAGGGAGTATCTCCTTGCCCTATATTTCACTCCCTTTTCTAGATCGACTCCCTTTGAAAGAGAGTAGATACCTACCCTCGACGGAATTTTATTACTCCACCGCAAGGGAGTGCTAGTCCTCTTCCACAGAGTGCTAATACTCTGCCCAGAGGGTAATAGTACTCCCCCAGACCGAGTGTTTGTACTCCTCCAAACCTAGTCCCTCTATTCCTCCAAACCGAGTGTTTCTACTCCCCCCAACAGACTGCTTGTACTCATAACCGAGATATTGTAATCCTTCAGAACAGAGTGCTAGCACTCTTCCCAAGAGTGTGAAAGCTCTCACGAAGTAGAGCCATGGTCACTTTAGTAGGGATTAGCATTATTGCATTTGTGGGATATTTGATTCCTTCATAAGCAGTTCTTGCACTCAAACTTGATGAACTTGTGTAATCTGTAGTCGCCGAGTTACACAAATGAAACATTTCTTTTCTCTTAAAAGGTCAAAATATTTATTGATCAGTCACAACACAAACTGAACAATAATTTGAGAAACATGCTGACATACACATAAAATCAGAATACAGTGATGCGCATGAACTTTCCAACACGTCTTTTAATAAAACATTAGTATATTTTCTAAAGTTTTATCAGTATTACAGTACAGAAATATCCTTTATTTACAATGGGCTCCATCTTTCCAATAATTAAGTATAAAATGGAAAGCTTAACATAGAACAAACTTGAGCAAACTCAAAACGTATTGACACTACGATCGATGACAAATATGCGCCAAATTACTGGCCAGCAAGCGCATTTCGAGCACAAAACGCATGCACTTCTATGGCAGAGGTTACCAGATGAGGTGATAAGCATGGGGCTCTTAAGAAAGATAAACTGTGCAAGAAAATTTTTAGTGCCATAGCCTAAGACAGCAGCTCGTTTGATAACGACGTGTACAACGTATGGATGTCCCTGAGTGAGAGTACAGTGCATCTAGAAATGCGTCGTATATTCTCTTGTAAGGCCGCAGGTCCAGCTTTGGGTATACATTTTTCCCATAAAGTTATTCATGTATGGGCTGCACCCCATTGTTTCTAAGCGTGTCTTGTCGTTGTTCTGCAGCAATATCCCGTCCAGTCTCAAAGCGGTACAGAGACGTATCATATTTCCTGTTCGGTTGGCGTCCTCACTAAAGTAGTTTCCAGGTGCTGTTGGAATTGATCCGTTACACTTTATCACAAATAAATAAAATTAAATTTTCAATATTACCTAGTGTGCAGCAAATGAGTATAAAACTGCAAGGAGCATTGACATTAACATCTTGCGCTCAAATTTCTTGTCATATAGGGTAGCTTTTCATTCCGCATTACGGTAAGAATGCTACATTGCTGAGGAGCAGCTTGCATAATTACATGATCAACTTTTGTGACGAGTCGAAAATGCAATGTAACTAAAGTATAGCTTGGCTTCAGATGTGAACCAAAAATCAGATGTAATGAATACGATGCATCAAAGGCGACAAAAGCATAAGTACAGGCAGGGCAGTGCAAGAAAAAGACAAAGAAGCAAATCATAACCTAGGAAAGGCACCATACTGTTTTACATGTCCTTTCCATGCATGTGGATTTTGCATGCGGCTTTGCAGATATGTTCAGAATGAACCAACTACCTAAAACCAAAGCTATTTTCCTACTGGAGTGGCTAACGTACGCAAAAGTAAGAAAAATTATTGCACTTCACGGAATCTTATCGTCTCAAAACAAGTATATATCTGTCTGGAAAGACTAACACAGTGCCTCGCTGTGATTTCTATCTTGTCCAGATATTTACTATGCGCAAGACTGCTTTTATTTTGCCTTATAAAAATAACTTCTGTGGAAGCCATCAAACTACGGGGCTTTTGCTTCATTAACACTATATGTTGACGTCCGCCAATTGATGAAAAAGTGTTCCATGCAGATGCTCAGTTGTTTGCATTGAACACATCCCTGCCTCCACAAGCATACTTGGTTGGCAAGTACATTGAGTCGCCTTAATAAAAATCTCAAATACCTGCCAGAAGCACTCATGTGACTATTTCACAGGAAAAACCACAATTTTACATGAGCAAATTAATTTTTCAATTGGAAGCGACTCTGTGAAAGCGACGTGTGGGCAATTGTGCCACGGTGTACAAAATAAATGCCTTGTTTGCTCCCGCTTCGAGAGCCGCGAGCGGTTCTAATGAACTGGTTTTGTGAGCATGCACATAAGGAATATTCACTTCTTAAACCTGGTGTACTCTACCCCCAATGCTTTCTGGAAGTCTTTCTGGAACCTAAGAGGAAGCCATACCTCTAAAATTTGGTGTAAAAATAGATAAAAGGAAGACATGAAAACCTGCCTGCTTCATGTCAGCGTTTAAAATACAGACCGAGTGGTTCGTATTTGCGCTCTTGCATTTACGTGCTGTTAAATTTTGTCATTAGCTAACCAAGCATGAGCTGTTGCTTTCTACAGGGAACACAGGCACCATGCTCACTGAAAGTATGCACTATATCACTCATGAAATGTTATTGTACAACTATGTTTATGGCACACGGATATATCTCTTGAGAGGCAAGACAATAAGCGGTCACTTCTAGCAAAACTAATCAGCTTTTCTTTAAAACACTTTTCTAACTTTTCGGTGACACTTGCTTCTATGTGTTTGTCTCCCGAGAGCCTAATTAAGCTTGACTTTTCCGTCAGAGACATTAAAAATACCATGTTAAGATCACTGCCTAGAGCATGCGAGAATATTTATCTTGGTGTGACGTACTGTATATTTAAAGTTTTGTTGACATTTAGTCAAATGATACACCCAATATACCGATATTCTAGTTTTCGCGTTCAAATTGCATGGCAACGTATTTGATTCTTTGGAGTGTGCTCCTCTGCATTACGTGGAGTCGCGCTTGGCTGGCTCCTTCACATCCTCGAGTCCTTGCGTTATATAAACCAGGTGCCTGAAAAATATTGTGTGCAGAAGTCAACACGAGGACATTGTGTAAAATCAACAAGGCAGCCAAAAAATAAGGTCACTGCACTCAAAGAAAGTCTTCGCTCTTAGTCTTCCTACTGGAATACATCGAAAACATCTAAACAACTGCAATATTCAACTGCTAAGTTAACTTCAATTTTTAGATTTAAAGAAAAATGAAATAACTGACAGTTCATCCTCGTTCAGCACCCAATGTTAAAATACTCCTTCTAATACATAGAATATTGGTCATTGTCAGGTGTTATAAGTCTGTCATTAGTCTGGTGTGCAACAAGCATCACTTGTGACACATCCTAAGCACGTGCCCAATGTGCCCCCCGCACCATCTCTGGTTTCTGGTCGTGTCACTGCTCAAACCATAATTTGAGGATCATATCTGCAAACATGATGCTAAGTGGGGAAGAAAATATGGTCCTCTAGTTCAATGGATATTACTGGATGTGCCCATAAGAATGGGCCACAAGGCTCCTTGTGGCAAGCTTACTCGCATTTAAAGACTAAGCGGAAACAGTTCACTGCGGCCTGCATCTAAGCTTATTAAAATGAAAATTATTATGAAAATTATAATTAATTATAATCATATATAACAAAATTATAGTTAAAATTATTACGAACTCATTTTCATATGAGGTACGCAGTTGAGTTCATTTTGGCAGACTCAACTATTGCGGCAGTTTGAAATCTAGCATTTTACATTGTTCACGGTACGTAAAATTGCAGTTCGACCGCAGTTATTAGTTTATAGGACCAACTCTTTAGTTTGTGTATGACAGGCGACTGGTAACACAGCATTAAGGCAACGTTTTATCTGATATTTTATTTCTCCAATAAAAATATTAAAGCGATGAACACATTTTCATCTGTCATGCAGAAGCAAAATCCACAGATTACACTTGTAACCCCCAGGGCAAGGGTGATTCAACTGTTCATATGACATAACTCTCAAGTGCCTGCTCATATTAGCAAATGCACAGCAAACGCGCTTTACAATTTACCGAGTTCGTACGCACAAGCACCCTTTCCCATTCGCGCTGCGCTCGAAAACCGCAACACGAGACATAAAATCATAGATATATTAACACCATTTCAATAGATGAGCAAAACAGCCGTCTTATCCAACCTAAAATATGAATTCCTCATGCATTTTCAATAAGTTCGAGATAATGCGCCCAACTGCTAATGCTCTTGCAGCATGCAGCTGCGGCAAAGTTTCTAACTAGCACTGGCGCTGCACGCAACTTCAGTGGGCGCGGATTACCCATGGGCGAATGGCATCGTTAAGCTCGCGGCTTAGTATAACGAAAGCATGCCGCCAGCAAAAAGACGCTTTCTGTTATGTGACTCCTTATATCAACAGCGTTCCGTACACACTAGACTGCCAAACCCAATAAATTCAAACACGCAAGGCGCAAGCTAAGCACGCTTCGCATAGGCTCAGATTCATGGGCTGGTAAACAAACCATTTTATGCGTCCCCTCGCCTCAGGTTTTCTTGAAGATACCGTGGTTCTGGCAGCGTTTGCGATTTTCAAAGCTCTTATGGATAGCGGCAAGTGATAAAATCACACGCAGTTATCGCGACGACTGACTTTTTCGATTGACATCGAGAGACACGACGCGCTTGCATAGTCCGTTGTCAATCGCGTCGGCGAAACGCCGCGACGACTTCCTGGCGATAGCATGTCATATAGGCAGAATGTGCACCTAAGTTAGAATTGACTTACCGTGGAGGATTTGTTGTTACATCCAACGAATGGTGAACGACTGCCTTGTGGTCGCAGCGGCGCGAGATGGCTGATACACGGTCTCCCTTGGATGGCCTTCGTTTCTGCTCCCTGAACGGATCACCTGCTGTGCTGGTCCGCGATGTTGTGCGCGCGCACGGTGGGGCAACTCCGAGTGAAAAAGTAGAGCGCTGGCTCCGCTTTCTTTTGCACTGTGGGTGCCTGTTCTCTTAGAAGCAAAGCGGCGTGCTGCTTGCTCAGTGTGCGCGAGTGATACACCGCCATGTTCGGAGCCAGCCTCCAACAGTTGAAGCAGGAACGTACGCTACGTTTTATTTTTTGTTGCCGCAAGAGTAGAACGGGCATTCCACTCTCTCTCAGAAGGGCAGAGTGAAAAGCACATTTCACTCTCTCCTTCCTGACCGAGTGAACAATGCATTTCACTCCACTTGACTTTTTGAGAGAGTAAAACAATGCTTTGAAAAGTCGGCCCCTTTACTCCTGCGATACTCTTTGTATTTGATAGAGTGCATAACCACCTATTCACCCCCAAAAAAAGCAGCTTCTTTTCCCATCCTTTTCTTTTTTTATAACGCCTGCAAAGCAAGGAACGGCTGATTGCTTTTGTTGTTCATCAATGCCCTCCTGCCCCGTTCTTTTTTTTGTAAATTTTCCCTCCCTTCTAATATCGCTCCTGTTCACTATTCCTTTTCTATGTAGCTTTGCTCTTTAGAGCCGGCAGGTGTTGTGGCCCCCCTGATGACAGTTGCAAGCTAGCCCTCTTATTCTCTGTGGTTCTTTTTATGCATATAAACAAATAATAACAACACATGTCGGTAACATCAAAAGCAAAATGGCGACGATGCACTAAGATTTTTAGTCTTCAGTTCTTGCTCAAGATCCTCTTCCCCACTAGTGAATAACAAATATTCTGACCTGTGATTTACTAATGGAATTTTATTTTCTCTCAATTACTTTTGTTCACGATGGATATTTTGTGTATAGCACGCAGGCTCTGCCTTTAATGGCTATCGTCCTTCGTTCAAATATTACAGGACCACGAGTCATAGGTTGTGCAATATGAAAATGCTGTCAGAAGGCAAAGCATATACGTGCATAAGCGCATGTTACGGAATCAGTAACCTTGAAATGTCATCAGAAAAGTAATGTAATAATGTGCAGGCTCAGGCGCCCACGATTGTGCAGTTTGGAAACGACCGCCGAAGAACACTGTAAAAACATGCGTTTGCTCGTGCATAGCCAAGAATCTGCAATCTTGAAATGTCATAAGAAAGCTATAAACACCTGCGCGGGCATAACCGAGAACGTGACACGTTGAAATGCCAGCGCTAGGAAACCTTATATAATAATATTTGGGGTTTTACGTGCCAAAACCACTTTCTGATTATGAGGCACGCCGTAGTGGATGACTCCGGAAATTTTGACCACCTGGGGTTCTTTAACGTGCACCTAAATCTAAGCACACGGGTGTTTTCGCATTTCGCCCCCATCGAAATGCGGCCGCCGTGGCCGGGATTCGATCCCGCGACTTCGTGCCCAGCAGCCCAACACAATAGCCACTGAGCAACCTCGGCGGGTAGGAAACCTTATCAGCGACTGCGGTGGTAAGAGCAAGGTGGAATTTTGAAATTTCTTCAGAATCCAACTGCACAAACGTGTGTGCTCGTATGTCTGAGAATCTGCTATCTTGTAATGTCCCAAGAAGCTTCCCACAATTTAACGACGCGTATACGGATGCTACAGTTTAAAAAGCTTCGCGTGAGACATGAATCTTCGCGTGAGAGCCACAAAAATAGCCTAGAAGACTTGCGAAACCTTGCACAATTCCAGCCAATTTTCTAATAACGGCTGCAAGATGTTTGCGTAGTAAATTATTGCAAATGTCCCAGGTAACCGACACACGCTAAACTTTTCACTCGCAACCCTTAATGATGACCGCACCCCTTATTATTGCTAAACATGAACTCGGTGGCAGTAATACTTCTCCCAGGGCAGCTTAATAGCACTCTATGGGGTTCGCCCGACACCTTCATGATTCATTTAGGAGCTGGAATACGCGATTTAATTAAATGACTGTAAATAGACCAGAAAAAATATATATTTGCTTCTTTATCACCTATAATTCACTCAGCATATACACAAAATATTGTTACGAAGAGAAAGCGCAAGGCAAAGACGTATGTACAGCTATTTACATGTGAAAGGTTAGTGGTAAACGCGCGGAACGATGCACATGTCACACAGCTTGCTTGCTGCTAGCTTGTTCCTCCACTTGTGGCGCTCACCCACCACGGAGAATCGGCCAAGAAGCTGGCGCTGAAAATGTTAAAGGGAAGTGCTGGAGAGAAAAACCTAAGCGAAAAAGTAAGTGAGGGTGAGGTACAATCTTTGTGATAATCAGAAAATGGATTTACTTGGCAGATACAGTAAGATACTTTACAGTGACTACACGTAAACAGCAAATTTCGTGGTATATTTTTTGTGGTGTTAGAATAATTCCGAACACACGATCAGCCAATCAGTGAGCTCTCCAATTAATGATTTTGACAGCTCCCGTTGACACTCTGTCATGTATTCTTCGTCTCTGTCTTGCACGCACGGTCCTGTCCAAATGCGCCGTAGCAACACAAAATTCGTGCCAATAGGTCAGGAAGTACAAATTAGGTGACTTTAGTGACACAAGGCCGGCTTTCTATGTGCTTTTTATTAGTCATAGATATATGGAGAAATTTGGTGTTAAGTAATTATCACCAAAGTCCATAATTAAATCAGAAACTTCAAATTTTGACTACAGGCTCTTCCTAACATTCCCTCTATTTTCGTTACATGTAACCTCTGCGGCGCATTCAGTTCTTCCAGGATACGGGAGCATACGACTTATGACCGAGAAAGATAGAAATAAATAATGTACAGAAATGGAGTGAGGTTAGCCAGAGGTCAGTTTCGACTGATTACCCCGAACAGAAAGAACGCGTATCAACCTTCCTTCACACCTACACTCAAGAAACTTTGTTCGCACATCACCCATAGTACGTGCCCTAGCACATACAAACAAATTTAATTTTGTTGCCACGTTTAGTTCTTCTTAAACAGCGGATAAAGTACGGAATTCGCATAACGCATCTAAAACAAAAAGAAAGACAAGAAAAATATTTTTTCTTGCGTAGCGTCTATGTAAAATATAAATTCACATTGTATTAGTATGAGCATTAAAAGATCTGTGTATAGTTGTAGATTTCGGCTACTCCTTAGGCAGTGCATACCTTTTTGACAGCAATATTGTGTGGTATAATTTTCGAGAAACTCGCCTTAGTAAGCGTTTCGAAGTACCTCACTGTTCCAAGAACGATCCTTAGGCAGTGTGAAAGAATACAATTCACGGTTTCCCACTATGGCATGCCTCATTTTCGATCATGGTTTTATCACGTAAAGTCCTAGAATTTAATCTAATTATTTAAGGTTCCCACCCGGCACCCCAATTAATTTCATTTGCTGATCAGTTGAAAGTTTGTACTCACACCTATCGCAAGCTGTCTTGAATTACGCAATTAATTGCCGCTTTACCGTTTGGACCGCGCATTCAATCAAGCTTTTATCATCATCTACAGAACATCTACTAAGTTAATGGAAATATTCCTACTCGTTAGGTACTTTCGCTTTCTCGTGGCGATTTATGGGTGACAGCTAACACGGATGAGATAGTGCTCATTTTGGACTGAGGAGGTCGACAAGTTTACATCAGTTTCTCGCCACAGACGCCGTAAAAACTCTGCACCTTGCAACAGTTTCCAGCGACAATTACCTAAATATTGCAACAGAAAGCGTTGCTGTGGTATGTATTACGTCTGTGAACTGTGGAAAGAAAACTGCCGTACGGAACAAAAATTTTAATAGCAACACCGCACTTAGCAGCATGTTTTTCAGCCCAGATTCCGCGGAACTTGCATATGATAGGCGCAAGGTTTATATCGAAGCAATATGCTTTGACTGCCTGCTGACTTTAGTATTGCGACTAAAGAATGCAATGCAATTTCAAATCTTCTAAAGCTTAGTAAATAATTATTGCATGGACAGTTATCGTGTAACATGCGATTTGCGTTACATCTACGAAACTTCGTCAGCAGAAATTGTGATTACATTTCGAGTAGTTAAGATGAAGTTACAAATCCCATGGTACTTCCTGAACAATGTGTCGTTGGGGCGCTTCGCAGCAAAGTTACACATATCGAAGCTTAAACGAGAGATAATCGATCGTTCATGAGCTTCTCTTGCGTTGGATGGACAGATGAGTGTTTCTGGAAACGAAACTGCAAACTCGCTTTCCCAATCCTCGTTCAGTAGCATCGCACACTCTACCTGTGTCTCCAGCAAGCGAAGTGGAGTGAACGGGGACTGCCAGCTGAAGAGTCGTCGCCAACAGCAGAATCCGTGACACCGTCATCGCGATCAGGAATAACGCGCGGCTCGAGCGATAAGGCGCGCCGTTCCTTACGGTTCCTACGATCCTCTCTCCGGCGGCTGCACACTCCAGCACGTACTCCCATCCGAGGAGACAAAAGGTCCAGCGCCCTTCAACCGAGGCACGCGAAGGATGTTGCTGAACAGCGAGAAGCCGTCGCGTCTCATTGTGCGGGAGCGCGACATTGCGCGCAACGCGGCCCCGCCGTCGAAAGACGCCCGTCAAACCGGCAATTATGACTCGATTTCGCGTCGATGCGACGCGACGTAAACCGCATATCGTGTTCCTACTTTTGAAAGGCTGCTTTGTTTGCCCGGCGACTTGCGTGACGAGTTGACGGCTGACAGGGCAAAATTAAAGAGCCACCGCCGGACACGCAGCATGCAGGCGTTCTGCTACGTGCGAATCCTCTCCGTGTGTGCGGTCCTGCGGAAAGTATATTGATTTATGGTTCTTTGCGACGTTCCCCGTACACCGCTGAAGTCTATCTTTCGCACGCAGCGTCTCGCCTGCTCCCTTCCCTACCCCTCCCTCCTTTCTTTTTTTTCACGCGAGCCATGATGCTCATAGGGCTTTGTCTTTCAATGTACAAGCAGAATGTTTCATGTCACTCGAAGTGATGATTTTAAAGACGTGGTTGACCGTAGCTGGATAAAACCAACGACATATGGTTTGACATCGTGTGACGCTCCACGACATATGTTTATATATATATATATATATATATATCTGCTTACTTAGTTGACTGAGATCAATGATTCAAAATTTTTGATTCAGTTTGATTTTGATTGATTCAATCAATGATTCACTTTAGGGCGAAGTGCGTTTCCTTAGGTTGTAAAAGAGGTTCAGAAACAACCAGTCCAATTTTTGTGGCAACGTACGTACATGCTGCGAGGTGATATTTTTAGGCGTTAAAGAAATCCCGCGAAATACGAAATAAAACCGCGTGACTACGCTCACGCGCTATCGTTATGCAGCGCTCTCAAGCGTGCTTCGAGCCCATCGCTTATCAGGGACGACGGCGCTTCCTTTCCGTGTGCCACCGCCAAAGATGCTGTCGCACTGTGAAGCCGACGCCTAGAGCCGCCGCCACTCACTTCACTACGGTCCGCTGGCTCGGTGCCTTTGCCTCAAAAAAAGGGGGGGGGGGGGAGGGACTGTTTAACGGTCTTCGGCAAGTTACGCATCAAGGGCTCTATTCTCGACACGCATGGCGGCTGCTTGGCGGCCATTATCCGCCATGTTGACTCTCTCATTGGCTCTCTAGAGGTAACATGTTTTAAAATTTGTGCCAGAAAGCAAGTTTTGCAAAATGCAATTTCGCATTTTCATCAAGATGACGAAACGTGACGTGGAGCTGCAAATTTTATCGACTAATAAATTTTTTTTTTGCTGTTGGCAGCTATATTGCGACGTTAGCGCTTCAAAATCGAAGTAAGCGGTACCATGTGGAAGCCACTGCAATGCATCTGCAATTTCGCGATTATGTGGAGGCGATCCAAGATAGCTGCCATGACAGCTTTCTGATTGGCGGAACTATGCCGTGGTGAGCGTCACATGAAGGGCCTTTTCGTAAACGTCAACTTGAGGTTGTGTGACATTGTACTGGGTCGCTATTGCAGATATTTTCTGCCATAATTTGAGGTGCCATGAGCCGCGCGAATTATGTTAACGTACAACAATATGCAATGGCGGCTGAGCGGCCCACGTATCGCCGCATTTTCCCCGTTGTTTGGGCCCATGAAAACCTTATTTTTCTTTTTATAAAGCGTGCTCATAGTACTTGCATCGCTCTAGGGCGGTGTTGGCATGCGCGTTTTGGGCCATCATTTTTTAAACACGTTTATTAGATATAATATTGATTGAACATTGCAAACTTTCTTTGACGTTTACCACTTTTCGGTATTGCGCTTGTATTGTAATAAAGATTAATGACTTTTCGCATCATCTGAAGATATGGAAACGGCGCCTTTATAACTTATAAAAAAGGAATGCACGCAATGCGGCGCCTTGAAGTTTCTTCCCGCGATGCGAGCAAGCAGCGAAGCGAGCAAGGGATGGCAGTGCCGGCGTTTGCGTCGATAAAGCGGATGCATCGGGCGCGCGCGACGCTATCAGTGATATTTGGCCATTCCTGAACGAGCCGAGTGTCGGGCTGACTCACTTGCGTTTCGCAAGATGCCAATAGCGTTTCCCCGAGCGCGCGTTCATCACCACTGGGCCTCTTAGGTTTCCGGAGTTCTGGCAGCCCGCCGGCAGCCAGACGACGGCCATCTAGAGGCTCTACTCTCGACACGCATGGTGGCGGCACGGCCGCCATTATCCGCCGTGTTGACTCTTTGATTCGCTGTCGAGAGCTCACGTGTCTTGAAATTTGTTGGATCACCCATGCCGACTCCACTCCCGTAATAATTACGGGTGATTTGAACATAGACGTGTCTCGGCCCGACAAAAAGTGGTTTTTGACGTGTCTTGGAAAGGTTCGCCATTCAGTGTTACACAAAAATCAGTGTGCCCACGGCGCGTCATCAGTCGTGTAAAGACCTCACATTGGCCTAGAACCTTACCAGTGTCACCACAGAGCCACTGGCCGTATATCATAGCGATCGCAAAGCCATAGTTACCTTGGCGACCAAATATTAAATCCAAAAAAGCCAACAAAAAAGGTTAAAATCGAAAAAGAATTGGGTATCGAGTTTAATAAAGCAACAAAAAGATCGTGGGAAAACAAAATTCATTGTGGAATGTCTCTTTCACATTCAGTTAGCCTATTTATTTTAACATATCACGACAAATACAACTCCGCTGGTCACCCACCTTCACAGAGTGGAATGACTCTGAATTTTTCATCAGCGGTACCGTTGCACATGAAATCAAGTTATAACTCGGGCAGACCGATAGTGACGAGCACATGTGTCAGTCATCGAAAGTCTGATCTGCGGATCAGGCGCATCGGCTATTTACGCATGGCTCAGTGAGCCTTCCAGCCTAATCGCTGGTGTTCGTGTCGGTTCTCTAATGTGCACCGCCATTCGCGCCATGCCGGCCATCTCACTAAACGAGGCTCGGCGACAACATAGGCAACAGATAGAAACAGCGACAGCACTGGAGAAACATCGGATACAAAAACGCGCGTCTTTCGCCGAGCGATGACCCTCAGCATTTCATAGCCGTTCAAATACGGCAACCGCAAAAGCAAAATATTTACGCGCGGCAATATAAATTAGAATATATGCTGCGCACGTTTACTCTCTTAAGTTCCAACTTTTATTCTTTAATTGTTCTTGTGTTCCCCTATATAGACAAGAAAATATTTTACACCCGTAACTCTTTAAATACGAAAGTATAAATACCCCAAAAATGTTTACATTCTGTCTAATTGTGCAAACACGTCAAGAATAAGCATAATCAACGAAAAGAAAAAATATTTTGCACAAACTGTTTTAGTAGTAGGAGGGAAAACTCAGACAGAAAAATGGAAGTGGGCTTCACCCTAAGTCGCCTATAGTTTCCTTTTGAAGTTGTGCCGACAGCCGTTGGGACATGTGTATAATAGGTGTACATTTTATTCGGTTCGCATCACGGGTTCGACACTACTGCAGCCGGAGATGTTAAATTCGTCTGCCTCCTCTGACCGTGCTTTAAATCAAAAGCGAGTCACGTGCCAAACGTCTTCTGGCTCGTCATGTAGTCCTGTTCTAAGCCAACAAATGATGATGCTGGCTCTCTGTCATTCAGTGTTCGCCGAAGATGTTCAGCCAAAAGCTTTGTACTCAATAAAGAAACTCGGCAAGAAAAAAGACTTTCTGGTTTGTTGCCTGTTGGCAACATTTGTCAATGAAGCGTTAAGGGCAACGGGTTTTCGCACGGCTAACAAACACCCTTCCCTTCAGCTATAAAATTCATTATGGTACTCAACAGCTTAAACTGTATCTGCGTTGAAGAAAAGGCGTAGTTGCGAACTGTGTATTGATTTTGACCACCTGGGGCACACATAAATTTCTAGTAATGCAGCTTCACCGCGATAACTGTTAAACTTTACATTACACGTTTATAGTGTCGTCTGCCGCAGCTATCATCCTGTTTACCTGCTAGAAATAGCCGGCAAGAAGGAAAACTTCGTTTGTCACGATGGAATGTTTGATTTTCCCCTTTAAATGTGAGGCATTACGCGCGGTAGAAAGCAGCATGCTTTGTACACCCATAATGGTGTTAAAAATCATCAGTGTGTAAATAGTACTTGCCCCATAATCCGGGACTTAATCTGTTTGATGAAGGCTACAGTTGGAGAAACTGCACTTGACAGCATTGTGTTTACCTAATTTTTCATTTGCCATCTTTCAGACAGCGAAGACAAATTGTTAAAGACCTTTCCAGTTTAGGCACTCAAGACAATCTTGCCAACTCTACTTTTGTTCTTCTTGGTGACTTCAAAGTCGTTTCAATTCGCCGGCCTGTCCTTTCCTTTAATGGGGAGACTTCTATAAGCAAGACGATGATTGATTTTACTACGCTGAGCAGTTTTCTTGACAAATCCTTGTAACTTTGCGCTGGAATACCAGGAAAGAAAAATAAATCTTAGAATGATTTCACCAGCTTACTAGGGGCACAAGTTCACCACAATGCACAGCGTCGGTCGACTGAAGACTAATCGTGAGCATTCCTTATGTTAACATTCCTTCAGTTGCATTACTGCAGTTTAGAGCTCAGGCATTGCAATCGAGGTGATTAGAGCAGCCCTTAACTCGGGGCTGCTGATTCTGCATCTCTTTTTACTCTCTTTCGTATCATTTCAAGTAGCCCAGATGCCTAAACGACTAAACGCCCTCTTAGACTTTGTATTTCTCGGTGGTAACTTCTCTAATTTAGGAAACAAATTTGAGTCGTTGCCAAAGTATCACCAATGGCAATTTTCGAATTTGCGAGCACCTAAAGGAAGACTAAACAATTTTTGGCATAGGCGTATTCAGCACCGCTTCGGTGAAAAGAAAATGAGACAGACGACCAACTGTTTTCATGAAACGTTTTTCTTGCCTGAACTTGTTCCTTCACCAAAACAAAAAAGAAACCGGCAGGCCGCAATTAAAATCCCCGTTAAAATTGGCTGGTGACCCTGCCGTCGTGTCCGAAGGTCAAAACTCCGAAGGTCAAAATATACTAGGCCAGGACTTTTAGTTCTCTATGCACGCGATAACGTTCGCAGGTCACCCGGCAGTCTCGTTTAGCAAAGTGACGTTTCTGTATTGTACCTCGAATATCGTTCATACTTACGATTTTGTGAACACCGCAACGCGCTCAATACATATCGTGTTTTCTGTTGGCACCTCCCAAGTGGGTGAAGCACGCCTATAACACCATAAAAAATGCTTGAGCGATGGTGGGATCGAACCCATGTCTCCCAACACAACAGATCAATGCTCTGATCATCGGGCCATGAATGCAAGCACGCTTCTCTCGTGCCAAGGCAGCTTTTCGAAGCGACTCTCGCGTGCCAATTCCTCGCATCCTTTGCTTGTGACCGCTAGCGCTTTGCAACGCTGCGTTAGGCTGCACTGAGTTTGCGATCGGCCCATGTTTTCAGGCCGGAAGGTTACACCACCAAAGTGGGTGATGTACGCCTATAACGAAAACTGCGCGCAATAGGGCACATTTGCCGCATCTGCGAATTCACAATTACAATATCGCTAGTGCGAAAAACCACACTCAAAATCCCGCAATTCAGGCTCCAGGCAGATTGGGTGGACAACACCTCGACGCGCACTACGTCTCAGGGGTCAAATACATGATTTTGCGGCTTCAATTGGGTAAGCCTCCATGTTTTATTACCCTTTCCACTCCTACAACCTGACTTCTGCTAGCAACAAATTTTTTTCCTATTACATAAATACGTCTGTCTAATGCTCGTCGCCAATTTCATATCATAAGTATGTGTCATGCATAGGACGACGAAGAAGAAGAAGCTCACAGCGAATGGATGGTGCAGCTCGCCTGTCTCTCAGCTGAAATTATCAACAGGTTTGTTCCTTTCTTTTTTAAGCTATCTATTCATACATTAAAATTAAGTACGGCACACTTTAGCCTACTGTGGCGCCCCTGGCGTTTTCAGAATGACAGCGACGAGATCACTTAGTTTCTGCTGACGTGCAGTGTCAGTTTACAGGCTGGTCATCTTTTCGCAGTTATTGGAAACAAATGACTTTCACTTGTATCTGATTCCACGAATACAAATCATACGGCGAGACATATGAAACGGACGCTGCGTATCAATAGCTCATTTGACGGCCACATCGTGAACGGACAGGCATTCCTTTCCTGCTTTCGCCAGCCAGGTTGCTGCAATCGCATGGCGTACGATAATAACCATATGGGAATCAGAACACAGTTTGACTGCGTCTTATTTTGTCATGCTGTACCCGACAACTTCGCGAAGACTTAAGTCGTAACATAGGGACTCTCTAGATATTCTCCAGCTTCATATCACTGCAATAGTGAAAACACGAGCAGAAGTATTGGATGTTAGATAAAAATTTAGAGACCGGCACAGTTGTATCTGTCAAACTTAACAGTCCGCTGCCATATGCAGGCGCTCTCACAAGAAGGCATCATTTCGAGTCACTTCCAGTATTTACAAGAAAAAAAAAACTACAAGAAGCTTTGGCTCGAGTGCTCCCATCTAATTACATGGAAACAGAGAAATTATTTTTCTAGACAGCCACTGCACGAATTTTGGTGAGGTGCATTGAACTGAAAAGAAAAGAAAGCTACCATCCACTGACTGTAGAAAGCTGATTTCCTTTAATCATATGTTTTGTGAAAAGTTGAAATTCGCCAAGTTTGAAAACACAAGTATGAAGTTTACAATTTAAGACAGGTAAAGCGCGAATATAACAAGGACAGCGGAAAGAATGAATTCCTGCTGTAGTGCTTCCTTTACCAGCACTAAACTATGTCGTCATTGCAGATGATGCAAGGCCAGAGGAAGGAACCACCTCCTTCTTTTCGCAAGCTCTACACTAGGAAGAATAAGGAGCAGCAACTGAATGAAGCATCGGGTAAAGACTTCCGCTTGCTAGCGTAGTGAACTCATCCCGATGCCATAAACGTTATTTTCTTCTGCATATGTGGGACAAGAACACGCACGTATTGCAATAATGCTTCCTACGAGGCATACCTGTGCATTACCGTAAGTCCGTGCGTGGCTTGCAATACTTATGCAGAAATAACACTGTCTGCATAACCACTTCTTATTTTTCACGTCGCAATACACTGGCAGAGGTCAGAAATTTCGAGAATGCTGAAATTTTCTTTTGTACACTACAGTCGGGCAACTCCCTACCCCGAGTATTATGGTCTTACCTAAGGAGAACTCTTTTTGAACTTCATCACTGTGAAAATATCCGACTTATTTTGTTGATGTATTGCGCTGGGACAATTCCTGTCAACGACGCTGCTAGGCAAAAAAAAAACACTAAACTTCCACAGCCCTTAACAAATCACTTAGCAGAGTGTTTGCCGAACATAAGGCTTGGTTTTGAAGTTAGGTAAGCGTTCCGGCATAAAATAGCCTGCCCTTAAATCCTAAATTGAACTTTCCTATGTTTCGGCACGCGAGAAGTGTGCGCCTTAGATGATTGCTTCCATTGCTTTCTCACTACGCATTGCTCCGGCCACGCAAGCATTCGCCAGTGATGTCTTGCTTCGTGTCCTTCACTGCACCGATATGTTCGGTCCGTATTTGTTAATGAGGCAGACTCCTGTTAGATCTGATTGACTTTTGAAGCCACGAGACAACTAAAAACTTTGTGGAAAATTCTTCCAGAGACCTGATAAAACATCACTGATGCAGCGTCTCTGTAAATTACTTTCGTTAGTATCATGTGCTAAAAACCAGTTTCGTTACCGAAACACACTGACGAACATATAAAATCAGGAGGCCGATAGTTGCGTGGAAGCTGAATCTTGGATAGCTACGTCATATTGCGACATCTTAAGTTCACGTCTCCCTTGAGTTTGTTAATGGACTACGCGATAGTCTCACACGAAATAATATCAGTTTGATCAAAAGTGGGTGGCTACACGATATTTAAACCATTGATATATGCTGCTCTATGCATATTACATTGTATCCTTCAAATTCAGGCGGCTTCTTCTCATCTTTCCTTTGTAATTAAATTTTGTTAGCTAATAGAAACGGCGTCTACACAGTACACAATGGGGACAAGGAGGACATATTATTTGGAAAAAACCTAGTGATGCTCACTCCAAGTGTAGCAGCTGGCTGCGCGCAACCCACAGGACCACTCGTACCAATAGGAACGTAATAGGAATTTATGTGATCTTTAAGTTCTTTTAATGTTTCACTGAGATTCGACTCTTACTGTGAAGATCACTACGAGACGTTAAACGCCGTATCATTGGAGCAACGTTCAGCAGGGCCAGAACAGGAGCAGCAGTAGGAAGCCGAAACGACGCAGTAATACTAATGCACCTGCCCTCGCCTCCACCTTACGCATTGTTCTCCTCCAAAGTACACTGTTGTATATACCGATATTTAAAGAAGTATGAGCGCCTTTTAAACATTTTCTTTTTTGAGCTTCTGTTATAACTTGCGCTTGGTCGCTTTACGTCTCTTTTCAGTATTGGAATGGGCATTCGTAGATATTGAGCATTTTCAGATTGCATCGCGCGCTGTCCATTGCCGCAGCCATGTCTAATCGTGCCTTGAAAATGCTCTAGAAGAACACCTAAAAGAAGCACGAAATACAAGCATTGAATCAACCCAGATTGTGAGCGTACCTTTCTAGAAAGTATACAGCGTTCTTTCATGCAAAGAGACAACACGTACAAGGTTATCGGACCAAGAGAGAGATCAGTTCAGAACGCTATAAGACAGAATCTTCTCTAGCTGTGGAATAATGTCGCTTGCTCGCTAGCGAATTTCGCATCGCCTTTATAAACCAGCCCTCGCACCACCAGGATCTTTTTGAGTAATCCCGTGAAAACGCGATTCCTGGCATCGATCTGACAAGCGTCTGTTCGATTCGGTTTTATATCTCCTGGCTTGCAGTTTTGGAAAAAATGCCTCGACTACTCTAGTCTCTTCACTTTTGCAGAAAAATCATGAAACAATGTGAGACAAGGTTCAGTTAAATCTTCGCTTTAAGCTCGATGCTCAACGAGTTTGTAGCCGCACATCATGATACCTCACAAAAGAAGAACACAATGTACACTCTTATGAAGATCAAAAGTCAAGATGGGGGCAGAAGTACGCGCTTAACTATTGTCATAGTTAAATGTTGCAGTTAAATATCTCCCAAGGCATCGCACCATCTTTACGCTCTAAAGCCTGACCAACAGACACAATAAAATTTCCAAGTAGTTCGAGAACATAGCATCAAAGAAGTTATCCCAAAAACAAGCCAACAAATCAGATGCACACTCATCACACCGAATAGACCAAGTAGTGCCAAGTCAATGACGGTGCTAAGCAACTCAGCTGCAATGTATCATATATCTCAACAACTGTTGTCACAGAGTTGAAGGAAAATTTACAACCGCAATGATCAAGTTTGGTAGTTGAACGCCACTGTGCACAGCTCTCACTCTGTGCCCCTGTAAAGGGGCAAATTCATTTTAAGCTTTATTGTCGTGTCCGAGACTTCATGCGCTATTCTACGGGAAACGCGATCCTAAATGGATACCCCTATACCTAACTCAAACCTCATACTACTAATGATGGTCGTAAAACTTTAGAAATCGCCAGCGCAACAACTTGCAACATCTCTCTAATATTATTGTAAGTCTTGCTACGGCTCTTCACTCGATCCTGAAAAGTACAAAACATTTGATCGGCGATAATTACTATCTTGCCTTCTTTCCTAAAACCATCTATAACTCACGACCACATTATTCGTTACCACTTATTATGCTCGTTCTAATTATTAGTTACCTTTTAAGCTTGCTCTAAATATTATTGTTCTTTCACATACTTGCCATCGATTCTTTTCCATGCTGTTGAAATCGTTGGGAACCCTTTAACAGTGTTGTGTTTAACAATGTAAAGTGTCTGCATTTTATATGTACTGTATAATCAAATCTACGACAAACTTCACGTATGGAACTCGACCACAAAGCGGAGAAAAAGCACAGGGCTCATTGCGGCGCAACGCTTTTGTTCAACGTGCAGGACGAGCGGTCCTTCAGCCAGCGCCCGCTGCAGCTCCTACCGCAGGCGCAGCCCAAGCAGGCGCGATTCCCGCAACATCCGGGGCGGCGCATGTTGCTGGCATGCGCTGCACCGGCAATAAGGCTCCCAAAGTGCGCCACCGTGCGCCACCTGCTCAGGCACCCGCGATGCCTACTGCACTGAAGGAGAGACAGCTCGCCAACGAGCACTCGACCACGCCGCTCTCAGATGACCAGGGGGCGCAGAGCGAGCGGCTGATGATCGCCCTGCTGGCCGTCTGCGCGCTCATCGCCGTCCTGGTCATAGTCTATCTCCTGCTCGTGCTATCCAGGGAGACCTGGTATCACAACGTTTTCCCGACGCGGAGTGATCCCAGAATGTGAGCAATCAACGATCGATCGCAGCTGTCGTGTAACTTCGCGAATATCTCTTTTAGCGCGAACCATACTTTTCATCAGCTTAGCGCTTTGCAGATATATATTTGCTACCCGTTACGTCTAAATTTCTAGTGCACCTTGTTCGAGTTTCGGCCAGTTTACTCCGCTTTCAGGATTAGCCCATGCAGCTTCACACCCTGGGAGTGAGCACGACGCCAGCGTCCTCATCAAGCGGCGATGTCGCTTGCTTCATAATGGTCGGGTGGTGTGGCGTTATCAGTCACGTCTGTTAAGGGCATTGCGCACTACGGCAGTTCGATTCCGGTTCATGGGTGACAGTGGATGGCATGTATTACTCGACAGGGATTAGCAGCGTCAGCTTTTTACATGTCTGGAACCACCTATGAACTTCACCTACGTGTCTACGAGACCGCAACCGGTCTGTTTTTGAGGTATGCTGTGACTGCGCCACGTCGTAATAACCTGAGACAAATACCTGGGTACTATGCGATTCGCTAACAGAAAGCATTGCAAGATATTGGCAGTCATCTACCTACCCGCTGGGGTTGCTTAGTGGCTATGGTGTTGGGCTGCTGAAGGCGAAGTCGCGGGGCTAAGTCCTAGCCACGGTGGCCACATTTCGATGGGGGCGAAATGCGAAAATACTCGTGTTTTCAGAATTAGGTGCACGTGAAACAACCCCAGGTGGACCATATTTCCGGAATCCCCCACTACGGCATGCCTCATAATCAGATCGTGATTTTTGCGTGTTAAACCCCATAATTTATTTTGATTTAGTAGTCACCGGCCCCGTGACAGGCGTTGATTTGGCTTCATTTTGAATCTTACTGCGAAAATTCATGCGCTGGCTCCTTATGACAGTTTGCAACAAGTACTTGAGCTCTGTGAATGAGGGCTCTCACAATGTGGGCGCCACATGTACCACAATCGCAAAGGCGGCGGTTGTATAGGCGGTAAAGCCGTGCGATCCTCTTTCAAGGTGCTTACAACCAGAGATTGTGCGCTCAAGGAGTCTGAACTGCACAGCTCCCGCTCTGGTTTCCGCAGTGTTGACTTCGTCATCGCGCATGAAATGAGCACCATGTGCTGCAACATACTCGCCCGGTTCGACGATAGCAGTCGCCGTATCACGTTCAACTACAGCGTGTGTACAACTACAACGAGCCGTTCAAAGGTGCGATCTACATGGTTCGTGCAAACCTGCGACAGTTGCTTCCTGTTCGCGCCGCCGACGTGTAGGAGAGCAGCAAGCTTCGAGACAGCGTCTTCGACCTGTAGGTCACCTGGAACCATTCGTACTAGTTCTCTTTGACTTGGATCGTGCCGCGAAAGGATATCAGGTACATTTGCAACCATCCTTAACAAACTCGGCGATCATGGGGTGTTGAACGACGAACAGCTGCATCTAGTAGAGGCGGGGTTTGTAGCCATGGAGGACGCCTTGCTGATTTGTCCATCTGGCGTGTGCACGTCTACTCTCATAGGAAAGCCGAGGAATTCAACTGCAAGGCCCGGCTGGCTGGAGTGACAGCGCCATCAGGACTTGTGCCGGTGACCTCTTTACCGAAACACGCAACGTGAGCGAAGAGGAGGCTGAAATCTTCAAGCTGCATCGTATGCCCACCATTAAGATCAGCGTATTCCAAAGGCGGATCTTGTTTTCGCTAGCCCGCTTTATAAGATTGGTTTGAACGTCCACGCTTCAACGTGCTTCAGGTTGCCGAAGGCACCGTTGTGCCGTCGGCAACCTCAAGTACATGAAGTACAATTAGTTTGGACTAATGTCCATAGTGATTGGCGTTCTCACTTTTACGTGATGGGGCGTGTCCCCATGACCAAAAGAAACACCTAGGCGGCAAGAAACCAGAAACAATGTTGCACTGAGTCCCGATCTAGCTTCTCGCTGTGTCTGTGAAGTTATATTGGCGGAGCGGCGTCACTAGTAGCGAGCATTAAGTTTTTGCTGGTCCAGGCGAGCGACACCACCGCCCTCAACCCTTACAGCAATCAATACAGATATGCTGTTTTAATTTTGTTGGTTTTCTTTTACTCGGAACAGAATGTCTGATGAGATACAATTGATTGGGGAGCCTCAAAGGGGCTCTTACGATAAGCTCGCCTAGAAGTGCGTACGTGGAGACATGGGTAGCGCTGTGTACGTGCCACTTAGCCAGGTTGCGAGTATTGAAGAACTGAACCAGCGATCGCAGACAACATTACACGTTCACGAAAATCCGTACAGTGACCTGTCGGAATATTTTCGCACGTTGCCCGTAATATATATATATATATATATATATATATGAAGATAGATAGATAGGACGTGCATCTACCAGGCGGCTCCCCATACTAGCATGAGGGGTGCTACCGGTGGTGTTGCAGGCGTCACATAACGATTGCGGACGAGATGAAACGGGCGGAACGCCGTCGGCATTTCTTAATTTATATTTGTCTATGCCTGTCAAATGTTCATGGCGAGTGACTGTCTTTTATTATGTGAAACCTGTGTTATTGTAGCAGTTAGATACGAACCTGTAAGCTGGTTTGCTAACAGACAACTACGAAAAATTGGCGTATAAGCGATGCTTTCTTTGATATATACTGAAATGTCTTTCGCTTCTTCTTTTATTTTTTGTAACCCAACGCTCCTCCTTCAGTGCACGCTTTGGTTTGATCTTTGTCCCCTTGCATTCTGTCTACACTCGGCTGCTTCTGTTCCTTACTTCACTTTTTTCTTTGTGCTCTGCTTCCCTATATGGGCAGAAAAAAGTATTCAAAGCTCATTGTTTTAAGACCAACTAAGGGCCGTCCAGGGGGCCCATGATGTCGCTGTAGGGCTTGGCCTGACAGCGCCAACGTGGGAGCATATTGACAGCGAGCTTCATTGCTCATTGAGTGAGATGTGTTCATGTTTAATTGTGTGCGCGTGACACCACTCTCGTTAATTTAGTTAAAACACGCTGGCGGGCTAATTTGTTTGTATACATGACAGAATACGTAAGCACGACTGAATGAGGACGTAGGAAGAAATAGACACACAGAGACAGCGATGTGCCTGTGTGCCTCTTTCTTTCTACATCTTCGTTCAGTAGCGCTTACACAGTCTGTGATTGTTAATTTAGTTAGTAAACGAATGTCTACAAGTTTATACAGCCGTTAAAAGCTACTATCCTTATTTCGTATAGCAATCTACTAATTTGCTATCGGAATCGTTGCTTGGCCTTTCGGGCGCAACTACGACTTTTTTTTTTCATTACAACAAAACAAATTTAATCATAACGGCTTTTGTTAGTGCAAAAGAAATTTCTCCGTACCCTTTTATATTTAGGTGCGTCCTGCCTCGGTAAAGCTTCCCTTTACGATTCTTTATTTTCGTAGACGAGTCGTTTTGAGTCTACCACAGATCCAGAATAGTGAATGCACGGTTGGCTGTGTGACACCTCTCTCTTTTCTTTATTTTCCATCCAGCAATGCCACTGTCACCAGAAAACAAGGGCTCTCGAAACCTCGCATATTGAAAGACAACAAAGAAAACAATACCGACAGAGATGATCTGCACAGCCTCACGTACGACGGGTATGAAGTTGAGCCTACTGTTGACGACGTGGACGAGACAACTGGAACCCGATAGCTGATGACGCAGTAGTGCGTGAAGAGCACAGGTGTGTGACTCACAACCTGCAGAACGAAGAAATATTTTTGTTTCCCATGCGACCTTATGGTATCAGTAAACGCCACTTCATATACTGACATCTCGTCTCATTCTAACTTTCAAAAATTATCGAAGTTTTGTTGGAGCAGCTGCTGAAGAACACAAACCGTTCTCAAGCATAGTTTTCCAAAAGTGTTCCATTGCATTTGATGCACCGAAAATCCCTATGCTGAGATGAGTTGCGCTTTCAGGCGCAAGCTACACGTGGCCCGCAGATTAACGAAACTCACCAACGCTGATTACCCGCAATGAACGAACGCTTATAGAACAGGAGCCGCCCAAAAATTATCACACTTTCAAGACAATAACATTAGAAGCCTGAAATTCAGTAAAAATTGGCCGATTTTATTCTTCTTTGGAGAGCTCGACATTTCTGGTTCTATTCGGGAACACAGCAGCCACGTTGGCACACGGTCTCAATGTTTAAAACACCGAGATGTCGCTTCACGGATCCGAAAGCCCAAGCAGCTCATCTCAGCTTCTTTCGCATCTCGAAAATGAAAATCTGCTTTAGTAAGAAGAGATTGATTTCCTGCTTAAAAGTATGTAATTATATCCTGCTACATACTCAAATAGCAAGAAAAGCCAAAGCATTAAAAAGAATATGCGATGTCGGCGTAGTCCACGGATTGTTATTATTGCCTAACACAGAGCAACGAAAGTAGCGTATTTCATGCTATGTTGAGCAACCTGAATGTGGCTGTTTAAATGACAGGTTCAACCGAGATGCAACTTACTGTCGTTAGCCTAATTTGACATAAACTCGGTGCTGATGAACTGAAAGCTGGGAGAGGATACTGAGTCATACTGCGGGTTGTGCAGTATGATAATACACACGGACGACAAAGAAGGAATTGACGACACGCTGCGGGATCAACTGATAGAAACTTCCAGCCAGAGTCTGTTGGCACGTTTAGGTAAGTTCTTTATTTTTTGACGCTCGTTTTGCAACCTGCTGGCACTTTTAAAAGTTTTACAAATTAACGTTCCTTGAATAAAAGCACCAGTTGAGAGTTTGCGCTCGTGTCGTCTTCATATCGTCCATGTTTTTGTGCGCAGCCCCCAGTATGATGGTGCAGATGTCTAATAAAACGAGATTGGAAAGTAAAGAACCCTTATGTAGTTAGCGTTGTCAAATTTGACATCAATGCATAGTTGGTGGCGTTGGTGTTTGATCTTGTTTAATATATACTCTTCCCTTTTTCCATTGAATAAAATTCTTATGGCAAGCTCTTGCAGTAAAGATATGCATGCCTTCTCATCTGATCAAGCCAAGATTTCAAATGGAAAATAGGTTTACTCCACAAATACCGTTTTTACCACAGAATTTCTCTGCGATTTCTTTTTAGTTGTAGCCTCCGCTGGAGTAAGCATAACATTTGCAAGCGTACTTAAGACTCAGTTACGGTAAAGCGTCCTCTATGAAGCTAAATGAAATGCGGTACCTAAGAAATTAAGTGCATGACTGAGTTGACATCTCACTCTCCATTCTTTAGGATACATTTCTTGATACCGTTACTTGAGGTGCCAGGAGAACTGACCACCAGGATAAAAATGCTCTTATAAAACGTTTATTGACCGATTGAACGTGAACTATGCACATTTGTCTCCCGGTTCTTTTTTCTTCTTCTTTTAGGATAACCATTTTAACACAAAATATTGTATTACTCTTTAGCACGATGAACAGAGCGTTTAAGTAGAGCCGGGTGAAATGCCAATTCCATCTGGCCGGTCACTGTTTATGTGCGCAGGAGTTAACTTAAAGTGGATTTTACTTGTTGCAAAAGAAGTCCACATTAAGCACTGTACCAAACAAGCAGGGTTTATCGATGATCCAGTATGCAAGCGGGAAGGGGGGAGGAGGAGTGAGGAGCGTACAAGAAGCTGCAACTGGCAGTCTTTTGTCTATGGCATTCTCTGGTGATGAAATGGAAACGTGCAGGTAAGCTTGAAAGTTACTGCGTCTCGCACAAGTATGCGCTTTGTCATATAAAATTGTTAGAGGATAATTTGCCTCTGAGATTTGCAAAGAAACGACAATCATTGCTGGTTGCCTTCTTAACCTCGAACAGACACGAAACATCTAAACCGGTAATGGAAAATGCTTCAGTCAAATGTAAACGATCAAGAACAGTCTTAGATATCCCGTAATAATGCATGCCAGAATATTGTTAATGTTTAACTTCTGTAATTGATTAGGGCAGGAATAATGAATTTTAGGAGTCGCATCAGGAGGTACAGATTATTTGCAAAAGAAAACATTACAAAGGTGGCATGTATTATTCACACCAATCGATGGGAACGTGATAAGTGATTGTTATTGTAAGCAGGGTGACTTAGATATAAAGTGCTAGAGCTTTGCAGTCAGAAAGCATGATTTCAATGGAGATATTTGCCCTGTGTCAAATTGTGCTCTTAAGAACTACTGTTCAAGCACCGGCGATGAAGTGTCCTGACCTGAAAACGTCGAAACCTTGTAAACGACGCCAGAAGTGGAGTATAATTCCGTGTGTTCTAAATGACGCTTCTATAGTTATCATTCGAGCCTCGTAACGTACTTCTCTGCTGTGCATATGTAGGTGTTTTTTCTAACCTTCCGCGGTGGGCGCAGTACGTATAGAATCTCAGCTTCCTGCGCCATACGCGGTTGTACGCGACTGGCGGCCACGCATCGTTACGTAACTTCCCAAATAACATGAGTCGGTTGTGGTACTTAACTTGTTAGAGCAGTAAACGAGGGATCCAAAAAAACTGTGATTGTTCCGCAAATATATATTTCTGTATATTTCTTCCAGAGCTAACTTAAAGAACGCTACTATAGTCGGATACAACTTAAAGCTGCAATGAAGCCCTGTGCACTCCCTCATAACCGCCAACCACTGTTCCTTTGACAGGCTGCAAATATTCCGTACTTCAAACTTTTTCTGTTACACAAATAAGGCGGTAGCTACAAAAATAAAATATTAGCGCATAATTTTATACACTTTCCCTCGCCTATTATAGTGGAATGGCGAATGCCTAATTCTTGTTATGTAATGCCATGTTAGAACAAACAATATTCATGCAACCAACATCTCCTGCCGAAGTGGAAGCGTCCATAAGGCTGCTGAAAAGTAACGTCGCCCCTGGAATTGACGAAATTGGCTCTAAAGAATTAAAACAAATATCTCACTTTGTTTCGGGGACAATTGCTCACATTATTAATCTCATGCTAACAACCGGTGTTTTCCCACATAAGCTTAAGATAGCACGAGATAGAGCTATATTTAAAGGAGGTGATAGAAATAATTTATCAAATTACCGACCAATATCGGTGCTCTCCATTTTGTCCAAAATCTTTGAAAGTGTGATTAACCAAAGGCTGATTTCTTTCTTTGACAAACACAAAATCTTGTCTAGTAGCCAATATGGATTTCAAAAAAATAGATCAACTGAAGAAGCGTTGTGCTATATTAAAGATAGCATACTTACAAACATTGACAGTAAAAGTTAACACTTGGTTTATTTCTCGACTTGAAGAAAGCATTTGACTCAATAAAATACGATATCCTACTGCACAAACTGTCTAGATATGGTGTGCGGGGAGTTGTACTAGAGCTCATTAAAATCTACTTAAGTGACCGCTATCAAATTGTGCAAATAAAAGACACCGCATCATCACAGCTAAAGTTAACACAAGGAGTTCCACAGGGGTCAGTATTGGGACCGTTTTTATTTCTTGTTTACATTAATGACATTTTAACTATACCCAACTCTCCTGAACTTATTATATATGCCGATGATACTAATATCTTTTTTAATTCCACAGATCTAACAGATTTAGAAAGAAGGGCCGACACCTACCTTGCGTCCCTCGCGGCCTGGCTCCGGGAAAATAGGCTGCAGCTTAACACAGCGAAAACAAAGTACATAATATTTCGTGCACTTAACAAACCACTAAGTAGAGAAATAGTTTTAACTTTTGAAGGGCAACAGGTAACCAAGGTTAAGGAGCATAAGTTTCTTGGTGTTTGGTTCCAAGAGCACCTTTCATGAAGTGTACACATTAATAATTTAGCTGCCGAACTCTCCCGATCTGTTGGATGCTTGTATAAAATTGCACGCTTAATACCTATTTGGCTGAAACAAAACTTATATAGTTTACTGTTCTACTCCAGATTATCGTACGGCATATGGGTATGGGGGTACCACAACAAAAACTAACTACAACAGTAAAGCAATGAAGGGGGCTAGTTGGTGAACGTTCATGGTTATATTGCGCTCAGTTTTACAAACTACAACAGGCTCATTATTCTACAAAAGAAAATATTGCGCATTTATGAAAACTATCAGGGACCATGTCATGAACTAATCACAGTACCATTATTTTTTAAATACCGAATGCTTAAAGCTAACGACGTTTATGATTTTAAACTACTGCACGCTGGCCCTCGCTCTTTTAAACTGCGATACAACAAGCTTTGCTTCAATAACAGATGCTTTATGTATAACGCAGTCACCGGTACTGTCGACGAGGTCGTGACACGTGGCGAACATGGTGTGCAGGGGACAGTGACCAGTGACACTGCCAATGGGATTGTCACACGTGGCGAAGCCAGTAGATTACATAACGAGTCTGCATCGCAAGTTGTATCATAGGGAATCGCGAGGGGCAGTGGGAAGTTATCTAATGTGTCTGTCCTTTATACCAACGTCAGAAGCGTTCTTAATAAACACACTAACTTATCTTCCGTCATTGATACATGTACACCTCACATTATTGCACTAACAGAAACCTGGCTCCCAACGCACGTGTCTGATTTTGAAATCTTTCACGACGCTCATCTTTACTCGATGTATCTTTCCGATAGGACGACAAGACGTGGCGGTGGTGTTCTGCTTGCCATTTCAAAAGATATTCCTTCTACATGTATTCAAATCTGCAGCGACTTGGAGCTATTTTTCGCTTTGTTAGTCATCGATCATCTGAAAATAATCATTGGTGTATGCTACCGCCCTCCATCATATTCGTCCACATTTGCTAACGAACTCCATCATGCTTTAAACTTGGTTCGAATACGCTATCCTACATCACCACTCTTTATACTCGGAGACTTTAACTTTCCAAGTATCTTGTGGACTGCTCAGCCACCTTATTCATCGCCGCCCTCGTCCCAAGCTAAAGGATTCTTAGATCTATGTACATTGTTTTCGCTAACACAGTTGGTAACGCAAGCCACTAGGACTGTAACAAGTACGGCAAATACTCTAGATTTAATCCTAACCACAAATCCAGAACTAGCTACAGATCTAACATATCTGCCAGGTATCAGTGATCATCTTCTGCTTAATTTCGTCATTAATACGCCACGTCCTGAAGCGAATAAAATAAAGAAAACCATCCTAGATTACAAACGGGCTAACTTTGCCGCTATTAATAATGAACTATCTACATTTATTGATTATTTTCTTCTTAATTTCGATACCCGCTCTGTCGAAGAAAATTGGCTACTGTTCAAAACGAAGGTACACCAACTATCAGACAAATATATTCCTAAGCGCATCGTCACCTCTAACCCTCAAGCACCCTGGTACAATTCATACATCAGGCAACTATCTAACAAAAAGAAACGTTTGTTCCGTCTTGCTAAACTTTCACCTTCTATTGAGCGATGGTCGACATACAAGACTGCTTCCGACACATACGTAAGAACCCTAAAACTTGCAAAAAACAATTTCTTGTCTTCTACTTTACCATCTATTTTGAAAACAAATGTTAAAAAGTTCTGGCGCATTATACACCCTGCACACGACCCCTTAATTACATTGCAAGATACCTTCGGCAACATAATCCCAAATAACCTCTGTGCTACCATACTAAATAGAACATTCACTGAAAGCTTTTCCTCTAGCACGACAGTTGATTTTCCAGATATGCCACATCACAGATTTTCCATTATGTCACCAATAACTATTGATGCTCCTGGAATTGCTAAATTAATCGAGTCTTTGAAGCACGATTCATCTCCGGGCTGTGACGAAATTAGTTGTAAATTCCTAAAAAGTACCTGCGCTTATAGCTCAATTATACTAACAAAACTGTTCCAGCAGTCGCTCGATTCATCAAGCCTCCCTAACGACTGGAAAATCGGGAAGGTGGTCCCACTTCACAAATCCGGTAATAAGCATTTGCCTCAAAATTATCGGCCCATTTCACTCACTAGCACATGCTGCAAATTACTAGAACATATAATTTTTAAACACATCGCCGCCTTTCTTGATGATAACCGTTTTTTTACTTCTGCGCAACATGGTTTCCGTCAAAGATACTCCTGCGAAACGCAGCTACTCTCATTCACTGATAAATTGCATCGCATTCTTGACCAGTCATCTTGCGCGGATTGCATCTTTTTAGATTTCGCGAAAGCTTTTGACAAAGTATGCCATCAATTGTTGCTTTATAAATTAAGTCATCTTAATCTTGATCCACATGCCTTTAGATGGATTCAATCTTTCCTTCTCAACCGCAGGCAGTTTGTTTTCACTAATGGCACAACTTCACCGCTTACTAACGTACTATCTGGTGTACCACAAGGATCCGTCCTCGACCCCTTCTATTCTTAATTTATATTAATGACCTTCCGTCCACCCTATCTTCTGCCAGCCACCTTTTTGCTGACGACTGTGTAATTTTCCGCGAAATATGTAACCTCAACGACATTAATACTCTCCAGACCGATCTTAATTTGGTCTCTAACTGGTGTAAAACTTGTAAAATGGAATTAAATATTAACAAATGTAAGTTCATGCGTGTTTCTCGCTGCTCTAACACTCCCCCTTCTTCTTATTGTCTTAATGGCATTCCTCTTGATTCCGTCATATCATATAAATATCTAGGCGTACATATATCACGAAACTTAACATGGAATGCCCATACTGAATACGTTACCAATAACGCTAATCGCATGTTAGGGTATTTACGTCGCAACTTCTCTGCTGCTCCTTCGTCCTTAAAACTCCTACTTTATAAATCACTAATAAGACCTAAACTTGAATACGCGTCATCTATATGGGACCCTGAGCATGAAAATCTTATATATTCTCTTGAACTTATACAAAATAACTCCGTTCGCTTCATTTTTTCAAATTACAACCGTACTGCAAGTATCACAGCCATGAAAACTAACCTTTCTCTCCCATCTTTAAGATCTCGTCGGAAAATCAGTCGCCTCACTCTATTCCACAAGGTATATCATCACGTCACGCTACATGGCGATCTTATTGCACCACCGGAATACATCTCCCATCGCACTGATCATCGGCACAAGGTTGGCATCCAAAAATGCAAAACTAAAGCTTGTTTTCAGTCATACCTTCCCCAGACATCTGTCGAATGGAACCGCCTCCCTCCCGATATTGCAGCCATCGAGGATAACCAACGATTTCGTGATGCACTAACAACCTTTGTTTGTTTTGGAGAATGTTGAAATTATGTCCTAACAAAATTCACTGTATTGTATTTATTGTCTTTGTAACCTATATTACCCACTCCCCTCTGTAATGCCTTTGGCCCTGAGGGTATAATAAATAAATAAATAAATAAATAAATAAATATAAAAATGCACTATATATATACGAAAACATTAATGAAGCTCCTTACGATATGAGACTAAAAAGAAAACGGACCCTAAACTCAAGGACCAAGTATGGTAAACAAACAACCAGGTACCAAGTACTAACAATCCTAAATAAGCTATAAGATAACATTGATTTCAGTATGACTAGAAACGCCTTCAAAAACCATGTGAAGGAATTGTTACTAACACAGTGTTTGAGAGAGTGATTGTTGCAGCATAAATATATTATAACCCGCTTTTTTACTTTTTTTCTGTTTTACGTGGATACATACATGTTCATATACATGTTCATATGCTGCACTTTAGTGTGCTATGGTAATTTACCTGTATAACCTGTACTTTATTGCCTGTGGACCGGAAGAGGAAAGGGGAAGAGGGGGCAAAAGGGGAACATTTTTTCTCATTTCACCGTCTATATTAGTAAACAAACAGTAACCCAATAATTTTGTCAGTTCTGTTCTCAGTTTGTGTAAACTCGTGTACAATGTGTCAAAATATGTAACGTTATGTGTGTCCGCTCACTGCCAATGAACTACCACTAAATAATGTATAATAAAAGCGTATATTGCGGATACAGGGGCCCCTGTCAGGCGCTGTGTGCCTTTTGCCTCTGCACCTTTCTTAAAGTGTACTCAAGATGAAATAAACATTCATTCATTCATTCATTCATTGAACTGAAATAACATGCTTGCTTTCCTACAAATATTAGCTGTGAAGTTTCACTTCAGTTGGCAGTGAAGTTTCATGAGTAAAATGGGTTTAGCAGTGAAATGAACTGCACCGCATACTTTTGAAGAGTGAAATGCTCAGACTCCATACATTTCGTCCATGTCTGTTGTACGCCTCACTGCTTCCGCCGATGAAAAGACTCTTGAAGAACAGCAGGCGCTCCGACGGTATCAAGTACGACGCCATTTTGAAAAGGCCGAATGACGACGATTTTGTTTGCTTCTGGGATTGGCTGGCGGATTAACACAACTCCGCGCAGTCCGTGTGCCTTTGTTGCCACCTGCTCTTTATTAAGTTGCGTTCCACTAAAGTAATCTTTATTTTACACTTTCGCTCCTTTACTTGTTATTGGCAGTGTTCTTCCTTGGCAGTGTTCTTCCTGCGCTTCTTTCCTGCGCGAGTCCATTTGACGTGGTTATTTGTTCGTGAAGTAATGGAGAGGTGTATCGGACAGGCGTACCTGTAAAATACACCTTCTTTCATTTCTCTTTCGTGGGTTTACGCGTTTTTATGGCGAATGGTGGGCGTTATTCAAATTTGTACAGTAAAGGTACCCCCCTCATTTGCATAGAAAAGTTAGCTTGGGTTGCTCCCCCCCCCCCGAAAATAAATCCTTGGTATATGCCTGATCTGGAAGTAAGCCAAATTTCTTGAAGCATATATCATAATTAAACTGAGCAGAAGAGAAATGCAAATCTCTTGAAGCTGATAATTGAGAACTGCTGTTTTAGGGCAGCTTTTTCAACGACTCACTGGTGAAAAATGCACATAAGAGGCGGCTAGTCCGAACCTTGTTTACTATCTTTAGGGCTTCAAGTGAAACGCCTCTTTGATATGGCCTTCTTAGAGGAAAAAGCCGGCGATCCATGGGATTTGTAATACTGAAGATCAACGTACGCATTCGTGATATCCTGAGAGCCCGATTAGAGAACCAAGCTTGTCTTCGTCGGACGAATGATGTGCCCGGGCGTGTTTTCCGGTCTTCAGATGTCATAGGTATTTTTACGACGACACTGAGCATTCACGATAGCAATGCTGCAGCACCTGCTGTGGTTTCTTAGTTGCTATGGTGGTTGCTTAGGGTCTTTGCACGAGGTCGCGGTATGGAATCCCGACCACGATGGTCGCATTTCGATGGGGGCGAAATGGAAAAACACCCGTGTACTTACATTTAGGTGCACGTCAATGAACCTTGGGTAGTCCGAATTTCTGGAGTACCCCCTACGGCGTGCCTCATAATCATACCGTAGTTCTGGCACGTAAAGCCTCATAACGTTTATTTATTTTAGGAGTGATGCAGCAGCAGCCTGCAGTGACTGCGATGATTTAATAGACGTGTAGGAGCGATTTGTATAAATCATTCAGAAAGAAAAGAGAGTAAGTGTTATGTACTATGAAACATTACCAGCTTGCATACACAATCCAACTTCTTACTGTGCAATCAATGAGAGAAGAGGCGCCGGGCCCAAAGAAAACGAAACTCGAAGGGCAACGTCTTCACTACGTCTATACATATGTATGGGGTCAGTGGCAATTTTTTTCAAGAGCCTGCTCATCTCTAAAACGAGCTGTACAATACGAACAGTCTGCGCGATGAAACCTTTCAAAAAGGCAAAACTTGCCAGTTTGCATAGAACAGTTAGAAAAAAAACGAACCTCATCACGCGTGCGCAGACACAAGCTTGGCTTGACTTGCAGCACCCTCGAGCTGTGCCCAAATTTCCGCTCATTTGGCATTGAGCCGAAATGGGCCAAGGAGCTTTAGGCGAAGATCACAGGCCACATTTTTGTTCTGACGATCACGTAATGCCAACAAGTGAGAAAATCGCCGAAGAAGTCTGGATTGTCCCGTCGGTAACGGGGCAGTTACAAAAAACTACTGTATAGTTTCTGTATAGTTTCAACCAGACTTATATGGACTTCTACGCCTTGAGCAAGGCTCTCGGTGCAGGGCTCAGTGATTTACAGCACATATACTCGACCAAACTGATGTGCGTCGGCGCGTCAAAAGTAAAGTATCAAAAGCGTCAATGCCAAAAACGAGGCTTACATGACAGGCATGAAAGGCGTCGCTGCCAACAACGACGTCACTACGACGTCGTTGTTTGCAGTGGGGTCGCGACGACGACGCAACCATTTCTTTTGCACACCAGTTTAGATGATGCCCAGTGGCCACGTCCACCCCCCAGTCAATGTACTAAAAGCAACTTCAAAGCAAAACCCTTTTAGCGAAGAAATTCATGAGCCTTACCGCGCACGCTAGGCATATTTACGTTAAGTACTAGCGTATACAGCGGAATATAGGTCGAGATATATTTTGAAAGAAAATAGGCTGAAGCTACCCATCGTCCTGTACGGCAGTCTTTAGCAGAATGAGTACCGTCGTCTAGCCACTCAAGACGTGCTTTTCGGCAAACAAATAGACAAAGCCATATCCATGTGCAAATGCGATTGCTGCCATTTTAAGGCGAAAACCTTAGATCTCTCTTTCAAGGACACATTGTGAGGTACAGAAAATTGGCGTTCAACCTCGTCTTTTGCTCTGGTATCTAGTGATGTGCACGTCAGTAGGCTCAAGGCCTACTGCACTGCTTCCGAGTAAGGCGTTTAATCGCTCCAGGAGGGCGCTTTTGCCGCCGGGGGTAGTGCGATGGAACCGTATTTACGATGAAAAAGAGGCGAGCAGGGTGAAGACGACGATGACGATTGGAGGCTTGCGTGGGCTGTTGCCTCTTGGCCAAGTGCGGCGTATTGCCTTGTGAACGTACTTGTATATAGCTTTTCGTCGGCGTTTTCCTATGTAGCAATATATATATATATATATATATATATATATATATATATATTGTACTGTAAAATAGGGAGCAGTGGGGCTGTGGCTAGGAGAGAGACAACGACGACGAGAAGGAACAACCTTGTTTCGGTGCTCGGTCGGCTACACTACCTCTCGCTGCTCCAACGTTCTAGTCGCGAACGCTTACTGTTCAAAGTGCTTCGCGACATTTGGTGGAGGTGCTGGACTTATTGCCATCCTGGAACTCCGAAGCCGCACGATCCCTGTCACATCTCCCATGCCTGAGGAGACTAGCCCTACCGCGCCACCCATGGCACCACCTCCAGTCGTCTGTCCTGGTGCGCCACGCCAACGGGATCCTCCCATATTCAATGGAACTGACGATCATGACGTAGAGGACTGGCTGTCGTCATACAACCGAGTGAGTGCCCACAACAAATGGTCTGAAGCTGACAAGCTTGGCTACGTCCCATTCTACCTTTCCGGGGTCGCCCATCTTTGGTTCCGCAACCATGAGGCTGACTTTTCCACCTGGTCAGCATTCCGCACGGCACTTCAAGAATATTCGGTCGCCCTGCTGTGCGCAAACTTCGGGCTGAACAACAGCTTCGCTGTCGTGCCCAACAAAAGGGCGTCCGTATCTTTATGGCCGCCCGTTTGATGTCATAACTGATCACCATTCGCTGTGCTGGCTGTCATCCTTAAAAGAACCGTCCGGTCGTCTTGCTCGATGGGCCCTTCGACTGCAGGAGTATGACATTCGCGTACTGTATCGTTCTGGCCGAAAACATTCGGATGCGGATGCCTTGTCTCGTTCGCCACTAACAGACGAGGCTAGCTTCCCGAACGCCTCATTGTCCGAGTCTTCCCTTGCTGCCACGGACATTCTTCTGGAGCAGAAGAAAGACCCATGGATTGTGTCCATGCTGCGTTTTTTGTCCAGCCCATCGACACCCACTAACAATCGCGCATTACGTCGCCAAGCGCATCACTTCTCCATTCGCGACGGGCTCCTGTACCGTCGCAACTACCTCCCGGATGGCCGCAAATGGTTGCTTGTCATCCCGCGACACCTGCGTTCGGATATTTGCGCAGCGTTCCACGACGATCCCCAATGCGCGCATGCAGGGGTACTGAGGACATACGCGCGTCTACGCCTTCGTTACTACTGGCGGGGGATGTATCGATTCATCCATCATTATGTCCGCTCCTGTTTGGTTTGCCAACGCCGTAGAGATCCCCCTCGTCGTTCAACCACCCCATTGCAGCCTTTTCCTTGCCCAGCACGTGCTTTTGATCGAGTCGGCATCGACATTTATGGACCTCTGCCAACCACATCAGATGGCAATCGCTGGGTAATCGTGGCCATCGACCATCTTACGCGCTATGAGGAAACTTCCCCTTTGTCCAGCGCTTCTGCACGTGACGTCGCCTGGTTTCTCCTGCGCCACATCATCCTTCGCCACGGAGCTCCCAGGGAATTACTCAGTGACAGAGGCCGCGTCTTCCTGTCCGACGTCATCGAGGCTCTCCTCAAAGAATGCCGCATCATTCATCGCACCACTAGTGCGTATCATCCGCAGACTAATGGCATGACCGAGCGCTTTAATCGCACTCTTGGTGACATGCTGGCCATGTACGTTGCATCCGACCAAACCAAATGGGACCATGTTCTACTTTTTCTGACCTACGCTTACAACACCGCCACGCAGACTACCACGGGATTTTCGCCCTTCTTTCTCCTGTACGGACGCGAACCTTTTTCCACAATGGATACTATCCTTCCGTACCGCCCTGACTCCACGGAAACAACTACCCTATCCGAAGCTGCTGCACACGCAGAAGAGTGTCGCAAGCTTTCCCGTATATTTACGTCAGAAGACCAGCAACGCCAGAAGCACCATCGAGAAAGTTCCAATGCTCCTGTATCCTATGCTCCTGGCTCGCTAGTGTGGCTTTGGGTTCCAGCCTCGACCACTGGACTGTCACCGAAACTCGCGTCGAAGTACCAAGGCCCATACCGCGTGATCAAACAAACGTCTCCAGTCAACTATATTGTGGAACCGCTCGAGCTACCTTTGGATCATCGCCGTCGTGGCCGCGAAATTGTGCATGCCCAGCGCCTCAAGCCCTACTATGATCCGCCTGTGCTGTCCTACCCGTAGGTCACCGGGACGGCTTCCTTTTCCGCGGGGGAGATAACTGTACTGTAAAATAGGGAGCAGTGGGGCTGTGGCTAGGAGAGAGACAACGACGACGAGAAGGAACAACCTTGTTTCGGTGCTCGGTCGGCTACACTACCTCTCGCTGCTCCAACGTTCTAGTCGCGAACGCTTACTGTTCAAAGTGCTTCGCGACAATATATATATATATATATATATATATATATATATATATATATATATATATATATATATATATATATATATATATATATATATATATATAATCAATTTGCAAATCAGCGTTGTCGTGTATGCGGCAATTTTGGTGCCAAAATACGTGCACTCGCGAAGAATAAAATAAAAAATTAAAAATCAGAACAGACGTTTCGGGCCCCGTACGGGTCCCTTGATCACAATGAAGATGTAAGCATAGGCGCACGGCTATTTACGGGTGAGGTGGCGCAGCGTTCGGGTGTATACCTCGGGAAGATTACACCGCGTCCTGTTTATCCTGTGTCTAGTTGATTGACGTAAAATTATTCTAAAAGCAAATGGGCAGATAAGTGTTTCTATTTTGCAATGATGGCTGTCGAGCCCCAGTGAATGATGTGTCCGGATAGTTCGTGGTGTTCCGCCAGGGCGCTCACGACTGTGTGGCCCTTGGCGACGTAATTCATGTGTTGTTTCAAGCGCCGTTTAAAATTTCCGCTCTCGCCGATGTACGACACTTCACACTTCTTGCATGCTTACACATTTATTGTGATCAAGGGATCCATACGGGGCCCGAAATGTCTGCTCTCTATATTTATTTTATTCTTCGCGAGTGCACGTTTTTTGGCACCAATATGTTTCCTCGCCAGACGAGTTTTCGCCGAACAATTGACTATCCTGCAATTTTGCAAGCAAATGGCTAATTTTGGGGTCATTGAAACTTTTGCTTTACTAGTAATGTACGCGATGTCATAATTCAGCTCATCTTTTTTGTAATAAGCTGCACGCACAGTTCTCATGCAATTGTTTCCTTTGTAATATCTCCTTCCTTTGAATTATTAAGCTCGCGACTCTGTCCTCCTGTCGCCACATCGAATCATTGAAGTTTTTCTATGTTGTGTGCCTCTCCACAATTTCATTTGTTCAGCAGCATCATCACAGCTGCTACACATAAATCCACTTAGCACTATCCTGCCTGAATGTGTCCTCTTCTAATCAATGCACCGCAGCATTTAAATATTGTTTTTGTCCATACCATAAAACCTCGGAATACTTTAGTGGGTCATGTTCATTCTCTGTCACCTGCTGAATTCCGCTTTTATATTCAGACCACTGCTCTTGCATTGCATCTTGTTTCCCATTCGCTTCATTTCTTTGCTAAATTTGTATTCTGTACTCTCCGCTCCTGCAATAGTACCATGGGGCTACAGTATGTTGAAATAAATAAAAGAAAGACATTTCAATCTGTTGGCTGTGGTAATTTGAAAGCAGGCAGATTATCTATAAAAGCAATCCAACCAAAACCAGGAAGGGCCTCTATAAACCAAAGAACTTGTTGGTGTGCAAATGCTAAGTTTACACCACAACACACTGGCATACACTCCAGACAAGCTCCACACTACAGTGATGTGTACACCAAGTAGCACTAGACTATAGTGGCTTGCATGCCAGGTAGTACTATACAACGCTGGTGTGCATATCAGATGGCACTGGGCCACTCGTCTGTGCACACCAGGTAGCACCAGACTGTGCTGGTGTTTACACTAGAAAACCTCGGAATACAACAAAATGGTCTGCTGTACATTTCAACTGGATGGATCTTGAATCTACAGACAGATGTAGTGGCGCAGACAGTGCATTGAAGGAAATGATTCTAAACAACCTTTGTATGCAATTTTTTCTGATCATCTACAGCCCGCAGAATGATTGTGCAGGGACAGAGAGGGATAAATGCAAAGAAAACACAGGGATGTTAACCAGAGATTATCTCCGGTTAGCTACCCTGTACTGGGGAAGGGGCAAAGGGATGTAATAGGTGATAGAAAAGGATGAAAAATGAAAAGAGCTACACACACAGAGATGTACACACTAACTGTTTCTGTCAGCATTGTCACGCAACCCGCAAAGGTGTTCCTAGTGTTATGCATGTGTCACCGTACAATCCTACGTCACACAGTGTACAGTCACAATTTGTCGGAACCTCCCATGTCTTTTAGGTACCGCCGCAGCGCCTTCATAGAGGATCCCGCTGACGTTCGCGTAGGCCAGTTTCCAAGGATGTTGTTTTCTGTAATTGGGCGCTTGTCCAGTTTGTCTAGGGTGGCTGAGAGGACTGCGAAATTGCAACGATTGTGCAACAGTGCACATTAATATAGTGGCTGCCTCAAAGAACATTATCCGTCATTTATTTTAGAAGTTCAGTTGGGCGTTTTGTGTTATCACTCTCGAAGCTATTTCAATATCATGTTCTCCCGTTATATGTCATGTGTATGATTATCATTTGCAACCTATTACACATAAGAAATTAGAAAAACTTTCAGTTTTCCATGAGCATTTCCTTCATGCTATTGATCTGCAAACACCCATTGAGAGAAAGCCTGTGGTGCTTCCCATATGCTGACGGGCATGTAGTTTTCCATAGCCACTGCAGTGCAGTAGCACATACCTCTATAGCATGCTTTATAGTTACCGTCAGTGTTTCCAAGTTGAAGTGAACTCAATATAAATTTTCATGTGCTGCACACGAGAAATGGTTGGAGCAAAAGCAATACTGAAGCAGCTTGACCAACTCCCACTGCCTACAAAGGGTAGCAAAGCAGTGACATCTTATTGTCAACAAAAATCAACATGAAATACTGAAATCATTATAATAATAAAAATATAATAATACTAGACACAAATTTAGCAAGAACAATAGCTAATAATTAACCATCACGAAATACTAGAATAAATGTTTGAAAAGTACATGTGCACGTACATTTATATAAGTAAGAACCAGGATTACAATGATACTATTTGGGAAATCAATGAATCACATCACATCATGAACCAGCCATCATCACTGTGTCACTACTATTTTATAAGCCACCTATTATGTTCCCGCTGTCACATACATTCACACGTTGTCCTCCCACAATGTATCCCACCATCCACTCAGTACACCCACCATTCACACAGCATGCGCACCATTCACCCACCATTTACACAAGTCACCCAGTATGTATCCCACCATCCACCCAGCACATCCACCGTTCGCCCAGTACATTCATCATTCACCCCCCATTAGCGCAGCTAACCCAGTGTATATCCCACCATCCATCCAGCACACCCACCATTCACTCAGCATGGCCATCATTGAGACAAGTCCCCCAGCATGTATCCCACCAATACATGCCGCTATCTACCCCTGCACCCACCATCCTCCCAGAGATAGTGAATATCTGTAAAGTATTAGGTGTACTTTTCAACGAGAACATGGCACGGGGTGATCACACAGATCGCGTAGCATATAAATGGCCACGTGCCATTGGATCGGTTTACACTCATAAGCACATCATCCCTATAAAAGTGAAAATCCTACTTCACAATTCATTGTTTTGTTCCCATCTAAATTATTTCCATTTGGTCTGTAGAGAAACATCGTTCACGAATGTTAGAAAACTACACCTTCAGCAGAAACGAATGCTCAGAATAATATATATTGTAGCATATGACCATCCATCTAAACCACTCTTTATGAAAGACAACATAATGCCAATTCATGATCTGTACGCATATCGCTTTATTTCTAAATACATTACCGTGCTCAAAAACAATGTCTCGTTCATTGCACAACCGGCTTCTCTAGAGAAAAGAAATATCCCGCACGCAACCAGAAATACCGATATTTGGCACATACATTCATTCAGAACAGGTTACGGACAATATAACCTCAGAAACACTCTTCGATATTTCTTAAACCTGTGCTAAAATTACAAGTTCAATCTTTACCGGATTCGGCCAAAAGATGTGTGTCATTTTGTTTCAGTTATACGCGAAAGGATGGATGGATGGATGGAGAACTTTAAGGAAGGTCCTGAGGTACAAAACTCAGCGCGCTGTGGGCCACTCCCATGTTGGGACAGTCAGGCCATGCCCGACCGCCGCATCGTGGGCCCTCTGGACAGCCCATAGTTGCGCCCCGGCATCGGAGCTCTTGAAGGCGGAGAGCCACTTGTCCTCATTGATTTGTCCTGTGCCTCGTAACGGTACCACTTTTTTGAAATGTGCGACATGCTGCTACGCACATCGCTTTGTTGTCATAGCTTTGTACATTTGTGTAAAAATTGGCGTTTGTTTGCGCATTCTCATATTCCTTTTTGTTTGTGCTCATGTGCTTGTGCTGTTTGCCTTTTTCCCAAAAATAATGTATTTGTATTGTGGAGGCGAGAGCACGCCAAGATAGAAACCAAGTTTTTTGGCTCCCACATCTTTGGGATGGAAAATAAATGCATTCTTGTTATTATATCCACGATGAACTTCATCACATCCACCATATTTTTCGTGTGATAGCTCGCCGGCGACGCAGCCGCCTGGTTGCGCATTCACGATGACGCATTGGTTCTTTGACAAACGCTGCTTTCTCTTCTTTCTATATATATAGGCAAGTGGACTGGATCATCTTTTGTAATTGTAATTATGGGGTTTTACGTGCCAAAACCACTTTCTGATTATGAGACACGCCGTAGTGGAGGACTCCGGAAATTTCGACTACCTGGGGTTCTTTAACGTGCACCTAAATCTAAGTACACGGGTGTTTTCGCATTTCGCCCCCATCGAAATGCGGCCGCCGTGGCCGGGATTCGATTCCGCGACCTCGTGCTCAGCAGTCCAACACTATAGCCACTGAGCAACCACGGCGGGTAGGATCATCTTTTTCGGGTGAGCGCTTTTCACCTTCCAGCAAGTGTTATCGCTCAGCGAGGGACATGCCTGCCTGTATCGGAAGTTTCTGGAAGGTGGACTCAGTCTGGTTAGCCTCCCTGCATTTCCTTCCTCCCTTCTCTCTCTCTCTCTCTTCTGGAAGGTTATCGATTGTTCTACCCGCTGTCTGTTGTCGCCGAACCTTGTGTAATCTTATTGTGTAATCCTTGTGTAATCTGAATGGTGTAAAACATTTTGGAAGGCACGCAGGCACCACCGATTTTTTTATTTGCAAATACTCTGGAACGTTCGACGGTTCGTGTATAAAGCCGACGCGCTTGGCCGTTAGATCTGATTTCGGCGAGCGCCGACTGTGTTCGCCGCTATCGCTGTTCATTGAGTGTAACTTGCTTTTGTGGGCACGAGTTCGCCCAACGAAAAGTTAGTTTCGTCGTCCTTAGTTTTGCTACCTTCTTCTCCGTAACTACGACGTGACACCTTGTGGCGGAGGTTTGCGTTCGCGTGCCGGACGCCCTCTCAAAGACGTGACACAAGCCCGAACGCGGAAGACAACACCAATGTCGCCGATAACCAGCGAGGCAGCCACTGGCTGCAAGGACTGCCCCCGGAGCACCGAGTTTTGCCTGAGACGACAAGGAAGACCATCGCGAAGTCAATTCCAATGGCAGCCCCAGCGTCCCCTATCGTGCTGGGGCAGCCCAGGAAGCCTGAGACGTTCAGCGGTTCAACAGTAGAGGACCCGGAAAGCTGGCTTGAGCCGTATGAGAGGGTCGCTGCATTCAACAGCTGGAACAGCAACGACAAACTGCGACATGTCTTTTTCGCATTGGAAGATACCGCCAGGACGTGGTTAGAGAACCGAGAAGCTACTTTAATGACTTGGGACCTGTGCCGAAGCGGCTTTTTGCAGACATTCACACGCGTCGGTCGCCGAGAACGAGCCCAAGCTCTACTAGAAAGGCGAGTGCAGCTGCCAAATGAGACCATCGCGATCTTCACGGAGGAGATGAGCCATCTTTTCCGCCACGCCAACGCGGAAATGTCCGAGAAGAAAGCCCGCCTACTCATGCGTGGTGTGAATTAAGAAATTTTCGCTGGAATGATACTAAGATCGCCGACAAGTTTCTTCGCGAGGCCACCAGCATCGACAAGACACCCGAAATGCGGAACTGACAATTCAACTGCAGCACAAACTCTACAAACTACACCGGAGTACAATCACTGGCCAACGACGATATGCGCGAAACTATCAGAGTGGTCGTAGGGGTACAGCTGCAGAAGTTGTACCCAAGGTCGCAGCCATAAGTGGCCTCAATCGCAGAAATCGTCAAAAAAGAGGTTCAGCGATCGCTTGGAGTTCCTCAGGTGCAACGACAACCACCGGCAGCCCAAGCCGGAAGCGATGACCTACACCGCTGTCGCCCGCCACCCTTCCGCGACCGCGCCAGGGCCTTGTAATGCCGCAATTCCGTCGTCCGCCGCCGCCGCCAGCACTGCCACCCGTCGCTCAGCGCAGCTACGCGAGGAAGACAGACAACTTACCCACCCCCGACCACCGCTCACTCAGCTACCATTGCGAGGAAGCAGGCCACGTATACCGCCGATGCCCATACCACTACTTGTGACTGTGACTGTTCGCGGTCAATGTACTGCGCCCCCAGGAAGGTGAACGCCCTCGTGATATGGTTGATTACCTCACCGCTACTCAGTGGAGCCCTCGAAAGGAGTCCCATTCGCCGTCTCCAGGCCGCTACCTGTCGCCGCAGCGCCGTCCACACACTGGCCCAGCCCGTGGCCAGTCTGTCAGCCCATATCCTGAAAACTAAAAGCAGCAACCGATGGAGGTGTGGCTGCTGTTCCTCAAATTGTCGAAGATCTTCCGCCGCCGACGGAGAAGCCGAAGAGACTATCTAGACGACATCACAACGACACGCCGCCATCCCGAGGAAGCCTGGAAGTAAACAATGCACCGACCAAAGGCCTGACGACGCGACGTACCAGCCACACGTCAACATGAAGGAACCGTGACCCGAAGCCAAAACATAAGTGTAACGCAAGACAAAGAACAACCGGCATCGATGTGCTTGTCAACGGCCACACGGTCACCGCCTTAGTGGACACATTAGCCGACTACTCCGTCATCAGTGCATTATTCGTCGCCAAGCTGGAGAAATTCAAGACGGCCCTCAAATTCGGACAGCTGGAGGAAACGTCACAACGCCGACGGAAATCTGCACGGCAAGAATTACAGTTCATGACCGGACCTACCGTGCAACGCTCGTTGTCCGCCAACAGCGCTCGCGAGACGTATTTCTCCGCATTGACTTCCTGAACCTACACGGCGTCATCATCGACCTGACGTGGTAATCGACAACGCTGTCCACTGACCAAGCGATACCAACGGACCAACGGAGAGTCCTTCCAGTCAGCGTGCCTTGAGTTAACTTCAGGACAAATGCAGCATCCCGCCTCGCTCCAGCATTGTTATTTCCGTCGGCAGAGAAACACCCACAGCCATCGAAAGCGTCATCGAGGGGGCCCAATGTCTTCTGTTCGACCGTGAAATTTGCATCGCAAGAGGGATCGCTGGATTGCACGAAGGGAAAGCGAAAGCGATGCTGACAAGCCTCAGCCAGGAGTTCAAGCATATCAACAAGGGCACGACGATCGCATACTTCGAGGAAGTGATAGAAACTAGCAATGCCTTTGTCCTCTCGGATTCTGCCGCATCTACCCCGACAACCATATTTCTCTAACGAGACTTCGACATAAATCCAAGTCTCCCTCTAAGTGAATAGCAACAGCTCAGGAGCCTTCTCCTACGATACAAAGACTGCCTTTCGATGTCGTCGAGGATTCGATGAACACCAGTTGCAAGGCATCGCATAATACCCGAAGAACGCACTCACCCACTCCGCCCGAGCACTTATCGAGTTTCGACGCGATAACGTGAAGCAATTAAGCAACAAGTCGACGAAATGCTGCACGACGACATCATGCAGCCGTCGAAGAGCCCGTGGGCATCTACCGTAGTCTTCGTTGGCGAAGAGAGAGGAGGAAACCTTACGTTAATGCGTCGATTATTGTCGGCTGCACAAGATCACGAAGAATGACATATACCCCCTTCCACGGATAGACTACGCGTTGGATCACCTCTGCAACGCTAAATATTTCTCGTCGATGGACCTGATGTACCTCAAGTTAGGCTACTGGCAAATAGAAGTGAACGAGCGACATCGCAAAAAGACCGCCTTCTGCATGCCAGACGGCCTCTATGAGCTCAAGGTCATGCCATTCGGTCTGTCCTCAGCGCCTGCAACGTTCCAGCGCGTGATGGACATGGTGTTAGCAGGGTTGAAGTGGCGGACCTGTCTTGTCTACTTGAATGACCACATCGTCTTTCCCGAGAATTTCGGTGCATTGCGACAGTACTAGACTTCATTAAGCCATCAGGGCTCACTCTGAAGGCAGAAAAGCGGCGCTTCGCTTATGATGATCTTCTGTTCCTAGGCCACGTCATCAACAAATCTGGAGTCCGCCCCTGCCCACAGAAGACAGCTGTCATCGCAATATTCCCGCAGCCCATCGAAACGAAGGCAGTGAGTAGATTCCTTGGCATATGTGCCTTCTACGGGCGCTTAGTCAAGGACTTTTCACGCATCGCTAAGCCGCTGACACATCTAACTAAATGCGATGTCGAGTTCAAGTGGGAAGCGCCGCACGCCGACGCATTTCAAGAACTCAAACGACGCATGCAGTCGCAGCCGCTACTTACACACTTCGACGAGGACGCCGATACCAAAATACACACTGAAGCCCGTGGCCTAGGCATCGGTGCCATCCTAGCCCGGGGGAAAAACGGAGTCGAACAGGTGATAGCTTACGCTAGGCGATCGCTGTTTAAAGCGGAGGCAATTATTCTCGGACCGAAAAGTAAAGCCTCACCATCATTTGGGCCGCAGCGAAAATTCGACCTTACATATATGACAGGCCATTCAAAGTATTTAACGATCATCACGCATTGTGTAGGCTAGCGTAATTAAAGGACCCTTCAAGACGACTGGCGCGGTGGATCCTCAGACTGCAAAAATATAACATCACTGTAATCAACAAGTCCGGGCGAAAACACTCTCATGCCGATTGCCTATCACGCGCCCCCATTGACCGGCCGCTGCAAGATGACGAGGATGACGATGCCTTCCTTGTAATTATAAGCGCTGGTGACTTCGCTGAAAAGCAACGAGCAGACCTGGAGCTAAAGAGCCTCGTCGAGTATTAGGAAGGAAACACCGACGTTGTCCTTAGGGCATTTTAGCAAGTCTTCATTTTAGCTACAACACAACCTCCTCGTAAAGAAGAACTTTTCAGCAGTCCACACCAACCACCTTTTTTTTTGTTCCCTCAGCGCTGCGTCCAGAAGTACTGCTCGCCCTACGTGACTATCCGACCACTGGGCACCTCATAATCTTTCGGACATTATCAAGCATACAGGAAAAGTATTACTGGCTGCGCCTGACCGCCGCCGTCGCTCGTTACGTCAAGACATGTATTTTGTCACATGTCGAGACTGTCAGCGACGCAAGACACCACCGACAAGGCCAGCGGGATTACTACAGCCGATCAAGCCTCCTTGCCGACCATTTCAGCAGATCGGGATGAACTTGTTGGTACGCTTTCCGACGTCAATATCCGGAAATAAATAGATTACCATGGCGACGGTCTGCTTCAGCCGCTTCGTTGAACCGAAAGCTCTGCCGAAAGGTAGCGCAACCAAAGTGGCGAAATTCTTCGTCGACAACGTCCTGCTGCGACATGGCACCCCAGAAGTCCTCATCACCGACAGAGGAACGGCCTTTACAGCGGATCTCATCCAAGCGATTCTGCAATACAGTCAGAGAAGCATGAGCAGGACAACTGCCTACCACCCGCAGACGAATGACCTTACGCAGCGCGGGAAGAAGACCATCGCTGACATGCTAGCAATGTACGTCGACGTCGAACAAAAGACTTGGGATACCATCCGACCGTACATAACCTTCGCTTACAACTCGGTGGTGCAAGAAAGAACACAGATCTCGCCATTCAAGCTGGTTTACGGCAGGAACCCGACGACGACTCTCGACGCCATGCTGCCGTACGTCAACGACGGAGAGAATCTTGACGTTGCCACCTATCTCCAGTGCCCCAAAGAAGCCCGACAGATCGCCTGGCTTCGGATGAAGAACCAGCAGACGGCTGACAGCCAACACTACAACCTTCGACGATGCTACGCCGAGTACCAGCTCGGCCATCGTGTTTGGGTTGGGACCCCAATACGCCGACGAGGTCTTAGCGAGAAGCTTTTACGCCGTTATTTCGCACCATACAAGATCATCCGACGCATTGGCGAACTCGACTATGAGATTGTGCTAGAGTACCAGATGGCATTTCCCAATCACAGTGGCGCCGCTCGCCACCAGAAAATGTGCACGTTGTGCGACTTAAGCCGTTCTACCAGCGCTAATGAACTTTGGGAGTTCGTGTAGCTGTGCTTTGGACTTTCTTTTTTACTGGGTTACCTTGGACTTTGCTTCTTTGAGAAGTGTCGTTTTGTTTTTCGCTCTCCTGTTATGTTTGCAGCATCGGGACCATGCTTTTTGAGAGGGAAGCATTCACACGTGGACTTATTTTTTTTTCCGATGAGCACTTTTCATCGTCTATCAAATGTTATCGCTCTGCGCGGGACGCACCTGCATGTATCGGAAGTTTCTGGAATGTTATAGACGCTTCTATCCACTGTCTGTTGTCACCGAACCTTGTGTAAGATGATTCTATGCGCGACGCGAATTGTGTAGAACTTTCTGGAAGACACGCGAGAACCAGAGATTACTCAGGAGGGTTCGATAGCTAGTGTATAAAAGTCGACGCGCTTGACCAGTATATCAGATTTTGAAGACCGCTGACTGTGTTCGCCGCTATCGTTGTTCATTGAGTGTAACTTGCTTGCGAGGGCACAAGTTCACCCAATAAAGTGCTAGTATCGCCAGTCACAGTTTGGTGCCTTCTTTACCGTCACTACCACGTGACAATATATATATATATATATATATATATATATATATATATATACAGCAAACTCTCAGTTGAACGAACGTCGGTTTACCGAATATTTAAGAATAACGAACTTTTTAAAAATCCCCGGCAGTTTTCTTATAGATTCTATGCAAAAATGTTTCACTTAAACGAATTTCGGAACAGTCAATATTTCAGTTTAACGAAGTCGCTCAGAGGACCAATGCTTATTTTTACGACCCACGTGGCGTGTTTTTCATCGGCTCCGTTCAGCCTTCCAGTTTTAAGTAACAACGGCAATTCGCGTGCCCACTTTCAAGATGAGTTTGACGAAACGGAACGGATTTCTAACACTATGGATTCTATGCCTTTTGCTCCATGAATTGCACTTCAACCTTTTGACTCTGTATGCCATGTCTTATGTTGGTCTAGTGAATATTCAGTTTAGTGAACTTTCAGTTAAGTGAACTATTTCCTTCGGTCCCTTGAAGTTCACTCAAGTGAGAGTTCACTGTGTGTGTATATATATATATATATATATATATATATATATATATATATATATATATATATATATATATATATATATATATATATATATATATATAAACAGCCGCGCATTCCGCAGAATACATGAGAGGTGCATCAGTGTATGATGTTCCAGTAGACCGATGGCACAGCTACATTGTAGAAGAACACTCGTGTTGAAATTATTAAAGGTCGTTGTCCTACGACAATTACCGTTAATAATTTCAACACAAGCTTTTCTTGGAATCATTTGGATAAAGCAGCTTCACGTGTTGCGACACTCTACACAGGTCGATGGGCTGCTCCATTTGGATTTGCTCCTTGAATGCTCAAGAGGATTTGCTCCTTGAATATGCGACTTTGCCTAAGTGCTACAGAGAAGAACTTTCCTCGCTCAGGTTGTACGCATTTATTCCTAGGAGAGCAGGCCCGGTCTGTAATACGGACCGCACACCTCCCCCGCGAAAGTCAGTGATGTAATTTCGAAGGTAGGGCACCGGAAGCCGCGAGAAAAATAAAATCCGGCATTTCTGACTCAGCACGAGCGCCGCAGGCGCGACAAAGTTTGTCCGACGTACCTTTGAGCTTCTGGGATTCCCCTACGTCCGACGTACCGTTAGACACAGCGATCACCAAATGCAGCGTCAGTGCCCACTGCTGACCTGGTTCACCGCGCCGGCAGTCGCTATGGACAAACGCGCACAACCCGAGCTAAGAAACTTCTCCGTAGTACCTAGGCAAGGTCACATATTCAATGAGCAAAAGCCAGCAGATCTTTCTCTCGTACCTTCTCGCACTCGCTCCTGTGCATAATCATGGTGCATTCCTTAAATGCCATGCCCCGCTGTGCCGCCTAGCAATGGCAAAGTCGCGGACCAGGCGGCCGCGAGTGCCCGGCCCGCCCGCTGTATCTTCAACGCCAACTGCGACGGGTGCAGATTCCGCGATGCGCTGTGTTTTCGCGGTCTAGCTCGCGTTGATGCTCGCGGCAGCACGAAGGTTAATTCGGTCGCTGCTGCTGCCACGTTTCCTCACTGCGGAGTTTTGAGAGCCAGTTCCCGCGCTCATCGAGTGAGATGTCTCCATGTTTGCTTGTGCGCACGTGACACCACGCTTAATAATTTATTTAGCATGCCTATGTTTGCAAGTTTATACTGTCGATAAATCCACTATCGTCACTTCGTATAGCTGTCCACTAATTTGCTATCGCAATATATGCTTCGCGTTTGGGGCGAAACTGCGACTTCTTTTTAAATGAACAATAAAAGAAATTAAATTATCCCATGGTCGGATTCGAGCAGAGGACGTCTAAAACAGGAGCCTCATACTGCATACCCATTACGCCAACGACGCTTTTCTCCCTGAACGTTATAACTTTATGTTAGTTGTCATATGTTAAATCCAGGGAATTATTTAAATTTATTTAACACGTTATCATGCGTACAAATTTGGGTCGATACCGATCATACTGCTGTAAAAAAATTTGAGTTAGACGCTCCTGCTACTCCCCTTGTGTGAGGAGGGACGCGATAAAGCACAAAGTAAAGCGGTTTTTAGAAATGATGCTCTCATCTGTACGCTCTTTGATATGGCGCATTGGTTGGCTTGCGCTTGCGGGCTCCTGGTTTGGGTAGGCCAAATCTTCACAATAAAATTTAGTTAAGAATAGCGCTTCTACGGTGTGTCGATTTCTTTCTCTTGTCCTGTCTTGAAATTGCACTTACGCAGAATTATGTCGAAACCACTCTGGAACGGTGTTCCTCGTACGCTAAGCATAGAAATGCTTACGCACTTAAAACCGTCCGTCCCTAACGTATGACGATGTCTTTCAAGATACAGCCTGCAGCAGTGAGCGACTTTACCTTCGTGCTGCCTATCTCTTCAACGCGAACGAAGCGGCGAGAACACAGTGCTCACGAAACTCTCAGCAAACACCGCCCCCTTTCATAGATGGCTTCCAAGATTTCGGCCGCGCATTTATATTCAATGCGAAGCGACAATAACAGAGCGCGTGGAGCTATCAGCAGTCAGCACTCTCTGTCCGCATCGCAGATTGCTTTCAAGATACGATCCCCGCGGCCGCGCTACACACAGCCGCTACCGGAGTACGTTTCATCACGATTCGTAGTGGTTCGACGTGCACGGCTAAGGCGACAAAGAGAGATAACGGTTTATAATGATCGCAGCGTTATCAGTGCAGCTGGCTCCGCCACGTGCAGTACCTTCTGCATTTTCAATGCACCTTGCGCCGCCGTCCGCACCAGTTCGTGTCGCCGCAGCGCTGTCGTTTGTACTAGCCGGATGTATTTTCACAGCATTGACAATGACACTGGGTTGCGTGGAGATGAGTAAGTGGCGTCATGCTTATGCATTCCTAGAGCGCATCCAGATGAGTGACTACGTGAATTATTTTACAGCGAAGCTGTATATGGCGAGGGTTCCGTGTATTTTTCTTGCGCGTCAACATAAACTATCAGCATCAATGACTTATACCCCCGTAAGCAAGTACAAAATACAATGGCTCATAGTGCCCTACGGCACTATGAGCCATTGCTGAGTGCTACACGCACTCAGCAAAGTGAAACTAACAGTGCTTACATTCTCTCTAGTCCCGCATTCAGCATCGAGAACAGCATGTAGGAAACTGTCATCACCAGTGGCTCAAACCGCCGGAAGCAATGACTAATACCCCCGGAAGCGAGCAAAAATGCAATGGCTCAAAGCCCCATAAGGTTCATGGCTACACAAATGGCGTGGGTTAGTTCTGATGACACTACCCCTGTGGGTATTCTTGGTGATATCAATGTGGATGCATCGGGACCGCAAATGGAGTGGCGACTTCAATGTGGATACTTCTAAACCAGACAAGAAAAGGTTAACTCTATTTGCGCCAGAAAAGTTTGGTTTGAAGGGCCACACCAACCCAAGTCACACAACTTTGACCAAGATTCTGTCTAAGATTCTAACCAAATCAATCAGTATATATTACAGTAATCACGAAGCTATCGTCCCTGCCATCACCACAGGATGAAAATAAATACATTCACCCTTGTTTAATTCTGTGTGATGTGCTAAAGCTACGCTGGTCATCCTCCTTTTTTTTTTTGCTTCACACGTGATGCGTTACAGCGACGATAAGATCTTAGGACCTTTGCGCATGCATGTCCTATACCTGCGAGTTACTGCGGCAATTACCACCAGTAAAACTAATAGCCGTCCTACCTGTGATTGCGCAGCAACATGGCAGCGCCCCATGCAGCCCAAACCACCCGCTTCAATATCAATTCGAGCTTGTTACTGGCTCTCTGTCACGAAGGCAACAAATAAATGGCAAAACCCAACATCGCCTACTCTGTTCTCACGCTGATGAGAAAGGGCTATTTGTAGTTTGTCGTAATTATTGAGATGAGGTGTAAGTTTTCACGTTGCTAGGTCTTCAGACGCGGCACTGAGCAGTAAAAGTGGTTTAATTTCCATTAAGCAGATGGCGCCACACTTTTAATATACAGTGAATAAATAGCTAGCAAATGCATGCCTTTACTAGAATAATATGTATTTTACTGCATTCTTACTAGTTCTGCACTAGCCAGCGGCTAATGAAGCTAGAAAGTGTTGCATTTACTAGCCAGGAAGGTTTCTTAGTGGCTTTTACTGACTACTAAGCCACTACTACCTCCTCTGGCCGTGGTCCACTATGCTGTGATTGTGAGAGTATTATGCAAAATTTATATAACCTGTGGTGTTGCTGATTACGTTGGACTAACCCGGTTGACCTCTCGAAGTTGCTTCGAGTATGTGTCGCGTAGCTCCCATGTCGTTGTTCCCTATGTGCGTTCCTTGGAAGACAACTGCTAAAACCACGACGAGCAAATCAGTAGGTAGAAAGAGCGCTGTCCTGTCTGTTCCTGCTTATCGTATTTTGCTTTGCGGAGTTGAGTACTTTGTTACCTGCAGTCTCATGCTGCCATAATGTCCCTGGTATGCATTATCTATACCAATATTTCTGCATATACCATAAGGAAGGGACACCATTTATCGTTTATTCTTATGAAATATTACACTTCCCTGTACTTTTACAGTACCATCGACCTAAGAGGAAGCTTTAGCTCTGGTTCTCCTGTCTAAAGACATGTAAAAGCAGAAAAGCAGAATTCGCTTTTCTTGGCAACCGCAGCAACAAATTTGACGAGATTTGTTGTATTTGAAGAAATACACGTAAAGTCTGGTGTCTATGGCTTCAATTTCTTTTATTCTGGTCGTAAATTCTATACTAAAAATTGCAAAGGATTGCAAATTTTTATACAACGAAACTATCAAGTTGACAACTCGGTAACTCAGCTATGAAAAATGATATCGCAATTCTGTGAATTGCATGTAGCAGTACATCCAAAGCCAACAAAATTTATATCTTACACATGAATTACAAAAAAAATTTTGTCATATGTAAATATCGGTTCTGCAGAACCCCTGTACACAACGTAAAGAATTCACGTAAAATATAAATTGTCATACCGAATTTGTCCACTTTGAATCGTCTAATGCATGACGTTTACAAAGAGAGAGAGAGAGAGAGAGAACTTTGTTCGTCTGAGTGGGGACCTAATTCATGGGGTCGTCAGGAAGGCGGGATGGCCGCCAGGCAATGCGTGATGGCATCCTCTTCGGCTCGCTCGACGGCTCGGAGTTGCACGTCCGGGCTGCAGCTAAGAAGCACTTCCTCCCACGATGAAGGTGAGGGAGAGGCCAGGGAGCCGGGGGGAGGGGGGTCCTCCTGCTGGTCCCAGAGGATGTGACTGAGCGTAGCTAGCTCGCGGCACAGGTGGCAGTACGAACCTACTCTGTCCGGGTAAATGTGCGAGTGTACGTGTGTCTGTATCCTGCGCCACGTGATCTCTTGACGCTTGTTTAGTTTACTGTGTCGCGTGGGCCTAGTGTGTCGTGTAATAGGGTAATATTGGGTTATGTTGTGATATGAGTGCAGGACTTCGTTTCAGCTCTCTAGGTCCGACAGGACCTCCGCTCACACGACGAATCCTAGAAAATGTTGGTGAGCCGCTTCGTTCCCTGAATTATCTGCGTGAACCGAGACCCATATCAACTCCATTGAGCGCGGCTGTTCTCTGTTGTATAGTGACTGCATCAGCTTTAGTGTGGTCTGTACCACTATTCCTCGTGCAGAGTTCTTTATCGCGGTTTTCAAGTCATTCATAAATGTACAGGCGTCTACTGAGGCCACGGCCAACGCAATGGCAGCTTTTTCGGCTTCGGTGGGGGTGGCAGCGCATAAGAGCTCTAAGCTGTCAATCCTGAGCCAGGAATGGCGCAAATGGCGTAGGTATGGGGTCGATCAGAGTACTGCGCGGCGTCGACGTACGCCACGGCGGAGTTGGCCCGTACGTCTTGTGTATGGCCTGGGCCCTCGTTGTTCTTCTGCCGTCGTGGTGGCCGGCAAGTGTGTTTTGGGGCAGCGGTTTCATGACGAACATGCCCCTTATGTGTCGTACGAAGGTGGCGGGGCCACCGACCGTCGGAGACGCTGTGAGGCCCATTCGAGCGAGGATCCAGTGGCCTGTCTTGCTATCTTGGAGACGGTGAATCTGTGATGTGCGCTGTGCTTAAATGAGTTCATCGATAGTGTTGTGAACTCCCAGTTGAAGTTTCTCGGTGAATGTGTGTCATGGTAAACCGAGTGTTATCTTGTATGCGTGTCGTATAATGCAGTCGAGGCGAGCGGGTGCTATCTCCTGTAACTGTAGGTATGGTAGTGCATAGGTGAAACGACTGACGACAAAGGCTTAGGATAGTTGGAGCAGGTCCTTCTCCTTCATGCCTTGCTTACACGCGCCCACTCTGTGTAGTAGTCTCGTGGTCTGGTTCACCGTCATCTGGAGCCACTCAATGGCAATGACGTTCCGCCGGTTCTGCTGTAGTTAATGCCCAGTACTTGCATGTGCTCGACATGGATGTCTGGCTGCCGGTTTACGCGTATCGTCTTAGGAGGTGGGGATGGCTATTGCTTGCTTCGGTTGAGTGGCCGGATCAGGAGGAGTTCCAACTTGGGCTGAGAGCACTCTAGTCCTGCTGCATTCACGTGTTGCACGACGATGTCGGTGGCATGTTGGAGCCTCTTTTCAACTGTGCCGTCCGACCTTTCTCACGTCCAGAGCGTGATGTCGTTGGCGTATAGCGTGTATCTGAGTCCCGAGACTTTGTTCAGTTTCGGAGGCCGGGTGCACATTGCTAGGTTGAATAGCAATGGTGACAAGACTGCACCTTGCGGCGTGTCTTTGTCCCCGATTCGGATTACCGGCGCGCGCAGGTCCTCGGCCGCGAGCTCGACCGCCCTGTCTGTGAGAAACGACCTGATATAGTTGTAGGTTCGTTCGGCCGGTTGTTAGTCGGATTAGCTGTCGAGCATGGCCTACTGGGGCACGTTTTCAAAAGCCTTATGGACATCTACACTTAATAGAGCTTTCGGGCTCGAACCACTGTCTGGGTGCAAGAGCTCGTGGTGTAATTGAAGGAGGACGTCTTGGGCAGACAAGTGTGCTCGAAATTCGAGCATCGTGGGTGGTAGGAGATGGTGTTCCTCGACAACTATCTGCAAGCGGGAGAGTATTACATGCTCCACGAGCTCGCCTAGACAGGAGGTGAGTGAAATGTGGCGAAGATTCCCTAGGTTCAGCTTTTTGCCCGGTCTTCGTATGAATACCACCCGTGCTTGATACACTCAGAAAGTAAACTGCGTGCCGTCGACTTGCTGTTGCCGGGATAAAGTAGGTATCGCAGCAGGTGCCATGTTTTCGCGCCGCCCAGCTGGCCGTTCAGGCTGTTGCAGATCTGCTGAGACCCACTGCTGTCGTTCCAATGTAGAGGTGTGAGCCTCTATCTCCCGTTCGAGTTTCGCTATGCCCCGTCACAGCTTGTTGCAGGGACGTTGGCGCTGCCACCTGCTCGTGAGCCTTACGCGCGCTTCCCACGCGTGCTGGAGGCGGGGGAATCCGTCGATAGCTGCTCTTGAGGCGCCGCCATTTCATATGTCCTGGAAGTCACGTCGCGGCTCAGCGACCTGATCCGTTCGTTGAGACCCGATATGGAGTCGGGTACTGTTTGTTTACCTAATTGACGGGATTTATGCCACTCCGTAATGCGTGCTGTAGCCGTCTTCGCCCTACTGGTGGCCGTTTCAAAATTCAGCGACAAAATGTAATGATCGCTCTTGTTCTCTTGTTCATTTGAATTATCTCCTAAATTTGTAAACTTTGTGCTTCTCATTTTTTCACACTTTAGAACTTTTGGAAATTCCTTATCAAAATGCAGGCCCTTCATCTGAATTCTGCTTGCAATAGTCAATTAAATTTAGCCTTTTCTCTGACATGCAACAAATTTAATCAAAATCGGTCCAGGGGTTATCTCAGAGAAGCGTTTCTGCATTTTACATCTATTTGAATAGGCGGCGTCGGGGTTGGGACCGACCTATAGCTTCCTCTTAATATGGCAATGCACGGGGCACTTATAAATCGAATGGGCCCCATTCCACTGGTAGTAAATAAATTTCAGTTGCATTAGTGACTGTATTAGTGAGGTAATACTAAGTTAGTGGTTTTTCCTGGCTTCAGCAGATTCTGAAAAGCATTATTACTTTACTACCTGCACTTAATCAAGAGGTAGTGCTTTTTGTGAGAAGTAACGTGTTAGCATTTGATTATTAGATATGACGACCTTTATTTTTAAGAGTGCACAGCATTGGTGCTGGTGATGCGTAGGCGATGTAGAACAGTGCGAAAGCCTAATTTTGTTCATTCCATCTTTGCTATTACTCCGCTCTAGTATGCTACGTGATGACTCTGACGAGTAAACGCCAAATAAACGCTTACCAGACAGTAATACAGCGTGTGTGAACGTTTATCAGAGCGTTCGTTCTTATTAAAACTGCCTAAGGAGGCTGCATTCAACTGCTTAGAAAGCGTATCGATGAAGCGAAGCGCTGCTGTTACAGCTATGGAAACACAGCCTATAGTTACAACATAAAAACATTTGTTGCGTCACTCTACCAACAGCGGAGTATGTGTCAAAATGATGCCCGCCTCTACCGACATTGCACGAGAAATGTAGTAGCACTCCGCTTACCAGAGACGCCGCAAAAGCGACCCTGCAACATCCTTGCTCCAATAAGGAAAGGCCAGTCGTGTGGTGCCGCTTTTTCGGCAACTACTATATGCACGCACGAAGCGCCCTAAAGCGTAACTTAATTGGGTTTCATTGTACAGCAAAACGTCGTTTTAGATAGCTTCCAGATTGTAATAAGCAAACGTGTACAAGTCGCTAAAGAAAGACAAAACTGAGATATAGTAGCGCACGGTCTGCCATGCATTATTGGTGCCGTGTTGGACCCTCCCCACCCTAGTCTATCAGGCGTGTGAAGGGGTGCACAATCCATCCCGGGTTTTCGCCGGCATTGCCCACGGCACCAACGACGGACAACCTGGGCCCTCGGAAGTGCTGTGCGCATCCTCCTCTAAACCTGAGTTTTCCGCCTCCCATCCCGATAGGGTAAGCTATGTGCTAGCACTTTGGCCACTCTCCAATCAATCTGGTGGTAACATCATGTCCAGGAGGAAGATAAATATATGCTAAACGAGACGAAAGATACACTTGTAGCCGTAAATATGTATGTATTCGGGAGGTAATTAATGCGGCTCAATATATGTTCACAATTTCCTGTTCGCATACTTACTCAACAAAAATTTAACAGATACGCATTCCAAAGAATACATGAGGGTGCATGAAAGTAAAATGCTCCAGTAGACCGGCGGCACGGCTACATTTTACAAGAACACTTGCGTTCTTGTTCAATTAATTGATCTTATTGTCGTAGTAGGTGAAGATTTTCCTCAAATCATTTGGCTATAGCAGCATCATGTGTGTCCCTCTACACAGGTGGACGTTCTGCTGCCTGCTCTGCATTCTGGAATTGCTCTAAGACCAGCTGGCCCTCGACATAATCATAGTTACAGTCGTGCATGGCTGGGTTGAAACGGGAGCTCTGGAACACAGTCCCAGCCGCAACAGGGTTAAAAAAAAAGACAATGATGGGCGCGCCTTTCTTGCCACCAATGTTTACTCCGCTCGGATGTGGAACATGACATGCATCTAATTTCTCGTGAAGTGTTTCCAAAGAATCTATAACTGGTCGCCCACCGAAATAGTAAATAGTCAACTTGGGTCTTCGAGATCTTGCTGCGGGAATCCAAGTTTTATTGTTCATCCCGCAAACCGAAGGAAATAGCATGACGTCGGGCAAGGAAGCAAATGCCATTGATTTAGTATTTAATGAGGCACGCGAAAGCAGACACTTCAGACTCAAATTCAGATTTATTGGTTAAAAAAAAATAGTTACAACTTCACAAATATAAAACGAGAGTCTCAAAGTGAACGAACTCTAGTGGAACCCTTGGCTAATAATCAAACATTGAGAGTGATATCATACACCGCAAGTGAGCGTTATAACATCGACTGATTAAGTACTTCGCTAGAATAGCAGCTTGGGCTTGTTGGTTTTCCATCCTGCTAGTAACAGCGCAAAATGTAGACATTTTGCGCTGTTACTAGCAGGATGATTAAGTACATTATTATACATTTTATTTCAAATCAAGCAAGCACGAAAATGCACGGCATAAAAGAAAGCCGGGAAAAGGCATGGATGAAACAGAAGAAACATGCGAGGCAGAAGTCAGATACCCCTACAAGATCGTAGTATAGTTATCCCAGGAAATTATATTTATGTTAATTTTTAAAGATTTCGAGAGACGTACAGGATTTTATAGTTGATGATAATTCATTCCGAAGAGAAATTGCAGCGAACACAGTGTCTTTATGCTGTAATTGGTATGAGCTATGAATAACCAGAAACTGCTGTTAGCCGTAAATCTGGCTACATTTTTATTCTTCAAAAGGCCAATTGCAACGAACGGAAAGGTAAGGTTATTAAGAAGCAACTTGTGGAATAAGCCGAGTATGTTAAACTGGAACAAAGTATTAACAGGCAAGATATCGTAGGCGCGAAGTAACACAGACGCGTTGTATTGCATGGAGCTAGAAGGGATGATGCCTATTGATTGATTTTGGATATGTTTAATTGATTATTAGTGACAAACGTACATGTTACCCTATAAAACAATAATGTAGTTAATGTGACTCAACATGTTTACTGAAGACGGCGCATGTTTAGGGAGGCTACGTCACGAATTTATCCACTACGTTCACTTCACTAGTATGGTACCACTGTTGCAACTTACGGCGAAGTTGCTTCGTTCGCGTGTTGGACTGGGGAGCGCGCGACTCTCTTATCCGCTGCGTTTTCGCCTCCAGATCTGGATGGCTTTTTTGCCGTATTAAAGCCTTGAATTTCTCCACGAAAGAAGTTTGTCTCCTCAATCACTTTCAGCAAGCAATAATCTCATTTGGAGAACTTCCAAATGAAATATTACTAAAGACAACAACCATTTTATCCGCTACGTCAACCCAAACCTCCAACTTGCCCGTCCGCGAGTTTAAAACAAGCGTATAATAAGGGGCCCTGAAACGATTTTGGCGATTTTTTGCAAACGTACTGAGTCGTTAGAGTGGGTCCTTCTGATCATTAGTTGACGCACCTAAGTGCTCCGCGTAAGGCGTGTAATTTATTATAAGGTTCTAAATATGTACATCGCTGCCGATTACACCCCACTGCTCGGCAGAATTTTCAGCCGCCCCTACCCATATGACGTACATCACCCAATTGACGTCAGTAAGGCGAGCTATCCGATTGGCTGCCCAGGGCGCGTCTACGGTAATTTTTCCACCTTTATGGTGAACAAATGATGTTCGTAATAGTTGGAAGGTTAGTTAATTTATTTCTATAAAAACAAAGTAATAGAAAGAGAATACACAAGAACAATTTTTCACTACTCTTAAGCACTTCCAGCACACAGCAAGCGTCGTCTGCTTGCGTTAGAACGTGCTCCATTTTGACGAGAGCTCCGCGGTCAGAGTCGGTCTCAGTCTTTTCGCGAGCGCTATGATTCGACTTTGTTGCCTTGTGGACTGCAAGCGTAGCAACTGGAAATATGTAAAGCTGCGACATCGTGTCCCTCTGCAAGGCAGCAGACGAGCGGACTGGCTGCAGCGCATCGGACTGCAGCAATCCGATCGGCGCCAGGATTTGCGCGTTTACTGCCGTCACATTACACCGGAAGATTACTAACGCAATGGCGTTTCGCGAGTCCGGTATTAAGGTAAACGCAAGCGCAAGGGAACCGGGCCTGGCCGTTTGACCGTGTCCTTCACGGGATGAGCAGAAGCGCAAATGTGAGTGGTCTGCACAGTGCACCTGGTGGCACAGAGCTCAACCACACACAGTAGCAGTAAAGAAATGTATTCTTCTTTGCTGCTGGTGTAAATTTTTCGCAGGAGTGTAACTTTATTACGTTGTTTTTCTAAATGTTTAAGATGTTTTACACTTGGTCAGAGCAATATTATTTCTTTGTTTGGCTGGTTAAGCCCTGCGCCAACGAGTGGCTAGACCGTGGAGACCGATCAGGCAGCTCACGTACGTTTACGCTGAAGTTCCTTCATCAGCTTGAGTTTATGCCTCCACCGTTCCGTCTAAATGCGCAGCTCGCCTGTGGTTACCGGAATACCAGACACGTTCGGCGCTGCGACAGAATGCTCGCAACGCACGCTGCTTCGATAGCTCTGGCTTGGCGTCGACTGCCAAGCAGCTGGCGGAGATTTTGGAGAGGCTTCGCGCGCTCGCTCCTAGACAACCGGAAGTCGACGACACGACGTGCCATCATGACGCAGAGCCAGTGAAGGCGAAGCTTAGCCCCGATCACTCGGCAAAGAGTTGAGGAAAAAATGCATGACTACGCAGGAGGATGACTTGTAATCCTCCGTAGCTCTCTTAATATGAGACGTTTCACACAAATTGTGGTGCGAATTATTACCTTAAGTTCTACTCCACGCGTCTCCAAAATTTGTCCGAACCGTTTCAGGGCTCCTCTGCAGTAACCAAGGTAATGCGCTTGCGGGGTATGGGATGAACCCTTATGCAATGTATGCATGGTTTTATGTTGGCCCTAAATTGCTCGGTAAGCTAATGGCAATGGGTGTGTTCCTTCACGATCACTTTTACGATACTCGAATCACAAGCCCATTCCATAAATATACTTCGATAGTATGTATCCTCACTATACAATTTCCAAGAGTACTAACAATTTTCACACGACTGCTCCATTGTGAAAGCAGCTCGGTCTTTGCCGACATAAATGAGCCATCATAAAGCTGTCTGCCCGCTTTGTGAACGCATTGCGGCGCCTTCCTGCATTTTTTGTGCAGAACAATAAATGGCGCCGGCCGCCCCATCAAGGTCATTCACCAAGCAAGCATGAATCGCTGCAAAACGGCTTTCGATAAAAGAAATCGTATCTGAGGTGCGCAATGTCACTTATATGTTGTACTGTGTGCAACTTTATCCTTATATGAACCAAAGCCATCACACAATGAGAGACGTAGAGGAAAGTATGCATACGCAGAACATTTTTTTACACGAATAATCGAGGGGTATCACGACTACATCAGTACAGGCACGCGTACTGCACTTCGGTGCCGGTCCTCTGCTAGCTGTCGTCGTTCCGCGTCAATTTTGCGCGGCGATTTCCTGAAATACAAACTTCGTTACGGGGCTGCAGCGTCAGGCTGCTTTCAGCGCCATCGCCGACAGCTTCCGCGTCAACTACCTGTACTTTTTCTGCGTCAGGCGCCTGACTGCAGAGATCTTGTGTGATCGGTGGTGATTCCTGCCGTGTCTGCACGAGAGCATGCACGAGATAGTCTTGCAAAATAATCATCAGCTGTACTTTGTGGTATTTGTATGTTTCCGTTTATAAGGAACGGAACAGTAATACAGAAATAAATTACAGCTAACATCAACACACCGTTTCTGCAGCTGCCGTGTGGTCCCAATTCAAAGCCTTCTGTTACACAGTGTTGCAAATGGGTCGCAAGCCCCAAGGGTAGCGTTGGCCTGGCGGCCTGGGGCACAGCTGGAAGCATCCGAAGGTCCTCGCAAAGGATGAGTCGACTGCTAACAGAACAACTTGTTTATTCTAGCATCGCAAAAGAGCGGCCGCTCAGGTCGACCGAAGTGAAGAAACGGGAGACCACGTTACTCGACTAAATAAATCGAAGCTTCTCTCTTGGCGTCCGGGGGCAGCTGCTTTTATACTCTCGTAGTCGAGGGCAAGAAGGAACGGCTCGGAAGAGGCGCACGTGACGGCGGAGCACGGACACGTTGTGACAAGTGACAAGTATCCGCCGGGCCGGCGCCGATCAGACCTCCTCGCTTCACAGTTGGGGAGCTCCTCTCCCCGGCTGCCGCGCTTTGACAAGCGTGGGCACCAACATGCACGCACACATACACACGAAGACACGTGGTATTGAAACATGCCTGGATGCGCTTAGCAGGAGGTGTTGGGGCAGCGCTGAACTGGCCAAAATGTCCGCCGCTGTGAACGAAGCCCCGGCGTCCGTTGCATCCGCGCCGGCTATACCGCACGTCGGAGGCGAAACGTAACAACAGGAACTGTATAAGGTTAGGGTATATGGCTAGAGTATGGCTAGGGGCTAGGGTATACGGCTAGGACTAGGGTATCACAGAGTTTTTGTTTCCGCACACAAAAACTACCAGCATCAATGGCTCATACCCCCGCTAGCAAGCAAGAAAGTGGAATCGCGCATAGCCCCGTAAGACATAAGCTACAAGCACTCAGCAAAGTGAAGCGAACAGTGCTTACACTCTTTCGAATTACGCATACAACATACAGTGCACCATGTCGAAAATTGCTATCATTGGCTCATACTCCCGTAAGCAACGGCTCTTACCACCGTAAGTAAGCAAAAAATGAAATTGCCCATAGCCCCGCAGATTTCACGGCTGCTCACTTTGGGCGGCTTAATTGCGATGACAATACCGCTGTGGTCGTTGTCGGTGATTTCACCCTGGATGTGTCGGACCGAAAAAGGATTACGCGTTTCGTGTTGCAGAGATATTGCTTGCGGTGCCACACCGATCTGACCGAACTGACCACCCAGTGGCGTACGTGCATCGATTTGACATTATCAAAGAAGGCGTCTGCATTTGAGACTATACCGATCAGCGTATACATAGCGACCACAAAGCCACTGCGACCGTCGTTACTAAGTGACAATGAGCGATACAATAAAATCTTGGCGATACGTTCTCTTACCACGATGTTTACAGCTCCAGTTGTCCTCCACCTTCGCAAGGCGGACTGGCCTTGAATTCCTTTTGTTCTGCATGGCAGTTTTATTCATTCGAAATAGAGCCTTCCACATTTGGTGAGCCTCTCAATCTGCTGGTGGTTCTCTTTGAACATTTAGGCCTTAACTAACTTCCTGGCTTCTTCCTCTGATCGCACTGTGTTAGCTTGCTAAATTTTTCAGAAATTTTCATTGCTATTTCTCACCTGGTAATAATGCGACTAACAACATTTTAATAACCTGGTTAGCATTACTTGAGAACTTCACGCCCTTTTTGCCGTGTTCATAGAGATTTAACCTATTTAACGCCAACTTGGCTCTCTGGCTATGTGCCCAAATCGACAACTTGGGTCACTGGATACATGCAACTGGGCATGTGTCACGGCTATGAGAACATTCTTGGGCAATCCTCCAGAATGGCTATGTACCACTGGGTATTTAGATGCCCTACCTGGCATACAAACAGGCAAGAAGTGGCAACGCTGGTAACATAAAATTGAAGAAGTCAGCTACAGAGAAGGGAAGCAGTAGGCATCAAATTAGCTGAGCGTGCATCAAGTGAAATGACCAGAATAGGACCAGAGCAGGCATTTAACGAGGATCGTTCAGCTGCAGAGCAGTGGAGAAGGTGTCAGTAACCCAAAATTTAAGAATTCGACTACACAGAAGTGCAGAATTTGGTAATGCGGTCTTTCCCACCATTGCTTCAGTGCTAATGGCTTTCACGTCGACATTCATCGTGCCAGAATTTATGGCAAAAGAACCGTCTACAGGAGTGTTTCTCCTGTTACAGATTTGAAAGATTATGCCACATGATAACGCGGTTGTCATTGAAACTGTAGTCAGTGTATGCAGAGGTGCGCTACTGTAGTGGGAAATATATGTTTTGTGATTGCTCAAGTGCCATAGATGCTCATTTAAATAAACACTCGGAAGCCTTGCCAATGCATCAATTGCAGTAGTCCCTTAACCAAGTAATCATCCTTGAGCCAAACGCCGTGACTATCCGGCTGATCCCAAGGTAGCCTGGCAGCTCTTTTTATCCATTGTCTCGAGTACGCTTCGATAGTGGGCCGAGCCACTTCAGGTGCCAAATGTACTGTTCAGAAGCTGGAGGTGCCTCGCTGGGTTTCAGACCAGGTGACAAAAGGTGTAGGGGCCGCAGCAGCGCGTGTTCTCTTCAGTGAGTCTTCTTTCACCCGAGAAAGATTGCGTGCGAAGGTCCAGACACATAGACAGAATAATGTGCACATGTAGCGATGTAAACACGATTTTCAGGATGAAATTATACAATGGTGATCTAAAGGGAAGTTCACTTTGAATGTTCGATGCAGAATTAGAGCGCGCATTCCCGTCCGGTAGCTTGTCTTACATGTTCTGAATATGTCGCTGGATACACGGCAGTGTGCACAGACAGTGCTGTAATGTGGAGGACCTGTGATGAATAGCGTGCCTTCACAATTTCGTGGCGTCTTGCAAATTTTATCGATGTAGTCTACAGCGCTGAATGAGTGTCTGTTCACCGCACTACAATTCCTCAACATGCAAAATGGCGGCTTTGATTGTGGCATGTATGGCCTGCATGCAGCCCAAGAAGCCGGCCGGTTTGGATATTCTGTTCTGTATAACCGAGCATCTTAAATTCCATGATGTGTTGGATTGACAAAAGGGACTCGTACTTCCTGATTCGGCAGCCCTGTTGTTCTACACCACAGGCAGCGTTCTCGCAGGACAGTCTTGTGTGGTATGCTGAAGCTCGGGTATGATGAAGTACCTGAAAACGCTCGTGTGAATTGAAGAAATCTCAGCATAAGTAGTGAAGCGTTTGCAAGGTCTTTGGCATATCAGGAAGGATCATTTTTAAGTTTACCGGAATTTTTAGAAATCGCCTGTAATAGATACCATAATTTTAGTCATTGAGTTCCATGATTGAGAAAGGCAGAAAATGTTTGCGCTGAAACGCAAACAGATATTCGAATAAATAAAGAAAATACTAATTATATTCATAACTAATTTTAGGGAGCACAAATATCAATTTACGAATTGTAGTCGGCGAGACTGCAAGGTTTATCCACTGGGAATCATTTTCCAGAATAACACCAGTTTGGAGGTAGGCACTGTGATAACATATGGTTCGCGCAAGTGGGAAGCATAAACACTTGAAGGCAGTGCGCCGTGCGGTGGTGAAGAGGACACCGGCTCCTGGCAAATACCCGTGAGTGCGTATGTGCGAAAGGGCCCACACCATCATCATCGAGACCGATTTGTGAGAGTCGACAGTGGCACTTCGGAAAAGGTTGGCGCGAGGGAGTGTGACCCGTGGCGTGAGCAGCGCGCGCGAGGTTCGGCGTTCGAGGGCAAAGAGCTTCCTCGCTGGGCGTCCGGCCCATAGGAGCTATCGCCGCCCGCGTCACTAAGTCTGCACCCGCGTCAACGCTGTCACCAGCTTAGAGCCCACCTCGCCTAGTTCTTCCGCTGGGCAAGTGGTTCAGGAGGGCTGGCGGTCCTGAGCCTGGCTGAACGAGCGTTCTGGTGAGCGGCCACAGGGCTAGCCCGCCAGCTGTGGACGTCACCCGGTTTCTGCTGCTGTGCGCTCCTGAGCGCAACCCCCGCCGCCGGGAAACCGGGCACGCGGAGGCTCTGGTACATCGACTGTGGCACAGGGCCATCTGAGTTTAACGAGGCGGTCCGACCCAGCAGTTCGACCCTGCTGTCCGACCCTGCTGTCCGGCACTGCCGTCCGGCACTGCCGTCCGACACTGCCGTCCGACACTGCTGTCCGACACCGGTTCCGCAGCGTCTCCGACATGGCGACACCTGCTTCCGCATGAACTGTAGGCAGATTACGTTTGACTAATCCATATAAATAGCTGCATATCTTCTAGAATGTATTTTGGGGAACCGTCACGTGTGTGCGCCGTTTCAATGTGTTAGGTGCGTCCAATACGAGTCTGATGTGTGTTTGTGCTTCTGCATGCTGCTCTGTCTCTTTCGGAAGTGATCCTGCACCCAATAACATCACAGGCACCATCAAATTCGCCGTAAAAATGCAGCTGTTCCATTTGCGTTTCTGGCAAAACGCTCCTTTAGGTGCATAAGCATTTCTATGTACAAAACGCTCTTTTAAGTGCGTATATATATATATATATATATATATATATATATATATATATATATATATATATATATATATATATATATATATATATATATATATATATATATATATGTCTAAAGTGTGTGTGTGTGTGTGTGTGTGTGTGTGTGTGTGTGTGTGTGTGTGTGTGTGTGTGTGTGTGTGTGTGTGTGTGTGTGTGTGTGTGTGTGTGCCAGCAGCGGTGCCGTCTGCCTCTCCGCTGACTCCTGTCACCGCTCCTCTGACGTATGCGAATGCTTTCATGGAGCCACGTCCTCTGCCAGCACCGAAACAGCAAACGCTGCTTTGTGGTGTACCGCCAGAGTACATAGGTCATTGGCGCAATGCTGACGACCTACCGATTTTCTACGCTTGCGGAATCCCGGGCCATCTATCCGGCTTGTGTCGCCGGCGCTTCGCGGTGACCACGAGTGCACCGAGATATCCCAATTACTCGTTGCGACTTCCATATAGCATACAGCCAGAACAAGAACCTGAAGCATATTCCCGTGATCCCCAGCCCACTTCCGATGTCTAACCACTCGCTTATCGTTGCTCGCTCTCACCACGCCGCCGTTCTTTTCCACCTGTGCGTGAGTGCAGTGCTATTGAGGCGGAAAACTGACTGCCGCATCTTGTGAAGCACGAGCTGTGACTTCGTGCACCTATCAAAGTCCTCGCTTGTCGACTTCCAGTGTTACTGAATTGTTTGTTGAAGTGGTACGAACGCTTGCCCTGGTAGACACTATTTTTCTAATGAGCCCGAAGTTTGGCCGCTCCATCCGTAAAGTGTCGACGCCACCTTTAGTGTTTTCCCTCCGAACTGAGAGCGCGCAACATATCGAACACGTTGCAGCATGTACGGCCAGGGTGCACATACAAGACGTAATCTATAGCGTTAAGTTTCTTGAGCTGACTTTCCCAAGCACGCCGTTATCCACGGTGCTCTTGGTCTGATAGAGCTCGCCATATTTTTTTGGATGCCTTGCGCCCATGTGGTCGCTCCTGGGGGTAGAAAACGTGTCGTTACCGTCAATACTGACCTGCCGCCTCACAGTGCCGGCACTGTTCCCGTTTCCTGTGCCACCCTCTCCGATGCTACCGTTCTCTTCATGCCGTCTGAGATTTTTCGTCGCCTCTACGATACGTCACTGCCATCTGCTCTTCTTGCGCTTCAGCAGGATACTCCTGGGTTGCTTGCTTGCAGCCCCAACCCAGCCCCTCAGACTGTACACCGTAATGAAACACTTGGCCACGCTCAACCTATAGACGCTGTTCTTATCGTGCCTGAGACAAAACATTACATGAACGCTGCGACACCTCATCTTGCATCGCACGCCATGCTTTCGGATTCTTTCCACCGTTCCATCAACAGCGACCTGGGTCCGGCTGAACGGACGCAGCTTCTTGCCCTTCTACACGAGTTCCGCACTTCATTTCGCTTCCCGTAAGCGTCACTAGGCCGAACTAGTGTAGTTGTTTACACGACCGACATTGGAGTCCGCGCTCCTCTGCGACAGTGCTGCTACCGTGTGTCTCCTGTGGAGTGCCGTTCAATTACGGAGAAAGTTAACGACATGCTTCAGCGCGGAGTCATCACGCCTTCTAGCAGCCCCTTCTCCTTTCCTGTTGCAGTGGTTAAAAAGAAAAATGGCTCTATTGCGTCTGCGTGGATTACTGGCGCCTGGAAAAGACTACTCGCAAATACGTTTATCCTCTTCTTCAAATAGACGACGCCCTCAATTGCGTAGAAGTTGCCGAACTGTTTGTTCTTCCCTCGGCTTGTGATATTGTCAGGTCCCTATGGCGAAGTGTGATCGTCTGAGATCGTCGTTCGTTTCATCGGGTGGCCTGTATGAATTTACAGTGATACCACTACAACTTTTCAATGCGCCCGCAACGTTTCAACGGATGACGGACGGCATTTTAAGCGATCTGAAATGAAAGACATGCCTCTGCTATCTCGGCGACGTCGTCGTGTCCCCCCCCCCTCCCCGATTTCTACACACATCTCGCTCACTTACGCACCAATCCCCGCTGCCTTAAAAACGCGTCCCTTCAACTCAGCCGGAAGAAATCTCACTTCGGGGCTCACCGGATCCCTATCCTTGGCCGCGTGGTCTCCAAAGGCAGAGTTCTCCCAGACTCGGAGAAACTTATTGCTGTTCCCGAATTTCTCAAGCCTTTTACCATGAAATAACTAAGAAGCTTTGTCGACTTGTCTTACTATTTTCATCGCTTCCCCAGAAATTTCGCCTGAATCATAGCAGCGCTTACGAAGCTCCTCGCCGGCCCCAGAGACCTTCCTCGTTGCATGGACACCGGCCCGCGACGACGCCTTTGCAACACGGCGCCCCCTACTTACCTCGCCACCCATGCTACCCTATTGTGACCCTGCTGCGCCAAGTGAATGGGAAATGCATACAGACGACAGTGGTGTCAGCCTTGGTGCAGTTCTCGCACAACGCACGCCCTGCTTCCCTGAGTGTGTTGTAGCGTATGCAAGCCGCGCCCTCACCAAGCGGAAGCGAATCATTCGGTCACCGAAAAAGAGTGCCTCGCAGCTTTAGGAAATTTTCGCCCTCTTAGTACGGCAGGCCTTTCGACGTTGTAGGAGACCATCGCGCACTCTACTGGCCCCTCAAAGATCCCTCTGGTCGTCTCGGTAGTTGGGCTCTTCGTATGCAAGAATTCGACATTCGCGTCAGTTACCGATCCGGGCATTCTGACGCGGATGCACGATCTAGATCACCCGTGAAATCCGACAAAGAGCCACCTTGAGCAGTTGACATTTCCTTGGATGCTCTCACTATCGCAGACGTTCCTTCGGAACAGCACAAACACCCCTGGATCACATGCCACTTGAATGTTCTCTTCACCTCTTCACCCGCTCGACAATTTCGTGCCCTTCGCCGCCAAGCCATGCATTTCGCAATTCGTCATGCACTTTAAGACCGCCGCAGCTGCCAGGAGGACGAATGTAAATGCCTGGTAGTACTACAACAGGTACCAGTACCATTGTTACCACCGGTATCGCATGGTGGTGCCACCCATACCAGTGACCTTACGGTATTCACAGTAGCACCGGTATCGCCGACCCCTATAACACTGGTATCACCTATATCGCATTAAGGTACCATCGTTACCCATACTACCGGGAGCACCGGTACCATATCTACGGGATCCGCGCACATTTTTAAACTGCACTGTCACCGCGATAGTGGAGAGAATCAGGGTGATGAAATTGGGAAATTTGCACGCGCATACTGGAATCAGTTAGCGCAAGGTAAGGGTAATGGAGATTGCTGGGAGAGGCCTTCGTCCTGCTGTACAAGTAAAAGTGGAATGATGCTGGTGATGATTATCTGCGGGATTGACTCACGAAAGACGCTAAAAACATACATAACTGATAAGATAAGAAAAGAGGGTGCGGGCTCGCCATAAATTGCCTTATGATGATGATGATTAGTGTAGTTTGTTGGTGCAAAGGCGAGATCTGGCCAAAGAGCGCCAAGGCGATGATTGGCTTGTTAGTGGTACATTAATAGTGAATTACGAGGTGCAGGTAAAAAACGAGGCGCGGCATGGCTGTGAAAGAGACTCAATAACTATCGCTGTATATGTGCAAGACAAAGGTACTAAAACAATGACACTAACTATTTAGTGATGTGGAAAATGACATCGTAGTATGGATATAGAAAATGTGCTACGAAGGGCTGATAGGCTGATATGGGTCAATGGCAGCAGCGCCCTTGGTATGCGAGAGCCTGGAGGCATGTGCTATACTAAACTCTATCAACGCAACAGCGGCGTCTCAAGAGAGACCATGCCACAAATTTATTGGGCTGATAATATGTAGCCTGGAGACTTCATTGAAAAACTTAAAACTGATTTTATATCAAATAATGTTTCTTTACCAAAGAACATTAACGGGTGAAGTGGGATATATTTTCCGCAAGCGAGTGCGAAGTACTTTTTCCTTTCACCATCTGCTTCCGGACTCTAGTAGCGCGTGAAGGAAGGTTATCCTCTCTCCACATGTACCACAAACGGGAGGCTCAACGCCCGTCAGAAGGTAAGAATGGGTTCCATAAAGGTGCCCCATTCTGAGTAGACATAAGGGGATATCACATCGTCGTGACTTTGTTATTTATGACCAATCTCCCAAGTATAGCTTAATTGCGTGGAGCCAACCCTTACAAAAAAATTGTTGAAAGGTTATTGAAATATCATTTGTAATAAGATGATCCTCCCAGTGTCCCGGCCCGGACACTGGGAGGATTGACAGATTGAGAGCTCTTTCTTGATTCGGTGGATGGTGGTGCATGGCCGTTCTTAGTTGGTGGAGCGATTTGTCTGGTTAATTCCGATAACGAACGAGACTCTAGCCTATTAAATAAGTGCGGGGTACCCAGCACCTCCACCAAATGTAATAAGTTGATTTATTACGAGGCACTAGGCACAGTTTAGTAGCACTGGCAGTAGATAAACGCTGATCATGCGCACAGCCGACACAAGAGCGCCTTCTTCGTCTTCCTCTTCACAACACATTATTCAATGTCAACAAATGACCTTGAAAGATCATTGGGGAATTGTTGAAACATCATTGAGGAAATTGTTGACAAGTGTTGATAATTGGCCCGCGACATTTTGTCGAAACATCATTGTGGCCTCTCAATTTGAAAGATCATTGGCATATCGTTGAAACTATGGTGTATTTCACTGTTGAAAGCCCATTGAAGCATTGTTGAAGATGTGTTGTTTGCCAATGTTGAAAGCCCATTGAGGTATTGCTGAAATGTGTTGTTTGTCAATGTTGAAAGGCCATTGAAACATTGTTGAAGCTCAAAATTGAAAGCCCATTGAGGTATTGTTGAAATGTGTTGTTTGTCAATGTTGAAAGCCCATTGTAGCATTGTTGCAGATGTGTTGAGTCTCAAAATTGAAAGCCCATGGAGGTATTGTTGAAACGTGTTGTTCGTCAATATTGAAAGCCCATGAAAGAATTGTTGCAGATCTGTTGAACATCAACACAAATTACGTTGAAAGCCCGTTATGCCTCACTGGGTATTTAGCAGTTTAAAGCTGCACTTTCCTTAAAATACTGCTGAGCTATGTTTCATATAATTACCTTTGATGTCACGGTGGTATGTCTGCTGTGAGAGGATAGGGATAAAATTTAAATACAGGCGTTTTGTATCGCAGGCCTCTGTCACCCTGGGCTCAAAAGCATGCTCCTAGATTGCCTGTAATAAACCATATTGTAAAACTGCTAGCAGCACCGTTGT